>NC_141763.1:55217348-55859598 GCF_982258835.1 Parasteatoda tepidariorum | reverse complement strand
AGTGGGGTTTGGGCTCTTTTTGTAATATGTAGAAGATGTTTTATAAAATTCTAAATCTTAGTTCACATTCCTTTATATTTCCCTGGAATGACTCTTTCTTTCAAGGAAGATTACGCGATTTAGGAATTTTTTTTCAAAAGCAGAGGTGAATATATTTTTGGCCAGATAAGTCTTTGTGTTTCTAATTAAAAAAAAAAATTAATGAAAATTATTACGTATAGAGGAATTAATTTTAGCATTATAATTATACTTTTCATTATGAATGTTAGTCTTTAACTTAGATTGTTAAAAGTGAGACATTATTGCAAGTGTCCCACATAAATGATTATTATGTTTTGTGTTAAAATCTTTATATCGTATATTTGCACAACTGATTTTTTTTAATTAATTTATTTATACTAATGAGCAAATTATATAAATGACACGCATGTTTTTAAAGCAACGTTTTAGAAGAAATATCTAGACTTTTGTACTTGATTAAGAACTAATTTGCCTTTTCTTCGATTTCAGTATAAATTTCGTTTATTTTCTTACTTATTCTGCCATTATTTCACAGTTTTCAACCACTTTTTCACCCAGAAACCATATTTTAATTAATAGGCGATAGAAGCTGTTTTTTACTTAGCGATTCTATTTTACGAGAATTTGATAGAAGATACCTATGTATATTTTCAATCTGATTGAAATTCGGAGAATTTCCCTGTCACACTCAAATAACTCGATTTTTTTTAAGTATTTCTTTTTTTTTATCATGGCAATGTATAAGGAACAAATTTACATTATGAAAATTTGTAAATTAAATATAAATAAATTTATATATAAATAAATTTGTAAACAAATTTAATCTTCGATGGACGTGAAATAGTCATATAATGTTAGTGTTAAAGACTTAAAAACATACTCGCCAATTTCAGTTAAGAAACAAGGTATGATTGTGCAAGAATACATTAAGAGTTATCACACATTTGAATAAAGGTCAATTTTTAAATGTTGATATCCCATTAAAATGTCTTCTTTTTTTATAAGGTTTTAAATCCTGTCCTGCATTTCGCATTATTAAATGAAAAGCACAATGTGCAAATTATATGATTTACCATCTTATACAATCTTACATTACAATCTAATATGATTTAATGTTATTTTGGAATGTTTAATGAATGTTAAAACAACAATATGAACATAATATCTTAGATTATTATTTAAATTCAGGAGCTATTTATTCTATCTTACTTTATGACTCAGAACAATAAGTTAAAATGATCAGCATATATTTTTTTTGAAAAAAAAAATCGTTAAAAAGCAGCTTATAAATTATATGTAATATTATTTTTTTATTTATTTTTTTAAGAATTTTTATTTTTTGATGATGTTTTAAAATCAATATTTTTGTATTAATAATATTTGAAATAGTCATAAACTTGACCTCAGTTTTGGTACTTACAATCTCCGAATATTTTAAATTGTATATAATTAGTTAGAATACATAAAGATATACTTTGCTTGCCTCAGAATATTTTTTCAATAATAATACGTATGACCAATAATATTTGGATCTACATAAATATTATGGTTTAATTATTTACTTTTAACACCAGTAACAATCCAGTTTACTTGCTCTTTAATGATATTATTATGAATATGATAATTAGGTTTTACACTTATCAAATCTATATTTTTATAATTGAAAATAATTAATCATAACACATATAAACTTACAATTTACTTACATCATTAATGATACGAATGCGTGTTAAGACATTCTTATCATGAAGTTAATAATCTTAACACAATCATGATATATGGCTACATCATACGCTGCAGTAATTTGAGTTCGTTGATGAATTGGAAAAGTCAATAAAATACATAAACTTATAGCCTATGTAAATTTTATGGAAAATTTTATTGGCATTTCTATTCTTAATTAATAAATAATTAATTGGTTATTAATATGATAAGCAATGCACTTCATACCTAAGACAGATAAGAGTCAATATCAGTTCTGTAGTATGAGGTTATATATTTAGACATAAATCTCAAATTTTACGCTCAATAAAATACATTTTCGATTGAAATAAAGATATAGATAATAGGAAAATGTCGAGTTAGGAAAATTATGCAAGATTTTATCTCGCTTAATTTATTCTGTTCTTAAAGGGACTATGTGTGATAATGTTATAAATCTGTAGGAAACCAAAGCTGTGAAAATCTAATACCATCAAAATGTTTTTTTTTTTAACATTATCTGTATTAAAATCTTATATTTCTTTTAAACAATATTTTTTCTTATTTGTGAGTATATATGCTAGGAAATATAAATGATTTAAACTTAAGCCAAAAAAAATAGTATTTTTTGTTATAAATCTGGTGATATATTCAAATTTGAATTATTTGAGTCAAAATAATCTTATTTAAGTAATTTTCAGAAGTTCCAATTAGTCTTGATTTCATTAAAATCTAATTTCCTCGAAATCTGTTCTAAGGTTTTTATTTATGTTGAAATCTTATTTTTAATACATTTATAAATTTCTTGCCTTATATGGAGCTGCGTTTGGTAAAAATATCAAACTGTTAAGAAAAAGTGAAAGAAAGACGTAGTCAATGTTGGAAAACTGATAAAATATTCGAATTTGGATTATCGGACTCAAAATAAAATTTATATTCATAAATACTAGAGAGTTTTAATTTTATTTCTTTGTCTCGAAGCCTTTGGAGCAACAGACAATTTCTCTTTTTAACTGTGTGGTCATTTATTAAAAAAAAAAAACAATTAGATGCTAGATTTAAAGTTAGGAATAATTTTACTATATTCGTATATATGTAAAAATAAATAAATAAATAAATAAATAAATAAATAAATAAATAAATAAATAAATAAATAAATAAATAAATAAATAAATAAATAAATAAATAAATAAATAAAGCTGTTACTGATTTGGTAGGACGATGGTTTTTATAACCAGAATGTGACTTATACTTCTTTTAATAAATGTATTCCTCTTTATATATTCTTCTATAGATAGATTCTTTTTTACCCTATTATTTATATTCTTTTTCAATGAAAATAATATCATTTTTATAAGACAATATGCTGAAAGGTGGAAAGAATAACGATAATTTCCCAAATGTATAAGGAAACAGTAAAATGAACTCACATTAAGTACATGAAAGTAAAAAATAATGCTCTAATAGTAGAGCTGGTAAACAACAAGATATCTTTAAAAGTTTCAAGTTCAAACAAATTATTTGCTGTATATTGACTCCATATCAATCTCTAATATTAGTTACTGAAAATCGTATTCAAAACAGGGAGTTGCTGAGACCCGCAATTATCTATATAGCATCTAATTTGAAAAAAATACAGTTAAATGCTAAAAAAATGCTGAAATTTAAGGATATATGAAATAAAGTAGTAAGTTGCGCTGAAATATAGTTGAATATAGTAAAAAATTAACCCCTTAACGATAGGTTAATTTTCAAGAAAACGGTCATAAAAGTGCCTATTTTTTTAACTTTTGTATTTGTATTATGTATTTGATTAGGGCTGCAACTAGTTCACAATGATCTAACTATCTGCAATCACCTTAAAAATATCCTGGTACTGCCATCTGGTGTGTGAAATGAGAAATAAAATGTTTTCCGGGCAAAAAAAAAAAAAGAATTAGTTTTATTCTTATTGGCGCGTTGCTACTGAACACTCCAACCCGTCAATATCACGGGAGCAAGAAATAGAGGGCGAAACCTCACTCCGTCATTTTCACGGGAGCGAGAAGGAAGAGGTTAAAATATTTCAAATTTTCCTGCAGTTTTTTGCCAATTTGTATATTTTTTGCAACTATTTAGTAAACTATAAAAAAAGTTTAAGAAAAATACAAAAAAAAATTTTGATTACATATTTTTGTATAGAATGATTTTTATAAAATGACTGAGGTGTCAAAATAAATTTAACATTTACCAATCTATTATTAAATGGTTTGATCACATTTGACTTCAAATTGCCAAAAGAAAGAAGTTAAAAGCAATACATATCAAGTAATCGATCAGAAAATACTCGAAATAAAACAAAAAACTTAAAACTCAAACTGTGAAGTAATTAACGAAAAAAAATGTTGATTTAAATGCTTATATTTTATAGTTTAAAAGACTATAAACAAAATACACCTCTTTGCTTTTCGACCAAAGCGTTTTAAAATAAATGTCACCTCATTTTTTTAAAAAGAACTATTTCCCGTGTCACCGTTAATGCCCATAAAGCTATCTAAGCGGCTTTTGAAATCACCTTAATGAATATTTTTACTGAAATGCTTTAAAAAAGGATTAAGTAGCCCTTTAAATTGATTGTCGTAATTTATTAAGTAGTACTATTTCTAAACTTCAATGTGTTATTCTTTTCTTTTTAAAAAGAAGAGTAGAACTTATAGTATTAGCTTTTTAAATAAAGTAAATAAGAAATCAAAAATTCATTTTAAAATTAATTTGAGAAAGTTTATAAGTTGCGTGGCAAGAACAAATTAATTAGAATTTAACAAAATTAGGACGTTCTTTGACCTGTATTTTAAGTCATATTAATGAAAATTTTGTATATTTGTGAATGGAATTACTTTAAAGTGTTTGACATTTTAATTTATAGATTGTGCTGGTTAAATTATTTCATATTGCTTTAATATGTATTTGTCAAAGGCGTATATGTATTATATATTATGTCAATGACTTGGAGCAGCAAATTTAGGCAAAAAACAGCACTTAGAGCAAAATCTATGTATTATTATTTATTAATCTACAGGGTGATGCAGATAAAAAAAATTAAAATAAATTTATTGTAAGTAAACAAATTAACGAAATAAAAGAAATAATTTGAAATAAAAGAAATAATTTAATGATTTCGAAGCAGTCACCTTTTGCAACAATGAAGAATGTTTATTTAAATTTTCAACAATGAGTCTCAAATCGTCTACCATCCGTCTGTCCCATTCCCAACGAAAAACTTGCTTTAAAGAGTCCAAACTTTTTATGTACATCGATCATGCATGGAGCAAAAGAATGATTTCACGTTGTCTTTTTCCTTACTTAATCAATTCTAAATAAGTAGATCTTTTGCCTGACATTGAAAAGGAGAGAAAAAACAGTACGTTAACTAGGAGATATAACATATTTTATGAATGTGGAAGCAAAGATTAATTAACTCACATAGTAAAAGGAAATTAAATAGTATTAGTTCTATGATGCAATAATTCTGTCAAAGTTCTTTGATACATCTTATTTAACATTTTATTTAACGTCATCTACAAGTTTGAAGAAAAAAATTATAAAGCCTCCACCACTTATTACAAAATTGCACAGTGTTTTACTTTTCGTTAAAATATTTGAAATTCAAACTTTGAACTGAAGCAATCTGCTGTGTTGTTTTATTTCCCAAGTGCTGAAACGAAATTCAAAAAATCTTTGTTCCAGTGTCAACTAAAAAAAAAAAGAACGAAATTTATTTCTCAGAAGTTACGAAAAAATTGCGAAATTATTTCAAACATAAGCCAAAACAACTGGAGGAGATAAGCAGTGTTACGTATCTTGGAAGTATAATTAACTGCAAAGGAGGAGCTGAAGAAGATATACTAAATAGATAAAACAAAGCCCGAAGTAGTTATACTATTCTCAATAAATTCTGGATAAACAAAAACTTAACAAATTTTTAAATAAATTAGAATTTTCAATACTAATGTTAAATCTGTCCTACTATATAGATCTAAGATATGGTACTGCAAATAAATAACATAAAAAAATTCACTAATTCATTAACAATTGTTGAAGAAGAATCTTACGTAGCAAGTGGTTCCATAAAATTTGTACTGTAGAAATTCTCAGAAAAGCAAAGCAAAAACCGATTGATCTGGAAATTAAAAAAAACGTAAATGGAAATGGATTAGTTGTGTTTTACGTAAACCTGAAGAATTTAAAGTAAAACAAGTTTTTGATTGGAACTCTCAAAGCAATAGAAAAAAAGGACCGAAAAATACTTGGCGTAGGACTATTGCAAATGAATTGCAAGCAATAGCAAATACATCGTGAGAGACAAAATATCTGGCAACAATTAGAGTGAGTTGGGAAGCTATGAAAGAAGTCTTATGATGCTCCAATTCCGGTTGAAAAAGAATAAGTATGTTTGTATGCAAATTCAATGCATTTTATTTAAATTATAAATATTTCGGTAAATTTTTTAAAATAATTATTGAAAATAGTTGAATATGTATTACTTTATTTGGATATACATTAGTTATAAGAATATATATTACCTCTGGGATGTAAAAGCATTATATTGCATTACAAAAGTTCCTAACTCTCAGGCACATTTGCCCAGATGTGGATACACCTCGTGGAATTTGATTTCATAATTTTGCCTCAGTTTTTGCGTTGAAGTAGTAAACTAAAAAAATGTAATAAAAAATATCGCCAATTAAAAATAATCGCAAGAAACTAAATATTTAGATTAATTAATTCTTCAACAATAAAGTCGCGTAAAAACAGTATAGTTAATAGAGGACGAATTTATTGTGTTTCAGAATACAGTGTAAAGGGAAACTGAGAATCATATTTGAAACTGATGAGGTTATGTACAATTTTAACCAAAAAAAAAAATTCATGATTTTTATTTATTAAATAAAAATCTTCTACTACAATATACAATTTTTGAAATTTCTGAAGAAAAGAAACTAAATCCGTCAAAGCAGGGAATTTGGCCACTCGGATATACTGACACATGCCATGCGTCAATATTTTTAACTGTCGAAAACTGAAATTTCTTTTCTGATGAATCTGCACTGCTGTACAACAATAATAAGCCTTACGTAGTATAAATTATTACTCTTATGAACTATTTATGTTATTTTTGTTAACATAAATATTGATGTAATTTTAAGACCTTATTTAAAAAGGATCTGCAAATCATTTTTCTCATCATAATGCATATCTATATTAGAAAGAAAAATGAAAATATTATTTTTAATGAAATCTAAACTTTAACATTTGACTAGTTAAAGCAGGACTCATTTTAGTTAATTAAAGTAATTATATGTTTCATAAAAACACTTTTTTATTCCCTATTTGCTGTATAATTAATTACTCTCATAATTAAAATTTTAGTTTTGGATAAAATGTATGTTTATTCGAAAGAAGGGACGGAATAAAATGTAAAATTATTCCATACATAATTTTGTATTTTTATTTTTTGAGTTTAATTACAGTTGCTTATCAAAATAGTGAGTATATAATACGTATTTACTTAATTAGGAATATCTTATGAAAACATTTAATTTTTTATGAGTTAAATTTTTTTAACAAAGAAATCTTACAATATATTTATTGTAATGACTAATTAATTTTCATAATTTCAGCGAACTCAGCAGGTTTCACTTTGATTTCATACACAAATTAAAATTACCGCATGTTACTGCATGCAAAATTATTGCATATATTTGACGAAAAAGTGGACGATTTGCGAATTTTTTTATAATTTTTTGAAATGTGAAATTAATTTAAAACTTATTTCTGATTTCAAAATATGCAACAAATTTTTAAAAAAATATCCTTAGATGTGAAGAAATAAGTACCAAAAATTTTTTAAGAAGGATTTGGTCAATCTAAGCCATGCCACGTTAAGAGCGTATATATGGTTAACGTTATGAAAGGCAATTTGGGAAATTCTTATGATTTTTTTCAATAAGAAATTTATTTGAGAATTGTTTCAAATGAAAAGGACATGTCAATTGTTTTCAAAAAGACCAACAGTAGTAATGAAATAAATACTCAAATTTCTTAAGAAGTATTTGCTTGGTCGAAACCATGCTATGTAAAGAACATAGTTAAGATAATGGATTTTATTTTGCGATTTTCTTAAAAATATTTGAAGGGAGAAAACTATTTGAATTTTTTTTCAAATTACAAAGTGAGTAAGTTCTTTTAAAAATTCTCATATGTGTCAGGACATAAGTACTCAAAATTTTTAAGAAGTATATGTTTGCTCCAAACAATGATCTGTTTAATTGACGAAAATGTAATTTGTATAATTGTGTAATGTATAACCGACGAAAAAGATGAATATTTTTATACTTTCTGCAATGAGAAATTAATTTGAAACTTGTTTGAGATTACAAAGGAAGCGTCAAATTTTTCAAAAATATGCATCGATATAAATAAATGAAAACCCTAAAATATAAAGAAGCATTTGTTTAGTCCAAACCATGCTACGTTAAGAGCATTAGTATAGTTAATATAATAAATGATATATATATTGTAAATTTTTTGTAGTTTTTTCAATGAGGAAATCATTTTAATTTTTCCAAAAATAGGCAATTAACACATGTTACTTAAAATGTTGCGGTGAAAAAGGATTTTACCGTAAAAAGTTCCGGCACCCTGATTGCCGGTACATTTTACAGTAACTTTTTCCGGAAATTTCTATAGTATACTTGATTTCAAAAAGTTTTGTAAAATCCATAATTAAGGTAGAATGTTATTTAATAATGGAAAAAAAATATAGATTTCTTTCTTATTCTAATTATCATACTTGATAATTATGGTGATACTTGGTAAAACGTAAGAATTCTTTTAGATTATTCTTATCCATACTTATTTTTATCAATCTTTGCTTTTGTCTGAAAGTAAATTTCTTGTCATTCTTATGATTGATGATGGGATATGAAATCTCAATTCATCTTTAAACTAGTTCTTAGACAGGATAACCAAAAAAAAAAAAAATGTATTATGATTAATAAATCCTGTTCTCGTTCAAATCTTGGAAATTAGGGGAAGACTTTCCCTCTTACGGGGGTGAGTATATCATATCTCTACTGCTGTATACGATGATGATAAATGATTTAGAGATTTCTTTAATCATATCGTGCCTGTTGAAGCATGATAGGTCCAGGTTCTTACAAGCAATGAATCTTCATTGTTAAAAGAGTGGTTTTTGATAAATCTTTTACTTAATATATTTTGAATATATTTGGATTAGATATTTATAAATGTAGTCGTGGTATCATATTTGATAATAAATAGTGACTAAAAAATTATTTAAATGAATTTAATTTACAAAAACACGTTTTGTGAAGAAACTGTTATATGTAATAATTTCAAAACCGTTATATGAACTAATTTCAAACGTCCAAGAGTTTCCGGAATTCAAAAAGAGATATGGATTCAATTTATTTGATGTGTCTTTTGACACAATTATTTTATATACTAAAGCTTCAACGTACTTATATTTTTATATTTAATAACAAATAAAATTTATTAAAAATTGAATATGTTTTAATATCAATTTATTTTATTTCATTAGACTAACTGTTACATATTATGATTACTTAATTCATATTTTTTAAATCATTTATATAATGCATTTTGAATATTTTCAGCTTTGTAATTTATTACTATTTAAATGCACATATATAACTCCATTTAGTAATATAAAATATTCACAAAAATATAAGTATTTCAATTATGTCATTGTTTAAAAATTTAAATCAATAGCTGTTAAAATTAAATAACAATTTCTGAAAGAAGAGGGAATTTCCAGAATTACATTTCAAATATACAAATTTTCTGTCACTTGTACAAATAGTTTTCCTCTTTCAATTTGTTTATATTGTGTAACAAAATTTCTCTCTTAAAACTTCAACCGTAAACTTCTACATTTTAATAAAATTCATCAAAAGAACAAATTTCAATTAAAATAAAACCTACATCTGTCATAAAAGTAACTAAAAATAAACTTATGAATTTGCTTTCAAAAAATGAATAAAACAGCTTTAAGTTGGTTTTTTTACCATTTTTTTCGACGGTGTCCTATTTTTTCTCAATTAATTAGTGGTAATGTATTTAAAATATACAGTTTTATATTAACTCATAGTTTGCTAATTGATCCGGAGTTCCTTCAAAGTGAAAAAAAATACTAAGAATGTTCGTGTTTGATTGGACATTTTGGAAGAGCCATCAAGAGTCAAAATTCAGTTTAAAGTTATATGCATTGATTTTCACTTTTGAATAATTCTGAACTTGTTGATTTACAGTTACTTTCAAGTACTTTTAACAAGAATCTTTAAGGTGATCGATATATTTAACGAATTTTAATGATGAAGCTATAAATGTGAACCGTTTAATGTGTCTTAAAGAGTATCGATATTCGGTATTGAAAATACTTCTGCTTCAAAAGATTTTGTATCGTAAAATACAGATATAGAAAAATTGATTTTTTTGTTTAACTGGTCCAATAGTTACGGAATACTCATGATATTGCAGAAATAATATACATTTATATTAAACGCATTTTCAGAAATAAAATTCTCCCTTTTTGCCGATTCAGTAATTCTTGAATCACATGATTTGGGACAAAACGTGAAATCTCAAATGTGAGGAAAATGCTTCCTCAACTCAAAACCACGTCATAGTGCATTGTAAGAGATTGACGAAACTAGAATGACTACTAGACTAAAATGACGAAACTGGAATGACCACTAGACTAAAATGACGAAACTAGAATGACTACTAGACTAAAATGACGAAGCTAGAATGACTACTAGACTCAAATGACGAAACCAGAATGACTACTAGACTAAAATGACGAAACTAGAATGTCTGCTAAACTAAAATGACGAAACTAGAATGACTAATTGACGATCTAAAATAAAGCAGTGGGGCAAGAAGTTTGACGATGGTCAGAGTATAGGCGTCATACCAAGGAGTCCCGCTTCGGATATAGGAGTAATTACTCACTCTGTCCTTCTTGTATTGTTTCTGCGACATTACTCTACCTAGATTTTTCCCGCGATAAAGTGATTATTAGAAAAGTTAAGTACAGTAGGAGCTACGAGATAGTTTTTTTTTCTTAAAAAAAATTAGAATGACGAATTTTTTTTAATACATGTAATATTCGAAATATTTTTATGAGTTTGAGCTTGTAAATATTTAAAAATAAAATAAAGGAACAGCTTTCAAGGCACCGATGAATTGCGTATTTTTGCTTCATCAAAAAATTGTATAATTAGATTTTGGTTAAGTTTTTGGGGGGAGATGAAAATAAATTATAAATGTTTTAAAGAGATGCTAAAAGGATCCCAGGTAATTTCATTCGAGTTCAAGCTATTTTAAATTCCTTCTTATGGAAAATGATTTTTTAATATAAGGTTATACTAAAAAATTTAGGAAGTATTCTACTTTTCTTTGATAGTTTTACGAAACTGATTGTGGAATATTTCAAATGTAATTTAATACCTGTAAATTTCTTAGTCATTCAAAATTAGGATAGTAATACTTTTAAAAATAAATACTTTTAGAAATAAATACGAATAAAAATACTTTTTAAAATTGCTAGTTAGGATTAGGCCTTTCAACTAATCGTAACACCATAATGAGAATAAGAGCAATAAAAGTGTAGCTATTTATGTGCATTAATGACAGACTTAAAAACTGTTAACTATAACAAAAACAATAAAAAGTATTAAATGGTGAATTAAACCAGCTTTAAAAGAGAAGTTTATTTTTTAGAAAAATTATTTACATAGTTAAAAATGAAGCCTCATTTTTGTATTGACGACATAACTATATCTATTCTAGTAACGTAGAGAATATATTTAGAATAAATAAATTATATATTATTTTCTTTAAAACAAGAAAATGTTAAAGTACCCACAGTAGTAATCTTATACACAAAATGTTAAAAAAATGTCAGTTTTAAGGTATATTTACTGAGACATGTTAATAAACTGAAATTTCATTTTTTTTAGCAATAATTTAATTAACGATTTTTTAGCATTTAGAATTAAAAGATTCGTTAATTTTTCTTTGAAATCGAAGATACACTTTTTTACAGCCATTTTTTTACAAAGAAATGTTGCCTCAGTGTTTAAATTTGAATTTTTCTTTTTTTTCCAAAAAAAAAAAAAGAGCAGCTTCCTCAAAGACCAATGTCAAGAGAGTGCTGGACCGGCTTATGAGAAATAAATACGCCTATAAAGATTTTGATACTTCTAATACATCTCAAATAAAAACTAAAAATGCTACAAAATCATTAGAGTTTCATATTTAGTATGAAGTATAAATTGAAATATGTAATTTTTAGAAAAAAAAATAGAAATGTATTACGAAACTAGCTACATTTTGGGAGACACCTTATTTTGGTTCAGTTTAAAACTAAAAATGAATCTTAAGGAAAACAATTAATTAATTTTGTGAAACATTAGTTATTGTTTTCTGTCAACTAATAAATATGCACACATTATAAATAAATCAATTGAGTTTCCAATTTTTTTGTCAGATTCTATATCACAGAAAGAATAAAAACTTGTTAATGATATTTTTATTATGATTAATTTTTCCACTCTATTAACCTCAATCGTTTTTACTTCTTCTCTTTGAAAAAAAAAAGAGTCGAGTCAGCTAATTAGTTGCTTTTTCTGGCTTTTTTCAAATTAGACACGTTTATCGTTTAAGTTAATGAGCTCTATCAGTTCTAGAATTAAAGTGCCATATTTACTGTATCCCTATTGAATTATCGGAAGTAAGTAAAAAAAAAAACTAATTTTGTTGTTCAGTTTTAATTTATTTCTAGCGTAATTTTATTATTCATACATGTTTAACGTTAGTTTGAAGATTTTTGCCTTTTAATTTAACAAAAATGTTTATTATATGTAACTATTGCTGATCTTGAAAGAATCAGCAGGTTTTTTGGAAAGAAGTTGGATAATGTCTTAGAAATTAATATAAATACTCTCGTCTCATATTATAAAGTTCAGAGATAATTGAATCTTGGCGAATAATTTAAGAAATAGGTAAAAAAAACGAACAATGTTTCATATGAAAAGACATCTAAGTATGGCAATCAATATTGACTGAATGTTTACGGTGTTAACTCAATATAAATTGCTAAATAGTATACCATGAACCGGGTTCGAATCCCGGTTACGGCTGGCCGAAACGAATCCGCATTTGGTTTGCACCGATCACAGTGCTAACGTGAAATATCCTCAGTAGTAGATGGGTCATGGGTTAAAGTCCCTTTGCTGTCAAACTAACCGTGGGAAGTTTTCGTGATTTTCCTCACCATGTAACGCTAATGTGGGTGAGTTCTGTCAAAAGGTCCTCAACGAAGGCAAATTTCTCCCAATATGATCCAGGAGTTCCCTTGTCTTCTGGATTAGGTTCAAAATTACAAGGCCACGGAGTTGAACAATAGTAGTCGTAAACCCACAACTGTGTCGGCTGTTCAACGACTGTTATAAAATAAAATGGTATAACAGCCCCTGATAGCAATATAGGCTTCACTATGAGATCTCATGCTGTTTGAAAGGACACACATATTACTAAAGCACATTACTTAAAAAATATAACTTAAGATTAAAAAAAATATGTTTGAGTATTAAAACTCATTTTGTGTAATTTTTTTAATTAATATATGGAAACCGCCATTACTACTTCCGGAAATAAAATGAGAGCATGTTTCTTCTTCTTGCAAATAGACGTTCAAACATAAATCAGCAATTATGTTTTTTTTATTAAAATATCAGAAAAAACCTGACTGTGCTCACCATAACTTTTTTTTCTTTAAATAAATAAATTCAAATACATTTCTTTCAAGCTTATTCAAGCCAAACATCAGAGGAAAAAAGACTAATAATTTCCGCTATTTGCGCTTTATTTTTATTGCACAGCGGTCGATACTTGGCAAACTTTACAGCTTTTTTATTTTTTTGTTGATTTTATGCCAATTTCTATTTGTGTATTTAAATGAATATCCAAGAACTACTTTATTTGTGAATAAAAATACTTTTTAACGAAATATATTTTGCGAAGCTGTTTAATCTTATACTGATGTTTTGCATTTACGATGCACTTGTAAATGTATTGAATAATGTAAACTGTTTTTATGTTTACAATGCGTAGATATCACTAATATGAAATTACTGTATACTACATATTACTACATTATTTTTAAAATTTAAAATTTTTCTGTTTTTCCAGTATATCAAGTGATATTAATATTTTAATTAAGATTTTTTATTCAGACTTTTATAATTGCAGCGAATTACTATTTTATGTTGAGAAATGGCGATTGGATATTTATAGCTATTGAATTTTGAAGTATGAATATTCAATGATAAATGCAGTTTGATTAAAGCGAATCATTAGATCAGTTATTAGAAATCATAACAATACTGAATAAAATTTGAAACGTTTTAGATATTACGTTCGAATACCAATTCAAAACATAAATCTTGTTTAGGACATTGTTATTTAAATCTCATCAACGAGTGATTAAATGGCCAACATAACATTGAAAGGAGAAAAAAGAAGATCTACGGGCATTGGTATCCAAAAATAATTGATAATAATTAGATTTATAAAAAAATATTGATTAAATTAACATGAAAATTGTTAAGGCGATCTCTTATGAAATGATTATTAGTTTAAAGTAAAAGCAATGTTAAGAACACAAATAATATATCTGCAGATTTTGGAATACGCCATTTAATAGCAAAGTATAGATTGCCAAAATGAAGATTTTTGATACACTGTACTGTGTATTCTACTTGTAATTTGTATTGTAAGTCTTACGCTTTCGTTACTAATTGACAGTTAAAAATTACTTTCAAACTTTTCAAGTCTAATCAGTATTCCTATTATTAAAATTTACGCAATGAATACGTAAGTATTTCATTGAAATTTACCTAAGAAATAAATATATATTTGTTTGGAAAATATTACAAACTAAACTAACATTTATAAAAAAAAACTTTAGTATAGTATTTTCTTATTATGCAAAAGAGTTTCTTAAAAAATACTGTCAATGTTATTTAGTTTTTATAACCTCCATGGCATTACAGCTTTAAAATTCCTCAATATCTTATTAAACTTTAAGAACATACTCTACAGATCTTTATCCCTAATTCCCTTAACTCAATTTTAAAAGGGGAAAATTTTGGAAAAATCATATTTCTGTGCCACAGCTGAGCTTGAAGAGGATTTTAACTTAACCTTTAAAATCCCTTTAGCTTTCGAAATAATGTTAAGTCAAAGAGGCATAGGGAACTCTATCTCATTAAAGGATTTTTCTCACACAAGGAAAGAAATTTTTTTCTGTCTAACTACCGTTCACTCTCTGGAGATTTTGAGTTTTACTCCCTAAAGGCTACCAAATATCACCAAGAGTCAATCCTATTATGTGTCTCATAGTCATATATAACACTTTCTCCCTAGATGCTGGAAACCTGAACTTATACTTTAAATTTTATATACTTTTATCAGAATAATAAATGTATCAAAAGTGACAAATATAATATATTTGAGGTATGGAACAATAAAATTTAAACTCAATTTTTAATTAAAAAAGAAATTAAACCCGAGCTTAACTTAATTGAAGCTGACTTAATTTTAATTGATTTTTACGGGCAAAAGCATAAATATGTAAAACCTCCTATTTTTTTAGATGAATAAATAATGTAATTTACACTTAGGTGACGCTGTCTTCACCACTAGTTAAGAAACTGATCTGCTTAATCTTTTCAGAAGCAACGTATATATATTTTTCGTATACAGTATGTATACGCAAAGCATGTTTTAAATCTGTTGAGCATAAGAGTCCTCTCATTGGTACAGAATATTCCCTTTGGTGACATTGTAGGCCACAGTTTTGTCCTCATCTCCAGTTAAAAACTGAGAGCTGTGACCTTTATACTGGCAGACATGATAAAGATACTGTGTGTATGCGAAACAAGGAATGTTTCAAATCTGTACAACATAAAAGCTTTCTCATTGGTACAAAATAATCATGACAATATCGGTTACAGTGTTGCTCTTGTTTCTAGTTAAAAACTGAGGGCTGCGGCCTTTATCTAGGCAGACATGATTAACATACAATTTGCTTTTGAAACAAAGCAGGTTTCGAATCTATAGAGCAGTGATTCTCAACATTTTTTTTATTGTGGCACACTTTTAACGATTTCGAAATTTGACGGCACACAATGAAAAAAGTTTTATTAAAAGTTGTTTAATTACCTATCACTGTGTTAAATAGTTTGTGATAATAATTTTGAATGTGAAATAAAATAATATGTACTCCAAAAGCACATTTATTAAGGGATTAATTATTTCTTTCGATCAATTTTTTATTAGTTAGTAACAGTTATTTATTTTTTGCTAGTTATTAATTGTTAGCTTGTTGACTACAGTTATTAACTGATAGTTCTTTTTTACATTAACTGTTATTTTTTGTGATTTATATACTAATTTTATTGCTAATTATTAATTGTTAGCTTAATTTTTGTTAGTCATCCTTTGTTAATTTGTTTGTTATATATTTGTTTTTAGTTATTCTTTGTTAATTTGCTTATTAATTGCATAGCTTACTTTAATGATTAGCTCTTACAACATTTTTTAAAATTGTGCGTCATATACAATTTAAACACTTCCATCTTATTTTAAGATTGTCAGGGACAAGACAATCGCCGACAAAGATGTTCACGCGGTTAAAGCTTGGAAAAATTATAAAAAAGTATATATATATATATATATATATATATATATATATATATATATATATATATATATATATATATATATATATATATATATATATATATATATATATATATATATATATATATTATATATATATTTTATATATATATATATATATATATATATATATATATATATATATATATATATATATATATATATATATATATATATATATATTATATATATATTTTATATATATATATATATATATATATATATATATATATATATATATATATATATATGTATACTATTATGTACACTTTTCTTTAATTTAAACTTTACTCATAATAAAAAAAAGCATTATAATTTTTATTGTATCATTTCTAATATTTGGTGGCACACAAAAGTACCGCTGCACATTGGTTGAGAATCACTGCTATATAGTTTAAAAAGCCCCCTCATTGGTGCCGAATAGTCTTTTTGGTGACTTTGTATGCTACGAGTTATAGATAATTATAGATTAGATATTATAGATTAGATGTTAATAATTCATTTCCATCATGTCAAAATTTGCTTTGAACTTCGTAATACTACTGCCATTTTTTGTGAATACGTCCAAAAACGTTAAAAAATGTCTTTAAAAAATTAAAGATCTAGAATTGTGTAATTATTTATTATTGATAGCGTCTTATACTTACAATAAGACTACAAGTAAATTTATTTACGAATACGTTTTTAACTGATTAGTACTAGATTGTATAGCATTATGTTTAAACAATTACCCATTTTAATATCAAACAAAAAAAAGGCTTTCACCTTTACAATAGACTTTCATTTTTTAACGACAATTTCTTACAATTTTGAATAATGCTGTTTAATTACTCATTAATTTTAAGAATTAGGATGCATATTAGCGAATTTAATTTAAATGAGAAAAATATTTTTATTTGAAGAGTGGTAAGATTAAAATCTCCTTAGATCTGCTTTTCAAAATCGGAAAGACAGATATTTTTCAAAAAATTTTAACACTTTATTTAAATAGGGGGACATTTCCTAATTTAAGTGCTTTGTCTGCATAGAAAAACAATTTCATTAGATATTGCACAAAGTATAATTACATAATGTACATATTGTAAAACCTTATGCTTGTACATTTCACCTGTTGTGACGTTGGAGGTTGTGAAAGCAATCTTTAAGCCAAAATGGCTTTGTATGCACATCGTTCGACTCCTAAAGAGGCATCGTGAATTTGAATCCAGTTGTAAGCTGACGAATTCGCATGCATCTCCTGATTATCAGCGAACACAATGCTGACGATAAAAAAAAACATAATAATAGTAGACGGATCATGAGATAAATGCCTTCGTGCTAACCCTAAGAGGTTTTTATTGTTTTCTTTAATCAAGAAATTTAATTTTCTTCTACATTGAGTTTAAAATTACAAAGCTGCGAAATTATAAACATTGGTGTTAGCTAAAAACAATATATTGATTGGTTGTTCAATGTATTTAATTTAAAAAAAAAACATTTAGAATCGATACATTTTCCTTTGAAAAATAAAATTCAGGAAACTCTGTTTTGCATTTTGTAGGACAAATCCGAGTGACGCTTTATACCTAGTGACTAATGAAATAAATTGATTTTTTTCCTTTTGAATCAATAATTATTTGAAAAGCACACGAAAATATGCGACGCGTCTCTTTAGCAGTTTTGAAGCTAAAGATTTCAATATTTTAAAAGAGGATAAGCTACCAAAAAAATATAATACACTCTAAAGCCACATTTTTCATGTATTTACTTAAAGATTATAACTTTTAAAATGTATTGAAATTTATTACATTTCCACAATTTGAATTTAAAACTCATAACACGCAAAAAATCTTCCTATTTTGAGCAAGTTCGATAAAATTCTCAAATGTTGACAAAATCAATTGCAAATGTTTACGTTTGACACATAAACTGGGTTTCTTAATTTTTTTTATTATTGCGAGGGAAGTTGTCGTTTTTGGAAATTTTTTTTCACTCAGTGCCAAAAAATAAAATAAATTTTAAAACTTCTTTCAGTAACTTTCTCACTAACTTTCTAAAGTCTATTCAGTTTTTCGATATTTTTGAATGTATTTCAAATTTGCTTCTAAAGACGTTTTAGGAGACTATATTGGGGAAGTGAAAATAATTTTGCATATTTTATATTTTATTTACATAAACATGAAATAATGAAGCGTTAAAACTATTTCTAATTCACTATTCACTTCAAGAATTTATCAAACCTCAAAATTATCTATAGCCTTGAGCTAGAAGAGAAGATATCAATAATTTATCTCGTTATTTGAATTTTCTCGCATCAATGACATTTCCTTCCTTTTATTAAATTTCCCCCCATTTCTATTGAAAATCATTGAGATATTATTATGCATAAATCTAACCAAGATTTTAATTTAATAATTATCTCGAATAATTATTGGATTTAATATAAGAGCTTCTAATGTTACTAAAGCTACTTAAATTTAGTGTTAAAAGTTATACAAAATAGTTTTGAAAACGCATAATGTAAATTTAGTATTTGAACAATATTTTAGCGAACGTGTGTGCGTAAGAATAACTGGTCCAAATTGAGAAGCAACTTTTTGGTTGCGGAGAGCCTATTAGTAATCATCCAAGCTGAAAAATTGATGCAAAGTTAAATAGATTCAGGTACATAAAATCGAGAATATGTACACTAATAATCTCAAATTTATAGCACAAGAATAACTGTTTTAACTCTGAATTAAGAAAGAATTATTCAATTAATTTGTAACTTGTTGAATTCACTACTGAAAGGAATTTAAAAGCAATAAAATGGAAGAAATTTAGTGCAGAACAATATAAGTTTCTTTATAATGATGTTCTATTTTCGGATCACTGGCGTTTGAGGCGAACATTTTTGATGACGATTTTGCGTCTGTGATTACGATCACATTAGCTGCGTTCCAGGACGTGTCTTGGGTCGGAGCAGATTGTTATAATTTTATTTGTCCAATAAAATGAAGCACACTGTTTTGGGGAAATTTTATACTTTCACGATTTTGTAAAGATCATTAAACGATCATATTTGTTAAGATTTTCCTCATATTCGCCTGGAATAAATCGTATAATGAGTCAAGAGGAGCACAATTCATCTGTTTAGGACATTATAAATATATATATATATGCACCGAAGAACCATTACATTATGACCATCCTCCACCTATAACAATGGGCTCTCCCGGGTTTTCATGGTTTCTCGCCCAGGAACAATGTTTTCATGGGGCACATTAGAACCCATAAACCTCATTGAACAATCCCTGACGTCTGTAAGCTACTTGGACATAGTTTATCCAATCATGGCAAAAGTTTTTTCCTGCGGGGGATGGTGTTTACCAACAGGATAATGCACCATGTCATAAGGGTTGAATCGTCAGGAATTGGTTCGAGGAACATTCCAGTGACTTTCAAGTCATGTCTTGGCCCCCAAAATCTGATCTTAATCCAATGAAGCATTTGTGGTCCTACTTGGAAAACCAAATTCGTGCTGCCACGCTACCCCCTCGCAATGTGAGGGAATTGCAGGACCAGTTGGTGAGCGCTTGGTACCAGATACCTCAGACTACCTATCAGCACCTTGTGGAATCAATGCCATGGCGGGTGCTAGCAGTTTTGAGTAGTAAAGATGGTCCTACATGTTATTAGCAGGATGGTCATAATGTAATGGCTCTTCGGTGTACATATATATACATAAATTTTTCACTGAATTTATTAGGGAGTGAATTAATTTTTTTAATACTTCTGCTGCTATGCTGAAATGCCCCAATCTCATACCCACGGTGATTAGTGTGAGTTAATGGCTGCCGGACAGATTTTAAATTATTTTTGAAATTCGGTGTACATTAAGTGAGAACTTAGAAAACATCGCGGATATCTCATGAAAATCTATGAAATTTAAATTAGAGTGCCTCCGTTCGGGCCCCAGCTAGTCGGTAAACAAAAATTTGGTTAGTAAATTGTTAAAAGCTAATTGAGGTGTTAGGATTGGAGGACGTAGTAAAAACAGACATAAAAGTGAGTTTTAAGTCTCTAAACTATTTTTCTCAATGTTTTCCTTATCAGTTAAATCTTGGCTTTAAATTAAAAATATATACTTCTTCCGAATCTGAACAAGAAAGTCTTGATAATTGAAATCAGAAAGAGTTTAATTAAATTGAACTACGTTACAGTTAAGGTTAAGCCATATGTGTAGTTGAAGGTTGCTATCATTGAACCATCTGAATAATTTTGCAAGTATTGACAAAAGACTTTACTATTGACCATTTACTATACTTTAGGAAGATGGAAAAACGCTTTCTTGGCCGGAAGTTGATTTACGTCACAAATTATGTTACTGTGCAAGTAATTATTAACTTTTTCTCTTTCAATTTTTTATTCTAAAATGTATATGTGAGAAACGTTAATAATGTTTAAAGCGTTACTGATAATATTTAAGACTATGTTAAATCAGAGTTATTTAACCAATTTAACATTTGTTGTATTCTTTGTTTGTGGACATGCTGCAGGTCGACTGCTAATTGGTTACAAAGAGCCATCCTAAGTTGTTCTGATTGGCATAATGTCTGCTTATTTATTTATATCTATATATATATATATATATATATATTGAAAATTTTTCTAATTGTAATAAATGATGACATTTTTTAGGATTTATTGAAAAGGTTATAGATGTAATTAAATCTAAAATTTAAAAAAAAAAGAAGATCTAACTCATTATTTCTGAACGGGCAATACATATATCGTTTCTCATTCTTTTTGGACTGAAGTCAGATTAGTTCCATCTAGTTGCTGACATATAAAATGTCGATAAAGTCAAAGGATATGATGTTACGCCCTTTCCTGTAAGTTCAAGACACTGCAGGATGACTTCAGGTGGCACTTGAGGCACATTGGATTTTTTTCAGGTCTGAAAGGTCCTCTACAAAGAAAAGGCTCGAAATAAATCCATTTCCTAATCTGTTAAAGGCGGTTTGTGAACTTCTGTCTCAAAATAAAATAACTACCGTATTATTCATCCAAAACTCTCTAACTTACTGAAGGGGATAAATTCTCTTTATTGGACCAATAACACTAATTTTGTTTTCAATACTTAACATTTAATAATTTTATTTTACCTTATAACCGGTGTGGGACTGCTGTTGATTTTTGAGTTTACGACTGCTAAGACTATCAATATTCAGTTCAGTAGTGTTTCAATTCAATCGACATGTGCCCAATCCAAAGGACAAGGGAACTTTTGTATCTAGTATTGGGCTCTCCACTTCATCTCAAAGTTCTTCACTTTCGTGAAGAATTTGAGGCGAAACTTTTAAGCTATTTAAGTTACATGGGGAAAAAATGTAACCTTCAACCGTTTACCCAGCAGCAAGAGGGCTCAAATCCATGATCTGCCTACCACTGAGGATATTATGGTAGCGCAGTGATCGGCTCGAACCGAGAGCAAAATTCGCATCGACCAGTTAACACTGAGGTTCAAACCTGGGTCGTCTCATTGGGAGGGGAGTGCTCTATCCCATGAGTCACGTCAGCTGTGCCATCTATGTTTAGTTATACGAAGCGTGAAAAGTAGTAATTGCAAACAGTGTAATGGTGTCAACTTATTTCCAAGCTAATAACCGAGGCAAAATGTTATTAGAACGATTAAAAATCATTTTGAATGCTTATATCGTGCACTATTGCAAATGTATTAAATTGTGCCACACTTTTGTTCAATTTGTACCATAGCATCGTATTTAACCCTTAATTACGAAATTAAATTCCAACCCTCTCAAATATTTCTAACAATGTATTTTATTACCGTCGTTGAACAGCCGACCCAATTTTCGGGTTTACGACTACAAATGTTAAACTATGTAGCCTTGTAATTTTGAACCCAATGCAGATGACAAAGGAGCTTCTATTAGAAGAAATTTGCCTTCTTGGAGGACTTTTTGATGGAACTAACCTGCATTTGCTTTATATAGAGAGGAAGACCACGAGAACCTCCCATGGTTAGCCTGACTGCTAGGACTCTATCCCATGATCCGTCTACCACTGAGGATATTTCACGTCATCACTGCGGTCGGTGCAAGCTAAATGCGGAATTCGTATTGACCAGCCATTGCCGGGATTCGAACCCCGTTCATCTAATTGGAAGGGCGAACGCTCTATCACCTGAGCCATTACCGCTCTCTAACATTGTATTGATATCAATTCATTATCAAGCTAATAACTGGCTGCATTAGATATAATGAAGAACACGTTGCATATTTATAACTTGAAAATTTGGCGCATCCTCAAAATTGGGGTGAATTGAACAACAGTTTTGTTCAGTTTGTACCATAAAATCTGATTTGAACAGCAATTGCAAAATTAAGGTTCAACTCTCTCAAACATTTCTATTGAGGCTGTGATATCAGTTTAGAATAAAGCAAATGACCGACAGTATTAGATGGAGTAAAGATTAATTTGAATATGAGTAACGTTCAAATTCTGCTACATCAACAAAATTTTGTTGAATTGAAACACAATTTTGTTCATTTTGTACCATACCATCTGATTTGAGCCTTAATTACACACTCCTAAACACATCTAAAAATTGCTACCACTGTATAGGTGACATTCAATTACCAAGTTAATAGTAATGACAAAACTGTATTCAGAAAAGTAAAAATTTAAATAAAGTCATTAACACATAAATAAGGTAAGTTAAAATCAGTATATAAAAAATGTAAGAAAATGTTGATGCATAATTAATTTTGAAAACGTTAAGAATTTATTTCTGAAGAAGTGCAATGCTTCACATAATAATTATAAAAAAGAGAATAATAAAAAAGGATAAAAATCGTTTTCTTTTAAAATTATTAAACAAGGAAAAAAGATTTTCAAAGTAAAAGACTGATTTCGGAGAAATAAATATGATTGGTTGATGTATTTTAAGGAAGCTGTATTGTCGAATAATTTTAACGAGGTCGAAATAAGAGCATATTTTAATAAGAGTTTCCCAGAGCACTATAAAATCTGCAGTTACTGATGTTAATTTTTTTAAGATTCTCAGAAATATTAAAAACGTTTTTAACTCTGGCTAGAAAGTGGATTCTTTTAAAATTTATTAAAAAACATTGTTTCGTTATTTTAAGAATGTAGATTTTTTTAAACTAAAATATTTTAAATATTTTACATAACTCTATTAGTATTTTCATCTGTTTAAAAATATGCTTTCCATACAAAATACAAAAATTACAAACATAATTCTATTAACACCAATAATAAAAGTGTCAATTTAAATGATGATCAATCCTGTTTTCAGATTGAAACACACTGGTATTCAAATTTTGAAGACTTTTTACAATTACTATAATATATCGTGAACTACTGGGCAGATTTTAATGAAAGCTGGTATGAATATAGATTGATGTAATACAAATAAAATAATTATTGAACAGTTATAATACACCTGCGAGTTCAAGAGTATTGATCGCGCATGATTCAAGTTTGAAAATCATAAAACAATAATTACTGAATCAACAAATAAAGGTTGGTGAAAAGTATGTTACCTCTTACATATATACGGGCTTCATTTCAAAGTTTCATGCTGAAAAGTAAGGCAGTTTAAATGTTGTTGTTGTTGTTGTCGTCAGCCAAAAACAGCGGGAGTGCAAATGTTCTTCTTTTCCAGTGGCGCCATCTATGGCCAAGAATTTGACTTCTACCATACCCCTACATCACACCCGTTTAAAATGGAGGACCCATTTATTCATCCATAGATCTTAAATATGACCTGAACCAGAGAACAGATCAATCTCCAATTCAGTCCAAACATAGGTATAATTTGTTATGGAAACATAGAGAACTTTGTTACCCGACAGATTTTACCTACACCAGTCACCATTTACAACACGGGGAATCTTTGGCTGGCTAGATTGAAATTATCGTTCTCATTAATCTGAGTCCATCGTCTTGCCATCCTGGCTAACCCAGTCTGTTATATAGATTATATATATGGAATATTATTTACTAATTTCAATAATTAATATATTGAATTTTAAAGCTACAAGACAATAGATCAAATGCTTATATAATTTTTTACTTAAGTATTCTGCTGGTAATGTAGGCACACACACACACAAAAACATCACTCGAATAACTTTCCATCTCCCTGCCAACCATGTTTAGAAAGAAAGCTCACAGGGTAATTTGTTTAATTTGTCAATTTTGTTTTCACACTTTGGATCATTGTCACGAGAGAATTGCGATTTTTCACGCTCTTTTCAGTGCGTCCATGTTAAGTTCTGTTGATCACTAGCCACTCTATTAGAGAATATCTTCTATCTCATGAATATCCATGACCGAAGGAGCTCTACATGGATGCGCGTTATTGTCAGTTTAAGTGAAATCTTTAAATGCCCTCTAGATTCTCTAATTTCTTCCCTATACTTTACCCCCGCATAAATATCTGAACCATGCTACCCAAGAATTCATTACTTGCCCTGCAATGTTCTGGAAGTTAATTATTATAGCACCGGAAGCACTGTTTGAGCATATAAAAATCCTTATTTTTTTAAAAAAGGCACTGTAACTGCTGAGTAGTAAAGGATTGAGTTCTTTAAAGCCTGTGTTTGTATATTTGGGAGTAGAGTTTTTTTTTAATTATTATTTTGTTTCATAATTAGCGTTGAACGATCAACCCATTTTTAGGTTAACTACTATCTGTGTTCAACTACGTAGCCTTGCACTTTTGAAGTGAACTCAAAAGACGATTGATTTCCTGGATTAAGCAGTGGAACAAACAAATCTTCGTGGAGGGTTTTTTGATTGAACTAATTGTGCTACATGGAGATGAAAGTGCACAATTATGTAACAGTTTGCTTAACGGCAAGAGGATTCTAATTCAAGTTCCGTTTACCACTGAAGATATTTTATTTCAGAACTAGGACCGATGCAAGCCAGAAGAAAATTAGTGTCAATCAGTCAGTGTTGGGATTCGAATCCTTGTCTCATAATTGTGAGCTGAGCATTTCATCTCAGGAACTATAATTGCTCTTGGATTGAAGTTGTTATTGATTTCTTTAAGAATTACAATTCGAGTTCGCTTAGATCGCATCTACACGTCGGTTTTTGGAAAGTGAAGATATTCTCCTGAGAAATTTACCAGACAGAACTCCATTTTAATTTTGAACTGCATGTTTAGGACGCTATAATATGGATATTGCAACTCGCAATTCCGCTCCCTTTCGACAGTTTCCTCATGCTGTTTTTTCGTCATGACTCTGTGTAAAGTCTACTATAGATCTGAAAGAGAGGACCAGATAGTCTGGTATTGTTCGATTCAGTCACCAGTTTTGTATCTTAAGACTAATATGCCCTATCATTCCCACTGTTAATTGATTATTTTCTTTGAATTATTAAATTTCGTCTTGTAGTTATGGATATGATAGACCAAATCTCCAGATTTTCTTAATTTTAAAAATCAAACCTGTATAGGATTTTCATCTTTATTAGTAGTTTAAATGTATAAAACTAGCAGTGTATAATATTCGTAAACACAATAACATAATCGCACTTAAAAGCGATGCTATTTTTTTTACAAATGAATTATTACTATACATGATAAAGAGGCCACTAGATTTATTTTATATTTCTAATAAATATTGTTAGGTTAATTGCTTTAATTGAAGCAATCAAAATTTAATTAAAGTAGTCGGTATATGTTAAATATAATTCCATTTTCTAAAATCTTCTTTATTTTACATAATGTAACTAGAACCTAAATGTCGGGGATAGATATTTTGAAAAAGTAAAAACTGGTTCTCTGTAATTAAATAAAAGCTTTTTTCATAGATTTGATCAATTACTATTGCTAACTATTCTTGCTAATTGAGTGTTTATGAATATATATCAAGCTTCAACTTCATTTAAGAAGTCGCATTAAGCACAGTTAAACCTCTAAAATCCTCAGCCAAAATCGCATTTGTATTGTACCACATCTTGGTAAACAGGAAATGAATACGCATACATACATCATAATTTTCATTAAAAAGCAAACTGTATGCATTTTTAACTAAATTAAAATTGATTTTGCAAGTTCATACAATCGCTATCAGTAACTGTAAGATTGCCTATAAATTAACGCAATAGAAGTGACATCGTCTCCCATTTGGGTACATTAGAAAGCTTTTAAAACATTAACACAACGAGAGCCTTATATTTACAAGACAGTGAAACATCGCCAATTTTTTTCAGGACACAAAAGAAACACAAAACCATCAACATACCCTTTTCACAAACATGACATTTGTTTTGCATTATATATGACTATCTAAAAAATTCTATGCGACCACTAGCCTGTAACTAACACGACAACACCCACTGGTCCATTTGCGGACATTTCCAAACATGGAAAAGTGGACAAGTCAGCAGAAAACTTCAGGTGACAGCAATAATTCGACATTTTCTTTTATGGAATCTATGCCATTCTTCTCTCAGCTATAAGAATGCGTGCCTGGGGAGAATGGGCCAAGGGGACAACGTGACATAATGCGATTCGTGGCATTTCCGATAAATCGGGTTATATCCCACACTGCTTTCATAGAGATAACTGAAGCGATGCAGGTAATGGAAGCCATAGGGTAGATATTTTTTCATCCTGTATTTTTTTCTTCAGACTTAAGATAGAAGAGTTTCCGTTAAATCTTAGAACGTGACTATTTTTTGTAAAATATTGTGGTCTACATGGGTTAAAGTATACACGGAGAATACTCATAAAATATTGAAGATTACTTTTTAGTTCGAATCTATTATACGTTATAAATTTCGAAAAGTGTGAAAAAAGTTTTTAACTCTATGTTACTTTGAATTTTTTAATACGTCTTATTGTTAATAATGTCTTGAAAAATCGCTTTCACGTCAGACTAATATTTCTACTTGGTTCAGAATCATAATGTTTTACTAATACTGTATTATTCAAACTCATTTTTGTTTGAAAAATTAAAACTCTTTAAGGAATATGGAAAATAATAGTAATTTTTTTATTTGATAAAGAATTTGAATTTGTAAGAAGTCATAAGGAGTAGTTAATATATAATTTCTGAAACGAATTATAGTGTTATAGCATCGCATAATGTAAATTTTTTGAAAATATGTATTTATTTCCAAATGAGAATAAAGTTTCGAACTACACATTAATGAAGCAAAACAACGAGAATAAAGAACAAATACAGGAACTGAAATTGATATACACCGAAGAGCCATTGCATTATGACCACCCTGCTAATAACATGTAAGACCACATTTAGCCCTCAAAACTGCTAGCACCCGATGTGACATTGATTCCACAAGGTGCTGATAGGTAGTCTGAGGGATCTGGTACCAAGCGCTCACCAACTGGTCCTGCAATTCCCTCACATTGCGAGGGGGTAGCGTGGTAGCACGAATTTGGTTTTCCAAGTAGAACCACAAATGCTCTATTGGATTAAGGTCAGGTAAATTTGGGGACCAAGACATGACTTGAAAGTCACTGGAATGTTCCTCGAACCAATCCATGACAATTCGACCCTCAGGACATGGTGCATTATCCTGTTGGTAAACACCATCCCCCGCAGGAAAAACTGTTGCCATGAATGGGTGAACCTGGTCTGCAACTATGTTCAAGTATCTTACAGACGTCAAGGATTGTTCTATGAGGATTATGGGTCCTAATGTGCCCCATGAAAACATTGTTCCTGGGCGAGAAACTATGAAAACCTGGGTGAGTCCATTGTTATAGATGGAGGGTGGTCATAATGTAATGGCACTTCGGTGTAAATAGTTTCGCTTCTATAAACAAGTACATCCTTCAGTGTCAAAACACAAATCGACCAAGGGACACAGAGGCCTTTCATTTTGTGTTTTGACACTAGCGAAGGTTCTTGTCTATAGTATGTCCATTTTTGTTCATTTATTTGTGTTTTATTCATATTGTTTTGCTTTATTTATACTTTTACATATATGTTTATATATATGATACCAGCAAAGTTTGAAACCCGACATTCCATGGAATGCCTAGGCATTATATATAATATCAAAAATTAGTCGGAAATGAAACGATTAAAATTTTACACATTTTTTAGGCATTCTATAGAATGCCAAATGAGAAACCAGGAAGGTATGAATTTCTGATTCATTTAGATTTCGCCTCTGATTCGTTTAGAATATCACGAGGCAAAGGCTTCTTACTTTTATAGCGACAGTTGCCTTTTGTGGTTTGTACAGGAGAGTCACAATGCGAAATTTTATTTAAATTTGTTCAAGAAAAATTAGTTTTTACTATGATGCATGAAAACGGAGGAAAAAGCTGTAGCATCATAGAAGAAGTTATGGCTTATAGGCAAGAGGAATACACGTCATTTATATAATGACATTCAGACCTTTCCTAAATAGCATTTGCTACTCTATTTGGAATGTCTAGGTACTATATATTCAATGACTAGAGAAAGCATGTAATAATGTTCAGATTTTATACTTTTTATTTTATTTTATTACCGTCGTTGAACAGCCGACCCAATTTTTTTGGGTTTACGACTGCTAATGTTCATCTCCGTAGCCTTGTAATTTTGAATCTAATTCAGAAATCCTCCTGGATCAAGTAGTGGAAGAAATTTGTCTTCGTGGAGGACTTTTTGATGAAACTAACCCTCATTTGCGCTATATGGAGAGGAAAGCCACGTAAACCTCCCAAGCTCAGCCTGACGGAAAGGGGACTCTAACCCGTGATCTGTTTACCACTGATGGTATTTCGCGACGTGGTCAGTACAAGTCGGATGCGGATTCGTATCGACCAGCCATCGTTGAGATTCGAACCCGGTTCACCTCATTGGAAGGCGAACGCTCTAAGCCATAGCGGCTCTGATTTTATACTTTGCCTAAAAACGTCCGGCACCGTCTCATTATAAACAATGACAATTATGTGCAATGACAATTCTATGCAATGTAAATTACATACGAAACCGGAATTCTACGGAATTCCGGATTTCATACTTTGCCAGTAACATATAAACGTAAATAATCGATACAACGTACTTCATTCTTTAAATGAATATAGCCAAAATATGCTTTCAGGAAAATTGTTTCAACAAAGTTGTATTTAATTGGTGTGAAAAGACAATTTCTGAGTACTCTGCTTAAATTATATGCAAAAGTTTAACCTCTACTCTGATTGGCCTGTACTGAAATTTATTATGATGTCATCATTATTGGGAAGGGATTATATGGAGATTCAAAATCACTTATGGTGTCATTAAGTGGATTGCTAAGGAAATTCTTTTAATGGTTAAAGAAGTATCGTTAAAATAATAACCGTGTCTCACAAAAACTGCTAATGACTTTCCCTCGATTAGTCTTTTATGATAAATATTGAATTGTTGGGAATAATTCTCTTTGTTTTGCTGCATGAAACATAAATAAATCATTTAAGATGCTGCTTTATTTTAATTGGCAATTTAATTGAAAATAAGCTGCATTAGGGAAAATTAGTTTATTGTTATTCTCTTTTGATGCTATTATTAAGCCATACTGGTTATAACTATTTAATTTTTTATTTGTTAGTTATGTTTCTTTTTAATATTTAAATAGAGTGGATTGCGATTTTTTAATAAAATTATATTAGAAAGTTAAATATTTTTAAATAGGGTGTGTAACTAAACGTATAATTTGCAACTAGATTTAAGAAGACTTTTTTAAAATTATAGAGGGCAGATTTAATAGATTTTTAATGAGGTTTAAATTTAAAATTCTTGGAAAAATGGTAGAATGGTCTCAAAAGCGTTTTGCTTAGCGATTGTTATTGACAAGACTAGTAAGTGATATGGAAACTTATCAAAGTTACTTTGCGAATACCCAATATTACACATAAGATTAGTCACGAAAGTTAGAGATATTTTGATAAAAGGTTTATTCATATTGTTTTTTGTTAGGCGCTGTAATGTCTTAGAATATAACTAAAATACAAATTATGGCTTCTACTGAGGTGTTGTAATGTCACTTAATATGCTGAAAATACAAATTTTGCCTATTCTACTTAGGTGCCGCAATATCTCTTAACATGCTAGAAATACATATTATGTCTGTTCTACTTAGGTGCTGCAATGTCTCTTAATATGCTTAAAAAGCAAATTCATATTTGCTTTGTGTTATGAATTGAAGCCTCTCGATTACGTTTTTTGTTGAAAAAGAATCAGTTAGTTGTTGATAGAAATTTTTTATCAGTTAATTTTATTTAAAAAAAAAGTTCTTTTAAATTTTTTACTGTTGTTCTCTTTCGCATTTGTGTGAGTATGAGAAAACGATAAATATGAGATAACACTGGCATGAGAAAACGATTTTCTATGAAATATTACGATTAAAATGATGAAAATAGTTTTTTTTTGATGATGAAATTTTTTTCCTCAAAAAGGGATGCGTTTTGGAGAGTGTTTCTATTGGAGTTAAGTTCTTTTCTTACAAATCAGTATTGGGGAAATGTATACAATTATACATTGATATCAGTAATATAGATCAATGTTAGATTTCCAAAAGAAAAAAAAAGAACTATATTGCTGTTATAATGAACTTAGAAGAGTAATAACAGTAGTTCTGTAGTCTCAAAATATTGTTGCATAAAAAATTTATTTTTAATATAACTAATTTTAACTTATCTCTCAGGCTCTCTGTTGGAATAAGTCCAGCGTCTTGCTCATAAACAGAAAGAAAGAAAGTAAAACCTATACCAGAGTGCAAAGTTTAGAATTTTTTTCGTGGAGAGAATTGAGTCATTTTTACGAATTTATCGGATTTATGACAATAGGATTAAATAAAGTTATTTTTGTGATTTGCAATTCTTTCCTATTATATCAATAATCTATTAGCAAGCATATGAAGTTTTACTAAACATCTCACTATTTCTAACTTAAAAAACATTGCTAACAAGTAATGCTTAAATTTCTTAATGTGTGCTAATTTTGTAAATAAATATTAATATTTAAAAGCCTTTGCAATAATAATTAATTTAATTATTATTCAAACTCTATTTTATTATACAGTAATCGATGCGTATGGTGCAAGCAAAATTGGAGCCTCCAGAATAACTTTTACGCTAATGATCGGATTTTCACGTTCTAGTACTGGATTTTAGCGGTTAAACGGGGGACCTCAAATATGCTAATAAGTACAGACGATAATTCATGTTACATAATAAACACAAAAACATTTTTTAGAACGTTTTTTAATAAAAAAAATCTTCTTTTACAGATTCGGATTTCTTTTTTCCAAAATATAGATGCTGCCCATGAAATATAGTCTCGATAGTCTGATCAAGAAAGCGGCGCATTGAAGCCTTTTCTCACACAATTATAGAGTTATTTCACGAAAAGATAATATCTTTCACAGTTAATATCTCTATTAGCTCTCACGCTATATGACCATACTAGATGTACTGTATGAACCATATTCCATAGTTTACTTGGAACAAACGAGCTCCAACGGTAGATGAATCCCTGTGAGGACACCTAAATATTCCCTTCATTCCTTCATTGCAATTCTTAATTGAAGTTCTATTAAATAAACTATTATTTTGACAAATCGTGGTAGCTCTCTTAACTTGTATCTATTTTGTTAACTTCTTAAATCGTAAGATAACATTTTAAACAAGTAAAATGTTAATTGTAGAGGAAAATGTAAATCAATAACCACAAATTTAACTTATAAATATCAATTTTTAGCTATTCAGTTTATAAATTTCGAAAGTAATTATTAATTAAATACATTAGAGTAATTAGTACTGCATTAGGGTAATACTATTATGATACTTAATTGTGTTTTTTTTAACCGAAATTACTAGTATCCAGTGGTAATCAATTTAAACATTCATTTCAATTCTGTTGGTTAGTCACGATCATAATTACTTTCGTTCATACTTAGGTCCATTTTTACAGCCTCGGCCCATTTTAGGACCATTTGAAGATTCAAGAATGTCTAAAAAACAACTTAATTTATAGTCAAAGATATCAACTAATTAATGTGCAAATGATATCAGGGTTCCATAAGGGATAAAGTTCCCGCCTCCCAATGAGATCAATCCCAGCTGTAGCTGGTTGATACAAATTCTTAGCCCGGCTTGCACAGACCATAGTGCTCCTGTAAAATATCATTAGTAGTAGACAGATCATGGGCTAACCATGGAAGGTTTTCGTGGTTATTATCCTCTCCAAGTAGCGCAAATGCGATTTTGTTCTGGAAAAATTTCTCCGCGGAGAATAGTTTTTCCTAATGCTTGTCCAGGAATTCTAGTGTTATCTGTGTTTCCTTCAAAGTTACAAGGTTACGGCGTTAAATATTGATAGTCGTTAACTTAGAATTGGGCTGGCAGTTCAAGGCGTATTTTAAAATTAAATAATATCTACAAAATCTTCATATGCTAGTACATGAGAGGACTTGTTTTATGTTAAGTACTATAGTTAGTTATCTTAGCATCTCTTATAATTTTCTCTAGTGTAATGTTAAAAAGACTACTTAGGTTTAGAGATCTCTATGAGTAAAAAAAAAAAAACTTCGATAAATCTTTCGATATTTCAATGTTACATCGAACATTTAAAAGAGTTTTTTTGCTTCACAAATTTTCATTAATATTTATGTAAATGTACAGTAAAAATGTGAGAAGTTTTATGACTAAGCAACATTTCTATAAATAATATAAAATATGATGAGCATTATACAAAATTTATAGAGATTACAGAAAAACAAAAGCTTTTTTAAAAAAACTTTACAATTATTTACAATCCCGTGAACTGTAAAATTCTTTCAAAAATTATGTTTATTCTTAGCATTTTAAAAGATTTTTATTTGATTTACAAAATATAATTTTCTTTAATCATAAAATGTTGCAGCTGTGTTATCAGTAAGGAACAGTGCATTAATTTGGAAAGTTTACGATTTCCTTTTGAAAATAAATTTAGGGAAAGAAAAAGATACTCCCATTCAACAACATACAAAGAAATCTAAAGCTATAGACTTGTGAAAAGAACACTTTTATATCATTTTTTTATCTTCTTTCCGCATTGTTTATGATTCACGCGAAGTAAGTTTCAAAAAAATAAAATTTAATTGTGGACATAAAAATGCTTAAAATATTTTTCTCACATACGAGGATAGTGAAGAAATACAATTTTTAATTTTTTTACCATAATTATATTAACAGCCTTTTTATTAGTGTGAATTTTTGTATGCCAGTATAAGTGAGAAAAATAAACTATTTTTACCAAATAAGCGCGTTATATACTTTTATCCAAATTTCCGCATTAACTGTTACAACGAGCAGAATTTTAACCAATTATATTTTTTTAAATTAATTTACATACGTTTATAGTTCTTTAAGAGATCGGAACAAGAATTAAACAACCTGGAAAATTGAGTACAATTAAATATCATACGTAATTTTAAAAATCTCTACAGGGTATATTTTTCAAATTACGGAACAAATATTTATTAACAAAAAAGAAGGATTTTAAATAATTATATTTTATTTTCGCTACTGTCTTTTTTAAACCAAAGTAAGTCGTAAAAAACTAACAAATTGCATTTGTTGATTTAAAATAGCAAAAGGGATCTAATTTTCTCAATGCAAAAAATAAATTATCTAAAAGTATATCTATAATAAATCGATTTTAAAGTTTTGTTTGAATGAATAAATTTTTAATGGTTTTAGGACATATATAAGAATAGAAATAAGAATGGAATGGCTTAGGATATATATAAGAAGGGAAATTATTTGCAACATTTCAACATTTAAAACTAATTTTACTTTTTTAGTTAACTATTTTATTTCAACTTACCTATAAAAGTAAAATTAGTTTTAAATGCTATATACTATAAAAGGTTTAAATTCCAATATTAGAATTTTAATTAAAGGCCATGGAGCAGTTTAGAAAATGTCGACATACTTTCTGCAATTTACTGCAATTTCTTTATCGGGGAAAATTATTTACGTAAATTATATCCCAGATCAATGATTTTCACTGTCTGGTAAGAAAGAGATAAGATTCTGTTAATGACAACCTTCCATAAATATAAAATATTGATAATACTATTTTTCATAACTATCTCATTTTAACTATCTTCTCTTAAGGAAAATGACGATCATAAAGGAAATACTTTATGAGCAGTAAGTAAAGTACTCGAATGGATAGCTATAAATATTTAAAAACATTTTCAACAAGAATGGAAAAAAATGCGTTAATGGTGAAGAATTCTTTTGAGTTTGACTGAAATCAATTTATGTTTTACTGAAATAAATTTATTACTTTATTTACTGAAATTGAGTTATTACAACTTCCGCTTATCGTTTTAATTAGATTTTAAATGGCTTTACGTTATTTAAAAATCATTTGTTTGAAAGATAGCATAAATTTAAAAAATTATAAATATGTCGAAATGTATATCACATATTAACGTTTGAAATACTTAGTTATTTCTTATAAATTCAAAATTTAATAGTATTATTCTGTAAAGTCCAGCTATATACATAGTCCAAAATATCAGATGGGCATGATAATAAATCGTATATTAATTTCTAAACTTTCTAGTTTACTTATTTCCCAAATTTCGACGGAATGAATTATATAATATTTATATTAAAATAGATAAAATAGTCTAAGAAAAATGCCACAAAAGCAAAATGTCATACAAAGTATCTTAATTTGCCTAAAACTACTCCATACAAGAAAAACAGGTTTTTTCAAAATAAATAAATAAATAAGACACAGGGGATTAGTAATTTTTTGAACAGTGTTTTAAATAAACCAGTGACATGAACCACTATGTGGTCTACGTGATGATGAAAGTCGTATAAATTATTCCGGGATATTTTGGCACACACAACTCGCAGCCATAAATGATAGCTTAAACTTATTTTCTCAATCTACTATAATTTGCAAATATTTTCTCACTAAAAGCATTATCTCTACAGCTTAATCTTCAACTTTGTAAAGAAAAGTCTGATATTTTTTATACATCACAAAATTTGTTGCCAGTAACTATCTTCCTTTTGTTTCTAATTTAGCGGAAAGAGAATTATTAAGTGCACAGCGTGTAGAGTAAAGCTTATTATTAACTGCACAGTAAACTTCTGAATTTGTCAAAACACCGTTATACTTACGTACTTAATTACGCACTATGTACTTAATTACTCATCTATGCTTATTTAAAGTAGAGAAGTAAATTGCTAAAATGTGAGTAGTTTAAGCGCATCCAAAGTAAACTAGAAATTTTTTTTACAAAAATCGAATTCTTCTACAAGAATTGCATGCGTACAAAAGAACTGTTTAGCAATACGCAGGAAAAAAATGAACTTCCAGAATATAGTAAAATTTATCATGTTTTCCTGGTTCTAAGGTACCAACACCACTTTGAAGCGTACCCTGAGAAAAATTCCAGATCAAATTACGGTAAAAAGTATACGTGCTTATGGAGCTGGTATTTTAAACCAGTAGAATTCATTTCTATTGGAACGTATTACGGAACAAAACATATCACCCTGAAATCACAGAATCAGTCTAATTAACGGTAAACTATAAAATTAACGGTATAATATTTCAGTGTAAAATAATGAATTATGCGGTAAAAATGGATTATACCGTAAAAAAGGATTTTGCAGATGATACTCTGTCTTTATACCATAATTTGATCTGGAGCTTTTTTACAGCGTGGATGGAGCGGGATTGAATTCCACTATAAAACTGAATGTATATTCCTGATGTATTTATCAAACTTGTGATATCTCTTTTTCAAACTGCAAAGAGTTTTCAAAGGAATTATTTGCAATGTTATATACTACAACTTCAATTCAATAATGCTTTTGATAATTATGTATGCTAACTGGCAACAGGGGATGAAATCAATGCATCAGCGCCCATGGCTTGCTGGTTGCTGTCGCAACATTGCCGATAAAAATGTATAATGGTAAATTGCAATAAAAACATATATGATTCCTTATGAATGTTTCTCATCCTTTTCCATACAACTCCTAGCATGACCCAGAGATTTCATGCAATTAAAAAGAAACTTACATATATATGCTAATATATTCCACCACTCCAACAAATTATGCCTAAAATAGACATCATAGCTAGATTTATACGAGTTTAGTATCTTTAAAATAATTGAATCTCTCATTTAGGCACGATTAGCATTGAGAAGTATGATAAGAAATAAATAATTAACAGTCCCGGTACCTTTTAATAACCATTTAAAGGAATCATAGAAGTATAGACATATTATAATGTCCGTTATTATTCAATATGGTAAAAGTCATAGACATCAAAATGCTAAAATTATCAAATAAATGGTAAAATGAATCATAATTCTTCAAGAAATTTACAGAATTCGTTCTAATATTTGACAAAAATATACTTCATTTAACATTTTATAGATTCTTTGACGCCTTAGTGCTTAATATACTTCTAAAAATAAATTTAACTTACCTTTTGAAACTACTGAGCTAAGAAAAAAAATTACCTCTTAAAAAGCAATAATTCTGTAATGGTTATCTTTTCAAAACTTAGCAGGTTATCTTACTGAATTTAATACACTATTAAAAGTCGAACTTTCAAAAACTACACCGATACTTTAATTCTTTTATTGATTTACCATAATTAAAAGCTTAAAAGATATTTTTTAACTTTTATCTCTGAAAGTCTAAGAAATGATTACTGTTTAAGATTACTTCGCAGGGATTTAAATTGCTAGCTGGTACTTTAAGATTCTGTTACTTTTTAAGACTCATTTAGCTACATTTATGGTACTTTATTGTTAGTTGGAAGAATTTTAAAGGTACATTAGTCGAATCAAATTCTCATTTGGTGGAAAACAAACAAAGATTGAACGGAAAGTCTTGATAGAATTATATGGATTTTGGAATTTAAAAGCTCGTCAATGTAAATTTTATCTGAGGAAGTTTTAGTAACTACTGAAATGGGAGGGAATGTGCTTAATGTTGCTTTTATTTTTTTCAAAATCAGTGTTAGACGTTCATTTTCATTTAGGACAACTACAAATCATTTAAAAATATTAAGAATTTTATCGAAAAAGCTATTTTAAAACATAAGTAAAACTCCTTTTATTTTAAGAATTAGAAATAGTGCATATATAACCTAAATTACTGATCTTTACTTTATATCATAAAATAAATATACTGGTATCATAACTAGCATGGGTATCATAACCAACTGCAATTATAAATTTCAGTGCTACTAAAAAACAGATATGGTGGTTGACAGCGGCTATTATCAAATCACAAGGAGCCATCCTTGGCTTTTGATGTACGAACATTTTTGCCATTCAGATGTATGAATAATTTGTTACAGTGTAGGTTTCAATAATTATGTTAGTTAAAAAATTGATTGCATTAATTCTTTTTCATTGGAGGAATTAAACATTTGACTTAAAAGTAATATGGGAAATATAATCAATTAAATTTAAAAATCAATTAAATTTAAAAATCAATTCATGAGTGATTATATATTGTGAACGAAAAGATCTAATCAGCACCAGATTATTTCGTTAAATAAACATCTTTTATAGTAATCTTACAAAGTACTATATAGTTGTATATAGTGCCATGTAGAGTATAGGGTTATTCATATTGTTCTTCAGAACTCTTCCACAGACTCTTCCGGTAGCAGACTGTCTCATCTTCTTTCCACATGGCTCGACTTTCACTTATGTATTAGTTATACGTCTTTATCAATTACCATAACTTTATTTAAGTTACAGTGTTTAGATTGATAATATACTGAATAAAATATATACTTTGATAATATACTGAATAAAATATATACTTTGATGATATACTAAATAAAATCATTTGGTCTTTAATTTAAAAATCCTGAAATAACTTTACACTTTTGGATTTTGTGAATCCTAAATAATAAATATCAAGATTAATTGCTTTAATATATTACTTATGCGGATGTCTCTTCATTATAAATTCATCAAATTGAAATATTTAAATATTTTCAAGCATCCTTTATTCTACCTAAGAAAGATGATAAAATATTTTCTTTTTCAAAATGGAATAGTATATTAAACAAACAGATAATTTAACAAAGGTAAATTCGTTGCTTAAAAATCTAAAGAGGTCACATTTTAAATTTACTGTGTAGTTAGACATATTTTTTATAATGTTAAATTAATGATATTAAGCATATTATCTTTTTATGGACTTATGATAGTTATGGAAATGATTTTAGATCAATCAAGTTGAAAAAAATATTTGTGCCGTATTTTTGTAAATCGTATTGTTCTAATTAAAATATTTCTGTTACGAAGTAGAATATTAGGTAAATCAAACACTTTCCTAATATTAATCAAACTTCTATATATCAGAAAAAGTCTAAAAATAGAAATTTTTAAAATTGCTTGAAAATAAAAGTTTTAAAAATACTTTGTAAATAAAACCAATTTTATTATTCATTATTCAAATGTATTTAAATTTGAGTGTTATGGCTATGGATTCTTTTTAAGCGTCCTATATAGAAAACCTTTAGAATTCAGAATAACGCTTGAATTATCTTTGTAACCTCTTACTATTTCAGATTCAATAGTATGTTGAGTCGATCAACAAAAAGCAAATACTGTATAAAGAAACAGACCTTTGCAATTCAAAGCAAATCGACCAACATAAACCAAGAGTTTAAAGAAAAAATTCTGAAAAAAAGGTAAAATAAAAAATGCTTATATGTAAAACTCTAAAGCGAGTTCTTATGTGTCCTGTCCAATAACAGGGAGGATAATATTTTAGACTCTATCTTTAGACAAAATAAATCGAGTAAAGATTTTTCTTGGATGTTCTGGTTTTCATTTTCATACGTTTAGTATAACAGGGGTTTTATTTAAGTCAAAATAAGATAGGTCTAGTGGGAATTTTGAAAACATAAAAGCAATTTTCATGGCGATTATGGAGAAGAGATCAAAATGATAATTTTTTTTTTAATTAATAACACTTTTCTTTAGAAACCTGTAACTGTGATAATTTTAAAACACTACCAATAAACAAAAGCAATTGGCAAAAATGTCTTCAAATTTTCCTGGATTCTTTGAATTTCATTTACACATGTTTAGTGTTGCATTAAGGTCACTATATACACTCTAAAAACAGTACCTATGAATGATGTACCTTTAATTTTACTCTCGTGTTACTTATTTTACTTTTATTTAAAATAATATTTATTTAATTTTAAAGGTATAATATCTATGTTTATTTTGGTTTTAGAAATATATACACATTTCTTACAATTTTTAGACAATACAGGTAGATAAAATAAATCAAATATTATTTTGTCTTGGTCCTTACAGTTTTTATTTCTTACGTTTCGTGGATAAAAAAGTTTTTATGAAGAAATAAATAAAAACGTGTAGAAATTTTGAAACAATCAAATTAATTTTAAAAAAGCAAATAAAAAATAAGAGTAAATGAAAAAAAAAATAATTTTAGTAATATGTTATTTTAAAGAAAAAATGACGATATATTATTTCATAAGAGCAAAAACTGGAATAAAATATTTTGGAACTAAATGTTTGATGTGTAGCTTTTCTTTAAACACTCGCTTATAATTTGTACCATTTAATCATATCAGGTTAAAAAAATTGTCAAGTATTGTTTAAGATCAAGATAATTAATTTTTAATGTAAACGGAGTAAACTAAATAAAGTAAAAGTGTTTTGAAAACGTTGAAAATTTAAAATAATTTGTTGTATGCTACTTAGCTTTCACGTAATTATTGAAATTCTGCTTTTACATTGAAATTCAGCTTTACTGCAAACGGTATAATTAGTTGCATAGCTTGAGTTTTCCCTGACTAAATATGAAGCCGAAACGTTAACTAGATCTTATATCAAAATAAGTGATGCATGCTTAACATAGGAAATAGTATTGTGTAATTAAATTGACTAATATTGTAGCAATAACCACATACCCATGTTAAATTAATAGGCTTAAGTCGACCTGGAGCTTCAACGTAAATTGACATTAACAGCTTTGAACGTCAGTATCAAATCATGCTTAATCTATAACTCAAGGATTAGATTCTAGTGGACTATAACAATTCGTGTATCCTTATAGAATCCTATACATAAGTAATTTAATGATAAATCAAATGAAGTATTATTCACAAGTATTTAATATAAAATGAAATACTTCTCATACTCTGCTTTTGCTTTGAAATTGAGTATTTGCAAATATACATTCGCTTAGTGCAAAACTGAAACAGTTTTAACATAAATCTCTAAACGTAACACAACTAACTATGAAATTACACTACATAAAAATATTTGCCATTGATATGCGATATTTCCGCCAAAATCTATGTTTCAAATTCTATTGTTATTGTTGTGAAATTCTATTTGTAGCCTCGTGATTTAAAACGAAAGCCATGGAAATCAACGATGTAATTTGTAACATTGTTACATGGAGCATTGTATTAAAATATCAAAGCTATACATACGCTTGAATGCTAGTCATTGCATTTATTTCTGTCTTTAGAATTTATTTGTAGTTTTTCTTGTTGTCCCTTGCTAAAATTTGCACGTATTGTAATAAAGATTGAAATTATTTCAAAATAAGAATTTTTGCCATTATAGGCATTTTTTCTCTTTAGATTAAAATGTGGAAAAATATTGGTATTCAAATAGGAACTTCATATAAGATAATTGTCGTGCGGTGAAAAAAATTCTGATTTATAAAGCTATCCATAATTTTGGCAGTTAAGCCCAAACGTTTAGTTCTTAAACCATTCGATTGGCTATTTTATCGTTTGCTATAGTAACAGTTTTTTGTAAATTCTGGTTTTAAAAATTACAGTTCGTATTACACTCACTTAGTAAAAAACACAAAACTGAAAAGTAAATGTTGTCAAAGAAAAATTTTTCAATACCATGAGAAAAGGTATTGCGATAAAATTAACGAAACGTTCTTAAAAGCTATCATTTATTTTACCATTTATTTAGGAATTTTACCTTTTTAATGTTTCTATTTCTACGCTTTTTAGAGAATATAATTGGCAATAGACGTAATAATTTGCATTACACCTTTACGGTTTATTTAAATAGGTGGTTTATTTTATAATTAATAGGAGTTAGGTGATGGTTAAATGTTTTTTCCTTATATATTACACAATTGTAACTATCTTTTGCTACCATCGGAAATATATTTTCTTGAACTACGGGATGCCTTTAAAGAATTTTCATTAAAACTGCGCCAGTTAAACTCTGCTTTTAGTACGTATTAGTAAACTGAACTGATCGTTAACCACGTAGATTCTATACAGTTCCCCTCAACGTTTAAGTACCTGTTCTCAATTATCTTGTCCCGCACTGGATTGATCGTTAAGACACGGTTCCCAGCAGATCACCGAAGTCAAGCATCACTGGTTGCGGTCAGTGTGCGGGTGGGTGACCACTTGGATCAGTCTGCGTAGGGACAGAGGGTGTGCGGTATTGGTCCTCGTTAAACTGTTCTACTGTAAAGTGCTCGATTTCGCGTGCTGGTCGTCGGGCTACCAAAGCGGGGGTGCCATCCCCCCTGCAGAGGATCAAAATTGTGATGGCATATCTTCGGATCATCCTCAGGGATGCTTTCCAGACCGTCGCCAATAGCCCATTGCGCAGCTCTAGTGTGACGTAAATAAACCACAACCACAACAATCAATTATCTTTGCTTTTCAGTACATAGCTTATATTTTTTCATATCAATTGTTACATATTACCAATATTAATTAAGCATTGGTGTCAATAATAATATGCCGAATTTTTACTGTTCCAAATTACAAATAGTCATCTTTTCTCCATTTAACTCTGCTTTTAAATATATAGGTAATTTTCTTCATTTCTATTAATAGATATTATTAACATTAAATAAGCATAGGTGACGTAAATACTAGTATGGCTTTTTTTTAAATTTTTCACAAACGAATTAGTACTACTTTCCCATTTATTTGAACATAATTAAACATAATTATTTAAACATAATTATACATAATTAAACTTTTTTTTATTCATTTCAATAACCGTTGATATATAATTAATTAATTTTATAGAAACACGCTTTAAAAAACCTATCTAAGCAAAATAAACATTTGGTTTGAGATAATCTTAGAAATACTCATTTGATGAAGCTGCCTATTTGCTTTCTAATGCATAGCTTATTACTTTACTTCAAATAGTAATGATAACCAAAATTATTTGTAATTGGCGTCAACAATAATATTGACGATTTCTTATAATAATATTGGAGTTCTCCTCATGAAATTAGTACCATCATTTAATTTTGCTTTTCAGTACAAGACCTTTTTTTCGTTTTTAATTACTGTAGATTTTAAATTATTTAGTTTTATGGTAACAGGTTCTAAAATCATTAGTATAAACAAAATAAACCCGTGGTTTCTGATAACCTTAGAAATTTGATGACGTGCTACCACGTTAACTTTGTTCTTTGAATTTATCTGACGCAACAAGAAAAAAAAAGCATTAAAGTACGTGCAATAAATTCTTTTCTTGATCAAATAGAGTTATAAGCTGGCAAATATTCCAAATGTTATCCTTAGAAAAATAGAATTGTCTATAGTTAAATTTAAACTAACCAGAAAAATCCATTTCGTTTATCACACAGCCCATTTGAAAGGTTTTAAACAGAATGCTCTAATTTTGACAGTGAATAATTTCATGTTATCTCATATTATATAAGTACTACTAAAATAACCTACTTATTTTCTTAGAATTACCAAATTTTTTCACATTTATTACCAAACTGTATGATTATACTACAAATTTCATTGTAAATTTTTGCCATATGACATTACCAAAAAGCTAAGGTAATTTTTTTTAAAAATTTCAGTGTTCTTTTATTATCTGAATGCACATAAATTTTATCATATTCTGGTAAATATTTCTTCTGAGTGCAAAATTTAAAAAATATATATATAGAATAATATTTTATATTCTTCATTTAATATTGCAAAATCCAGTTCAGGCACTGTTCAAGCATTTCTGTTGAAATGTCATGATGCACTATAGTACATTACATAATTTCAACTTAGTATTATACCATTTGAATTCCAAAATCCATAGTATTTTTGTTTCTTTTTTGTTGGCAGCATCATCTTTCGATTAATATTGTGACTAACTTCTTAACTTAGAATAAGTATTTTGGTTTACCATACAGATGACAACAAATTTTCTACTTCTGTTTTTCCTCGAGTGGTTTCACAAATCGACCTTCAGTTTTGGGACACATGGCAAATAAAACATAGTAATTCCTAAAGGCTCGATTCTCTGTAGATTTTTATTTGAATTACTAGCCATATTTAAATATAGGTATGCAAAAATAGTGATATAAAATCGATTTTATTCCTGATAAAATTACCACTCAGTTTTTTCTTAAGACTCATACACCACATTCAGAATTCCAAATCCTTATAATACATCCAGTATCCAGCTCATTTACTGCAATGGATACAGTAATGCTTACAGCCTTAATGTACCATCTACCAATGACTTCGCGGCTCATTTCCCTTCAAATAAATCAAATAAGTCTTTCCTATAAATCCAATCTGCTCGAATCCAACTCCGTATCGATTTTAAAATAGTGTCTCTGAATTGAGTTCTCTTCAACGGCTTGTCACAAAAGTCTAATGGCTAAATCCCGAGATAGAAATTTCTCCTCATTGGCCAAAGGGGATAGAGAAACGTCTTTATCCGAATGTGATTGGACCAGCTCTAATGTCTAGTTTTGCCTAAAATATGGCTTGGAGCAAGTACTAAGATATAATAGTCACAATCAGGCTAGGTCCTTATTTGAGGTTTCACGTTAGCAATAGTCGTTTCATAAGGATAGTTAAATAACTAATTGAATGTTTTGGAGATGGGAAAATATTTGTAAATATTGAGTTAAAATACTTAAACGCATAGATTTTAGATGAAATACTTTATTTGTAGGTATATATTAAGAATAGTGAGTGGCTCTAACTTATTTAGGTCACTGTAATATTAGTCTTTAAATTTTTGTAAAGCTACATAGTCATATTTTAATAAAAAGTATCCTGTTTATAAATTTGAAACATTGTTTTTAATGATAAAAATCAAGAAAGCATACAAAATAATATGACTTGTTACTTGTTTTGTTAGTTTCAGAAATCTATTTTTTATTTATTATACAAAATGATTGAAAAGAGAAGTAATATTAGTTCCATGAATACAATTTATACAAACTTCAAATTTAACTTTAAATTAAACGCATCTTAAACCAATGGGCATTATTTAAAGGAAGAAAAATATGCTTGTTAAAATAGCTAGTAAGAAACAAAGGAGTAAGAAAGTTAAAATTTAAGAAAAATATAATCCTTCACAAAGCTATGCCACCGAATATACCATTTTCAAGTTATATTGAAGTTATCCATCAGAATAATAAAACATTAAATTATTAATTGTTAAATAATTAATTGGTAAATAATTAAGAAGTAACGAAGGTATATAAAATGGTATTTAAACACAAAGCCTTGCAGTGTTTTGAAAAATGATATGTTGTATAATAAGAAATGATGTATAATAAGATAGGTATAATAGTATGCTTAATGAATAAATGAATAAAAAAAGAAAATAAGCACAAAAAAAAAATGTCTCAACTCAAAACTATGTTACTCAAGTAAGCATTATTAAAATTAGAGACTTTTTTGATGGAATATAAACTAATGAAGAAAAAAAAAAGAAAAGAAAACAGAAAAAAAACTGAAAAAAAAATAAACATGAAAGTGGATCACATTATGAAGAATTTCAAAAATGAATTTAAATTATGATATTTTATTAAAGTGAATTATTATTAAGGATAATTATGATATGTTAGGAAATTAATAAGTAACGAATTTATAAAATAAGACTGTAAAAAATAATTATACAAACTAGACACAAAGCTATAATACACATCAAAATGTATCTAAAAAAAAAAAATTTTTATCTTCTACAAATAAAGATCCGGAAAGATTTAAAAATAAGCATTTTCCCCACATTTACTAGCATTATATGCGTAATGTGAATTTGAAAATTGTAACAAATGGAAATTTAAATCCATTACAAAGCAAAAAATAATCGAACAAAGAAAATATGATTTGAGAGCAAATATATTCATGATCCAAGAAAGTGTTAAAATGTAATTTCAATACCCCGATTTAAGAAAACTTCCCTTTTCAAAATCATTTTATCTCACACATTGACGTTTATTCAAAATAAAGTACACCATAATTTATCAATTTAAACTTCATTTTAGTCCCCTTGACTGCTATTCTTTTTACAACAATTGCATGTATCTTTATATATTCAAAACCCTACAAAATCCGTGTCATTTCAATGATTGACGATGCAGTATTCTATGTTAAACTATTATGTTTAAAGAATCTAGCATGATTAAGAAATCATAACTCATTCAAGAAATAGGAATGTATTTATTTAAATTTTTTTTTAGTTAAAATGTCATTTCTTGCATACAATCTATGCTTTGCTATAGTTTTGAGAAAAATTCATGAAAGTAAAAAACATATATAGGTATTAATAATATTTCTTTTAAATTTATTAACAAAAGTAGGAAAAAAACACAATGGTTAATTCGTTTTTATCAAATTAGTTTTTGATCTTCTAGATCGTAATTTACAAAGTTCTATAAATGTTTATAATTAGTGCGTTGCGGTAATAGGTTGTATTAAATAATAGAAAATATTGAGCTTTGCTTAAAAATTCTAAGAGATCTTTTATACAGAGTTTATATCAAATAAATCCTTGTTGTGGAAAAGCTCAGAATGCATTTTTTATTTATATATCTTTTCTTTAATTTAGCTCATTAAATAAATTATTTGACAATAACTAATGGCAAACTAGCAATTTCTACTTAATGATACATATTTCTAATTAATTAGTTTACTATATTATTAATTTCTAATTTTTGAAGAGTTTTGTTTACCATTAACCATTAACCGTTCTATCATTAACTGATATTTTATTTACTCTTCATGTTTAAGGATATTGGTGTTTATATAATTAACTACATAAATTTTTATGCCATTATCGTTTTTTTTGGTTTACCGAATAATATCTGCGACATGGTGTCTTGGGATATTCATCCACTTTTAGTTGCACCTGGATAATTTTTTTTAAAAATTTTTTCCGCACATGCACTGTATAAAGCAACTACTTCAATTACTCTTATCTGGGGCAATTTTTATTATTATTTTTCTAATTTTAAAGCAATAATTTCGTTATCAGTTCAAAATTGATTCTAACGCTTTGTTTAATTTTTTTTAAATATTTAAGCTATAGCAAAAGTGGCACTAGACCTAGTATATATTTCGGACATTTACCAAAGGTTTAGTCATACTAGGTCTGGTTAAGTGCCATTGTCCGGTATACATTTGCCCGATATACCCTACACTGATGTTTTTTTAAGGTCACGTGCCACTGCCCGGTATACCCTACCCTGATGTTTTTTAAGGTCAAGTGCCACTGCTCGGTATATATTTGCCCGATACTCCAAACACTGACGTTTGTTCGAATTTATCGTCAGTAAGTATTAAAATATCGAATAAATGTAATTATATCCACGAATAAATTAATATCAAATTGGATGTAATAAATATTTCGGACATTCACCAGAGCGACAAATTTGATTGTCAACATTCACCGGTAAAAGTCAACAACCACCGATTTCGATCATTCACAGTAACATGCACATCATTTACATAATACCCTCATCAGGACGATTATTTCATACTTTGCCCAAATAGCATCCGGCATATCAAAATATAAAAAATAATTGGTTTTGTTGGCGATGATCTCGTAAGGCAATAAAGAATCATGCATACTACAGGTAAGGAAGATATTAACCTCGAAGAAAAAGTGGATGAATACCCCAAGGAACCCTGTGACGTAGTCTAATTGCCTTATAAGTGTAATAGCATCCAAAGAGAGTGGGTTAGTAGTAATTTAATAAGTAATAAAATATTTAGTGATTTAGTTGAGAATTTATTGATTTAGTAATTGATTCCGTTAGTACATTAGTGATTGAATAAGAAATTTTGAGATTCTTTTTGCAGTTTTGTGATTCATTTAGAAATTTAGTGACTTGAATAGAAAATTATAAAAAGTTAATTTAATTCAAATAATGATTTTGAGATTCCGTAGTAAGTAATAAAATCCGATAAGTAATAAAATATTTAGTGATTTAGTTGAGAATCTATTGATTTAGTAATTGATTCATTTTACATTAGTGATTCAATAAGAAATTTAGAGATTATTTTTGCAGTTTTGCGATTCATTTAGCAATTTAGTGATTTGAATAGTAAATTATAAGAAGTCAATTTAATTCAAATAATGATTTTGAGATTCCGTAGTAAGTAATAAAATCCGATAAGTAATAAAATATTTAGTGATTTAGTTGAGAATCTATTGATTTAGTAATTGATTCCATTAGTACATTCATTATTCATTAGCGATTCATTTAGCAATTTAGTGATTTGAATAGTAAATTATAAGAAGTTAATTTAATTCAAATAATGATTTTGAGATTCCGTAGTAAGTAATAAAACCCGATAAGTAATAAAATATTTAGTGATTTAGTTGAGAATCTATAGATTTAGTAATTGATTCCGTTAGTACATTAGTGATTCAATAAGAAATTTAGAGATTCTTTTTGCAGTTTTGCGATTCATTTAGCAATTTAGGGATTTGAATAGTAAATTATAAAAAGTTAATTTAATTCAAATAATGATTTTGAGATTCCGCATTTAATTTAATAAATTGAAAGTTTAGTTTAGCTAAATTTGGATACAGTTTAAAACAAATAAATTGCAGTCTATAGATAAGAACGATAATCAATAACTATAACAATAATGTTGATTATAACGGTGATAGATTTGTGGGGCGGAGTAATTATCGACAATGTCAACCGTCATGTATGAAAAGGTACCCCGCCATAGAATCGAGTTAACATGCCTTATATACTAATGAATTGTAGCACTCCCCCACCAGAATTATAGCTGTGATAGAATTTGATACATGGATACCACTTGCTGCTGTATTTGTAACAGACCGGGAGTGCTGTATTAAGGTCACCGGGTTTTGAACATCAGTCATGAGAGCTGTATTAAGATCATGGACGTACTCGCTCCTGTGTTGCCTTTAGCAGTCGGGTGTATGCAGTTTGACCTTGTGTGTGATCGAGACGAGACTGAGTAGCAACAGTGTGAGGAGGTGGATAATGTCGCAGTCACAAGTAGCAAATGAACTGTTTCATGGGGACCATCCATCGTAGTAGGATTGTTCAGATCGAAGTGGGCGTTACTGTCAAGATAATTGTGATCATATCACGTCCGTATGTCACCAATGTAGGGGGCGGATTTATCGACAATGCCAACCTTCATCTATCAAAAGGTACCGCACCATATAATCAAGGTAGCATGCCTAATATACTAGTGAATTGTAGTTGCAATTTTGTAGTGGTAGATGCGCTACAGATTTATAATTTATAATATAACAAAACAGTAAGAAAATTAAATGCCCTAATTATTGCTTTTCAAGCAAAAATATAAGAACATGTTTGGATTTATTTTTAAATCATTCATTTATTCCAGTATTGCAGTTGCTTTAATTTACATCAAGTAATAAGAAACTTTTAATCAATTATCTTTGTCAAATAAGCTTAAATGTCTCCTTTCCTCTTTTTTTTAACAAGTCAAGTACGCAATTCCTATAAAGTTTTTCCTACTGTTTTTGAATTTAAAAGGCAAAGTAAAAACATCCTAACGTTTATTCCTCTGGGTATTTACTCAGCTTTTGTATTCATAGGATTTTAGAAAGTGAGAACATTTTCCAATTTCATTGGTATATCGATAGCTGTTTGAATAAAATGAGTTTTATTGGGAATAAAATGGATGCTTCTGTTAGTTTTTCATTTGATTTCTTTAAATTTGTAGTAGTTAGAATTAAAACAATAAAGATAAAATGTTCAATTACGATTTTTTTTTGTATATTAAATATTAATATGTAAATATATTTTAAATAGTATTTGAGCTATTTATGTTAGTATTTGCTTTGAATCATGATTGCAATAACAGTTTTTTATATTTTGCATGTTTCACTTACAATATGGAATTTGTTTTACTATTAACAAGATGTCCTCTGAATTCTACACTGTGATTTAAAAAATTAAAAAAATCTCCAGTCAAAGGGAGAGCATTTTGAAATTTCATGAAAGAAAATGAGTTTATTAGGAATGAAATGAACGCTTATGTAAGTTTCTCTTTTGATTTTAAAAAATGTAATAGTTAGACATCAAAAAAGAGCGATAAACTTTTCAATTAAGATTCCTTTAAGTGGTAAATCGTATTCATACTTTTTTATAATAGTTGTTGAACTATTCTCATCAAAGAACAACCACAAAAAAGCAATTTTTATTATTTATAAATATTTCTTTTCTGCTGAGTCAAGTTTTGCTAATGAAATATTTAAAAAAAATAATCAATTAATTAAGTGATAGCATTTTTAAAGGAAGTAAAGTAAATATTCGAAGGAAATAACACATAATTATTCCATCGAGACATTTTGAGAAATGAATAGAAATGAGAAAAAAAGCGTTTAGGGAAGATTAAAAACATTTTTGAAAGATAAATAACAGTTTTTGTGTTGTGTCAGCATTGTTATTTATTTAGAAATCAGAGGATGCGAATGCATAAATGATACACCTCCGAACAATGTTTGAAAAGTCAACATAAGATTGAATGCGCAGTAATTGGGAAAGCACTTGACAATACTTCACAACAGATTAATCCCTTTAAAACACTTATCTTCTAAAAAATATACATACAAAAAATAAGAATCTATTTTAATTGGACTTAAGATTTTAATAACTTCTCTTTTCAAATTATCCCTTGTAAATTTGAAATGGTGCTATTGGATTGTTCGAAAAGTAGTATAGTTTTTTCTAAGAAAACCAAAGATTATTTTCGTGTAGTGAATAAATATTTTGTTGAATTACTTTATATTATCCATTCTGTTCTAATGCCTTTTCTTACCTTTCCCTACAGCAGCTGATAAAAAGTCTGATCTATGTGATTTTAGACCTTCTCATTTGAAGTAATGATTAAACTCACTAAATATTTGTAGAGACCTTAACATTGTTGTAGACCACCCATTTCTCATTCCCAGTGATGTTGTACTTCAAAAATGGAACATTCCATTGTAAATTCTGTTGCAAATTTTATTCTATTGTAATAATGGAAAAAAAAATTCATGACGCTTGAGTAGAAAATCACAGACATCAACTCGACGACAAAAATTTCTTTCCGTCACAACTTGAGGAATCTATATGTCGAGCTTTAAGATTATACATGATCATTTCTAATGATTAAGAACAATAGAATGAGATAAATTTAATCTCTCAGTGATCTCATTTACAGGTTTGCATTAATATATGCCGTTATTGGATCTTCAACAAGTTCAGCTGGCTTTCCAGAATCTGGTGCATCTTCAACATCAAAATCGCTTTTCCGAAATTTTTCAAACCAGTTTTGGCACTGGGGTACTGTCAATAGATCTTTTCGATATTCATTTGATAAATTTTTTCTTTACTTCTTGCTTGAACAATATTTTTACCTTTTACCTAGTGAAAAAGTAAAATGTGTTGAAAATTCTGATTCTCAGTTACCCTATTTGAAAGGGTACCAAACAAAATCAACTCCATAGAATCAATCGAATTCTTCCTCAGGCAAGCCTTGCTATATCAGCTATCAATACATATAATATGATTCTGCGACTTAATTAGGAAATTTGCCGTAAAAAAATACAATTATGATCTCTTTTTGGAAAAAATGAAATCACTTTCTGAACGAACCAATAAATTCCTTTTAATTTATACTTTCTGTCAATTTCTGGTATGTATCCTGCAATTTCATCATCAACTAAAAATTGTTCTAACATTGAACATTGAATAAGAAATCAACGTGTTTAATAATTTGGTAATCATCAAATATATTTTTAATTAGGAAACTTTCAAAAGCTCTTTCTAATAAACAATAAAACAATAATAAATAAAAGAATTCGTCGATTTTTAAAACGAATTTTATAATATATGTTTAGAATATGTTTTAGAATTTCAGTCATTTTGAGAAATACATCAAAGTGTTTTTCGAAATTTTTCCCATCTGGTTTAAATGGCCGGTACCAAAAATAGTATGTATATAACAAAGTTCCGTGTAAGACGAAATGAAATTGTAATTAAAGAATTAAAATACTATTCTGCTATTACAAGAACTATCCGATCCTGAATATTTGTGGATTGCCATGTAAGAAATCAAACTTATTTTTTGTGCAAGAGTTTTGAATGAAGGCCGTGAATTCTTTTCAATTATTACATGAAGTGACTGTTACTGGACTTAACTATAATTAATTTAAGCCCATTCAGTTCTTTTTAGTTATTACAAATTCTTCCTTATATATTCCTTATATATTTCCTTAGATATTCCTCTTTATTGCCTCCACAGAAGTGTACCAAAGTAAAACAACTACTTCCCACTCGTGTTTCCAATTGATTATAACTAAGTACAATTACCGTCAGTGCTAACGTCCAGATCTTGAATGAGTTTTTGAAGTAGCAAGGCAGTTTGAATCTAACTTTAGGAGAACATTCGTTTAATGAAAACAACAATAAAGAATGAAACTTTTATTGATTCAAGAACAACAAGTGGATAATATGAATAGATTTTTTAATATCTAAACTAAAACTAAAGGATTTCAACCTAGTTTCTGTTTTACAAGAAACAATACACTACTGTTCAGATGTAGTGGTTTATAGGAAGTATTTAAAATTTAGATTGCATTGAAGAAAAAAGAAAATTTTCAAGTGGCTGGATTTTAATATTTCAGAGGTAAAAAGGGACCTATATATCCGCTTATTTAAGAGCGAAGCTAATGCTTTATAATTGTTACCATAACATGCTAGTAATTTTGAATTTTTTTAACATGCCATGGGTGAGTCTATTTTACTTAAAAAAAATGTTGCAACTAGGATTCGTTTTTTCTTACAACATTATTTTCAGTTTTCACTGAACAACAATACATAATGGCCTCCTTTAGAAATACAGAAAAAGACTCAAAACCCCACTCTTTATGCAACAAGTTTCAAAACTCCCCCATCTAATAGAAATCCCTAAAAAATAGCTACGCAGATGAATAGTGAAAATCTACTTTAAGTTAACAGAGACGACCAAGCTAATAGAAAAAAAAATCAAAAGAGTTCTACTTTTCTTGACCACTGCTGTATATAAAGGAATAGCCCCTTGGCGAGTCAGATAGCATCCATGAAAGTGGTCTTGAAGGGTCTTTGAAGAGAGAGAGGTTCGAAAAGGAAATGGTTCTACCAGACGGACCAAACGAAATAGGACTCAATGCACAAAAGAATGCAATTGAATGAAGCAGCCAGACTCTCACTCAATCTGAAGTTTCATTGCAGAAAAAGTGAGAATAGAGTTAAGGAAGCTTGCTTAAGTAACTCTATTTTATACCTAAGTCCCACGTGATGGGGAAGAAAATGAATTCTATGGGGAAAGAAAAGCTTGGGAAGTTTGGTGCGCATTGAATTGGATTTTACTAAGGATAAAATCGAAATGGCTAATGTTTCAATTTCTTAACTGCAATTCCATTAAGAAAGAACTGCTGTGTTGCTGAAAATTTTGGTCAATTTAATTTATATTAATTTAGTTTATTTTTAATAAATTTCATGAAACTGAAGTTAGTAATAAAAGTTGTTTTTTAGTAGAAAAAATATAGGAAATTTTATTTATCTATTCTTAAAGTTACGAAACAATTTCATAAAACTCTAGTTGTTATTCGGAAGTTGTTATTTAGTAGAATAATTATAGACCAGTTTAATATTTCAAATTAATATAACAATTTAATATAACAAAAAAATTTCAAAAACGCAAGTTGTTATTTAGTAAAAGAAATATAAGCCCTTCAAATAATCTATTTAGAAAATTAACAACAGTTTTAATAATACGCAAGTTACTAGTTGTTATTTGAAATGTAGGCAAATCGATCTTCAATAAAAATATAGAAATCCGGTTAAGAAATTACATTTAACGGAATCAGTCAAATGACTTAACAAATCAGTCAAGGCCTTTTAAAAATTTATATATAAGCTTCTTAAAATGCACCTGGCATTTTGAAAGACATTCATTTACTATGATTATATAAATAACTGAAATAATATTGCAATTCACTTGAAAATATTTGTTTGTTTTCAAAACATAACATTATGGATTTGTACAATGCCTCTTTGAAAAATATGTTGATTATAATTCACAAATATATTGCTAACAAAATATTTATGACGAATATCGTAAACAATTTATAGTTTATTTTCGAAAAAAAATAAACATTTTTAATAACTATATTGCGATATATTTGGTTTTATTTTGAATTATGTAATATTATTCTTTCATTCTTAGTTATTTATATTTAATTTTATTGCTGATTATTGTATTATAGTTTTTTAAAAACTATTTCGCTAGTCTATTATTCAACCTTAAAATACAATAAATCATGAAAACAGTATATTAAATATCAATTAAAAATAAAATAATCATTGAAATACCTCTTAACAAAAGAATAATTTTCTTTAATTCCTCAATCACAATCGTCTCATTATAAGAGTTTACGAAAATTTTAGAACGTAAATAGCATTGGAAACTACATATTATAAATCTACATATTTTACAGTTGCATTATTGCAATGTATTATGCTCGCTGTTAGACTGTAATTATATCCAGGATCTACTCTTGATCACTCCTAATGATTTTTCTTACTACTCGATAAAATTATCGATACTTTTGAAAAATTAGCAATTATACTAGCAAATTTCATAATTATCGTTTATTTAAAATACCACTTTTAAAAAATTATAAAAGTAAAACAACAGAGGTAGAAGGAGAGAGGATGGGAGAAAAAACCTCACATAAAGTCACTTTGCTAATTAGCATCATTTGTGTGTGAAAGTAAAATCTGAAAAAATTTATCATGTTCGTACCTATATACTGAGCGTTTTTGAAGCTCAAAACTATATTATATCATAAAAACAATTATTTCACTAATTCTGTTAAGTGAATACATATAATAATCAGTTAGGATTATTTTAATAAATAAAATATGTTCTTCGCGTTTCTGACCATAAATCTTCTGATAAATACAAATAAAATAAAGCAAGTTAGGTAAAAAGTATCGAGTAAAACAGCGTACACAATCTCTTATCCTAAAGTAGTTTAAGAGATTAATAAGCATTTACAACTATACTTTCATCGAAACATATGTTAATATTGCCTCATTACATTACATGCCTATTTTTGCTATTGAGTAGAAAATTTATGCATGATTGTGCAACATACATCTACTCTCGATCTCATATAGTAATAATTTTCTACTCTTAACTCTATTAAACTATCAAATACTGTTAAGTATAGGTAATCATAGTAATAAACTTTATAACTTTTCTGAATTGAAAGTTTCAGTGAAAAAAAATTGTATATATAATTCCTTCATTTCCTGATCTCTAATATAAGTTTAATTTTGCTTAATATTTTACATCATCAGGTAGTCATTTGAGCAACTGGTATCATTTGTGTATAAAAAAAGAATATATTTTATCATATTTCTATAAATCATAACGTTTGCTTATTCCTATATTGTTATGATTATATTATAACATAAAATTATTACTTTATTATTCCTCTTAAGTAAAAACATAATATGTTAAGAGACTTTTAATGAAGCTAAAATTTATTCTTCGCTTTCCAAGCAATAAATATTCTGATAAAGACAAATAAAATAAACAAGTTTGGCAAACTGTAGTTATTTGGACAATGTACACTATCTCTTAACCTTGATCAGTTTAAGAAAGGAATTAAAATTTGCAGCCATAATTTGCATTTAAACGTAAATATCATTGCATTAAAATCTACATATTGTTCTGTTGAGTTATAGTACTGTATACTATTTTTTCTATTGAGTTGTAACTATAATCAAGATTATGCAACATATATCGACACGGATAAAAACATTCTGGTGAAATTACTTTATTGTATGCTAATGACATTTCTGAAATAAAAAACCTCAATTCAGGTCATGAAATCAAAATGTACAGCAATTAAACCATACATTAGGAAGTTTTTTCTTTGCGTAAAGCAACAATATAGCGGAAAGTATGATTTTCAAAATTATACTTCTGGATTTTCTTCAGGCTCAAAATTTTTTTTACAGTAAAATATATTAAAACTTGAAAGTTATCAATCGTATACTTCAATTTATTTATTTTCTTCCCTGTAATTTCCATTAATTTTTATAAAGAAAAGAAAAATAAATTCGAATAATTACATTTATTTTAAGTTCAATAAATTTTGTTACACTTCTAACAAGTGGCAACACCGCGACGCATTACCACATATTTAGTAATAATTACAAAATTGAGAAAGAAAAATTTAACCGAAGAAATGGTTTTGTTTTCTTGCTGTAATTTATCATGATAAAATTACCTAATTTACTATCAAACATAAGGAAAAAAACATATTTTATCATTAATTTTTCCAAAATCATTTGGGTAAAAATTATCGTAATTTTGATGTCCTCAAAAGGCCAGAAACACAACAAATTTTACTATATTCTGATAATTTAACCATAGTTTTTCACTCAGTATATTCTTGATCTCCCATAGTAATTATTTTTGCACTCTACTTTAGCAGATTATCGATTATTGGTAAGTAATAGCAATCATACTATTTAACCCTATTATTTGTCTTCATTGACTGAAAATCCACTGAAAAAGCTATATTTATGCATCTAATTCTTTCAATCCGTGACCCTCGTAAGAAATCCATAGCTATAATTATCCATATAATTTTATCCATAGCTAGGTCATAGCTTTGATCCATAGCTATAATTAAATTTTACTAAATGTTTCGCATAGCCCTTTGATTCCTTGGGTAATTGACATAATCTGTATATGAAACTACAATATAAAAAAAATATTATTATACTATCCTTTTTTTAATCCTAATCTGCATTTGACATCATCGACATCCCCGGTACATTACAAATCGGTACATGGCATTATTGCGAATTGATCAATCGTAATTGACATCATCGGTACATTACGAATCGGCACATTACGAATAGGTGCATGGCATCATTACAAATTGATCAATCGTAATTGACATCATCGGTATATAAAACTCAAATATAAAAAAGATAGTATACTATCCATTTTTTAATCCTAATTTACTTTGAGCAAAAAAAAAATTTTTTTCCTATTCTTGTTAAGTAAAACAATATAACAATCAGTTAAGATTCTTTTAATAAAAATAAAATCCATTTCTCGCGTTCCTAACCACAAATCTTCTGGCTAGGACAAATAAAATAAAGCAAGTTAGGTAAACGGTATCGAGTAAGGCAACGTACACAATCTCTTATCCTGGAGCAGTTTACCAGATGAAGCAAAAAGAAGTACGTTCTCTGCAATGGTTGTCTGGGCATATCTGGGTCACTTGGGCAATCCATCAACAACATACTTGTCACCTTGAACAAACAAAAAGTGCTGCTCAGGCGTCGGCATAGTGGTTGGGTTCATGTGGTCTAAAGGAGTTTCATTATTGTTGGTTTTTCTTTTTATTTCTTCTCTACTGTTAGGGCTATATTTCTTCCAATTCAATCGGGGAGATTTTCATTTAATAGAAGAACGAGCATTTTCTCTTAAAACTTTCTTCTATTTGGAACTCCGTAAAAAAAAGAGAAGTATTAAAGAAAGAAAAATTTACAAAAGGTTGCGTCTATATATAAAGGTAGAGTCTGTATAAAATTCTTACTTCAATTTAGAAGGAGCTATTTTTCTTCCAGTTTTGGACAGGAGATTTTTCTTATTGAAAAAGGATAAAAATTTTAAAATGTGTCAGATCTTTAGAAAAAAAAGTAAAATTTTATGGTATTATTTATTTTTCGTCGCCTAGTTTGATTGTTGCTTTGGTACAGTAAATAAATAATTTTTTAAAATTATTTTAAAATTTGATAGTTTATCTTACAAATATAACTGAATTATCAATTGTTAAAAAATATGCAATTTTCTGATAATGTCATTTTGTTACTTGCAAAATTTCATATTTAATTTTGCAATCAATATCATAAAGTTCAGTCTTGATTTTTGAGTGAATGCAATAAAAAAGGAGTAATCTAAAAAAATATTACATACAAAGAATTTCGTAAAATAAAATCTTGTAATCTACGGAAATGTGATTACAAAATACAAGGGAATTTCTTAGAGAAAAGAATGAGTTCTATTTCACGTTAAAAAATATCTAAGAATTGTTATACAATAACATTTAATTAATTAAACTCGACCATTTATTTCTGAAACGACTATTATATAAATATTTTTCTCTAAAGAACGCACATCGGAATTTAATAATATTTAATTTAAAAAATTAGTTTAAACAAAAGATATGACTTATGAAATTGCAAAATTTGTCTTAAAATAGTTATTATGATCTAACTAACAAAGTTTAACAGATTGCTCTCCATAAACTGCAAAACAAATGCTAGATTACTGCATAGGTATTAGTCAAAGATTGCTTTGTTGGGGAAAAAAAGTTACATGACGGATCACAATAGAGTACAGAGTCAAGATATAGTTTTACCACATGGAGGAATTAATTTTGGTAGAATTATGGAAATAAAATTGCTGGTCAAAATTTCCTAACATAATTCTGATTAAACCAAAATAGACGATTTTTAAATATTTCATTTGGAAATTATTCTGCTTATATGGGAACGGTTTTCTGTAAATTCTTGTTTTCAAATTTATAAAACCTATTACCCTACATTTAGTGAAAAATACAAAACTGAAATATGAATTTAAGTGAAGTAAATGGTTTTCATGCCATGCTGTAAGGTATCATGAGAAAATTACCAATTTTTATAGCATATTATAAAAAAATAGACTTAATTTTACCAAAATCATTATATTCGTGCTCCGGTAAAAAATACTGCATTTTTGGTGTTTACACAGAGAAAGATACACGGTAAAATTTAACATAATCTGACAGTTTTGGAAAACTGGACATGACAGCCTTGCCGCTCACCTCCATAGACTTGAGATCTTCCATGATCCAAACTGTGTCCTGTGCTGGGAGGACTCCCAAATGAATGCTGAGCATCTGGGTGTTTGTCCGGCAGTTACTGGCAACATCAATGACAGATACTGGAATACTAGGGAACAGTTGCAGGCAGTGCTAACTGACTGATTTTCTGTTTATATTTCTATTGTTGATATTCTGTTTAATGTTTCTTTGTTCTAAATGTTTTTGTATTTCGATTTTTTTTAATGTTTTAAATTTTTTTTTTATTTGTTGTTATTCCTTATAGGTCTACTCCGGTGAATGATGTACACATCATGTGCTGCTGCTAGAAATAAAAAAAGAGTTTTGAACATAATTTTACTCAGTGTAGAATTGATATCAGATGCAGTGCATCGAAAGTGTGTCCACTACATTGTATTGTTCGTAGATAGTGGTTACGTTCAGCAAAATGAAAGGTTTGAGTATTACTGAAGCTTGGTTGTGGATTAGTTGGAATAAAATTAAAGGCAATTTACCTTAAATACTTATAAATTCTGTCTGGTGACAACATTGGTAGCTTTTGATTTTTACGAAACTACGCAATCAGAAATGATAATTAATTCTCTCTAATAAATTTTGCTATTAATTTTAACACAATCATTAATCAAAGTGAGTAACAAGTATTCTTGCAGTAAAACACAATGACTCTCCATTTCTAGAATCTTGTTATGAAAGGCAATCATTTATGAATATATCTTAAGCTTGCAACTATCTCAATGCAAAATAATAATAATAATAATAATAATAATAATAAAAACATAATTTTACAGGTCTGAAACTGAACAATTAGTAAATAAATACTTTTCAATAAGTGAAGATTTTTCTTACAGTTAAAGGGTACATATTTTATAAAACCACAACTTATAAGATTTTAAACTATGTATAAAACCGTCTACTTCTAGGGTTATATATTATATAAAACCTTTAACTTCAATGTTTTTATATTATGCTAAACTTTCAACTTCAATGATTTTATGTTATACATAAGCGTTAACTTCAAAGGTTTTTCATTATATAAAACCTTCAACTGCAAAGGTTTCACATTATATAAAACATTCAACTGTATTATTGAATTTCGATATTAACAGAAATTTTATATTATATTCATATTGTGCAAAACTTTATTAGTTTTAGTATTTTTGTATTACATAAGACCTTCAACTTCAAATATTTCTTATTACATGAAACCTTCAGTTTCAAAGAATTTTTATTACATGAAACCATCAACTTCGAAGGTTTCACTTCACATAAGACCTACAACTTCAAATGTTTTAGATTGTATAAAAACTTCAACTTCTAAAGTTTTATGTGTTATGAACCGTTTAAATTCAAAGGTTTTGTAATAAATGAAAACTTTAATTTCAAAGATTCTTTATTACATAAATTTTACAAAATTCCAAAAATACATAAATAAAATAAAACGCACCTCGACTAATGATACTTGATTCGGTAAAAACATTTTAAATTCGTTTTCAAGCTAACAAACAAACAAATCAAAATACTTAGTATGATTTTTTTTTAAATATCTCACAAAATATTAGATTTGAGAAGTTATAAGCCCATAATTGCTTATTCTTTAAGTTACACAGAGTATCAGAATAGAGCTGTTTAAGATACTATTTTACGAGAAAGTCACATCTGTTTTCAGAACAGATGTAGTGTATCGAGGGCGTATCAAGCAAATGTTATTATTCGAGGGTAGCAGCTGCTTCCTACATAATGAAAGGTTTGTGGATTACTGAAACATGTTGTGTTCTCAATAAGGATTAGTTGAGACAAAATTACGGGTAATTACCTTTAAGTGCTACAAAATTCTGTATTCAGGTGAATGATTCAGTTGTTTCTAATTAAAAGTGCTAATAAGATAATTTATAAGCTAATTTGTCAGAATTTATATTTTGTATTTACAGGATGGATAACTATAATTAAAATTCAATCAATAATTGTACTATTAATTTTAAAACTAAAATTTCTTGTTTTTATTCTATTTCATAACCGGCGTTGGGCAGCAGAGTTTACGATTATGAATGCTCAACTCAATGGCTTTATAAATTTGAACCCAACCCAGAAGATAAAGGAATTTCCGGATCAAGCAATAGGACAATCTAGCCTTCATGGAGGAGTTTTGAACGGAATTATTTCTCATTTGTTATCAACTCCCAGGAATTGTAGTTTTGAACCCTACCCAGAAGACAATTTAACTCCTGATCAAACATTGAGACAAAATTGCTTTCGTGGAGTTTTTTGATGAAACTAATCAGCACAATCAGGAAAACCTCGTTAAATGGAGAGGGAAACCATGGTTATCACGACTGCAACGGGCTCTAAGCATTCATCCACTTACCACTGACGTTATTTATACGTCAGCATTGTGGTCGGTGCGAGCCGGTAGCGGTTCGTATCAACCAGCTACTACTGCGTTTCAATCAGGGTCACCTCTTTGGGGGCGAATACTCTGTCCCCTGAGCCACTGCAGCTCGAAATGAAAGGTTGTAAAAATTGTAGTAACGATTTATTGTGGTTTAAAAAATGTCACCTTGCCAATCGCAAAAATTGCATTTTTTTTAAAGTCGTAAGCCTATAGTTAGAAATACATTTAGTAGCTGCGACTACACAAAAAGGAATAATTTTTTTACGACGTGTTGAGTCAAAATTTTATTTAAAATTGCTTCAAAAAATATTGTCGTATTACAATAATATTCCCGCTAATTATAATTATTATATCGGATAATTTTCTAATCATTCTCTAATTATTTTCTCGAAACACGCTTCATTTTTTTCGAAGTCGTTATTTATCATTCGTTGAAATTCATATTTTCCGTTGCTCCCTATTTACGTCAAAGCGCAAATCTCAGTTTGAGCAAAAATGACGCCAACAGGCATTGCTTTTTTTCAATTTTCAAGATGAAAGGCAACTCTGCCAGATGCAATTTAAATTTTACAAGTAAATCTAAAATGTATTTAGTGGAATATTTAAATTTTCTCTTCGGTCTCTGAATGATGCATGGAAATTACCACTTTGCTCTTCATTAATTTGAAACGGAAAGAGCAATATTTACATTCTACAGAAGTTCTACTTATTCTGCGTAACATATTCGACACAATTATCTTATAAGCGAAAACAAATAGGTCTATCAAGTTATAAATAATAAATTATACGCTGGTGATTCAAAAAGATGAATAAGTTTCCAACATTACACAAAATAAGAAAAAAATAACAAATCTGACAATGCATTTGACAATGCATTTGACAATGCATTGACAATGCATTTGACATTGCATTGATCTGACAATGCAACTTTGAAAAAAAGATGTTAACATTTATTTGTGCTAGTTTTTCAAACTAAAGCTTACTCGGGTATCGAATTTAACAGTTTTGAAATTAGTTCTTTGGAAATAATAAAAAAATACCTTCATTAAACAGATAAAATTGAAGTTTAATTTCTGACTGTTTTTTTTTCAAAAGTAATTAAAACTTAGTAGAAATAACAAATTATGCCAAGGGAAGTCCTAGAATGTATTTAATTTAAACTAATTAGTCATTAACTACGATACGGCAATTTTTCGAAAAAATTGAACTCTACAAATATTTAATTTATTTCTGTACTGTATTATCTAATCTTTAATTTTTTCAGAGGTTTTATAATTTCTGCTGAATATCAGAATTGATATTTAACTCTGAAATTTCCTTAACTAACTTTACATTAAAAAAATAAAGTTTATAATTGGTATAATGTATGTTAGATATTTAAACTAATTTTTCTGGATAAATAGGATATTTACTGTACTGATTAATTAAAACGATTAAATTTCATTTAACTCTTTCTTTTTAATTATTTGCTAAACTTTTGCAGAATCATTTTTTCTCAGGAAACTGCAACTCTGCAGCCGATTGTTCGACAGCATTTTTTAAAATTTTAATTTAATTAAAACATTATCATCTACTATGAATCGTAATTCTCGAGATAGTAAATTTAAAGAAAAATCTTTTTTTCTTTTTAAAGAAACAAATTCTAATGGCTAAACGGTGCAACATTTTAACGAAATATTAACATTTCATTTAGCACATTGTAAAAATCTATTAAAATTCAGAGAAAAACTAAAAATCTCTTTTGAATTACGTTAGTTCTTTTTCAAATTCGTATGAACGAGTTTTACGTTAACAAATTTAAGCCAAATACCTGTTTCTTCCAATTCAATTCTCTAAAGAGACTTTTTTTTGGCATTTTAATATATTATTCATTATTTTATAAGTAAGCTATCGTGAAATCAGTATAGTAAAAAGAGTTTTCGTCCAGTACGGCTTTGGTTCAATTCCCTGTGACAAAAGCTTAATATCTGGCTGTTTTCTTCTATAATAATCTCAATCACTTTCTCCAATAATGTTCTAATGATTCGTTCTCCGGTGGAATCAGAAACTGAGAGCGTTTAATGTCTAGGAACTGGAAAGTAATTTACTGAGAGTTTTACTTAACTTTTCAGACGTTCTAAGGATTCTTGTTTCAAAATTATACATCATTTGAACGAAATATTATCATTTCAGTTAGCTCATTAAAAAAAATCGATTAAAATTCAGAGAGGAAAACATTAATCTCTTTTATTTAATGTTAGTTCTTTTTCAAACTCGTATAGACGAGTTTTTCGTTGACAAATTAACAGAAAATACCTGTTTCCTTCGAATCAATTCTCCAAAGAAATTTTCTCTCAGATATTTCATTATATTATTATTTATTTTATAAGTAATCTATCATGCAGTCGATATTGTAAAAAAAATAATCTTCGTCCAGTAGGGCTTTGATTCAATTCCCTGTGACAAAAGCTGAATGTCTAGTTGTATTCTGCAATCGTAGTTTCAACCATTCTCTCCAATTGTGTTTTAATGATTCGTCCTCCAGTTGAATCAGAAACTTAAAGCTTTTAATATCTAAGAACTAGAAAGTAATTTACTGAGAGTTTTACTTAATTTTTCAGAGGTTATAAAAGTTCTTGTTTCAAAATTACACAACATTTGAACGAAATAATAACATTTCATTTAGCACGTTAAAAAAATTCTATTAAAATTCCGAGAGGAAAGCAATGATCTCTTTTGTATAACAGTAGTTTTTTTTTCAAATGGATATAAATAAGCTTTTCATGAACAAAGTTATACAAAATACATACTTCCTCCTGTTCATTTCTCCAAAGAGAATTTTTCTCAGATATTTCAATGGACTAACCATCATAGACAAAGTAAACTATTATTTAGTAGGTATGATGGATCAAGAATTCACCTCGAATTCATTTCTTCGTGACAAAAGCTGAGCGTCTGGCTATACTGTACTTTTTCCTATAGTATTTTAATGAATCGACCCCCAGTTTGAATCAGAAACTAAAAGCGTCTAATGTCTAAGAACTGAAAAGTGAATTGCTGAAGTTTTACTTACTTTTCTTAGGTTCTAAAGGTTCTTGTTCCCAAATTACATAATATTTAAGAGAAATATTAAACTTTTATTTTGCACACTAAAAAAATCATACATTAACATTTAGAGAAAAAAAAACAAGAATCTCTTTTGTAAAACGTTAGTTCTCTTTCAAACGCATATAAACAAGTTTTTCGTGAAATAAATTCTAAAAAATAAATTACTAAAGTTTTACTTACTTTTCTGAGGTTCTAAAGGTTCTTTCTCACAAAATAAAAAATATTTGAAAGATATATTAAAATTTTATTTTACACATTAAAACATATATTAAAATTTAGCGAAGTAAACAAGAATCTCTTTTGTAAGACGTTTCTTTTTGGAACACATATAAGTTGGTTTTTCGTTAACAAATTTATGGAAAATACCTGTTTCCTATGGATCATTTCTCTTAAGTGATTTTCTCTCCGATATTTCACTTTCATATTTCATTTTCAGTATTTTATAAGTAAGTTATCGTTCAGTAAGTATGGTGAATATAGACTTCACCTATACTACGGATTCAATTTCTCGTGACAAAAACTGAGTGTCTCGTAGCATAAAGGCTTCGCCAATCATGCTTTAATGATTCATCTTTCAAAAGAATCAGAACCAAAACGTTTACTGTCTAAGAACAGAAGTTTTATTTTATTTTCTACCAAGTTCAAGGTCATAACACAACCAAATGTATATGCTAAGACGAAAAAACTTTTTTTAAAAAGAAATATTTTTGGAAACTACATTTATGAAAATAATTTTGACTTTTTTGGGTTGTTAAACTGAAATATGCGGGAGTTCGAATATGTTTGGAAAAATTAGATTTGTTTTCTGAAACTTAAAAAAATTATTCTGTCTACCTGTTATAGATTATTTTTTTAAAAAAAGTTTAAAGCATTTCTTTTTCGAAATTCTTCTTTTTAAATATATTATTGAATACTAAATTAAAAACCTTTACTCAAAACCAAAATTTTAAAATTAAGTTTTTTATTAACGTTTCAAGTAAAGAATCATTTGTCAGTAAAGTATAATTTTTTTTAACTCTTCTTCTCAAAGTGTTTATAAAAATTTTTTGAAAGAAGAATGGCGTTTTATCGATAAATTGCTAAGCCAACAATAATTACAAGAGGTTTAAGAAGTTTTATCATTTGTTTCCTTATGCTATTAAATGCTTACAATGAATTATCTTAAATATATTTTTACATATTTCTTGAGATTCAAAATATTATCTATTAATAAATAAAATTAAAGCAATTGACAACTAATTATTTTCTGATTTCATTTAATAAAACGAATTTTCAAAACTCTCTTAAATATATATTCTTAAAATTTGGCACAAAATGTGAGAAAATAATTCTTACAATATTTTAGTGTTATTTTTGTAAAATAAAAAACAATATTTTAAAATGTCATAAAATATTCATGTCCAATTACTGAATGTCTAATTATTAAAATATACTTTTGAAAAACATATTTTTTCAATAAACCCATATAAAATTACAAAAGATAACTTTAAAAACAAATCTAACAATACATTAAAAATGTGATGCTTTTCCTTCTAATTTAGTGATAAAGTGAACTATTATCACAGAATTGAGTCGAAAGAAATTCTCAAACCTTCAAGAGTTTTGCTTAATCTGTACTCTACATAAAATCTTTTTTGGAAACATTTTGATTTGATTTTTAAAGAATCTCGTATTTTTTTCAAAAATTGCTGTAATATAATTCAGAGTATTAGCCTAATAAGTATAATACCTAATAAGTCTAAAAATAGAGATATATATTTTGTTTCAAGGATGAGGAAATTCTTAATCATTAAAATAAATAAATAAATAAATAGTCAGTCTTAAATATATTTGCCTAATGATTTCGAACATTATTATAACTTTTATATTTTATTGTGTAAAATCGCTACCAGTAATAATACAAAAATATGAAGAAAAACCTTTAAAAAAATTATCTGGTATAATTAAGGAAATAAATGAAATCGATGATTATACAATTGATGTGACATGCCAATGATAAGCATTGCACATGGCCTAGCGTCTTCATATCGTTTGATTCTTAAATTTTAATTAATTTTAATATTTTTTCCAAACTATAAATATATTATTTAATTTTTTGCCTGAGAAATAAGGAAATTATTATTTTAGAAATAAATCTTAACCTTATTAATACACATAAATCAATTATATATATATATATATATATATATATATATATATATATATATATATATATATATATATATATATATATATATATATATATATATATATATATATATATATATATATATATATATATATATATATATATATATATATATATATATATATATATATATATATATATATATATATATATATATATATATATATATATATATATATATTTACATCCCTATGTATAGTGGTACCTTCACACTCATTCTTCAATAAAAATTTTTATCCAAGGAGCAATTATTTAACCATTTATTGCATATGCTTAATTGCTGATCTTTTATCTTAGTAGTCAAACAGTCTGTTTTGTTACAACAATTATAAAATAAGAAAATATCCTGCTTTATAAATCATTCTAAAAGAAAAATCCAAACTATCTTCAGAAATTCCTGTTAATAAATTTGTGTTTCAAAAAACCTCCTTGGAGGATGTATCATAAAAATGATCCGTTATGTCATCTTTCTAAGTTTTTTTTCCACAATTCAAAAACTTCAAAGCTTCAAACTTAATTTTAACAAATGCCTATATATGAATTGATATATTCCTACCAATAATCGAAAAATATCAATTTACAATCTTTTACAAATGGTTACCTCTCTCAGGTTATGACAGGTTGCTATACAATATGCAGTTGTTATATGACAATTTTTGATATTCATTTATTAATTTTGCCGATTTTATATGATCATCTCCTACAATATTAGCAGTTGTTATACGGCCACTAATTATTAGGTAAAACGTTTCTTTGATATGACAGTTGTTGCGCGTTTTGTAGTTTTCCTATTAAAATCTTCTACACTATGACAAGTTGTTATACGATGTTGCTATATGGAAGACTTCAACAATAAATGAAATGTTTGTCTACCGTTATTCTTTGAAAGTTTATATCCAAATATGGGCAATGAAAGTGATTTTTGTGACACATTTTAAATTTAATTAATGGTTAACACACTATATTATTTAAATCATTTTCCACATTCCAGTTAACAACTACTTTAAACCATGTAGTTTTCTTGCTCCTTTCATGTTTTTTTACAGCTGAAAAATGACATTTTATCTAGAGCATCTAAAAACAATTTCTGACTAAACGAAAGAAAATTATGAGTTTCTTTAATTTTTTTCTTTAAGTAAAAATTTTAAATTTCATAGGGAAAAGAGCTTAGTTTTAATCTCTTTCTTTTGCTGTAGCAAGGAAATGAAGAAAAAAATATTTTCCCCGGTAAAATTTCTCAAAAAATATACTCTAGCTTAATAGTGAAAAATTGCTTCCAAAAGTAAAAGAAAAAATAACCACAACGTTTTTCACCGTCGTAAAGTTTTGTTGGAAAAAAAAATATTTTCTTATACGCCTGACGGAATAGGTGAATATAAACACTGGTTTTTCTCTTCTTTTTTTGGCAACTAAGTTTTACCTACAATAATCATTCTCATTAAAAATAATGTTATGCGTTTTTCTGAATATTTTTCTTGTCTGTTATATTTCGTTAAAATGCATTACCATTTATTCTACGAAAAAATATTATTTTGCAATTGCGAGATTATTATTACGTTTTTTAGTCCTAAGTCTGTTTAATAAATTTACCTTCAATGGTGTTTCTCTATCGAATTGACATTGTACAATTGTATATCAAAATAATTATTTCTTGTTCATTAAATTAAAAGGCTTTGTGATATTTTAATTGAATAAGTAAAGAAGGATTTTGAAGGTATGAATTTATGTTTAATATGTTTTGTAGATATTTTAAATTGAAAAAAAAAGAAGAATTGTCTTTTAAATTTATAGATATAAATTTTCAAAAAGTAAAATTAACAGAAATGTGTGTTTTTATAATATTTTTTTTTAACGGCAGGTGCATTAAAAAGTTTAAATAAATTTTTTTTATATATATAACAGCGTTCCACAGCAAAAAAACACAAAATATTTTTGCGAATAATGAAAATTTAGCCTTTTTATTGCCGATAGTCCAAAACATAAATAAGACGGTATTTTTTTAAGGGATATTAAGGATAAAAATATATCTAATGGTTAAACAAACGCTATCAGAAAAATATTAAAAATTATCAATTAATATATATTTGAATTTAAGTGCTTTTATTAACTTGGCATTCCATATGTTTCACGCTTTTAAGGGTAAAGTAAATTAGTTATTTTATTGTTAAGTTAAGATTTTATTTCCTGTATCTTAATTAGTTTTTAAGGTTTCATTTCGAGTATAAAAACGAAAAAAGAAATAAAAAATAATGTAAAAGTATGCTTACTAATTCCTTATATAAGATCATTTTTTCAGTGTTTGACAATTTGTATAGCCTCAAAACTTTTTTTGCACTCGAAAAAAATAAATAATCGCATTTCTGTTCGAAAAAGTTAAATATTTTGAAATGCATAAGGCTATATTTTAAATTAATGTAAATAGAGAATTAAATATTTCAGTATTCACATTGAAAATAATTCATTCATAAATAAATGTTTAGAATGCTTCAATAAATATTTTAACGCAATTTAAAAAAAATGAATATTTATAAAAGTGCAAAGGTTTTCAAATTTAAATCTCCATTCTTTTAAATTCAAATACCTACTTTTTAATGCTTGCTATTATGATAGTTTTGACATGTTATATAATTACCAACCAGACTCAGGGTCAAAGAAGTGGACTGGCATCAGAAAGGTTTTAGGTTCGAATCTCATGTTAATTTTTAAATAATTTGGTTTAAGCTTTAAGGACAAAAAGTACGTTGAAATTAAAGTAAGCCTAATAACGTATATGATAATCTCTGATGTGGTTCAAAATAGATTATAAACAGAATTTTATGATCAGTTGATCGTTAAATAATTATTAGTTGACATAAAATAATGAATAGTTTTGCACTTACATTGAAATAAAAAGTTAGCCGTTACGTTTTTTAAGAATTAACTGATTTATTTATTTAAAGAGGGAATAAGAGTGATTAAATTTATGAAATAAAGGAAATTTGAAAGCTATGAATTGTATACTACCTGTGATGGTATCACTATATTTGAAATTTATAAAAGCTAGCGCTGAGTAATTAACAAGTTCTTGCATAAACCTTTTCTTTAAAATATTTAAAAAAATATTTTAAAATCATATTCTGCCTCAGAAATATTTGTAAGAAGAAATGTATAGGGGACAGTAGGGTTAATTGTAACATTTCTTACTTAACTATTTTTAACTAACAAAAAATCCAATATATTATTAGTTTTAATTGACAGACGAGTAAAGTAGATTATCCTCTACTAGAAAAATAAATAAATACCTTATTTTAAATGTTATTATATTAGTTATTAACAATTTTTGATAGTCGTGCACTTGTTGCAATCGTCCCCACTTACGGGGTCAATTGTAACAGTTCATAAATTCAACTAAAACACAGTTAATTATACATATTATCGTAGTTGTGATACATTTTTTATTAATCAAAATAGTAGTGATATTTCAGGAGTAAAAATAATAATGAGCAGAGACCTAAACTTTAACTTTAAGGGGTTAAAATTTTAATTTATACTGTGAAAGGGGACAAATAAAATAATGCACATACAACATAATATAAATGATATAGGAAACTATTGGTGGTTCTTAAAAAGTTAAGTAATGGCTTGTGAGCATAAGATTATTAATTTTCAGCTGTTACAATCGTCCCTTTACTTATTGTTACAATCGTCCCCAAGACGCCATTTCAGCTTCATTTGTTAAAAGTTATGCTAGTTAATTAACAAGACTAATCTTTTTTTTAAATGTTAATTAAGGTGTCCACTTGCATATTAGGTTATAAATTTTTATTTGTTTAAGCAAAATTACTTTGTTACAATATAATATTATAATACCAAATAAAGTACTTACGTAGCGTGAAAATATCTTTTGAGATGTAACTCTTTCAAAAGTACATAAAAATGGTTGCCATCAGGGGTGTGCATGTAGATTTATTAAATACACCTTGTGCACCACCTAGAAACCAAATCTAGAACCAGACACTCGAAATTTTTGCTGTGTTACAATCGTACCCTGTTACAATTGACCCCCACTCTCCCCTACATAATATTTTATCCACTGTTAGAATTGTTATTCTAAAATTAATGTAAAATAGCCGGCAGCAGTCTGTCCATCCAAATAACCATAAAGTTTATGGTCAGGAATTTTTTTTCACCTTACGGTTTTGTAGGTTTACTATAGGCAGTTATGATTACAAAACCATGAAGGTTTGTAAGCATTTACATCTTATATGGTTTCAAAACTGAGGAATTGAAATTTATTTGGACATTGAAGATAAGTTTTTATTTAGGTAGCAGACATTGGAGTTAGGTTGCCGCTGAATTGCGTCAAATGAATCGTTGTACTTTGATTAATTAGTTTATGTGGAGAAGCCATCTATAGCGAGAGGTGAGAAATACTATACTTTATTTTATTTTAAGCAGCTGCTGACATCCATGCATGGGGAAGATTTTGTATTCTGAAAGTCCGGAATCACCAATTGAGGAGTTTAGGACAATGGAACCTTTTCGCGTGTTGTGGGAAAGGAAGAAATATAATAGTGTCAAGGCAGGGATTCGAACCCCCATTCAGCAGGTCATGAGATTGATAGACACGCCCATTCAACTCTAGTATGTACAAGTAGCAAGAAACCTTGTGATTTCGTGAAATAGATCTAATTGGTTCTGAAAGTAATTCTAGTTGTTTTACCGTATTAGGTGAAAGCTGTCAATAAACGATATTTCACGCAATTTGCAGTTTATATACCATTTTTTATGGTTAAGTGACTGTTTTAATTGAATATGGTTAAATAAAAATTAAGTAAACTGTTATTTAAATATATTTTCTGTCAAAATTTTTTTAATTCATAACCATCGTTAAACAGTCGACCCAATTTTGGGTTTAAGACTACCAATGTTTAACTCGGTAGCCTTGTGATTTCCAACCCAAGCCAGAAGAATAGTTAAATCATTGATCAAATATTGGTAGAAATTCGTGGAAGACTTTTTTGATGAAACAAAACCGTAATAGCGTTACTTGGGGCGGAAAACCACGAAAACCTCTCACGATTAGTCTAACGACAAGAAGACTCTAACCCATGATCCGTCTACCATTGAGAATATTTTACGTCAGCACAGTAGTCTGTGCAACGCAGGTGCGAAATATGAATTGACCCGCCATCGAAGGGATTCGAACCCAGTGCACTTCATTGGAAGTAGAGTACTCCACCCCCTGAGCCACCACAGCTTTCTGAGAAATTTTCAAAAATGTGGGGATATTAAGTTGGTTTCTGAAACGCTAATCATGCTATGTTGATTGACTCAAATTATTTTTTTCAATCTCTAAAGCCTAATGCTAAAAAACTTACTAGTTATTATCTAGCGTTTTTCTTAGATAAAATGCTTATTCTCTGAGAAATTTCAGTTGTTTACGCTGCCACGATGATTTATCTTAAAAACATTCTCATGACATTTATTGGGGTGTAGCGTCGAAAAACAGAGAAAGCAAAACAGATGATAGCAATCAGTTTCACGAATCATCAACATCAGACAAGGCATTTTTGACAAGAGTTCGTGCCACAAGAGACTCATTCTTCAACTAAAATGATTCTTTCCTGCAAAATGCGAAGTGCTAAAAAATGAGACAATCGAGTCTCTTTTTTTTTGTTGTTAAGTGTTTTTTGTTTGATACTTAGAGATATTTTTCTTGCACTTTCGAAAATTCTCCTCAAGTATTGATATAATATTTTCCCCCCTTATATCTTTCCGCCATGATGAAGACTGTGATGCATCGCTTGTACCTTACTTTTTTTGTAACAGGAAACTCTGAAGTTAAGTTGTACAGGTGCCTTAGACTCAAAGGTGAATCTTACTTTTACTTAGTTGTATTTTTAATATTGTAGGATCGTTAAAGAAACTAATTAGAATTCTTTAAAATAGCTTTTAGTTAAAAAATGTTTACTTATTTATTTTTTTTAAATCACATATAACGTTGAATTATGAAATAATGTGATGAATTCAGTCATTTTCTCACATAATAACAGAGTATTTTAAGCAGATTCTAAGAACCATTCAAACTTTTGAATTAAATAATAGAATCACATGAATATATTTCACTTTGTATAATATGTTTTCCTTCTAGATACCATGAGTCCATATCATTGGAAGCCTTAACATAAAATTGAGAAAACTGTGTTTCATTTTAAATCTTATCACACCCGTTACTCTTGCTAAATCAAATTATTGTATGGTATGGTTCCAGATCAAATTATGGTAAAAAGAATTGGAACCCCGAGTATTCCTATATTTCTCCTTTAAGTTAATTTTTACTGTAAATAAATTTTAGGGAACAGAAAACTGATATATCGTAATGATTACAGTAATATTTACTGTGAAATCAATTAATTACTAAAGAAGTTAAATATTACTGCAAAAAGTGTGGTATAAAATTTTATGGAATAAATAGATTTTAAGGTAAAATGAACTTTAAGGATGCCTTACTTAGGATGACAGTACTTTTTACTGTAATTTAATCTAGAATTTTTACAGTGTACTTATTGCAAAATTACTTAATATATTAGATATGTGTGGGGCGGAATTATCGACAATGCCAACCTTCATCTATCAAAAGGTACCTTGTGATTGAATCAATTTGGCATGTCTTATATACCAGTGAATTGATGTTTAATAATAGTAGTGGTAGTAACGCCACAATGCCCCCCCCCCCACCAGAATTTTATTAGGGATTTTCGATGAACGGATACCACTAATTGCTGCACTTGGGAAAGACCGGAAAAGCTGGATTAAGGTCACCGGGTTTTTTGAGAGCTGAATGTGAGAGGTGTATTAACATCATGGTCGTAGTCGCTCCTGTGTTGCACCCAGGAGTCGAGTGTATGCAGGCTGACGTTGTGTATGATCGAAACGAGACTGAGTAGCAACAGCGCGAGCAGGTGGACAATGTCGCAGTTACAAGTAGCAAGTCACCTATTCAATGTGGACCATTTAACGAAGTAAGCGTTACCAGATAGTAGTGGGCGTTACTGTCAAGATAGGTGTGCTCATATCACGTCTGTAAGTCACCAATGTGGGAGAAGACCATTAGACAATGCCATCCTTCATCTATTAAATGGTACCTCGTGATTGAATCAAGTTAACATGTCTCATATACCAGTGAATTGATGGTTAATAATCGTAGTGGTAGTTACGCTACACATAGTTAAAACTAGGCGGCAAAAGTTTGTGTGAAAAATAGATAATATTTTTAAATTTTATTCATATTAAAATCGCTTATTCGTAGTAATGAATTTTTGCCCATAAATGGATATGTTAAAATGTTCCCAATTCATCTTTTGTCTACGAGGGGCAAGAATGAAGATATTCCTGTCAAAATTCGATGTATTTTAAATTTCTAAGTGAGAGGTACGTAAGTTTATTGACAGTCTTTACAAAATATTTGAAACAGTGTCAATGATTTAGTATAGAGCTGACTAATCACTTGTGTTGCAAAGTTCTAAAATAATATGTTGATTTTTAATATGTTGATTTTTAATCAACATATTGAATGATAATAATGATAATATGTTGATTTTTAAAATTTTTTTAAATATAGGATCTTTCAGTTGCTAGAACAAAAACATTATTTACTAATACTATATCTATTTTTAGTTGTTCATATATCACATAATTTTTATAATTTGTCTACAATTTGAACAAAAAATACAGAAAACAAATTTTATTTTTTTAGCATTTTAAATTATTTAGTAAAATAATGAAAAAGAAGAGATGCTTTAAGTTTGTCATTTAAACTTAGAAAATAACTTACTATTTTAGTATTAAACTTAAAATATAATAAAATCCTAGTAATTAAAATGAAAGGAAATGTTCATTTGATCGAAAATTTTGTTTCTTTTTTTTTTGCAGCCTTTATATCTATATTTTTAGAATCTCCCTATTATATTTTGAGATTCCGTTTAACTTATTAAGAAAAGCGCATTTTTGGAAAGAAACTTTTATAGTTGCGTTAAATTTGCATTTTGAAACATTACTTTTTTTAAAGAAATAGAGATGTCGCAATATTATCGTGTTATGTCAAAATAATATTCACTTAAAACTCAATTAAAGTTTACAACCCAAGCTGGAATGCATATTAATATAAAGCATATTTTTTGCAACTGTATCTTTATTTTTATTTGTTTATTAAATTTCATGGAATCTTAAAAAGAAAAGATATTTAAAATTGTGGGTGAATTTTAAGTTAGAATTAAAGTAAATTTAACTTGCTGACGCTTTTAAACAAAATGCATTTAAATTGAATATATCTTCTTTCATGCAAATCTTTCTTCTAAATTCCCCTTTTAAGAAAATGAACTTTTAAAAATCTCCATTCCAAAACATTCGAGGGGAAGCCATAAATTTTCCACAGAACATTTGAGCATAAAATGTAGGACAGCTTTATGTTTGAGAATCAAAACAATGCTCAAAAGTAATTTATTTTGTAGAATTAAAGAAAGAAATCAAAATGGAATGCCTCGATATATCACATTTTACAATTTCTCTTATTTTAAGGCTTTGATTCTCTATGAAAATAGAATATGAATAGATATTTTTTAGTTAGAATTTTTTTAATATTTATTTGGACTTAATTAGTTTTTTTTTATTTCGTCATAATGGGATATTATGCAAATTACTTTTATTGCTAATTTATCATTTCATGTAGAGAATATTTATTTTTGCAGAAGTAAATTTAATAAAAAGCAATTTATTTTACAAAATTTAAGAAATAAGTTAAAACTAAACTTCTAGATATATCCCATTCTGATTTCTCTTATTTTAAGGCTTTGATTCCTTATGAAAATAAATTATGAATATATATTTTTGAATTAGATTTTTATTTCTAAACTTAATTTTTTTTCCTCTTATTTCATCATAATGGAATATTATGTAAATTACTTTTATTAGTAATTTATAATTTTATGTAGAAAATATTTATTTTTGTAGAAATAAATTTAATCAAAAGTAATTTATTTTGTATAATTAAGGAAAGAAATCAAGATGGAATGCCTCGATATATCATATTTTGCAATTGTTTTTTATTTTAAGACTTTGATTCTCTATGAAAATAGATTATGGATAGACATTTTAAGTTAAAGTTTTTAAAACTTAATCAGTTTTTTTTTTGTTTTGTAATAATGGAATATTATGCAAATTACTTTTATTGGTAATCTATAATTTAATATAGAAATAAATATTATTGTAGTAATAAATTTAATCAAAAGTAATTTATTTTTTATAATTAAAGAAAGAAATCAAGACGGAATGCCTCGATATATCACATTTTGCAATTATTCTTATTTTAAGACTATGATTCCCTATGAAAATAGATTTTGAATTGACATTTTTAGTTAGATTTTTTAAAACTTAATTATTTTTCTTTTATTCCGTAATAATGGAATATTATGTAAATTACTTTTATTGGTAATTCATAATTTTATATCGAAAGTATTTCTTTTTTATCGAAGTATATTATATTTTAAATAATTTCTTTCGTAGAATTAAAGAAAGAAATCAAAATAGAATACTTCGATATATCGCACTTTACAATTTCTTTTGTTTTGAAGCTTTGATATTCTATGAGAATAGAATAAATGGATAATTTTTATTTAAATTTTCTTATTTTTTTAAACCTAATCGTATTATTTTTATTTTGTAATAAAAGAATATTATGAAAATTCTGATTTCTAGTTCCAACTTTTTTATGTTTCAAAGTAGTTAATTAGAAACTTAGAACACTGAGAAAAGAGTAAGAAACTTGAAGAATACTTCAAGAGTATGCTCAAATTTAAGGTGTTCTTAGCTACAAAGAAACACCAAATAATTTTATCAAATGTAATGGTTACAATTTTATGTTTCACAATTTCTCTGAAATTTTTACAAAACTAACAATTAAATATTGTTTTATAATGCGTGATGAAATTTGGAGAAAAATTCGTTAATTCTATCATGCTACATTAGACCATGGCATAAAAACCCTATATTAGGCTAAATATTCTTCTCAGTTTGGTATTTTTTACTAAATCTGTGAATTTTCAGAAATCGAATTTTAAATATACGACTTTAAATGTACGAATTTTAAATATACGACTTTTAAAATTTGATTTTTCAAGACTGATTTCACTCAAATTTTATGTTACCCTCAAATGAAATTTTTTAAAATTATGTAAGAAATTGTATACCTTACAATTTAAACCTTTTTACAATTATTAAATAAAATTTTAAAAAATAATAAATATTTAATAAAACTTATTTTATGCATCTTTGGATTACGAATTTTATTATTGTGTGCAAAATTTTTTTCAAAAGATCTCGAAGATTTAAAAGTTTTCGAGATACGGTGATATGAGGAAAAAGTGAAACTAACATTAGGGATCTAAATTTTGGACAGCACTCCTGACAAAATTTTTCGGTCCATATTCGCTAAATTGCTTCTAGCCCCAAGTTTTAGCGATCGAAGATGTAAATCTGTCGAAGAAAATGTGCATTTAATCAGATAAAGTACGTTTTGGTGTCTTATTTTGTAACTTAAAATATCATCTTCACTTATTAATTAAAATATTAGAGGTCATCCCATCGAACCATTTAGATTGGGTGCCTGAATGGGAAGGTTGGATCATTAGATCAAAAGTTATGCAAGACCGTCTGTTGCGTACTGTACATAGTCAAATACATTGCACAGGTATATTGCTTAAACAAGAATAAAATACTAATTTGCTTAAGTAACTGGTGAGTTAACTACTGACTACATATATTTTATTAAAAAACCTTTTAATTTTCTTAGTTAACTTAACTTAATAAATTTTTAAAACTCTTTAATACTTCTCATTATAAAACACGTATTATCTAATATGAATTACAATTAATTGTTCAGAAATATGTTGAATTAAGAATTTAAAAGCAATGTTCAACATAATAACAATCGTTATAAAAATTTGTAAAACATTATTGACAAATCAACTATTTTAAACAAATACATTTATGGAAACCTGCTACAGGAAAAATTCTTTATTTACCAATGTAACAAAAGTGTCGTTTTCAATTGGAACTTTTGAAATATTATTATCAAATAAAAGGAACAAACGAATTTTAATATCTGGGTTCTTTTGATACTATATTTTTACTTGTTACACAATAACCTTAAAATTTTCATTTGGCAGAATAACTACTCCTTTTATTCGAACTATACTACAACTATATTACAGAAAATTTAAAAGTGATTATTTTCGATGTTTACATATATATATATATATATATATATATATATATATATATATATATATAGCACAATAAAAACAAAACCGAACTAAAAACGGAAACAAAAAGAAAACGGAAGTAAGGTAATAGTAGATAATATCAAGCGCTAAAGCTGCTTTAAATATGATCACTATAACATAGCACAATGAAAACAAAGAGGAAAACGAAACTAATTAATAATTTTTTTTTTTTTTTTTTTAAGGTGTTATAAATTATGTTTTTTAAATACTTTTATAAAATTATTGTTAATAAATTTCTTCTCTTGTCATTATTTCTTATTTTTTTCCATATTTTCTCAATTTTTTAACTTATATATATATATATATATATATATATATATATATATATATATATATATATATATATATATATATATATATATATATATATATATATATATATATATATATATAACATAAAAAGGTTCAATTAATCTTTTTAGAGCAAAATAAATAAATACAAAAAAACACGAAGAAAATTAAGAAAAATAATAATAAAAAAATAACAAGCAACTGGGGAAAGAAAATAATCTGGAAAAAAAAGGGATAAATTTTTTTTAAAAAATCAGAAAATAAAAGATATAATCTTTTCATCAGCCCACACGATTATATCGGCAAAAAAGAGCAGATATAACCGTGTGGGCTGATAAAAAGATTATATCTTTTATTTTCCAGATTTTTTAAAAAAAATTATCCTGTTTTTTCCAGATTATTTTTCCCCCAGTTGTTTGTTATTTTTTAATTATTTTTTTTCTTTTTCCCTCTTTTTTCATATGTCGGCAATTTTCCTTTGTCTTATCTTCACTTTGAACTTATATTAGGCATTCTACGCCAAAAGTTATACTTTCTTACTTTTATGTTTACGAATGAAATTTGAAGAAACATTTTCATTTCAAACTTACATTACATTACATTTGATAAGGAGAAGTTTTGAAATATTTAACCATCATATTTTTTCTTCCTTTCCGATGTATAAAAAATATTTCCATACGAATGTTTGAAAGAAACAGGGTATTTTATAAGTAAATATGGAGATTTGAGTTTAAATCTTAAGAATTGATCCAGTATCTAGGGAGTTGTAACCTTTAATAACTTGAGCTTAAATCCACTTTACATTCATTCACTTTGATGTCACCTTTCTTTGTATTTTTTTTTTCACCAGACATCCATGTCAAATATAATCTGTTCTTACCATGAAAGAAGTCACAACGTACAAAAGTTTACTCTCTGAATTATTCATGATAAATCGCCTAAGATTGACATCTCGTTTTTATTCCTAAAAAATTCTGGATATTGATTCTTTTTCTATCCTAAATCAGGTTAAAAAGTTGAGTAGCATTTAAAGAAATCCAAGTAATATTTTATATTTTCTTTTACTTTACGAAAAATAAATGCAATGTATTTACGTTAATATTTGTTTTCTTTTCAAAAATTACTTTCAATATTAGTTTATTAGTTCAAACACCATAATAAATATAAATATCTTCTAATAAATATGAATTTCCATATCTGGTACTAACCTCCCTTTTAATAAAATTTTTATATCTTTCCTTTCAATATATTAGTTTTGTCGCGCATCCCGTAATCAAGTGTTCCCCAACCTTTTTATCACCGTGGGTTTGTCAATGTTTGATAATTTTACCACGGCCTACAGGGGAGGGGGGGACGTTGATTGTTTATATTTTAGATCATTTTTAATTACATATATTAATTTTAATATGTAATATTTTAATTTACATATATTAATATTAATTTACATCAATTTTAATTTAATTGTATTTAAACATGTCTTCAAAACAAAATACAGTTACAGCAGAAAATAAATGCAAAGTGATTTAGCATTTTAACTTACTAGAACGTTAAATCAATGAGAATCCTAAGCTTGTTTCTTTGCAATGAGACGGTTCTATCTGGGGGTAATCAGAGACAATGATACATTGCAAAAATTAATGTCACTACCTTCGAGGGCCCTTTTTTTGTAAATAAATAAAATAAATAAAATAAATTAAATTTTAATGGAACACAGATACTTTTAATTTGGGGTATAAATTCAGTTTCAATGAAATGGGCGGCCTGGTACCATTTGATCCACGGACCGGGGGTTGGGGAACACTGCCGTATTCCACTTCACATTTTTGAAGTAAAAGGAGATGTTATTTATAACTGAAAGGTAAAATGTTCATGTATCAAATACTATTATTTTCAAAAAAGTAATAAATACGCCATGTCTGTTTTTAATTAGTCTGCACAGATAATATATAAGTTTGATTTCAATTGAATAATTATTGATGAGATCCGAAAGATATTTATGGCTACATTATTTCTAAAGCTTCAAAAAATAAGAATATGTTAATTAGGATGTCACATAAAAATGAATTGAATATTATTCACCTTATTTTATCCGTGATCTACTAATGACTACACTCCGATAATTTTTAGATTTAACAATAATGTCCCAATAAATATCTTTTTAACTACTATTTTCTCAGTATACATTATTCAATTGAAAATGATATCATAGATTAATCATAGATCATCTACATTAATCTACATTATTTCTAAAGCTTCAAAATATAAGAATATGTTAACTAGGATGTCACATAAAAATGAATTGAATATTATTCACCTTATTTTATCCGTGATCTACTAATGACTACATTCCGATAATTTTTAGATTTAACAATAATGTCCCAATAAATATCTTTTTAACTACTATTTTCTCAGTATACATTATTCAATTGAAAATGATATCATAGATTAATCATAGATCATCTACATTAATCTACATTATTTCTAAAGCTTCAAAATATAAGAATATGTTAACTAGGATGTCACATAAAAATGAATTGAATATTATTCACCTTATTTTATCCGTGATCTACTATTGACTACATTCCGATAATTTTTAGATTTAACAATAATGTCCCAATAAATATCTTTTTAACTACTATTTTCTCAGTATACATTATTCAATTGAAAATGATATCATAGATTAATCATAGATCATAGATTGATCAAATGATCATAAATTAAATGAAAAATATATGATATAATTTTAATTAGATATCGATTGATTTGATCATAATTTTAAAAAGGAATTTTATTGTAAAATAATTATTAAATTTTAAAAATTTAGGATTTTAGCCAATAAAAGATCTCATCAAAATTTAGATGAATAATATTTGATTTATTTCAACTCTAAATTACAAACTGCTTTAAATTTTTTAATTCCTAAAAAAAAATATATTTCTTTAAAAAAATACCCTTTTTTAAAAAAAAACATCTTTTTTTAAAAAAAAATCATATTTTTATAAAAAAAAATCATATTTTTAAAAGATAATTTTTTTAAAAAAATTCATTTACTTTTTTTAGATAAAAGATTTATTTTTAATTAATTTTTTTTAATAAAATTTTTTTTTAAATCTTTTTTTTAAAAAAAACTCATTTTTTTAAAAAAAAATATTATTTTAAAAATATTTATTTTAAAAGAAGTTATTTTCTAAAAATATCTAATATTTAGAAGATTTAAGGAAAAAATCAACCGTGTTTTTGAATCAATTGAAACGAGATATTTCAATAATGGAAAAGTGCAGGTCTGTTTTAAACATTTTATTGAAATATACTGTTAAGGTGAAAGATTGAAACAACAAATCTACACTTATCACGACATACTGTTAGAGAGACACTAAATAAAAACTTCTTACCAAATATTTCAAATGGATAATATAAGAAAGTGTTAAACTTGTAAAAGAAAAAGTAACATTTGGTCTCTAAAAGCTGCGAACAATCTTAAAAAAAAACACTTCCTCGGAACTATCCATCTTGCTTATACGAAAAGTTGGAAAACCTTTAAGTGAATTTCGGTAGAGTTGGTGGTACCATTTACTTTATGATGTCCACAATACATAGATACGGATATTAAATGGTAAGACAAGTGGTGTATGTTTCGAGAAAACAAATTTAGCAAAAGAAACAGTGCTATTACTTGAAAGCTCTGGTTCTCTGCAAATAGACAACATACGTTTTAAAGCACTTAAAAAATTAAATTTTTTTGTTAGCACACTCCAAAAAATTCAAGCAGTCAAAGTTCTAAATTTATGGTCTTCCGCAGGTAATGCTTTGTAGGAATGTCACTTTTTGCAAACAAAAGTTACATAAAAAATAAATAAGTAATTGGTTAAGGATTTTCAACTAAATGTTTTTTTGAATTTACGTAGCAAACTTATGGCAAGCCGAAAACACCCTTTTAGTTTTTTTGGATCATAGTGGACAATAATAACATTCAAATTTGGGGCAAATGTAAAAAGGTGCTAAATTCAACCATAATGTCATGTAAATTGATATTTCTTAAATTTTATTGTTGATTTTATTGTTGTTATCTATGCGTGCAGGACATAGGGTTCCTAGAAACACAGATTAACCTATTTAAACAATTGAGAAGGTTACAAAAAATTTAGCAGGATTATGGAATCGGGACATCAATTTAATGACTTGAGGAGTTCTTATCTTTACGTTGTTTTAGACCGAAACGATTTGTTTGTCGTATCAGGGCAAACCGAGTTTGCTCCAATCGAAGAGTGCAAGAATTGTGAGTTCACAATTGAGGAGTGTATGAGAAAAGCGTGTTGGTTGCTTGCTGATATTGCACCAAAAATCTCCGTACCCACAGTTGGATTCTCTAACCACCACGGGAAAATGCTTCAATCGAGGAGCGCAAGAATTGCGAGTTCACAATTGAGGAGTGTGTGAGAAAAGCATGTTGATTGCCTGCAGATATTGCACCAAAAACCTCCGTACCCACAGTTGGATTTTCTAACCACCATGGGAAAATGCTCCAATAGAGGAGTGCAAGAATTGCGAGTTCACAATTGAGGAGTGAGTGAGGAAAGCAATATGGTTGCTTGCAGATATTACACCAAAAAAACCTTCATACCCACAGTTGAATTCTCTAACCACCCTGGGAAAATAGATATTGTCAATGGTTACTTACCAAAGAACTCCTCCGCTCGAAAAGTCATATGTGGTAGCTTAGCATATAGAAGATTTTAGACTAAAGGCAAATTGAACTCAGTACGAAAAAATAATTCCGCAATGATTTCCTCCGATTTTAAAAAAGGATTATCTCAATAACGATGCTTTCAACGACCACAATTAGCATGATAGAAATAAGGTGCCATCTCATGTTGCTATTTCTTAGCTGGTTAACAAAATTTTTCAGTCATCGTGATTTTCTTCAAGATGGAGAACTCTCAGAAATATTGTTGTTAACTAAATAATCGCATAATGTTTTTGTTGTACGGAAAAATCTTAGTTAATCATAAGTAAATTGTTTAACATTTCAAAAGATATAAAAGTAACTTATTGCTTGTTGATACAAAAGGTGATAACCTTGGATCCACGACGAAATATATAAGATATTCATACGAAAAAGTAGCTTGTCATTGGCGTCCTAGAAAGTCAAGAAAATACTCCAATGATATCTATTCACAAGGATATTAAGACAACATGCCATGAAAAAGTAATACATGTCATTATCTTTAGATTCATGTGGCTAATCAAAATCATCGAAAGGACAAAAGTCGACAGTTAAGTTCTGTACACTTTCAAAATTCTTTCAGGAATTCTTCAAGAATTGAATGTTAGAAAACTCATATTCTACCCTTTTAATGCATTTTACCATTCAGTGAGTTTTATAGTTAAGTTTCATCAAAAATACAACAACAAAAAAAGCCACACTACTTAATTTACTAAGCTTTGTGTGAAAATTTGACTACTTTTTTAGTCTGAAATGTATGATTTTATTCCAAAGAGGAAATTTATGTAGCTGTAAATGTTAACGATTCCCAGAAATAAATGGGTTAAAACATTTTATGTTTGAAAAATTAAAATATAGGAGTACATTCATTTTTCAGGAAATTATTCAAAATTCCTAGAATTTCATAATTAAAACTTAAAAACCTAGGTTATCAAAAAAAAATTCAGATTGATTCTCATTTTAGAAAAAAAAGCACTTAGCACCTTTAGAGAAGGGTGATTCATAAAAGCATTCGTACAAAATCAGAATTAGGATGAATAAAAGGAAAACGGTAGCTTAAACTTACTTACTTTGCTCTTTCTCTAATCAATGTTAGTTTAATCACATATCTAATAATGTTATTAGACATGTGATTCACAACAAAACAAGATAATTTTTATGTTGAACTATGGAGTTGTGAAGTACATAAATCAATTTATTATAGCCCCACCCACAAATATACTGCTAAAAATTAGTTTTGTTACCAGTTTTATCTTTTTTTCCTGATTAATAATGCTTTATGCTGACGTGTATTTGTGACAGTGAAATGGTCAATTAATCATTAAAAAAGTAATGATAAAAAGATAAAAGTTATAATGAAGGAAAAAAAGCAATCATTAAAAAAAGTTGTCTCGAAACTTGCTGAGTGAAGTCACTCAGTTGATAAACTAGTGAAGGAAAATTAGATAATGATAGCTGATTTTGAATATAACTCTTTTTTAAACGTAAATTGAACATTTCTTTCAGTCAAGGGTTTATACTCTGGGCCAATTATTGAAAAATGTTTTCTTTTTTAACGATACAAATCTTTTTGAATTCCAACTATATGCAGCAAAGCCAGCTAATGAGATGCCTTTTTTAAATAATTAATAACTATATTCTTATATAAGAAACGGAGTAACAGTATAAACTTAATCTGATAGCCATCAAAACCAAATTTTTAAATTAAAATAATGTCACATTTAAACCTGGCTAAAAGTTTAGACATATACTTCTTTTCTACTAAGTGAAGAGTATAATAAATCAACATTCAGGTGAAAAGAATTTTCCCTGAATCGCGTGACCAACCAACTTTAATGGAAATATGTAGTTCTTATTCTTTGTAATTTATTTTTATCTTAGAAATTGAAGAAACACCTGGATAAAGCTCATCAGCAGAACTACATATTTGTCAATTTATAAAATCTTTCAATATTCAGTTTTTAGTTTGTTGTTTTTTTTTATTCGTTTGTAACTTTTAGTAAAAAGTGTGTTTTTGAATAGCTGGCGAAGAGAAACTTTTGGCAAAACTACAATACCTGAATGATAAAGACATTTCTGGTGAACAAAAAGCTTAATTCTGATAATCAAACCAAATTATATGGTACTTAAAACCATTCATTTAGGTAATTTTTCATTCCTAATGGCAACGGTATAACGGAAATTCTGGTTTTAAAAATTATAGTTTTTATTACCAGACAGTTAGTAAAACTACAAAAAAATGAATTTAAATGCATGAATGTGGTTTATGCCATCCCTAACGAACCATGATAAAATAGCCAAATTTTTCCATTTATTGTCCAATTTTACCATTTACTCTGCAATTTGCCTCTTACCAAATAAAATGGTAATAATATGTTTGCACTTCTATGGTTAATTTGAAATAACGATTTATATAAATGGTTTATAGGAGTTAGATAACTACTAATAATTTCTTATTCTAATATAATTTCTCAAATATAAATAGAGGTAAAGAGACATGAAAATAATTGAATTAAATGTTTGATTAAAATGTTTCAAGGACACCAAGCTCAATGGGTATATCAAACTATGTTGTCTATTTTATACACCTTTTATATGGTTAGGTGGGATTCATTTCTTCATTTATAAACCTATGTAGGTTTCGTTGTAAATATAAAGAACGCTCAAAAATTCGTTTCAATTTTAAAAACATATAGCACATATATTTACATCAAAAATATACTTTATTTTAAACACTACACTATACACCAGTGTTAAAGTGGTATTCATCCACGGAGTCTGTTTGATACGAAACTACTACCAAAAGTTTTAACCCATAAGAGGCCGCTATGTAAAATGACAATAATGGAATTGAGAACCACGAGAAATCTTGATTTTTATGGAACTAACCCCGCATTTCCGTTACATTAAGAGGAAAGCCACAAAAGCCACCCACTGTCAGACCGGTAACCAGGGGATGATAACCTATGAACAGCTGCCCCAATTTTGAGTTTCAGACTACCAATTAACTCCATGGCCTTGCAATTTTGAAATAAATCTAAAAGATAAAGCAACTCCTGGTTCGCATATTGGGAGAAATCTGCCGTCGTAGAGGATTTTTTGAGGAAACACTCCCGTTCTATCAAAAAAGATTACATTGAAAGACATTAAGAGGAAAATTACGGTTAGTCTGACAGCAACGGTTAGTCTGAGAGCAATGGTTAGTCAGACCGAAAGGTAATTCGTATCGACCAATCATCGCTGGGATTTGAAACCGGGTTCTCTATACCTTGAGCCACCATGGCCAGTTTATTCACTAAACAATTTCAAATTAATTAATAATTTATAGTAATTTAAATTTTCTTTTCATTAATTTATATACTTTTTAGTTTATTATTATTTATTTCACTTATCTCGCGATTCCACCAAAAGAATGTTGATCATTTTGGGTTCCATATCCGAAAAAATAAATAGGAATTGTTGATCTAGGCTACTCCGTATAAATTTTTTTCAAATGTTTAGTAGGCTGCTTTTTATGTAATTATTTAATTTAAATTTCCTGAAATATTCCTAGCGCAAGCAATTCCTCAAATAACGCACATAGCTTTAATGAATTGCACAAGTTTAGAAGTCTCCCTATTTATATTTGAAATTATAAATCACTCTAAGATTGATTTATTCATTCTAACTTCATTATAATATATGTGTAGCGTATCTACCACTACAAAATTGCAACTACAATTCACTAGTATATAAGACATGTTAACTCGACTCTATGTCGGGGTACCTTTTCATAGATAGATAACGGTTGACATGGTCGATAACTCCATCCCCCACATTGGTGACCTTCGGACGTGTTGTGAACACACCTACATCGGCAGTAACGCCCACTTCGATATGAACACGCTTACCTAGACAGTAACGCCTACTTCGATGGATGATCCACATTGAACAGTTGACTTGCTACTTGTGACTGTGGCATTAACCACCTCCTCGCACTGTTGCTACTCAGTCTCGTCTCGATCACGCACAACGTCGGCTTGCATACTTGTGATTACTCGACTGCTAACGGCAACAGAGGAGCGACTACGACCGTGAAGTTAATACACCTCTAACATTCAGCACTAAAAAAATACGGTGATCTTAATACAACTCTCCCGGCTTCACACAAAACAGCAATGAATCAACTAGTGGTATTCGTTCATCGAATTCTATCACAGATATAATTCTAGTGGGGGAGTACTGTGGCATATCAACCACTACAAAATTACAACTACAATTCACTAGTATATGAGACATGTTAACTCGACTCTATGTCGGGGCAGGGCTAAAGAGAATACAAGGGCTAGTTCACTCCGCTCTTAGAGCTGAAGCTACGATTTCCCTCCTCATGACGTCACTGTGTCCACAGATCTCGGAGATCGCAAGCAAAGATATGATAACTTTGCATCTTTCTCTTTGTAAAAATAAGTTAGACTTTTTCTGGTTATTAGCCTTCAAACTTTACGTAATTAACACATTATTTTCGTTCATAAACATAGTTCAAAAAAAACTTTCTTGGTTATTATATTAAAAAAATACCATTTTAAACTTATAAAAATGTTTTGCTAGTTGGTGAAAATGACACGATAAATACTTTATTTTAAAAAGTTCAGTTTTAACTTTAACTATTAAGAAAAATGAAGGCATATATCGACACTTTTTTTATCTACATATTCTTTTATAAAGATAAGTTAAGTTAAATTTAGAATCCCTGATTTTAAAATATGTCGTTAATAGCAATTTGTTCATACTTCATCATTAGGAAACATCAACCTTAAACGCTAATTACTGAAACAAAATAATAATTTAGGTTCATAATGACATTAGAAATTTTACAATTGTTTATAGACATTTAAATTTACGATGATATAATTTATAGATATTTATATTGAAGAGAATATAATTTTTAAAAAAAATCATAAATATTTAGAATAACTACATTAAAAAATATGTTATGAAATTAGGAGAATTTCAACTATATACTATATATTTTATTTATACTTTTTACTTACATTTTAATTTTCTTTGACTTTATCTATTTTTTAATTCTTTTCCCCTACCTTTCTTTATGAAGTAACGAGGCGGTTTCTATTTAGATAATGAATTTTTATAAAAGTTCTTCACGACAGAATAAACGTATTGCTGTTTTATATTAACTGTGTCATTTCGGAATCCATTCTTTACATAGTTGTTCATTTACTTTAGGGAACACGCGAAAAATTATACTTTTTCCTTTTGTTTTTATATCAGAATTTTTGCAAGTTGCAATCGCGCAAACTGGCATTTCGATAATAGTTTTAAATTCTTGTAAATTTACTGCAAAAACTGAGGAAAGTCATTATAGAAAATAACAAATGTCTTAGAATATCTCGCAAAAAGAAATGATCCAATATTAGTTAGAGCTAGTAAGGCCAAACGCTCCGTTCGTGAAGTAAAAGTGCGAGCTTTGCGCCAAAGTGACGTCATTAGAGTGACGTCGGAGGATCGGCGCAGCAAGAGATACTTCAAAGGAGTGAACCAGCCCTTCTATTCTCTAGCCCTGATGTCGGGGTACCTTTTCATAGATAACGGTTGACATGGTCTAATACTCCTCTCCCGACATATGTATCATTTATCAACGCATCATCGGAATTAGTAATGGCTTCCTAACAAAATTCATTGACTATTATGTACCATGGACCGGCATTGGACCGCCTGAATTTTACTCAGTCTCTAATAATATCTTGTAGAACTTATATTAAACAGCAATTATTTTCTTTCTACGACACATTTAATTCAAAATTTATTCACGGAAATTTAAGAAACTTTTAAATAGAAAATGATACGGGATAGGATTTTTTTTTCTATTCTAAAATTACAATAATCAGAATTATATAGCAAACCGAAAATGTTTTTACTGCACTGAGAAAAAGGAAGTTATGGTCAAAACTGTCTGAATATGGTAAAAATTATCTTGTTTCTGGTTTTATATGAGCAACAAAAAGCTCGGTAAAATTAACCAAAGTGGTTTGGTAATAATATTGGTAAAATTAACAATAAAATATTTTTTATAATATGCAATAAAATTTGGTGAATGTGATAAAATTTAGTAATTTTATCATACCTCAGGACATGGCATAAAACAATTTAATCGATTAAAAATGCCTTTCAGTTTTCTATTTTTTCCTTTATGTTTCCTCATATAAGAAGTACAATTAAGAAGTACATAAGAAGTACAATTTTGAAAACAAGAATATCCGATAAACTATTACCATATGAAAGTAAAATGAATTACCGAAATATATTAAATACCATATATTTTAATTTCATATACCATAATTATGTTTTTTTTTAATCAGAAATGTCATTACGAACAGAATGATAATTTTCCCAGAATATATTTTCTCCTTGTAGTGATAGTACTCTCAACAATACCAATTTAAATTAGAAGTTAACAGATAAATACTACAAGCTTTTACATAATTGCTTATTTACAAAGAAATTCCAGAAAAAAATTAATGGTGGAATTTTAAGAAATTTTATTTTTAATGTGTCTAATATCCAATTGTATCTAATCCTAGTTTTAATGTATCTAATGTCATAAACCTGTACCATGTTTACACAGGTTTAATAGGATGTAACAATCTTCATGAATAAGTATTTGGGCTCTTTTTTATGGTGGGCTGATATGTATAAAAATATTTAGAATATTTGGATAGTTCGAAGGTTAAAATATTATTGCCTCCATATTAAAAAAATTACTCAATGTTGTAACTTTAAACTGTGGAGCTAACCCTGAGTACATTTTGAATGTAGAGTCATTTCTATTATACATAAATATGTCAAAACGATGTATCAATAAATTTAAATAGAATTTTTACACATAGTGTTTTTTAACTATTTAATTTCTGTGAATGTAAATTTTTCACTATTATGTTAAAACTTCATGCTGTACTAGTACAAAAATATTAACAAAAACATTTTAAAAATAGTTCACTCAAAGTAGACTGCTAAACATTACAGATCAGATTGCAGTGCAAATTTCCGGAATTTTGGGAGTATCATTCATAATATAAATTTTACCGTAAAAACTATTTTGCAGTAATAATTATAAAATTTTTTTGCAGTAAAATTTATTTAATTATATTGATTTAGTGATTTTACGTCTATTATTATCATAAAAATTACGATATATCAGAATTTAGTTTGTTCTGCAACACGTTCCGTTAAAATGGGATTTTGCGGTAGAAGTTCCTGCACACTGATTGTCTTTACTTTTTACCGTAATTTAACTCGAAATTTTCTGAAAAACACAGAAAAAAGAATATTACTAAATAATAAATGAACGTTTTACACAATCACTTTGAAATATTTTGAACTTTTTTAAATTTTCACGTTATTATATTTTTATTTCAAATGAGATTTGATGGAGAGACTACTCATATTAATTGTTTCCAATAAATTTAGAAAAAATTTTGTTATATGGGAAAAATACTGGAATAACAAAATACAATCTGTATTCTTTCATTTATTTTAAATGAAATAATTAATTAGTTTTTGCTTATTTTGAAGAATAATAAGGAGTTCCGAGAAAAATGATTATTTTTAATCAATATCAATAAAAATAATAATCTTCGAAATTTAAAAATGTGTTTTTTCTTTCTTATTGTATATTTCAAAATTAAAAATGATAACTAAATGCAAATAAAAATAAACTTCTCATTTAGAGATTTATAAAAATTTAAGGAAATGAATTACTAGGTAGTTCTGGAAGTCAAATAATAATTTGAACACAATAGCTTTCTATATGAAATTTCTTCCACAATTCTACTTCTCTTGTTTACTCAGTTCATTTCGTTTATGTTAATTAAATTATCTGCATTTTCTAAAAAAGAACGAGAAACAATTCTATATTTCATTTTAAACAATAACAACCTTCTTATTTTCCCAGTTATTTTTTATCTTCAATAAAAAAGCTTTTTTCATCAATAATCTAATTAGATTAGTAATTTGAATAAATGAAATTGTGGTAAAAGTTTTTAGCGTCATGAAATAAAGAAAACCAATATTAATTTTAATTGCTAACTGCAAGTATTTCTTCATTTTTTGATAAATAAAAATTCATTATATTTCTAATTTAAGCAATTTATTAAAAGAAATTAAACTATTTTAAAATGAATAGAAGATAATTTAATATCATTGTTTTCAACATTTATAATTGTTATAACAAATATTAAAAATTTTTATTTGTAAATTGAAATAGCTTAAAATTGATGTTTAACTATAAACACCAAAAATGTATTCTACATCTATTTGCCCCTGTATATTTATCCGGTTCCGGTATTACAGGAATTTCGTTAATTATTACATTTGTCTTACGGTTAAATTAAGTAAAAAAATCTTACATTTACGGAAAAAAACTGCCCAGTGTGCCCGTATAAAACCGTTTATTTCTCAGAAAAACAATGCTATTCAAAAGCTGACGCTCGTTTTTAACGCAGATAAATATTTTTATTTCAACAAAAAGCATATCAATTTTTTAAAAAAGCTGTTATTTTTTTAAAAAAATAAACATTTATAAACCATAACTATTCCAGCATTTTGGTTGGTGCCAGTCGAGAGCAGCACTGGTTTGAGCAGTCGACGCTGGAAATTGAGAATTGTCATTTCATTGGGAGGCGCTTTGCCCTCTGAACTACCTGAACTTTAGTGTCTCAGTGTGATGAAAAATCTTTAATTATTTTTACTTATATGACTTAGTTATTGAAATAATAGTTAAGTCAAAAACGTTTAAAATTATAGTGGCGCTCTTCTTTATAAATGTCTGTCAATTTAACTTACCGAAAAATTATATCTCATGAAGTATAATAACAGGAAGTTGATTTCAAGTTGATTTAAAAATATTCTACGTTAAGTAATAGGGGTTGAAAAATTTATGTATTACGCAATATTTTATTACAATGTGGTTTTAAATTTAAATTACTGTCTTGATACTGAAAGAAATTGCATAGCCTGATGCTTCCTGGTGTTTCGATGCGTGGCAAAGCTTATCGTTTTAACTACTGGGTCACTACTTTAAAACTTTTCAGTTGTAATTTTTATTGATTTTTAAATAGTCTTATTTCAAAATTCATTTATATAAATTACAGAAGGGAAGAATGTAGTGTTTGCTGCGTTACTATTAAGAAACCTGACAATTTATTCTCAGAAAATTCTTCAACAGATGGCCCTACTGACTAGAAAACCTAAAGCACAATGCTGTTTGCTGCGTGCCAGGCCATTCTAATTTAAACTGTTAATTTTGCAATCCAACTGCCCAACGTTGTTTCTGCAAATGATAGGTATCTTAAAAACTTTGCTGTTTTAGTTTCTTCTCATAGAGTAGTTAATTTTGCATCATCTATTGACAAACTTTTTGAATAATTTTGCAACTCTTTGAGAAAAACTGGCGTCAGCAAATGTACGTTTTTATCTCTGTCTGTTTTATTGTTTTTTAAATTAGTCACTTGATGGACTCTGATAATTTCGTTTTGATTTGTATTTCTTCTCCTTATAAATGACTTAGTCAAATAAATAGCACAAGAGAAACTCTAAGTCCCAATTTCTATCACTTCAACTGACAGATTTTCTTTAATAACTTAATCAAAACACTCTACGATGATTTAAAAGCCATATAAGAATTTCTTGGTCCCCAATTACTATTCGACCGATGATCCGATCTCAAACTATAATCTTTCCTCTTTAATCGCTGATGTTTAAAATTCGAAACATTCAGTTGGCTAGGGATCTGTTGTGGAGAGTTTCAAGCAGGCTCATTTCTCATTAAAACAGAGTGGTTACTTCGATTCATTTCGTCTTGAGAATGTTTGGCTGACGTTCGCATTATGCCAAGAAAGGAATTCCAGAATTGATGGTTTAGCTTTTCTTTGGATTTTTCCTTCAACGGAGAAACATTGAGACTAGAATAAATTTATAGTGGATTTTATATGAAAAGAGATACGATTAAAACCATTTGAATGAGTTCTAATGTAAATTCATGCATATTGTCTCGTTCTTGTAAATATAATTTTGTATTTTATTATGCATTGCGTTTTATGTGGCTGAGAAGTAAAATGGAATAAAAGCATAATAAGGGTGAAAAATGAAGTCCGAAATATAACAATATATCATTAAATATGTATGTTTTATTGCTGTTTTGATAAGGATATTTTAAGAGGTACTTTTTTAGAAATATCTTGGAAACCATGCCTTATGATAATACACTCATTCAAAAAAAAATTAGCTCACCAAGAAGGAGTCGTCAAAATGAAACGAAATTTTACATACGTAATGACTACTTTTACATAAGTAAATGATTAGAAAATCAAAGAAAAACAATAATCTTTGATTTTCTAATCATTTACTTATAACAAAGTGGTCATTGTATTACTGCGTATGTAAAATTTCGTTTCATTTAGACGACTCCTTCTTGGTGAGCTAATTTTTTTGTCCATTAGTGTATATTAAATATATGAAAATAAATGAATATATGATAGTTATCCGCATCTATAATACATACTTCCAAGAATAGCAATGTCATATATATAATATATTGTCGTAACTGCCTTAATGATAACGATTGCCGCCTAAACGATAACGGCAATTATTAAATACTATAAATTGATTATCATTATTGATGATAATCATTAATAATGATAATCATTAATAATGATAATCGTTAATAATGATAATCATTAATAATGATAATCATTAATAATGATAATCATTAATGATTGATGTTGATCATTATTAATGATTATCATTATCAATAATGAACATTATTGATTGATGATCATCCTTATTGCTAATACGAAACTCCAAATGGGATAATATTGGATATGTCTGGCAAAGACAGTTATCGGATACAATATTATCTTCAGTGCTAATGAATTTTATTTTTATTATGAAAGTTATGAATAATTTAATTTCGCGAAATTGGTTAGTTTTTTTAAATAAAATTCTGATGTATTGATATTTTCCGACCAAATATCGTGTCATCATTAGTTTGATATCACTTAGCTTTAGTTTATAATATTTTATTTGCATAACAAAGTAGATAAAACTCTTAATTTGAGCAGAAGTAACTCTAAATTAGATCACGAGGTCTATGGATGTGCTAATGTTTTTCCCAAGTACTGTAGCTTAAAAATATTTGATTATAACAATTATCAGTTATATATTATTCCTTGTGTTTATGTACTTCATTTGGGTAATCAAAGCAACATAATTCAAACTGATAAATATTGTGATATATTGGTACAAATTGATATATTCGAACAGTCTATCGCGATATTAGATTTCCGATATACCTATCATCTCTAGTGGACAATATTTATCACGTTGCTCATTTATCGAAAACTTATGATGAGATGGTTAATATCAAAGTTGGAGCACGGAAATTTCAGAGAGGTGTAACTAGAATTTTCAAAAAGAATACCGATTAAATCAATAATTTTTTGGATCAATCAACAAAACAGAAAATTGTAGATGTAGTTTATATGTCCACTGATATTTTTATTTCGCTTCTAAAGTATTATTCCTTGTAGTATTTTACTGAATTAATTTCTCAATTTTACTCCCTCAGAAAATTTATTTCAACGTTAAACCATAATTTCGTTAAGGTGTTTTCTTGAATAGTTGTACCATTCAATCTCATCAATTATATAATCAAGTTTCATGATGATTAAATTGCACGGGATTTTAATTCAAATCAGCAGTATATTGGAATTATTAATATCGAAGCTCATATAGAGGTTGCGCAGTTTAATTTACGTTACATATGATTAACAGATAGCCCTTTTACTCAACGAACTGCTTATTCATCATTATATCCTAACCATGGTCAAGCACAAAGGCCCATTTGAAGGGTTATATATTTTGATAGTCATGGTAGGAATGCCATTTAATTTTGACTCCAGTTAAGTGACGTAGGCAGTATCTGAACTGGTGCCCTTATTTCCACAATTTTTGTATAATAGTTTTCTTCATATTAAAACCTTAAGCATTTTATTAGATTAAAACATGATTAATAAATGACGTTAATTTTATAACGTATGTTTGGGTCTAAAGATGATCTGTCTGAACTAAAGTGGTTTGTAACCGATTCAAAAAGACGATCTATATACAGGGTTATTCATAATTCCCTCCGGGCAGGAACTGGACTAACGCATTGATGTATGCCGCGTGACCAAGGGTTCACACATAGAGCACCTGTAATGTATGTAAGCAAAACTTGAATACTTTAGGAATAACTTCATTTGTTTCTTTTTCTCATATTCGTCTTCTTTTTTGTACTATAACTCTTCGAAACCCCGGAGGGAATTCTGAATAATCCTGTGTATATATATATATATATATAATATATATATATAATATATATATATATATATATATATATATATATATATATATATATATATATATATATATATATGTATATATATATATATATATATATATATATATATATATATATATATATATATATATATATATATATATATGTATATATATATGTATATATATATATATATATATATATATATATATATATATATATATATATGTATATATATATATATATATATATATATATATATATATATATATATATATATATATATATATATATATATATATATATATATATATACACAGGATTATTCAGAATTCCAATATACAATAAAATAGAATATATACAATAGAAACTCTGCTTCAAAAAATATTTAAAACTTTTATAGTTTAAATAAATTGATATTTTACTTTATTTTTACATTATGCAAAAGGAAATTGAAATAAATTAAACGTAACTATACTATTATATGCTTAACAAATCAAGACATCTCTAACATACATTTTATCATAGAAGCTTTGACTCAAATAGCAATTTGCTTGTCATTGAAATGATTGATTACGAAGTCATATTTTTTTCACACCTCTATCGATTTTCTTTACTCAATCAACTATGACCAATAAATGTCCTTTTTTCTAACTGCTTTTGGGTTGAGGAAAATATTTTGGAGGATTTTTTCACATTCATATTATTATAACTGTTTTAGCCATATTTTGTTGCTTATGTTTGAAAACACGACATAAACCAGTCATATGCATGTTTAAGTGAAATTCAGTTTTAAAGAAATCTTCATCATTGAAGTTTCAGAAAATTAAATAAATATTAATGTTATAGATAAGGCAGGATTAAAGTCATAAATTTGTATGAAACCCCATTATATATATATATATATATATATATATATATATATATATATATATATATATATATATATATATATATATAAATATATATATATATGTGTGTGTGTGTGTGTGTGTGCGTGTGTGTGTTTAAATACATATTATTATTTTGCTATTATGCTTATAGTAGTAATTGTTAGTGAACTCAAAAGAACTGAAATAAAAAAATATTAAAACTATTGCCATCATAATCGTATAAAAAGGCACGTTAAAATCCCTAAAAGGTACACAAATTGTTATATAAGGGTTTAATACAGATATGTTGAAAATAAAGAAATTAAATTCATTTTAATACATTGTTGCAAATCAAATTATGTTATATATTAAGAATTTCTCATTGAAATTATTGTTTCGAAATAATATAATATATATATATAGATGAAAAATCACAATAATAATATATATTTATTTAAATGAAAAGAATATTTGTATTTGGGCATAGTTATTAAATGTAGAATATAAATTATTGATTTTTAGGAATGTAGGAAACTAAGGCCGAAATTTGAATTAAAAGGCGTTTGAAGCAGAGAGTTGGAAAAGCGGGCGATTAAGATTGGCTAAGTAAGCTCTCTTCCCCCAAAAAATAAATGAGGGAAAACATTTAATCCCTACAGTTGACGTTATTGTGAAAAACAATGTCATAAACTACTTTCAATACATCTTCTTCCAAAAGACGCTGAAGCACAAAAGGCTAGGAAAGAGTGGTGGTATTCCTCACTAACAGGAATTTAATATGACAGAAAGTCCAATCACCGTTCAATAGAAAATTAAAAAATTTTCTGAAATTAAACGTGAAATTTTTGCCTACCAAAATATATTCAATATACATAAGTTAAAATTGAGAAAAAATCCCTTAATATAAGAAAAATCACTTGGTGGTTTCGCATAAAATAAACTCAAACTATTATTAAATTATAGGTAATTAGAGGTTCAAAAAATTAAAACTAATGATTTAAATAAAGGAACAATTATAACATTACGCTCAGTGTAGCTCTAGCAGAACAATTTATTAAGCTTAAATGACAAATGTTAAATTTAACTTGGTAAACACTACTGTTGTTGAAGAAATATGTTACTTTTCGGCCTCGCGCCTACAAATTAATCATAAAATCTTCATTTTCTCAAAGGAAAGTAACACTTTTTCTGTAAACCTTTTGCGTAAATCGCATTCTTAATAAACATCTACTGCAAAGTATTTTTCGCATATGTATGAAAGCAAAAATCAAAAACAACAGAACAGCAATGAAGAAATGAATAATGAATTCAGCAAAGATGAAAAAGCAATTTCCGAAACTATGCTGACATTTTTAACAATCAAGGAACGATATCAGTGAGGCTTAGGTTTAAAAGCATGATCTCTGCATATTTATTTTTGGCAAGGAGCACTCCTATGAATTTCATCAGTTATTTAATCATATTACTTTGCTTGCAGAAGAGGATTCTTTATTAGAAAACTGATTAAAAAATTGAAAAAAAAAATAAAAAAAAATAACCCAACTTTAACTAGAAGCATCATTAAGCTCACATAACATAGCTTAATAGTTTTAAAGGCAAGCAATATATTTTTGTAATACTTTTTTATGTGCCACATTCTTAGCAAACGATAACGACAAAAGAATTTTCTCATTTATTTGCAGACTAAAATAGTAAGGTAAAGTAATAGGGATAAAAATAAATAAATATATAAATATACTCTTAAAAGTGAAGAGAAAGTTTCTAAATTTATGGTAACTTGTCTCAAAATCCCAGAAGAAATGTGTTCTTAAGAACTGATGTGTAATAAATACATGAAATTTTTTAAAACTGCTCATACAAACTAAGTGCATACACAAATTATTTAACTTTCCATTAAATAAAACTAATTCTACGTCCAAAATGTTAAATTTAACATAACAGGCCCAAAAACTACGAAAAAGAACACAACTTTTCTTCTCTGTTACCCAATAAGTAATTAACTATAAAATCTTCATCATCTCAAAAGAAAGCATTACCTTTCACTAACACCACTTCCTTAACAAACGTCAACCAAAAATTATTTTTCTCATGTGTTTGAAGACTAAAATCATAAAACAAAGCAAAAGGAAACAGAAAAAAAATCAGAAAAGATAAAAGAGAAATTTCTGAAAGCATGGTCACTTTTCTCTACAATCAAGAAACGATATCAGTGAGGCTTAGGTTCAGAAATTAGATCTGCCTCAACCTTATTTTTGGTTGGAGAAAAAAGAATTTCATCTGGATGGTGTTCTACTCATATCGGCCCTCTCCAAAATTGTTTTTTGTCGGCTCTTTTCTTCCAGCATCAGCCTCTTAGTGACCAGCTGTCGTATGAATGGTCTGGCGGAAGGAAGTTACACGCCAGAATTTCTTTGAAAACTACTTATAGCTGACAATACTTCCCAGAAGAAATTTTTTTGGAAACCTGTTTTCGGATACTTTGAGAGGTTGCAAATTTTCTTTCTTTTTCAGTAGAAGAAACAATAGTTTCTCGTGTAAAAACAAAAATAAGCTTTGAATTTTCTCCTTGCCGAAATTCATGTGTGCATAAAATAATATTGGTAAATCGCATGCTTTACTGGCGAATAAATTGCAATATTTTGATTATACAATAGATTTTTGTTCCCGATTACACCAAAAAGGAAATTATGAGAGACGAAAAATAAGATTTATAGAGAAAATTATTGTTCATGCTGCTTTCTATATAAAGCTGGATGATGAAATAATTTTATAGGAGGCATTATTAGTTTTAAAAGACAAGAATATATCGAATATCATAAAACTTTAGTATGAAATCTGAGAGGATTGGTAAAAGAAGCATGGATAATTTTAAAATACAAGTATATATCTAATATGATAAAAATAAATCATTTGTATGGTATTTTACTTATACTGACCTCTCCAAAGTTGTTTTCATCCCTCAGCATTAGCGTCTTAGTGACCAGCTGTTGTAAGATTGGTCTGGCGGAAGAAAATTATACGACAGAATTTCTTTGAAAACTACTAATAGCTGACAATATTTTTCTAGAAAAACATTTCCGAAACCTGTTTTTGGATACTTTGAGAATTTGAAAATTTTCTATTTAGGTAGAACTTATAGCTGACAGTACTTCCCAGAAGAAATTTTTCTGGAAACCTGTTTTCGGATACTTTGAGAGATTACCAATTTTCTTTTTTAGTAGAGGAAACAATAGTTTCTGGTGTAAAAACAAAAACAAGCTTTGAATTTTAGCCTTGCCAAAATTCATATATGCATAAAATAATATAGGCATGTTTTACTGGTGAATAAATTGCAATATTTTGATTATACAATAGATTTTTTCCCAATTATAGAAAAAAGGGAAAACTGAAATTATGAGAGGCAAGAATTAAGGTAACAGAAAAAAATTTTGTTCATGGTGTTTTCTATATAAAGCAGGATGATGAAATAATTTGATAGGAAGCATTATTAGTTTTAAAAGACAAGAATGTTTCTAATATCATGAAACTTCAGAATGTAATCAGAGAGGAGTAGTAAAAGAAGTATGGATAGTTTTAGAATGTATTAATTAAGATTAGAATATATCTTAAATTAAGAATATATCTAATATGATAAAAACAAATCATTTGTATGGTATTTCACTTATACTGGCCTCTCCAAAGTTGTTTTCATCCCTCAGCATTAGCGTCTTAGTGACCAGCTGTTGTAAGATTGGTCTGGCGGAAGAAAATTATACGCCAAAATTTCTTTGAAAACTACTAATAGCTGACAATATTTTTTCAGAAAAACATTTCCGAAACCTGTTTTTGGATACTTTGAGAATTTTGAAGTTTTCTTTTTAGGTAGAAGAAACAGTAGTTTCTGATGCAAAGACAAAAGTAAGTCGTGGATTTTTGCCTTTTAAAAATTCATGTATACATGACATAATCTTGGTACGTCATAAATTTCGCTAGCGAAAAAATTGCAATTTTTGATTTTATATTATAGGTTTTTAAACCTGAATGTGGAAAATATGGCAAATGCGGTTATTTAAGGTGAAAAATGATAAGAGAATAAAAGAAAACTCTATGCTTATATTTTTTAATATCCTTTTAGTGAAAAAAATACATCTAATATAAACTCCTGTTTGTGAAAATTGCAACACTATGAAGGAATCGTCATAATTGAATGAAATTCAATACACAGTTGAGTGGTAGTGGTACAAATAGATGATTAAACTTTCAAAGCAAACAAACAATAACAAGAGATCGAAATCAGTATTTTGTGTAACCACCACGCTCCGCAATAAGTGCTGCTACACGACATGGCATGAAGTCAAGCAAACTTTGAATGTCTGTCTGAGGAAGAAAATTCAATACTGTTTGTATGCGTACCCAAAGTTCGTCTGTAAAAGCAACAGGACGAGGATTACGAGCGAGACGCAGACCAACGAAATCCCACACATGTTCAATCGGCGACATATCCGGGGAATACGCCGGCCAAGGGAGAAGTTGTACCTGTCGCGATGCAAGGAAGGATTGAACAGTCCTAGCAATATGAGGGCGGACATTGTACTGTTGAAATACAGCACCTGGCAAGGCTTGAAGGAAGGGAACAGCTTGGGGCTGTAGAACTTTTCTGATGTACCGGTTGCTGTTCAGATTACCCACAATTCGTAGCAATTTAGATCGTCCATGATATGCTATGTCACCGCAGACCCTAACCCCGGGTGTTCGTCCACTGTGGCGTTCGATAACGCACTCCGGAAGATGGAATTCACCGGCATAGCGTCTGACACGAATGCGGCCATCATGGTACCACAAATTGAAGCGAGATTGGTTAGAAAACACGACACGCTGCCAATCAGCAAGCCAGTCCCTATGCTGGTTGGCCCATTGCAGCCGCAGGCGGCGAAGGTTTAGCGTGAGGGGGATCCTGTATAAAGGAGTCCTTGCGCGCAGTCCACGCTGCAGCAGACGTCTACGAATTGATAAAGCACGCAATGAAACACCTGTAGCTATTGACCACCGTGCTGCCAGTTGTCTAGAGGGAGCCGTACGGTCAGTTAGCGCAACGCCGAACAGGTGTCTATCATCGCTAGCTGACGTGACATTTCAGGGTCCACTCCCGGATTTCCGAGTTGTCCGATACTCGTCTATCCACTGCTTTCAAACGCGCATCACTGTGCTGCTGTTACGCTGCACACGAGCGGCTACTGCACGATAAGATAATCCAGCTTCACAAAGGCCGATGATTCCCCCCCTTTCAAACTCCGTAAGTTGTTGAAATCTCGCTCTCTTTCGTCGAAGAGGCATAAGTAACGTCTGAGCTAACGTTTACCACTAGCAGATAACCACAGATAATCATACACGCCTCGCTACAGCCGTCTATTTATTCGGATCCATCCGCCGTTCAGAGGGCGTTGCTCAGCATACGCATGCGCTACGGGTCTGAAATTCTAATCATTTGCATATTATGTTCTACTTTGCATTTCCTGAAAATTTCAGCTCACTCGCGTAAGTCCTTCATGGTGTTGCAATTTTCACAAACATGAGTTTAGTAAAAATTGGTGCTGAAATTCGATAGCCATAGTAAGAATAATTTTAATAAGATTTTTAACAAATTGCGAGATTAATTTCAGTTATGATTAATTTTAACAAAAATGTGTCTAGTATGTTAGAAGAGAATGATAATATCTGAAAGGAGTATTGAGGAAAGCATTATTTATTTTTAAGAGACAAGAATATATCTAATATGATAAAACTGGCTGATGGAATTTAATAAGAGAGACGCGTGATTAAATTTAAGAGATAAGAATATTTTTAATGTTGTAAAAGTGGATGATAAAATCTAAAAGGAGTATTAACGGAAGCATCATTAATTTTTAAAAGACCAGTATATATCTAATGTGATAAAACTGACTGAGGAAATTTAATAAGAGAGATGCACAACTAAATTTAAGAGATAAGAATATATTAATATAATAAATCTGAATGATTAAATCCGATTAGAGTAATAAGAGCTAAGCATAGCTATTTAAGAGACAAGAACATATCTAAACTGTTAAAACTGTAGGATGAAATCCAATGGAAGTAGTAAAAGAAACATAATCCATTCTTAAATTATCATCAAAAAGATTCTATAATTGGAATTAATTTATAATTCAAAAATAGATAGAAAGATGAAATGTGTCATTTAAAATACATTTTAATTTTAAAATTAGGTCATATTTTGAAGTTTGAAAAGATTTTCCTGTTACTTAATTCAATTCAAAAAAATTAATCATGCTTTCCAAATTGGCCCTTAGAGTACCGATGATGAGTACATTTACACAGTTAACACAGTATATAAACAGAGTAACAATATATAAACTAAGTTTTATACTTGAACTGACTATGAACTTGGTAACTAACAGCCTTTATCTGATTTTTAGAATGCTGTTTTTCAATAGTTTTTATTACTTTATTTTAGGTAGCTGGTTGGTTGGTTCTAATGCCATTTGCCACACGGGCAAACCTTCTTGGTGAAACCGAGCAAATTTGAGGCAGAGTGCGCGATTCTTGTTTTTCAGTGGAGCCATCTATGGCCAAGAATTCGACTTCTGCCACATCATACGTCACACCTGTTTATAAGGATTTTACGTTGCTAACTCACATAATTCATCTTCGAACTAGTTTTTTACTTACTTTCAGCTAAATTTAAATACTGCACTTTATAAATAGCTTTCGTTTAATTTAGGATATAAGGTGCGTTTTTCAACTTTTTTTTATTATTGTTATTTAGCTATAACAAAAAACAAGTCAATCTGAAAAATCTAAAAAAGAAAACATTTATCTGTTTGGAGTTTACTGGAAGTAAAAAAAAGGAAACAAAGTTGAGAATTGAAAAGAAAACATCTTGAATTAGCAAAGAGTCGAAAATTAGAAAAAGCAGCACGTACTATTCTGAAACTAGGATTCTTACTCGACTTTTCAAGTATTTATATGACCTTTTTTTCCCTTCATGTAAAGTTAGCAAGTTAAAAGATTAAAGCAACTCTCTTTTCTCATTCTCATTTTAATGTATTAATTATTTATCATTTTCAGCAATTTTCTTTCTAGCCTGTCAGATTTAAATGTAATCTCTGCAATGTGGCTTTAGAAAAAAATCGAATAAATTTCATACTGGGCACAGCAGTTTTACTCGATGATTCCTGTTTTTCCTATAAAATAAAGGTTCTAAAAAGAAAACAAAAACCAATTAAATTTTATCGCATAAATAAATTCTAAGCATTCAATTATTCGAAAAAATTGTCTATTGAAACGCGTATCAAGTGTTTGTGTGCTTATGCATTTCATGCTGAGTTCATACAATTATTTGTTAAAGAAATTATTTATGTTGAGAAAATCTACAATAAAAGGAAAAGGTTGTGTGTGTGTCTGTCTTTCTGTCCCTCCTATAACTACATTTATTCCAGTGCTTTGACAGATGATAAGAAAGACAATTTTAGCCCCCATTCTGAAATTCAATCAAAAATTCTAACTTCAGGAGAGATGGATTAAAAATTGAAATTTTTTATTGGTTGTCACTGCGTCCATGATGCCTAGACATTCATAAAAATTAATCTTCCGACGATTTTGATTGCATTTTAAAGATTACATCATTAATGATTTCTAGCTTACAGCTCTCATTAAAAAAGTAAGTTTATGGCACGTACTTTAATATTTAATCATTTTTTTATTATCTATGTCAGATAAACTTAATGATCTAGGAGAACGTGGTGATTCGTGTAGGCGGTCTATCACGTGTTTAAGTTGTTTATAGTTTTGCTTTGAAAAAGTGTTTCTATGAAGCTATAAATAATTAAAAAGAGACAGTCCCTTTTGCAGGGCAGGTAAATTGAATCTGCTGTTCCCTGACATAGAACACTGCTCGATAGAACCAAATATAGACCCACTGAAAGACCTTCCGAGGGTTTTCTTTCACGAGGAACTTTTGGCCTCCAGTAGTAAGAAAAATCAGCATCCAGCACTTCTTAGACAGTTGGCACTGGAGACAATCCACAACACCCCAAATGAAGCAGTACATTTTTTCACGGATGGAAGTAAATTTGATAATGGCAACACTGGTAGTGGTGTTGTCATAAAAAACCAAGATGACGTTACAAAATTTAAAAGGCGTAACCCAAACCATTGCTCAGTTTTCAGATTAGAACTAATCGCTATAAACGCGGCTCTAGAACACATGATTTCCATTGAGAGTACAGAGAATATCTGGATTTTCACGGATAGTAAGAGCTCAGTTCAGTACCTGAGTAATTGGCGAAACATCAGTGACAGAATTGGCCTAAATATCATCGACAATTTGATGACCTACTCTTATCAGAATGATATACATCTTCAGTGGATCCCCTCCCACGTGAACCTTCACTTTAATGATATGGCCGATGAACTGGACAAGAAGGGTTCCAATGATCCCATAGATAGTAGTGGCCTTCTAACATACAATGAAATCTATGCAAAAGTAAAGGCCGACAATAATAGGACTTGGAGGATTCCACCTAGTCGTGAATGGTATCAACAAAATAGTCCTGGGGCTGCCCTGGAGCTAAAAGGTGATAGGAAACTACAGACAGCTATCACAAGACTAATCACTGGTCATACCCACGGACTAACATTTGTTCAGGGTCAAAAGACGCCTGTATGCCCAAAATGTAGTGCTCACAAGGCTTCACCTGATCATTTGCTGACCTGTATGGGACTGGAGAAAAATTTTATTTTGGAGGATCCGCAGATGGTGTTTGATTTTCTGTCGATGAACGGTCTCCTGGACTTGGTCTAGCCTTGTTCTGGGCCAAGAGGAATAAGTACCACCACCATAAATAATTTAAAGTCAACGTTATTTAAAATGAAGAAAAAAATCATGTAATGAAAAGAAAAAATTGCATTAATAAGTTTAGAATAAAAGTACAAACATCATCATACTATTATTGACGCCAATGATTGATTTTGGTAATAGGTACTAATCAAAATATAAAAAAAAGTTTTGCATTAAAAATAAAGTTAATGGAGACATGGAAAGAAAGTTATTTAGGAGAAGCGTAAAAATCCAAATGCACTTATTGATGCTTGTGGTTAATAAACTTTGGTAATCATTACTAATTAAAGTAAAACGTAAGCTATCTAATTAAAAAAATAACCGACAAATGGTACTAATGTTACAAAGAGAAGTGCAATAAAAATTTTAAGCTATTATGATGCCGATGATATTTAAGTAATTTTGTTGGTACTCGGTACTAATATAAACAAATATACTTCAAAAAAGGTTCTCCGCTATCTTTTTTTTTTTTTTTTTTTTTGCTATTATTTATTTTCTTTCTCTTTTTAACCACAGAAAAAAGGCCCGGCGAATTGAAAAGTACCTACAAATAAAATAATCTACTTACTAAAAAGCAAAATTAACAGATTAATGGTACTAATTTATTAAGGAGAAACGTAAAATTTCACTATATACTTTTTGCCATATACTTTTATACATATTTCACATTCTCACGATAATATAATAATGTCATTTGTATATTTATAAATGTATATTAATAAATGTATATTAATAAATTCACTATCAATTAATACGTATACCTAAATTGCGTTGTAAAATTTTTGTAAATCATATAATCATGTTGTAATTTGTTTTTAAAATTCTATAGCAAGCATTAACATTGTATTCACTAAAATTATTTTGTAATTCATATTCCTATTTTTCAGTTAAAGAAGTAGAATATTATCCAATCCTCTTCATTTTTTAAATCAAAATTTGTCCACATCAGCAAACAGTTTTATGCTCTTTGGAAGTGAAAGAGTCAGCCAAAATAGGAGGAGAAAAAATAGTGAATGTGAATGGTAAAAAAAAGGTGAAATAAAATGAAAAAGAACAGTCTTTACTACTGTTATCAATCACGTAGCTATAGTTTTTTTTTCTTCTAAATTTAACTCTTGATTCGCGGATAATGATACAGCACGTACTGTTGATAGTGTGCTTCATGTTTATGATCAGTTTTATTCTAGAATTATTTATAATATATATATATATATATATATATATATATATATATATATATATATATATATATATATATATATATATATATATATATATATATATATATATATATATATATATATATATATATATATATATATATATATATATATATATATATATATATATATATATATAAATGCAGTGGTGGCCAAAATTGTGGACATTTTTTGAAAGTTTCACGTTTTTCAACTTTGTGTGCTTGTAGAATATATTAATTTTCACTTAAATACAAACGTGTATCAAATTGAAGGTAATTCAATGGAGAATTTAATGATAGATACAGTATTAAAATATCTGTATTAAAAAAAAGTTATGCATTTAATAGTAAGATCTATCTTAGATTTGCATTTTTTTAAGTGATACTTACACAATCAATACTTAGTAGGAAAACCCTTATTTTTCAAGACAGCTTCACGGCGTAAATTTTCATCGAGTGAATGAGTGTTTGGAGTTCATCTTTCGTAATCACATGGTGCCAAGTACAGCTTCAATAAGTTGTCTTTTTTTGGATGGACGCTTTTTTCGTACAAGAATTTTCAAACGTCGCCACAAATTTTCAATTGGATTGAGATCAGGGCTGTTTCATAGCCACGGTAATATATCTATGCCTTTATTTTGAAACCATGCTTTGCATACTTTTGCTGTGTGGCATGGAGCTGAATCCTGCTGAAAAATAAATGGTGCGTTGTTGGGGAAGAGATCCCTGATGGAAGGTATCAATTTTGGATTCAGGACAGTCATATATATCCATCATTTATATGATATATATGATCAGGATGACATATATATATATATATATATATATATATATATATATATATATATATATATATATATATATATATATATATATATATATATATATATATATATATATATATATATATATATATATATATATATATATATATATATATATATTGAACGATAAAATATGTCAATAAGATGAGATTTCTTGATTTAATTAAAATGTCTGTGAGGTACTTCGAAACTTTTTAAATGAAATGCCTTCTCTTTAGTTTTGATTTAAAAATGACAAATTTCAATTAAAAATACGTAGTTAATTCTTTCCAAGTACAGATTATTTGCGAGATATAATAATACCTGACATATATAAAATCTGGATCTTAATATGTATCTTGAAATTTTTAAATATGTGAACCTTTGGCAGTGGGGAAATGTATTCCTTTTTTCACCTTTCAATACCGTTATTGTCAGAAAGTATGGAAATTTGAAATAATATTTCGGCATCAACTTTCATTATATTTTAGTGAAGAATACTTTTGTTTCGAAAACCGTACTGTAAGAAATTCCCGCACAAATTACGGTAAAAAGCACCTTTGCTCGGGGTTCAAATACTTCTTACCATAAAATCCATTTTTAAATTTTTACTGGGACATTTCATGGGACAAATAATATCATATAAATTTTAGAGTAATAATTATCGTAAAATCACTGAACCACTCTAATTAAGTAAGTATTACTGCAAAAATTCTTGTATAATATTTTATGGTAAAAATGGATTTTTTGGATGCTGTACCCAAAATGCCGGTACTTTATACCGTAATTTGATCTGGAATTTTTTACAGTGCCTAATGAATTCGATATTTTAACTTCTTTTTGATATTTTTTATCGTCTTTTTGCTTCTTTTTTGCATTTGTTGCTCTCTACGCTAATCTCTACATATTACGTCAAAATCGTGACTAACGTGTTCGTTCGTTTTTAAGATATTGCCATTTATTGGCACATAAAAGATTAGTTTCTTAAGAAATAATAAGTTCAAAAAAATTCATACATGTCCTTAAAATTTATCCTAGTCCAGGGGTCGCCAAACTTTTTTGATTATCGACCCCTATATAATTTTTCGACCTCCACAAAAGTAATTTTCAGTTAATTAAAATAAAACTCTAATAGATACTGTGTTTGTACATTTATTTTATGATTTTAAACATTTATTAAAGTAATAGTACATTGTGTAACAATAGTTTTATGGAAAATATATTAATATTGAAATTTAAATACCTTATTATTAAATAATAAGTAATTATGCATAAGTAGATATAATAAGTAAAGTAACTAAAGATTTACTGCTTCTTGATCAATAAGATGGGTGTGCCTGGTGTTTTTTTGCAAGGTTCGCTATATTGGGTTCAAAATTGGTTAATTTTAATTTTCGTCAAAATTGGTCAATTTTGTAATTTTCGTAAAAAAATACAAAGTGTGCTATAGTTTTGTCGCGGGGGCTGTACTAATCCATATTATTAATGCTTACCTTCTTTTTTGTGCATTGATAATTAAAATTGATATCTAAACCAAACGAATGGTCTTATCGAAACAATAACTAATTATCCAACACTATAAAAGTTTTAATAATGACACTGCAAAGATAGCTGAAACCGCGTATGATATTTGCATTTGTAACGTCAATGCTCGTCTCACGTGACATTTGGACAAGCGCACATATGCATATGACTTATGAACTGCGCTGAGTTCGTGCCACTGCGCGGTGGTACGTAAATACTTGTTTCACCCCAATAAATATACGTTTATTAATTTATGTTTTATAAAGAAACTGATATTGAGTCAATTATAAAAAAAAAAAACTCACAAATTTTACATACTTAATTAGGTATGTGTGATTTGCGTATTGAGAACTGTTTTTTTTTCGACCCACAATTGACCCTTCCGATTCGGATCGACCCCCTTTCGCCCCCCGTCTCAGATTGACCCCCGCTTTTGTTAAATGGACCCCTGGGGGTCTATATAGACCACTTTGGCGACCTCTGTCCTAGACTGTACGATTTTGTACTAAATATTTTGATATCAAATTATATGTTTAAATTAGTTTGCATTTTTGATTTTCTATATTAAGTTATTGGCTTAAGTTAAATTATTTTAGATTCATTTTTCAACCAAAACTTTTTCCATGCTAACTTAAGATTTCAATGCAATTATACTTAAAAAAGACTTAGTTTTTACCATTAAAATATTACAAGCAATATTAATGCAGTATATATCTTACTATAGCAAGTTGTTTACGTAACATGAACTACTAAAGACATGAGTCTAATTAATAAAGCATAATTCCTCATAAAAGTTGCTTTTTAACCAAAAATAGATAAACAACTTATGTTAGTTTAAACGAAGTCTATACTAATAACTATGAATAATTATCAAATTAACTAATTTTAAACTAATCCGCTTTATAATAGACTCTAATAATCATTTACATATTAATATTATTCGTACATTAAACTGAGACATCAATCAAAATCAGTGGAAGCAACGTAAAAAAATGAGGTTTCTTTTCATTAATCCAATAAACAAATATTCATTTATAATGAAAGAAAAAAGTAAAGTGAAACCTCATTAGAAGTTCTCAGAAGGAAGTGGTAAGAAAGTTGCATAATTGTTTTTGAAGCTTGAGAATTATTTTCTAATGTTTCTTATTTTTATTTTCCCTAATATAATTCTTGTTTTTTGTTTGATTGATTAAATGTTAAGTCTCTGTGACTTTAAGAGTCTACGAAACTATTTTGCAATCTTTTTTTATTTTATTGCAATTTTTTCATTAATTACTTATTTTCAAAATATAGCATGGAATTAACTAAAAATTTTATTTGACTTAGTACTTTTCGTAATAATTATTAAATTATAATTTAAACTTTAGTATACATCATGTTATAAACTACATTTATATTATAAATTTCATTTAATATAGTATTTTTTAAGATAATTATAATAATTAATGTAGTTATAAGGAAATTACTAAAATAATTGAGCGGGATATATAAAGTAGAATCTGGTTGAGAATTTCCTTCAAATAAATGTGCAAGTTAGTTTTATAAGCTCCGTCAAACAGAAAATAAATCAAATGCATATTGAAAAAACGTATGGTCAAAGCTAATAAACAGCGGTGAAGTTTACTACATTTCCTGCTCGCTAGGAAAATAAAAAAATTCGGCAATTTTTACCAGAGAACTTTGTCAATTATTTTAATGAAACTTATTGATAAAGTAGAATCTGGTTGAGAATTTCTTTCAAATAAATGTGCAAGTTAGTTTTATAAGCTCTGTCAAACAGAAAATAAATCGAATGCATACTGAAAAAACGTATGGTCAGAACTAATAAACAATGGTAAAATTTACTACATTTCCTCCTCGCTAGGAACGTAAAAAATTTCGGTAATTTGTACCGAAGAACTTTGTTAATTATTTTAATGAAATTAACATTAAAATATGGACTTATAATCTGTGACAAATTTAAAATTTAGAAATTTTATAGTTCATAGATCAAAATATACCGAGCTTTATTTGAGCATATATTAAAAACTTTTTGTTTTGGTAAAATTTACTTATCATTTTTGTATTTTTCTAAAAAGTATAGTAATAAGAACTTTGAAAACCAGAATTTTCGGTGAACCGTGAAGGTATGAACTTAAAAATTACCAAACGAATGGGTTAATTACAGTATATTTTAGTTCTATTAACCAAAATTATGTATTAATTTATAAGAAAGGTCCTTAAGGGGGGACACCCTGAGATGGTAAAATATTAACGTTTCTCTTGAATTTTTTTAAGTAATAGAGACAATGCAGAGACTCCTTGTTTTTTTTATGCTATTTCTTTTTTTTTTCTTTTGCAAAATAATAAAAAATAAGCTGGTGGCAGCTCCATGTGTGGTTGGTCATCAAAAAGTAGCATCTCACTGGCCTCATGGATTTAGAAGTCCTGAAACATAGGAAAACGATTTTGTTTAGATTTTCTGAAACATAAAGACATTATCTAAAAAGTAGCAAAGCGGTTTTTTGATATTCGCAAAATTACTAAAATGGTGGCAACTTTAAAAAAAGTTAAGTTTTTCATTAAAAAATATATTCATTAAAATACTAATATAAAATCGAAATATGAAAATATCAAAAAAAATCCTTAGCTACTTTCTAAGGAATATATTTTTACGTAATTTAAAATAAAGAACAGCTTATTTCGTTGTATAGATCATGAGAAAAACGTTAGGTCAGGTCAAAAAACAGCGTTTTGAGAAAAACGCGTTTTAAATTTTGACTTGAGGAACATTTGACTTGAGGAAATTTTGACTAGAGGAAAACGTTTAATTTCATATAAATAATGGTCGATAAATGAAATGCCTACAATAAGTTTCTATATACAGTCAACAGAATGTATGAGACGCAAAAAGAATGTCCCCCCTCCTAATCCGGCCGAACGGGCCTTTCTACCTGCTTAGCAACGACTCTCTATTTTCCGGTATAACTTCCAAACGAAATTAGGGACCGAGAAATCGTTTTAGACAGACATTAGGAAGGGTAGAAAGATTCGAAAAATGCAACGAAATTTTTTTCGAAATGTTGAAATATTCAGGGTGGGTTCCCCCCTTAACATACATTTACGTTAATTTTACCAGTTTTTTTTTTCTTTTTGCAAATAAAGAGACAGAAATGAATTGGTTTAGAGACCTTCAAGTTAGACTGTTCCTATAAACTTAATAACATCAAATGAAAATTTTATTATTACCCTATGTCTAAGTTTACGGTGTTTTCCGAAGATGTGACAATAAATTGTGACTAATGTAACGCATGTAAATTAGTACATATTCTGCATAACTAAACATATTGCGTTAAATAACCTACACGATTATTAACACTTTTGAAGAGAATTCTAATTGCAAGAGGCGTAAATTATATAGAATATATATGATTTAAGTCTCTTGCAATTAGAATTTGCTTCATTATATGATTCATCATTCTTTTAAATTATTTATGCAATGTAACTACTGTCTTTTGTAAACTTTAAGTAGAGAAATGCAAGATAATCTTAATTAATAAAGTATAATTTAACAGCTACAGCTCTATAACAGTTTTTTAATTACCTGCCGAATTCAGGGAAATTTTTTCCCCAGACAAATCACTTATTTAGTAAATGTAGGGAAAAATTTTCACCCGATGTGTAATTGTTGTGTGTGACAGATGATTTGTTTATCGAATTATATTCTGAAGCAATATATTCATTTTTGATAAAGCGCAGCCGGAACATGGGATAACTACAGTGAACTCTCACTTATGCACCGGTGTAAGGGGCAAGGAGAAAAAGGCGCATAAGTGAAAGAGGCGCATAAGTGAAAAACTTCAAAATTCTAAAACGCAACGTAAATTGCAGTGACAATATGAATGAATATGTTTCTAAAGATTAAATGTTAATATTTATACTGTTTTGGTATTTAGTACTATAATTATACAAAGAAAAAATTTAACATACCTTAAGACAATTTATTTCATTACAAAATGATCTTAATACATGCTTGTACTTGTTTTTGCCGACGTATTTCAAAAACAGTTTCCTCCAGTTCATATAAATGGGATAAGGGGGAGTTTCAGAAGCAAAATTAAATTGTAAATAAACACGAATAGTGTCTAAAGCTTCCAATACTGTTGTGTGATTTGGAGGAACTTAATCATCCTCGTCAGTATCATCCACCACTTTCTCATCGTCCACAAGTTTTAGTTAGATATAAATGAACACTTCTTGACTGGATCGTGTAATTTTGGCAAGGTACCTGCCCGCGCAAGCGGGCACTAGACCTCTCTGAATTATGCCCTAGGGCGACTGAGACTAATGGCATTGGAAAATGAACACTTCTTCACAAAAAATTTGAGTTTTATGGGAGGGAGTGAAACATCACATGATAAATTTCTAAGAAAAGTACTTGACGTCATAATATGCTGCACAATAGGTTGTTCGATTACTAATGTCACTAAACAGATCACCTCCTTTTATTTACTTATAATGTCCATCTGACTGCAAGTAAGTGGTCGCGGTCTCTTTCATCTTTCGTATTCCAGTTGTCTCTTTTTTTCTCTAGAAAACAGCATGGGAGTAAAACTAGCCTCTGGACAAGAGGAATGGCCATTTTCTAAAAGATGAATGGGCTTTCATTGTTGTTGGTGTAACAGATAAGACACCCTATTCAAAATTCTAGAAAGAATGTCTTTCCAGAAACAGCAAAAATGAAAAGGTCACAGGGGGAAGCAAATTCAATAGGATCTAGCAACATATATTTCTTTTCATCTGTTACAAGGATTGCCTATTTCCTTCATTTTTAATTTAAAAAATTTTTTTTAAAAAGGAAAAAATATTTAAAGAATTAAAAAATTAAAATGTTAGCCTAAAATTTCGGCGCATAATTGAAAAATTGACTTTTAGAGCGACGCATAAACGATGGATGTTTATCATTATTTTCCTATCTAATGTACTGGGACCTATAAAAATCGTCGTATAAATGAAAAAGGCGCATAAAAGAGGTGGTGCATAAGTGAGAGGTCACTGTATTCCAATATAAAATGAAAATAAACATTCATTGTTTAGCTGGGAATATTATATATAATTGTTTCTGCAATATTACTTATAAAAAGATTTTCGGAAAGTATTGTCTTTTTTAAAGTGTATGTCATGACGAAACGACGGAATTCTGAAGAAAAAATTCTAATTGATTCAGTATTTTTTTCTTCTTAAGCTTACCAATTGAATAGTCTGTTTTATACACAGAGAAAAAAAGCATGGTCAAAACTACTGGAAAATTGCAAAATTCACAGTGTTTCCTGTTGTATGGGCTCACCAAAAAGAACGGAAATGTTTACCGAAACACTTTGGTGATGGATTTGGTAAAATTACATTAAAAATTTTAATATTATAATGTATCATTGTATAATGAATAGTTAAATAGTGGCCAATTTGAAAAACCATTCTGTCTTAAAAAACCATTTATTTGCCTAAATTTACTATTTCAGTGTGGTAATTTTTATTAAATGAGTAGTAAGAACTATTATTTTAAAAACCGGCATTTACAGGAATACGTAACCATATGAAATGAAATATTACTAAAATGAATGATTTAAATACCGTTTGTTTGGTTTTGTTAACTAAATTATGATTTTTTGATAAGAAATGTCCTTACCATACCATATGTTAATTTTACCAGAGTTTTTTTCGCTTTGCTAGTTAGTATAATGACATATGTTGATGTATAAAAGGGACTCATATGATATACATGGGAGAGTAGAGTAAGTTAACGAAACACGCATTTGAAGGCCTGCTAGTGACAGCCTACTTATTAGGAGTTCACAAATTTTGAAATAAATAACCATAGTTTATTTAAGTACAGTATATCTTTGTTTTCACACTTTTGTAAATGTCCACAATTTTGCACTTATCCCAATAATGAGGCATTAAATTTGAAATGTAAAAAACTTTTTATTAGTATTTGTTTTTGTTTCGTTTTCCTTCTTTGGCATACTCTTTGGATTGAAACGTTTACTCAAATTACTGACCATATAAAACTACAGCAAATGCTGAAAAAATTTCGTTTTGTCTTCAATGGGACTCAAATGAAAATTGGACCAATTGTTTTTCCTGATAGTGATATAAATTTTTAGTATCTCTTTTAGAGAAACAGGCACCAATATTGTTATATTCAAAGTAAAAAAAGAACATTTTCATAAAATTGTTGCTGTTGTGGCTCATTCTCCAAATGCCTGATGAAGTCAGACAAGGTCCATCAGACCTTTGACCCTAAGAAAATTGAAGACCAGAAGGGGGGAAGAGTATATATCCTCTCTGGAAAGTCTCAAAAAGTCCAGGATGTGTTCGGGAGAGGCCTGCTGAGTTTGACGTTAGGAGCAGACTTCGAAGATTCTCCTGCCTTCTTCTTTTTGTGCGACTGGTTGCTAATCTGGACATAGCGGTTTTAGAAGCTCTGTCACAATTGATATCGAATGAAGAACCTGGCTCTTCGCCCTCATACCAGTGATGGTAGGGAGGAATCTTCCACCCCTCCGAAATTTCAGAATTAACTATGGATTGATGTTCTAAAAAGGTAAGACTTGAAGAGGAAAGATTAGCGTGGTAACAGCCCTCCTTGGCCAGTCCATCAGCTTGCCCATTACCGTATATGTCAACATGAGATGGGATCCACTGAAAATAAACATCGCGGAATTTTGAAATGAGCTTGAGTTTGAGAAGGATAGAAATACTGGTTTGATCTCCAATTGCAATCCAGTTGTGAAGGTGTTGAAGAGATCTGCAACTGTCCGAAAGGATCCGGAGGTCTCGAAGTATAAACTTGATAACTCTAATCTATTAATCTTATATTTTGAATAACTGTACATATAATGGTTTAAATAACTCTCATCTATAATTTCGATTTTTTTTTAAAATTTTATTTCTAGTACAATTTGCAATTATTAAATATATTTCAAAATGCATAGGAAGTCCTTACAATGTAAAAGTATTTTTTCTTTTAATATTAAGTTTTTAAACACTTTAATGATTTTCTTCGGACAATTCATACAATGGAAGTATGGAAAGCTTTTTACGATGTCTAAAAAGGAAAGAAGCGAAGAAAGCACCTCACACTGTTAAAAATCTCTCATCTAATAGCTGTGTTTGGAAGACAGTAAAAAGTGGGGGAAACCTTACATATAAATACTCTACTATACTCCAGTCACGTTCTTCAAAAAGCGAGTGCGAAAATCATTACGTCAGTTTTTATTCGTTTTTTATTGTTCAGTCGAAAGGAAAAAAATACGTCGTATCGAAAAGAAAGCAAAGAGCTTGTCTGGATAAATATATGTCCAAAGCATAATTTATGCTAGTTAAAAAATTAGGTTGTGGAGTTAAAAATAGCTTAATTATTTTAACTTCTAGGTAAAGACAGCTTAATTATTTTAACTTCTAGGTAAAAATAGCTTGATTATTTTAACTTCTAGGTAAAAATAGCTTAATTATTTTAACTTCTAGGTAAAAATAGCTTGAATATTTTAACTTCTAGGTAAAAATAGCTTAATTATTTTAACTTCTTCGTGAAAATAGCTTAATTATTTTAACTTCTAATGAAAATAAGGGGATTTGAAAATTTAGAATTACAATATTGATCAAAAAAATTTTGTTAATTAGTTGTATACACCGCAACACCCTTTTTAACTCCAACTGAACTTAACTAAGTATTAATCCGCAATTAATCATTCAAGGAATCAAAATATGTATCTAATACTACGAATCTTAGGGACTACGAAAACTTATCTATGAAACTATGTATTAAAAACTTTGCATCTTATATTTCCTGTATTTACGTTAATGTATCGTGACTTAATAGAAATCCTCTAAACTTTTCATTAAAGTAAAGATAAGTTATAATATCTAATGTTTTCTTGTATTAGCAATGTTAAAGTCTTATAGTCCAATAAATGACGGTTGTCAACTAGACAAATGTTTTGTTATCTAAGGTTAATTAGTTTGATTTCCATATGTGTCTAATCAATGCTTTAACGTATTATGCCTCAAACTACCGAATCATCATATTACAACAGCACAATGGAAGTTTCAATGTATGCATTTTCATAGAATTAGCAGCTAACATTCGCCCTAAAATAATATGCATTTGAAGCATTGAATTTTATTGGAAAAATGTTATTAATCTAAAAGAATTTTTATTACGTTACAAGCAATTCGCATTCCCATTAAAGATGATTTCATTAGAAAATAAAAATGCTTAGTTTTATTGAATAAAAAATTTTCATTGTAAATGAATACTTTACCTCAATACTAAAAGATTGCAATCACACTAAAATGATATTCAAACTCAGAAATTTAGAATCATCTAATAATTATTAAATAAAACATTGCGATTCTAAATAAATAATTTATAATAATAAAAACAATTTGAATTTAGGTCACAGTAAGAGTTAGAAATTCTTAAAATATTGAAAGAAAAAAGGTAAACATTATAAATAAATGCATTTGGCTACCTAACCACCCACTTAAAACAGTTTTAATTCGCGTAAAAAAGTATACATGGGAAAGTAAAGAAGAAATATATATTTAAAATTATTAGGCATCAACATAAATGTTTTAAATGTGTGTGTTAATTTCGTCAAAAGAGTTCACATTCGCTAGAAGCGCGTTTTCAAAAGTAAGGAAAAAGTTTAATTTTATTTCCGAAAGTCTAAGCTGAAGAAGTATCATAAAAAAGGCAAATCTAATTTATGCCAAATAATTTCCATTAGAAAGCAGAAATGCGGAATAAAAATCAACAAAAATGTAACAATCTAAAAGGTGCATAAACAAAACACAAACAGTTTGCTTTCACACCTAATTAGTATAATTTAGAATGCATAAATATTGAATTTTAATCGAAAAATTAAATTATAAATTAATACATATAGATAATAAATCAATATCATAGAAAGTTTTCTTTCGTGTAAAAATAGTATGCATTATACAGGCAATAGTATGCATTATGCAACAATAGTAAACAGGTGCATTGAAATATGTACGGCAAAAAGCTTTATTTTTTAATGTGGAGCTAGAAATTATGGTAAAACTACCGTAATGTATGGTAATGATATTTCTGGTAAAGAAATCTCGAAAATGTTAATTAATAAACCCAAACTGGTACTTAACCCATTCATCTGGTAATTTCTCCATTTATGTGATAACGGTTCTCAGAAATTCGAGATTTTATAATTATAGTTCCCATTACCACACATTAAGTAAACTTTCAAAAGCAAATTTAATTGAAAAAATGGATTTTATCATGGTAATATTACCAAGTTTTACCATACTTTCGAAATTTAATCATTGTAAAATTGGACGTGTTTGTTAATTTTAACAAAATTATTACCAAAGCGTTTCGATAAAAATTATCGAGACTTTTTATGTTTCCATAGAGATAAAAACGTGCGTAATTTTACCATATTCTAGTATTTTGACCATACTTTTTTACTCAAGGAACACAATGTGCTATCCCTATACAAACGCATCACGTTTATGTGAACAAGTTTTCAACAATAAACAAAAATTATATATTTTTTAAAACATAATTAGCACTAAAAACGGAAATCTTATAGGCAATGGAGATGCAAAAAAAAATTCGAATTAACGTCAAAACACCATTTATTTGAAAGCAGAAACAAATAACAATAATGTGCAAAAGTTTTTACCAGAGAAATCAATATAGTAGTGTAAATACTAGTGGAATATATTGTATCTATATAGCGATCTATAATGGTATACTATACTTTGTAGTAATTCGGCAACAATTTTTACTAAAAATAGTATGTCTTAGAAAACATAAACATTAGATTAAATTGAAACAAGAAAAAAGCAACAACAAATAAATTAGCACTATAACTAAATACATTTCGAAAATTAATCTAACCCTGCAAATAGCATTCATTATTAAAATATAGTATACATTAGAAAACAGGAAGGTTGAAAATAATTTGGCAAAAATATTAGCAATTAGAAGAATGTGTTATCTTAGTACAAACAATTCGCATTCATATCAAAACAGGATACATTAGAAAACAAAAATACGGAATTCTCAGATAGTATTTCTATACACGTTATGAAACACAAAGAAGATAATAAATACTAAACGTCTCTTATTCCCTCAAATATTGCAAGTTTCAGAATCTGCTTATGACAAAGAAAGGACATTGCAGCACATATTTGTTTCGAATGTCTTTGTCTTGGAGGGATATTTCAGAAGTTTTTCCCTCGAGTGCTAATACTTGTGTCACCATATGAGAGTAAATATTGAATGAAGAGGGGAATGTGTCCTCCATAGTACCGTCGTCCTTGTTTGAAAATTGAGCCCTAGGGTTTTATTTCCTCCGGAGAAAAAATTGTAGAACTCTTTATGCCGAGACTTTCTTTTATTAAAACTGAATAATGCTGATAATTCAGATCTCAAACGGGATTGGATTGCATTGTATGGGATACATGCTAACCAACATTGTTGCGTGTAAATTATGGTTTATATAAATATAGGGTGAAAAAATTGTTTTGTTTGTAAGATTTTATGAAGTTTTCTAAAGAAAGTAGATTCTCTTCTTTTGGTATTATTCTGAATCGTTGTTTTTCAGGAACAATTCAGATAAATTGTTGCAGGGTCTATATTTAAGAGGGTTATCGTAATAATTGGAACTAAATTTATTACTTACAGATGAATATTACTCATTTAAAATACAATTTCTAAATAATTGGAGATTTCAATTTCACCGGCGAAAAAATAGTAGAGCTCTTTATGCCAAGGCTTTCTTTTATTAAAACTGAATAATGCTGATAGTTCAGATCTCAAATGAGATTGAATAGCACTGTATTGTATGCATGCTAACCAAAATTGTTGCGTTGTAACTTATGGTTTATATATTTATATAGGGTAAAAAATTGTGTGAAGTTTCGTAAAGAAAGTAGATTCTCTTCTTTTGGTATTATTGTGAATCGTTGTCATTCAGGAAGAATTTAGATAAATTGTTGTAGGGTAATCGTAATAATTTAAACTAAATTCATTCGTTACAGATGAATATTTTTTCCCCAATGCCAATCTATGTTAGCATTTCGTCAATTTATGCATTTACTGCGCAGATTTATTGGTCACTCTTTCAGGGACACCATAATAGGTTGGCCAACGTTGCTGTCATAGAAATGACGTGTATTACAGAGAACGAAGAACTTCCATGCCTTGTCCGGGATTCGAACCCAGAACCTTTCTGTTGCAAGACCTGCGCATTACAAGTACAGTAAAAATTTGAAAATGATTCTATTTTCATCAGACCTAAGAAAATGCAAACTTTGCATTACTTTCGTAATAAACCTCTATCACCATTAAATATTTTCCCGCATTTTTCAAACTTAATAAAGCATACCTTTTTTTTTATTTTCGATAACAAATATTACATCTTTCCTTATAATGTTGCAATTCTACCTTGAACGTAAACGTGTTATTCACTTCGGTTTTAAAACGATTTTCCTACAATTCATTTAAACCTTAAGCAATACTTATGCAATTTTTATTGCAATGCAGAATAAACTAACTTGTATTATTTTATATGCTCTTACTACTTGCATGAATGGGAAAAATAAAGGAAAAAGAAAATTACAGAAGACATTACTTTTGTGGTAAACTTCTATCACCGTTGAAAATTGCAGTCGGCTTTTTCGAATTAATGAGTCCTACTGCTTATTTAATTAGTACCATAGACATTAAATACTTCCTATAACACTTTTCTCTTTTTTTTATCGTCACGATTCTACCTTGAACACAAGCGAACTTATTCACTTTAATTAAAATTTTGTTTTCCCTGAATTCAATAAAAAAAATGCTATGTATGCAACATAGAATAGTCCCGCAGTGAACTGATCGCTAAAACACGATTCCCAGCAGATCACCGAAGTCAAGCATCACTGGCTGCGGTCAGTGAGCGGGAGGGTGACCCACTTGGATCAGTCTGTGTAGGGACCAAGGGTGTGCGGTATTGGTCAACGCTAGACTGCTCTGCTGTAATGTGCTTGACGTCGCGTGAAGGTCGTGGGGCTATCTGCCATCCCCTCTGCAGAGGATTAAAATTGTGATGGCATGTGTTCGGATCATCCTCAGGGATGTTTCCCAGACAGTTGCCAATAGCCCATTGCACAGCTCTAGTGCGACGTAAATGAACAACAACAACATAGAATAAATTATCTTGTCCTTTTTACAAGTTTCACTTACCGACCGGCCTGTGTAGGGGGCAGGGAACTGTCCTTGCATCAGAAAGGTCCTGGGTTCGAATCCCGGGATAGGCATGGATGTTTCTTTCTCTGTCTCTCTCTGTGTTCTATGTCCTTTCTCCTTTGTGAGTGAATGTGACCCGCCCTATAAACGGGTTGTGGTTGTGCGAATGGTGTGGCAGAAGTCGAATTCCTGGTCATAGATGGCGCCACTGAAAAACAGAAACAATCACACTCCCACTGCCTAAACCGGCATACGACAAAAAGAAAAAATAAGAAAAACTTCACTTGCACAACCATGAATTTTTTTTTTAAATGCATTTCTTTCCTAATTAATTATCAGTATTAAAGATTCATCTCCCTTGTTTCGGATTAATGAATCCTACCATTTCTTGTTTAGAATCACAAACATTAAAATTTCCCTATATTTTTATTTTTGTCATCAGGATTCTACCATGATTTCAACTGAATTTATTCGTTTTATTTTTTAAACCATTTCCCAGGAACCTTAAACAATGCTATGTAATTTTTATGGCAACTCAGAATAAACTAACTTGTATTATTTTACACGCTTCACTTGCATAACCACAAATCTGCCGAAAGAACCTAATAAAACACAATTCTTCGTATCGTGGGAAGCTTGTGGTTTCTTCATTCTACCCGAGTAAATATATCAGGCGATTCGAAAAGTAGCAATACGTCTATCTATAGCTCGCCTGTCCATTTCTATCTGGGTCACTTGGGTAATCTATCAAGTGTACTCTTGTCAACTTGGAGCGTAAGAAATTGTTCAAGCAATGGAATAGTAGCTGGATTTACGTGGTAAAGAAGATTTTCATTACTGTTCATTTATTTACTTATTTTTTTGCTATGTTCTTTTTAAAATGGACTTTCTTTGGATTCAATGACTGAACATGAGATTTAGTTGGAAAAGATTTTTGTAAATCTTCCTTTTCAAATAGAAATGAAAAAAATAAAATTCGTCCAGGAAAGCATAGTTTTTTAAGACGTTTTTTGCACTAAGTTGAAGATTATTTTTATATCTTTATTATTATGTTTAGATATTTTATAAAATGTTAGTATTTCTAAGTTTTAAAGTTTAAATGTATATTCCCCCTTAAACGTAGAAATTAGTTAACTTGCAGATTATCTAGATAAACTACGGATTAATTAACGTGATCTGTTAAATTGCCAAAAAACTGTTTCATATCTCGAATTACCTAAGTCATTTGCTATCTAAGTAAAGTGCAATCTAAGTAACTTATAAAATTTATTTCGATATCACCTCTAAAATGCAGATTTTTTTTACAGATCTTATCTGAAGATTAACTAGCGTGATCTATTAAAATACCAAAAAAAACTTTTTGGTTCTCAAGTGACCTAATTAATCTGCAAATTACCCAAATAATTTATACGTCTGCGGTTTTGGTTAAAACGAAAATGGAATCTTTGCTGGAACAACAGGAATGCTTCTTTACTCTTACATTAATATAATTCTGGTTACTTATTTTTCGCTAACAAAAATAAGGTTACTACAATAAAGCAATCAACACATTTGTTGGTTGAATCAATCATTATATCCCTCATAAAGAATCAAACGCTTTAAAACACAAATAAAATAAAAGAAATTAACATTATGTCATTTATTTAATTTTTGGTATCAAAAGAATCAAGTTAAACATTTTACAAATTAATGGATATTATGAGACAAGCATTTGAATTTAGGAAATGCAGACACCTTTAACACTCACATTAACTAATTGAATTGTTAAAACCCATTAACCAAATTCATTTGTAGATTATATAGACAATGCGGTAGATTATAGAGGCAATGTGGCTTTAGCAGTTACTTATGATACATATTTTAAATTTTTTTCGGATTCATTTATAAACATTAATATTTAAAAAACTTAAAATTGCATTGCTAACAAAAACAATAACTGAGCCGTAGTTAAACAGGTGATAGAGCATGTCATGCTGAAATATACATAATATATTCCGAATGCATATTATATCATGCATATTATTATATCATGCATATTATATCAAGTATATTATTATATCATGCATATTATATCATGCTTTTATTATATCATGCTTTTATTATATCATGCATATTATTATATCATGCATGAAATATGCAGATCATATCACAACCTTAAATTGAGTTCAGAGTAAAATCTGTTTTTAGAGATTGCCTCCACATCTGCCTAGCACATTAGCATAGAATTCGAAAGCCGTTATATGGTTGTTGATGTTTTGATTTCATTAAAATTCTCTATTATTTCAACTGCTTTATTTTCCGCAACACATTTGAATGCGTAATGCTAGAAAAAAAAGAAGAAAAAAACTTGGAATTAAATTTAATCAATTAATAGCTAATGCATTGATTTCTTAACTTTCCTTGGAGAAAACTGTACTAACGTACGCAACAGACTTGCATTTTAGATTTCTTGAAGGACGAAGCTGTGGGGCTTAGCCCTGCAGCCACACCCTCCGGGACATTTTCCAAATTTATAATTTGATAATGTATATTTGTATTAAAAATTGAGATTAATCTTGAATTTGGAGCTCCTTAATTTAGAAAAATAAATCATTTTTATTAATTATATTTGATTCCTCATTTGAGCAATTCATCATTCTAAATTTGATTTATTTCACACACATCATAATACTCTGGTTAATCAAATAATTGGACGAATGGATAATAGTAATTGCCTACAACAGCATTCATTCAACTACATATTTACCTTATCAACATTCTTCATCTAATGTTAATCACCTTCAGGATAAATTTAATACTAATACATCTCCTCATCAACTGTTGTTAACTATCAACTACTTTCGTCAAGCATCAAATTTTATCATAACAAAATCAAACTTTTTCTTGACAAAGCGTTCGCCTCCAGAGAAGGTGACTCGGGCTTGAATCCCAGCAATGGCCGATTAATACCCCTGCTCCCGGCTCGCACCGGAAATAGTGCTGATATCATATTTATCCTCAAAAATCCTCAAAATATCCTCAGTGGTAGACGGATCATGGGTTGGATTCTTCTTGCCGCCGGACAAACCAAATGAGGTTTTCGGGATTTTCCTCTCTATGTAACGTAAATGCGTGTTAGTTCATCATTCCATTGGACTAAAGTCATCTACGAAGGGAAATTTGCTAAGGTGGTTGATCCATGGGTTCTCTTATCATCTGAATTAGGTTAAAAATTACAGAACTACGAAGTTAAACATTGGCAGCTTTAAACTCAGAACTGGATCGGCTGCTCAACGCCTTTTATTAAATATAAAGAACAAAAATATCTACAAGGTGTCCCGGGTCAGTTACATCAATCGTCAGTACAAGTCAATTTTCAAAATATGTCGCCTGAAGAGCGTATTTAAAAGATTGCTACCATCATTAAAAAAAAGTCTATTCATTTAGGGCACATACTGTTTTAAAATTGAAGGTCTTGCTCAATATCTGCACATCCTTTTTCGTACAAATATTTTAACAATTAAAATTTTTTCTGAGAATAAAAGTTATATATTCCTCTTCTAATTTGCACGACAGCCCAGGATGGGCCTTGGTCTTCTCAACAAGCCTATGCCAAGACATTCTTCCCTTAGCCAAAGTTCTCCAGTTTATTATCTTTAAAACTTGTAGGTCCTTTTCAAGGCAGTCTAACAATCTTAGGTTTGTTCGTCCTCTTTTTCTTGTACCTGTTAGCCTGGCACTGAAAACTTTTTTGGTTGTCCTGCTATCCTCCGTTCTTATAATGTGGCCTACCCATTTAATACTTTGAATTTTGATAAATTTAATGACATCAGGTTCTTTATATGCTTTGTAAAGTTCTGTGTTTGATCTTCTAAACCAGGTACCGTTTTTACTTATTCCACCAAAAATGTTTCGCAGTATTTTTCTCTCAAATCTAGCTATCATATTTTTATCTCCACGGGTCATTGTCCAGGTCTCACATAACAGTTATATCTATAATTGCTAAAACAGCCAAAGGCTGTTATAGATCACCATATTAATCAAAACTATTTTATTCAATTTTTTATTTATATTTTTAAATGAATTTAAAGACTATAAAAAATTCATTTAGAAAGATCTAATGTTAATTGTTTAATTAAATTTTTTTTAAATGTGATTTTATTTGATTGATTCCAACTCCTTTTTACCTCTATAATTGCTTAAAGTTACCTCTATAATTGTCAAAACAGCAAAATGTTGTTATAGATTCTTATACTTATCAAATCTACTTTTATTTAATTTTTATTCAAAATGTCAAACGAATTTAAAGAATATAAAAAAAAATCATAACGATCTAATGTAAATTTTTTCATGGAATTTTTTAAAATAAGAATTTATTTATTAGATTCCAACTTGTTTTTCTAAATACTAGTTTGAGAATCGTAACTCTTTGAATTTATCAGATGTTATGTGATTTACAACTGAAAGGATGGTTTATTTTCTGCAAACTAGATCATTTTCAAATGCTTCGTACTTCGTGATTATTATCCTATAAAATTTTGAATAGCAGTCTGTCGCATTCATGCCAAATGATAATATCTTGAGAAAACTGCTCTGAAAGTTAAACTTCAGAAAAATATTTTCATTTTCACGAGAGTAAAATACATTTGCCGCTAAATATATTCCTTTTTTATTGCACCTTTTTTCTCTAAAAGGTAAGCAAGAGAGTTTTTTTATCCTTTTTTATATTCATACAAAAGAGAATTTCAACAAACATAACATAAATTTTGTGCAGAATTTCGATGACAGGGTAATTCTTGACACAACTCCCTATTTTATTTTTACTGCTTTGATTTTGGGTCTAAATGTAGAATTTTACATACAATGTTTGAGAAAGGGCTCTGCGAATATAGTGAGCTGTAAGTTATGAGTCTTTGTAGAGTACTTCTTTGAAAAACAGTATAATAAATTGTGTTATTTTTTTTTTGTAAATATTTCTCTTATCTTCATGGAGTAAAATATATTCAATATGATACTCGATTGTTGCGTCATTTCATACATATTTACGATTGTGAAAATAAGTATTAAATATATTTTATCACACATGATTTAGTTTATATTATTTTATGATTATGATTTATATTATATTATGATTTAGTTTTTTTTATTAAAATGTGTCTCATGATTTATACGTATTTAAAACATATAAAAAAGGTAATTAAGACATATAATTTTTTATGTTTCTTGAGTGACATTTAGTCAATATGATAATCGATTGCTGCATCATTTTATGTAAAAAAGCATTAATACATTTTACAAATTAATTACATTGCAATTGAATTTTTTTTGTATAAAACTTCCAGTTCTTGTTTTTTAACTTTCAAATTTACCTTTGATTTAATAAATAAAATGCAAATATTTCTTTTGTTTTCAAGATGAAAAATTTATTCAATGAGATATTCGATTGTTACATCATTTCAGATCGAATTAGGGCAATATAAGAAAAAAATAGTATATTTAATGAAATGTACAACTGTAACTAATTGTTTAAAATTAAAATCAATGAATTGTTTTTTTTTTATGTTTCTTAAATGCTGACAGCAAAATATTGAATGAAAATGTATGGTACATACGACTTCGGAAATTGATTATTTTTATATAAATCTTCGAGATCTTGTTTTTTTAGATTCTTTATTTGTTGTAGTAAACTAACAAATTAATAAATGTAAGCATGTCTCTTTTCTTCAAAAAGTAAAATTTATTCAGTATTATATTTAATTGCTACGATTGTAGGAAGGCGTTGAATATAAATTATAGAGAAAAAAAATCTATTAAAATTACTGCAAGTATGATAAAGATATTTCTAGTAAAAAAAAGACATAATTCTGATAATAAAACAAAAACATTCGGTGTTTAAACCATTAATTTGATAATTTTTCCGTTTATATGGGAACAGTTTTACCGGAAATTCTGACTTTAAAAATTTTAGCTCTTATTACCCTATTACCTTACACTAGGTAAAAATGCAAAGTTAATTTTACCAAATTCATTATCAAATCACTTCGGTAAAAATTATGGAGCTTCTGGTGTTCTCATAGAGCCAGAAATAAAGGTAAATTTCCCCTTATTCTTATAATTTTGACCATATTTACCATAATACTCAAATATTAAGAAATTTTTTCGCTTCAATGAAGCCGTTTCCTAGTAATTACTCCGTGCAAATTTTTGTGCAAAGTGACAAAGTCACTAAAATTGTAGAAATATGAACCAGAATATGTCATTTCGGAATATGTAGTACAAATTCATAAATATACTCTTACGTAACAATTCTTAACATGTATTTTCGAAAGTTTTTTTTTTAATCACAGTAACGCATGTTTTACTTTGTAGAAAATTATTATGTAAACGATTTTCTGTAGTTTATTAAAGCGTTCAAAAGCTAAACGACGTAAATGTTACATTTGATAAATTTTGCATGAAAAGAGTCAAAGTACTCACTAAAAAGTTTTGTTTGACAATCCATTTTACTTTGTGCTCTCAATAAAATAAGAACATCCTCCTTTAAAGAGATGATTATGCTATTAAAACCATACCAGAACCCCATACAAAGAACGTTTATATAAATAAGATTTCTCGAAAAATTCGAACGGAAAACACAAATGCAATGAATCGGACATTACACGTCCATTTTCTTCGTAAAAGACGTCGTTTGGACGATCATCCCTCCTCTTACTCAGTAAGTATTTACGAAAGAAGGAGAATATTGGAGACTTCATCTTGAAGCAAGTATACATTTTGCTGAGTCATCTTTAAATCTAATACGCTCCATTTAGAGGGTGTGCTAAGATTTGTTCATTAAGCTTAGAACTCCCTGTCTTTATTTTATAATTAGAGAATCTTGTCTTGGCTCAGCGAAAGGAAGACATTATTTTAAATCGATATTATGTTTAATTTTTTTTTAATTCTTTCAAATTGCATTAGTTCTGCTAGTTAACAAATGTAAAGCAGCTTCTTATAACTTAATATTCCGCTATATATGAGTCAAGATCATTGTATGAAATACCGATATTCTGCATTTTTGGCAATAAAGTATGAAATCTTAGGATTTTGATTGTATACTTTTCTTAATTATTGTATAGAATACCGATTAGTTTTTATTACTCAGTTTATAGAATACCTGGACAATGTGTGAAAATCATTCAATACATTGATTTTCGATTCGTTATTAGTTATTCTATCTAATGTCAACGTGAAAAGCAATGTATAATTCCTTTCATGCTTTGCTCGTCAATTTAAGGCATTCAATATGATGAATGGGAATTTTATACAAAGTCTAGGTATCTTATTCAAAAACGATACATTCTCTAGTAGAGATGCTATATAATGACTATGCATTTTACACAATTCCTGGTGTCGTAAGACGTCGTTAACTTATATACCATAAATGAAAACTGTAGTATTCAAGGAAGCTGGATTGTGAGCAGTGAGTAGTTAATGTACTTACATTATAATTAGCATATAACGCATATAATTATAGTGAACAAATTAAAAAATTTTTACTAGCTTATTTAGTCAATTTACTTATAATTTTCGAGCATGACAACTAAGAACCAATTAGGAATGCTACAAAAAGTTAGTATAATTCGCATTACACATTTTATAGCTCCTAGATAATATTCATAAATGCAAGAGTATAAGTGATCACATTGAAATTGCGTTGTGAAACATGTACGTGGTCACTCAATAAGTATTGCATTAATCTAACTCATACTCTCAAACTTCGTATTCTATTTTAAACTCAATAAGTTTCACTATATCAGGACATAAATGAAGTTTCCTTGACTGAAGGAAAAGAAGAAACATATTCCAATATTCAGCAAAGCTTTTTAACTGTTTACAAAAAAGAGAAGAACTCTAAAAAGATTGCTGTTGTTGTCTTAGGTCACTTGTCAAGACTTACAAACCAATTTTTGAGGCAGAGGGGTGCGCAATTCCTGTTTTCCAGTGGTGACATCTATGGCCAAGTATTCAACTTCTGACGCACATACATCACAGCTCGTTTTGCAGAGAGAACACATTTACACACCATTAATGTGCCGATAGTAATTTTGATCTGACCAAGAGCGCGATCAATTTCCGATCCAGTATACCCAGATTTATTGATTTGCTATGGAAATATGGAGGGCTTTGTGACCCCGATCGATTTAGCTTGCACCTGTCATCATTTTGCACATAGAGAGTATGCAGCAGGTGGGGATTGAACTCACTGCCTCTTGAACATGGGCCTAACACCCTACCAGTCAGGCTATTCCGGCTATAAAATTATTAAGCTACATAATTGTCCTAATTGCGTTACTTAATTGTTCATTGCTAACGTTTTAATTTCGTAATATAAAAATTATCCTTAAATGCAATATTATGCAAACTATGTCATGGTAAAATTTTTATGACCTCTTAGATGTATCATCAAATTAATCGAATAGATACTTTTGAGGATTATTTTACAACAGTTACTTTATTAAAAAAAAATTTCGGATTTTTAACTGGCTTTTTAACCTACTAACTGTAAATTAAATTTATAATAAAATCATGAAATAATAAACAACATATTATTCGACGAATATTAAAAAATTTAATTCAAATTAGGGATGAAATATTACTTTAAATATGTAATTTAAGTTTCAAGCTAAATTGAATCCATTTATGTAAACAAAAAAAAAATAAACATACTAATAGTTTTACTTAACAGTTTGCGTAACATTAATGCTTATTTTTCTTTCATATAAGAGCGTTAAATAATTTAGTACACTAATTTTGTGCAGAGAAAATAAAACTTTCAGCAAATGGAAAAGAGAGCGTAATGTAAGAAAACGTGATAGTTTTATTAAATAAAACAAGAACAAATTTTCTCTTACGAAGTAACATCTAATTCCTGACAAAAATAACAAATTAAAACGGTCATTTTATTCCAAGAAAGAAACATTTTTCCATTACAAATAAACGGTTTTTGATATTAAAACAAATTGTATGAATGTTTTTAAGTAAATTTGTTCTGGAGTAATGGAAGCAATATTAGGGTTCAGGACTTAGTGTAATGCCAGCATTTCAATCAACTGACAAGATTCTTTAATTAGAACTAGGGAGTCTAGCTTAATGAGCAAACCCTAACGTTATGCGGAGGCTTCAAATGGAGCGTATTTAAGTCAAAGATGATTCAGCAAAATATTTCCTTTCTTAAAGAAAAGAACGATAGTATTCTTCGCTTTCCATTAGTGCCCAATGGGTAAAAGAGAGGACGGTCTAAATGACGTCTTTTCCGAAGCAAATGAACGTCTAATGGTCGATTCCCTGCAATATGTTTCTGCTTTTCATTATTTCAAGGAAACTTTCTTTATGTCTTGGTATAGTGGAACTCGTAGAGTTTTAATAACGTAATTATTCCTCGAGGGAAGAATGTCGGTCGCTTGCTGAGAATATAACACATAATAGATAGTTCAGACAAATTTATTCTATGGGGTCTTTGATGACTCTTTTCATGAAAAATTTGTCACACTAAGAGTGTTCTTATTATTTTCTTTGTATTCCGTTGCTTAGATAGAGAAAATTACTCCGATATTTTCTTCATGGCTAAAAAGTGCGTGAAAGAGAAAAAGGCAAAAGTTATAATAGCTTAATTTGCTTTTTAATTTGGCTGTTTTTGAATATAAAAAAGTAAAGCAATAATAAAAAATAGGTAGAGCGTATGTAGTAAATTGGTTATACTTTAGAAAATTAGTTTTGTTTGCTAAAATGCACATTTCATTACATTTGAATATAATTACTGCTGATTTGAATTATAAAAAATTTCAGTTCTTCACTTTTCTCATAGTCAAACTTGTAAAAGACTTGCAAAGATGTAAGAGAATATGATCTAAATGAAATCTTTTTTAAAGCGAATGAATATCTAATGAATGTATTTCTCAGCAATATGTTTCTGGTTTTCATTATTTCAAGGAAACTTTATATCTTGCTATAGTGGAACTCGTAAATTTTAACAAAGTAATTATTCCTCGGGGGAAGAATGCCGATTGCTTGCTGAGAATATAACACATAATAGATAGTTCAGAGAAATTCATTCTATAGGGTCTTTGATGACTCCTTTCAAAAAAAGTTTGTCTCTTTATGAGTGTTCTTATTATTTTATTTATATTCCGTTGCTCATATAAGGAAAATTATTCCAATATTTTTTTTCTCGCCTAAAAAATTTACGAAAGAGAGAAAACAGAATTTTTAATATCGCAATTCGCTTTTCTAATTTAGCTTTTCTCAATATAAGAACAAATATGCATGTTGTACATTAGTTTTGGGGAAGGGAATTAGTTGTTTTTGAATAATCGTATTTTGTTAGCTATAAATATGAATTTCATTGCATTTGATTATAATTACTGTTGATATAAATTATAAAAAAAATGCAATTCTTTTCAATTCTCGGAATGCCAAACTAGTAAAAGAGAGGACCGGCCAAAAGGACAATTTTTTTGAAGTGAATGAAAACCTATTGGTTGATTTCATGCTAGATGCTGCTGGTTTTCGTTAGTTCAAGGAATATTTCTATACATCCAGATATAATTTAACTCGTAGAGTGTTAATAACATAATTATTCGTGGAAGAAGGAATGTCGGTCTGTTATTGAGAGTGTAGCACTTTATAGATAGTACAGACACATTTATTCTGTTTTGAACTTTGATGACTTTTTTCGTAAATGATTTGTAGTTCTTTTTTTTTCTCTTTTGTATTCGGTTGCTTAGATAAGGAACTCAAATATTTTTTCCGTGGCTAAAATTAAGTGAAAGAGAGAGAATGGAATTTGTAATAACGTAATTAGCTTTGTAATTTAGCTATTTTTGACCATAAGAGAAAGTAGGCTGAGCATATATTTCTAAAAACAGTTTTAGGGTAAAGTAAAGCAATTAATGGTTCTTTTTAAATTCGTATTTTGTTAAATTCCATTCCACACGAATTCCATTAAATTTACTTACAATTGCTCCTAGCTTAAATAATAAAATTTACTCTTTTCAATTCTTCTCACTGTCAAGCTACTAAAATCGAAGACAGTTTAAAAGACTTCTTTTCCGAAACAAATGAACGCCTAATAGTCGATTCCTTGCAATATGTTTTTGCTTCTCATCATTTCATGGAAACTTTATGTCCTGGTATAGTGGAACTCGTTGAGTTTTGTTGTAGACTGCTGATTTAAGTAGCAAGAAAATCCATTCTTGTTTTCCTTACAATTTAAATCATTTTTTTCTATAATTGTCTGTCCGTTAAAAGAGAGGATAGTCAAAAAGAAGTATTTTTTAATGGAAATGTCTAATGGATAATGATTCCTTACAATGTGTTTTTACTTTTATTATTTCTAGGAAACTTTCATGTTCTAGTAGAGTAGTATTTAGAGAGTTTTAAAATTCTTCATTGAAATGCAATCAATCTCAGATAATAGATAGTTCAGAAAGGTTTTTTTATATGTACTTTGATTATTTTTTTGAAAACATAATTGACCCACTCGGAGTGTTTTTATAATTTCCTTTGTTTCCGTTGCTTAGATAATTGGAGAAATTGAATATAATATTTTTCATCGAGGAAAAATGCTTAAAATTAGTAAATTTAAAATTTAATTGTACAATACAATTGGATTTTTATAAATTTGTTATTTTAGCTATGTATTTTCAATCTTGATATGCTTTCAATTTTGATTACTTGTAAATAAAATCAATTGGCAGCAAGAGATGCCTCGTTCATTATAATATTCATGTGCTCTCTGATGTACGTAAAGTATTGAACAAAAAATAATAAAGAGTTATATGCTTCTTAATTTAATCAAAGAAACAAATTTTATTTAAAAAATATGTCAGCAATATACAATAATGTTTTAGGGAAATTTCAGGAGAAAAAAACAAGTGATGGAGATCCCAAATATAATAAACTTTTGCTCGAATAAGCTCAAAAACAATAAATTTACTTTTCAACTTACAGTTCTTGGCCATATTATTAAACAGTATATACATAAGATTCTATCGAAAATCTTAATTATCAGAGGATACTATACAACATTATTGTTTTTACAACTGGCTAACATTGCAGTGCAATACGTTAAAAATAAATACAAGTAGGAAGTATATAAGAAATCTCCTGAATAAAAACCCATTACATGCATGTTTAAATATAAAAGTAATGTATATAAACTCGTACAAAATATATAACTATTAAAACACTACAGCGCGTCTAATAATTTGGTCCAATTATTATAATACACTAATATGATACCTGATATAATAAATATTCTATATTTATATGATATATCGACGAATTTATCCAATTGCCGAATTTATATTATATATCGTCTAATTTAACCAATTGATACACGAACGTAAGCAAGTGTAAGCCGGTTTCAGTCGCGTAGAAACAATAACCTGATAATCTGATAATCTCACCTGATAATCAAGACTTTACATAGAATCTTGCAGCGCGTCTAATAATATAGCCAGGGAGCCAAGTAGCATTTCTCCTGAATTAAGAAGTTAACCTTTAAGACTAGCACATTTATTATTTTTTAAAAAACTAATATAATACTACAAATACTCAAAAAATAACTTATTTTAAGATCAATACATTTAATGAAGACATACACAATCAGGCTTTTGGAATTTAAAGTTAGGGTATAAATAAAATAATGGGAATTAAATGCAAATGTGAATATGCTTGTTTGTAACGAATGAATTAATATACGACGTCATTTATTTTTTAAGATACTTTATTTAAAATTTATTTCCGTATCCTTAGCATGTTCTAGATAAGTCAGAAACGGGAAACTAAGACATGAGTCAACACAAAGAATGACTTCTAAAGTTTCGCGGAACATTAAGCTTACTCGGATTATCTGATGCCTTGCTTTTCCAAACATGCGAAGCATTTATTTATAGATATTCATTTTTAAATTTTAAAATACATTTATTTATATGCCTACTATTTTATTTTAATGTCTATGTTTCATGTGGTTTATCTGAATGTTTTTTAAGCATGTTTCATATGCAGTTTATTTGTACAATTACTTTTCAGTAAGTGATTTAATCAATACTTATTCTAAATTAAAATTTTCTGTAATTGAAAAAAAATCATAATCACATGGTGCATTAACTTCCATAGCAAGTTTTCTAACTTCATACCATACCTGCATAATTTGTGTCTGCATTATTTGTATCTTCTGTTTTATCTGTATCAATATATTTTCAAATCCCTCATTATGAGAAGTAATTTTACTAATTGTCGTGCCATGAAGTTGTTCCGTTTACAGTATTAACACGCAATTTGCATTACAAAAACATTGCCTGCATATTAATACATAATTTTTATTTACATCGGAAATTTTCAGAATCCATATCCATGAGTGTTATTGGCTCTAAAAATTGCCTTTTATTAATTTAGTGTTACATAAATGTCATGTAGTGTAATATAATAATCTACATAAAGAATTCAGCAATTGCATTTACATGCTTCACATGTTTCCTTTGTATCAACAGTTCTTGAAATGCAAATTGTCAAGTAAAATAATTGTCTTTTTAAAATTATTAAGTTGTAGATTAAATTATTGACGAAGTTGTTGCAAATTAGCACTTCATCGTTTCTTTTTATCATCATTTTTCAAAATTCGACAGCATAAGTGCAATACAACTTGGTAATTGTCTTTTACTTATTTTATTCTTTTGTGAAATATCTTTCTTCATTATTAACTCATTGTTTACAAAATAACAACAGTACTTGTAAGTTAAAAAAAGAATAACTTAATAGGTATTAAAGTTTAAAGATCAAAAAAATATAAAAGTCTTTCATTTTAAATTTCAAAAATGGAAGAAAAATATATTTAAAAAAATTTTTTTTGCTGTTTAGAAATGTAGGAAAGTGTTAAAAATTTTAATTCTTTTCCTCCTATTATTATTAAAATTAAATCAACAGTAATTTTCTCAATTTCGGCCTTGGGCGATAACCAAGAACTACAACTTCTGACTACATTATTTTGCCGAATTATACGAATATCTACAAAAAAACACATGATGTCATATTCATATAAGTAATTATAAATGGGTTTCATGAAAGAATTATTATGAATAATTCATTTTTTTTTAAACTTTTCCTTTCATTATGTATAAAACATGAGCTTCATTATGCAAAACTTTAGAAACTATACTTTAAATTAAACCACGTTGAAAAATTAAACCACGTTAAAAAGAAAATGCAGTCTTAAATATTACATTTTCCAAAGAAAATATTGATAGATGGTAGTGAATTGTATTCATATTAATTTTTATGTAATGTTGTAAATGAATACTACTTTTCATGTTTAAAATTAAACTTACACAAAAATATTTTAGGGGAAAAATATTCAGTTCTGCTCCAATTTCCAAATCAAGTTCATTTACAAACTTTAACGTGTGTGTTTAAAATATTTTTTGCTAAATTTATTTTATCAACCCGTTATATAATAATAAATAATTTTTTTACGGGCAAACACAATTTACTACTCATTTGCATTGATCGACCTTGATTGTGGTTCATTAGATTTTGATATTGCTCTTTTTTTCACTTCCTCAACCTGTTCTAAATCTACGAAAGGCAACTGGAAGCGGATTATACATTGTAAAAAATGGAAACTCAACATTCCCGAAACTTTCTTCGCATGTAATGAAACCGTTTTCTGGTATAGTATAACATTTCGTAAAAGTGACGAAATAACTATCGCCACTCATTCGAGAACATGAATTTCGTCAAAAGTAAAGAAATGTTTGGTCATTAAATTTTTTTCGAGAATAAAAAAGTTAAATAAATAAATATAAAAGCCCTATGCTTCACTCTAGTGCCTCGTGGTATCAAATTGGTGGTATTTTTGATCATTTTTTTCAACAGCACCATAAAGGTGGATCAATATCACTCCAATAACACAAGCACAGGAATAGATTTAAATGTTAAAAATAAAATAAAAAGTATAAAAGCACCATGTTACACTCTAGTGCCTCGTGGTATCAAATTGGTGATATTTTTGATCATTTATTTGGAGAGCACCATACAAGTAGATCAATATCACTCCAATAGCGCAAGCACAGGAATAGATTTAAATATTACATCTATGTCCGAAGCGGGATTTGAACCCAGGTTCATCCTGAAATGAGGCTGACTCCTTGACCACAATACCGTCGGTTGGTTTATTTCGTCATTCTAGTTTCGATCATCTAGTCTTCATTATTGTTAGCAATCTCACACAATGCACTGCGATGAGGTTCGAGTTGAGGAAACGTTTCCGTCATTCAATTGAGAGTTCACGTTTCGTCACGTTTGGTGATTTCGTGACGAAATGATTTTCAAAACTACCGATATACAGCTTAAATACTGCTGAATCATCAGTTTTATTTCTAAGAGAATGTAATATAGAATAATATATAGAATATAATAATATTATGTCATATATGTAATATAATGCGTAAAATCAATTGCAGAACTGACCTATAACATACAAAGTACTATCTAATAACGCCAAATGGCAAGTTAACACCCACACAATCCAATAAGCATTCCATCATTTTCTCACTCACTCAAAACTTAGTAATTCTCGAAAGTAGAGCATAATAATTCTCGAGTCTAATCCTCTGAAAAGAGTCCGATAGGAGTAGTTTGCATGTTTAACCCACTAGCAGTTCTACATGTAAAAAGTTAGTTATTAAGATGCACTTTTCATCGCATAGCATTCCCATGCTATTAGATGGTGTATAAGATAATAGTGTATAGGTGAATAATCTGATAATTTTGACCATTTTCTAACCGCCTAACATTTTATACCACCAGAGGGTTAAGCTCTCGAGATCAAATAAAAAACGAAAATATTTGGAACCCTCTGTGAGACATTGTCCGAAATTATGAGAGATTTTAACCACCATCTAATATTGTTTAAAAATTTGAATGAAACGTTCCAAATTAAAATCACATGTGGAATCACATCATGGATTGCTAGTGTCGGTAACGCTTGTCTCGTGTATGATACCGTGAAGAGAGAATCGTGTCATCATGTTTTTGTGATTATTCACGGTTTCTCAATACTTAATATGTAATTAGTCAACCCAGATATGAATATTTATTTGCTTTCTTATTTTGTAAATATTATAAATGTATATATCTATTATGAAAGTTAATTGAGAAATACATAACTTGAATAAACATAAAATGAAAATTAATATACATTAGGAAAAGGATGCAATTTTTCATTTTTTGTTCATCTAGATTCATCGTCATTGCCAGTTATTTCCGTTGAATATGTTCAACAACATCAAAATGTGTTTACAAAGAACATTTCTAAAAATTATTTTATTGACTATTTAAATAATTTTAAAGTAAGTGCAATAAACAAAATATGAGAAGCAGACAATGACAAAAATATTAGGACGTACACTGTAAAAAATTCCGTATCAAATTACGGCATACAATAACAGCACATTCGGTGCATCAACTGTAAATTAAATTTTTATCGTAAAATATTATACCTTAATTTTTACACTAATATTTATTTATTTAGAGTGATTCAGTGGTTTTATTCAGTAATTATTATTCAAAAAATTACGGTAGATCAGATTTTTTTGATCCGTAACATGTTCCGGTAAAAATGGACTTTGACAGTAAAAGTGCCGGTGCTTTTTAGCGGAATTTAACCTGGAATTTTTTAACTTGGAATCTTTTTCACCCGGAATTTTACTCGGAGCAGTATTGAAAAATTTGCATTCAAAATTTTAATACTTAAGGCAAAGTGACAAAATGTAAAAAAGAAAAGGAATTATAATTATTTATCTGTTAAAATAGATATATTTATTAGTAGTGTCATCAAAACTAGTTTTTCAAAACTGAATTGCGTGGTCTATACCATAAAGAAACTAATGAAAATCATAGTTATATGCACGAATTAACATATTTACTTCAATTGATTAATATGCTCACTTAGATATTCAATTTTAAATAAGAATATAATACTTTATTGACGTACCTTAAAAATATTTGTTTTGCACCGTAAGGGATAATTCGAAGTGTAATGAATAATTAACTAATATCGGAAAATTTCATCTACCAATGTTATTACTCTCAATAGCTTTTGATTGGAATAACTGCCCTGTTATCTCATTTTAAGACCACGCCTTAAGGTAATGACATAATTATTTCATAAAAGATAAAAGATAGATGAGAGTTATCGACTTTTGAAGCATTTATATTTAAATATTATGGAGCATGCATATATATATATATATATATATATATATATATATATATATATATATATATATATATATATATATATATATATATATATATATATATACATATATATATATATATATATGTATATATATATATATATATATATATATATATATATATATATATATATATATATATATATATATATATATATATATATATATATATATATATATATATATATATATATATATATACAGAGTTTATGTAAAATCCTAATTATCGGGTGATACTATACTATACTGCTTTATTGTTTTTGTGCGGATGAAACCAGTTTGCCCTTGTTTACATTCGTGTATCAAATGGTTAAAATTGTAATGAAATACGTTAAAGATAAATACAAATAGGAAGTATATTAAAAATCTCCTGAATAAAAACCCATTACATGTACGTTTAAATATAACAGTATTGCGTTTAAAAGTATTGCATATAAACTCGTGCAAAGCATGTAATTTTTAAAAAATATCACAGTGCGTCTAATTATTTGGTCTAATTATTATAATATACAGTTTGTTTCTCATTGTTTTGGTTAAAATGTTAATTTTTAATGAATTTTTTTAAAACTATTTTCAGTTAGTGTATAGTCTTGAAGTTTTCAAAAATTATGAAAAATAAAGAATTTTTTTAAGACAGTGAAAAAAAGTTAAAAGTTAATAAAAGTCTTTAAAAAGTGAAGAAAACAGTTTTGTATCGCTTTTTTTAAAATATTGCTGCCGATAATATACCGCTATATATTTTTTAAATATGTACCGATAATATTGTTACCGATAATATTCCCTAAGATATCAACTTTAATTGAAAATGAAAATTATTCAAAATTCAAAGTGCTCTTTCAACAAAAAATGAAGAAACTATTTTGCTTTCAATAACTTTTCGCAACAGTAACATAAAGTTTGCGGTAGTTAATGATTTTGAATGCAGAAAAAAGAACATAGTGATGGATTACAGTTTTACATAGTAGTAAGACAAACTGGATAATTAAATGTATATCTAAATAATTAAAAATATATATATATTTTGTGATTATGAATAATGCAAAACATGTGTGTATGAATTATGCAAAACAACATGAATTAAGCCCGAATAAAGGCTCAAAAATGGTCATACTATAGTTTCAATTCTATAAGCTAGTAAATTTCTCATTATAGAAACACGAAAAAGTAACGCGACAAGCACATTGTAAAAAGAAAGTGGTTTTAAAAAAAAGATGAGCAAGATTGAGCAAAATTATAAAAGAAAAGGAACAAGAAACATGTAAAGGCATTGGATCAAAACTCTAGGATGCAAGATGTTGAAATAAAATTAGAATATATTTCTAAGCATTTGTAAGAAATAGGATGCTAGAACGACCATTAACTAAAACATTATAATTTTTTAAGATATGTAGTTATTCTGAGAAGTCAAGGTTGGTTGAAAAAAAGCAGTATTGGATGATTTAAGAGAGGAAAGCTCGAAACTACACTGGTTATCATAAATTAAGGAAAATTCACAAAAATCGCGATAACTCAAGAAATTACACATGGAATTTTATGAAACTTACCCACAATATACAACACATAGTAAGGTATTAAACAACATAAAAAGAAATTATCAGACATTAATAGTAGTATAGAAATTAGCACATGTATAAAATAAACAAATTGGAAGTATCGGTTTGCAATAGAAAAAGTACCTTTAATATGGAATATGATTGCCTCTAGAAGCAATACAGCACAAACAGCGATGTGTGATGCTTTCAATTATGCGGTCTATCAGTTCAATAGGAAGTGAGAGCCATTGCTCTTGTAAAGCAGTTGCAAGCGTGGCAAGGGTCTGAGGGGGCGGATTGATGGCAGATACACGCCTCCCTAGAGCATCCCAAACGTGCTCGATAGGATTCAAGTCCGGGGATCGAGCTGGCCACTCCATGCGAGTAATTGTTTCCTGTTGAAGATAATCATCAACAATGCGAGCTCTGTGTGGTCTTGCATTATCGTCCTGTAACAGGAAGCAATCACCAATTGCCCCGGCATATGGGCGCACATAAGCATCAAGGATGTTGTCTCGATAAACCTGAGCATTCACGGTTCCCCTTGGAAAGACATGGAGGTATGTGCGCCCTCCTAAGGATATGCCTCCCCAAACACAGACACTGCCTCTTCCGTATGCATCTCTTTCACGGATGTTTGATGGATGATAACGGGTCCCAGGTTCTCTCCATATCAAATAACGTCTACTGTCACTTTCTAGACTAAACCTGGACTCATCCGTAAAGAGAACAGGCCTCCATTGATCTGACGTCCAGTGGACATGTTGTCGGGCCCACTGCAAACGGTCTCTCCTATGGCGTGATGTGAGCGGCACGCAAATGGCTGGTCGTCTCGCATACAGACCACCTTCGTGGAGCCTTCTGCGCACAGTTGACGTTGACACCAACCTTCCGGTGGCTGCAGCAAGAGAGGATCTAAGATGTGTCGGAGTAGCGGTTCTATTCCTGCGTGCACTTAATGTCAAATATCGGTCATCGGCACTGGTCGTAACAGTTGGCCGTCCTTGACTGAACCTCCTAGATGCCGAATCTGTGGTTTGAACTGTGGTTTGATCTGTGGTTGTGGTTTGAAAGTCTATGAACCACAGATGGACTCACATTTAGCCATCTGGCCACTTCTGATTGACTCTGCCCTGCCTCTAGTCTCCCGATGGCTCTCCATCGTAGTTCTTCAGGCAAATGATGCCTAGAGGTCATTATTACGAATTGGCTATCTCAGATTTTCAATGTCGCAATCACAGTAAAATTTGTGTGCTTTTTCTCAAACTTGGACTTTTATGCTCCAGGCAGATGACGTAAGCCGAGTGCAGCGCCACTAATTTGCATATTGCAATTTTACTCAGCTACTCTTAGTGGACAACATATGCAAATTTTGCACGATTTGGCTTACTTTTGAAAGAGTTATCGCTATTTTTGTGATTTTTCCTTAATTTATGATAACCAGTGTAATAATTAAATAATTCTAGAAACCTATTTATTTAATTTCGCCCATGTAGAACGACGGAAAGGCATTTAAAAATCTGATTTTGGACATATCTGTAATATTAACGGTGCGTTTAATTTATCAATCAATATCTGCAAGATAACACTGATGTGAAATGATAATATGATTCTCAATTATTATTATCGGGAATAAGATATTTAAGTATGATGGAATTTAGTTTGCTTACAAACAAAAAAGTGACTTCAAACTCTCAATTCCGGTCCAAATTTGTAAATAAAAATTTAAAATTTGGATATAATAATGTTTTAAATCTCCTCCAAATGAAATACTTTTTTTAAAGCTTATTGAAATAAATACAATAATAAAGTCTGAAAACTTTTCGAATGTCAAAATAAAAAGATGGTTTTAAGTATAATTTGATTTGCGGACTGGAATTTATTTTTAATCCTCAAATCACCTCTTTGTTTTTATTGTTGAGTATTGAAAAGAGTCATTCAAACTAGTTACTTTGAGCAATTTAATCTAATCAGTAAAGAGAACTGTTTGAAGTAACATTATTAGTTTGACTGTTTTCGAAATAGAAAAATTTCCTTTCAGCACTACTGTGATATTTCAGTCGTCTTATTATCAGGATTTTAATTCCATAAAAACCATGTACTTTAGTGATTCTTTGAACTAATTATGTTAAGATTTATATCATATTAATTTATTCAAGCACATAATTCTCTTCCAAAAATAACGTAATTGTATCACTCTCATCTTCACAACTAATAATCTGGAAAATCAGCGGAAAAGAGGTCTTATCCATCTTTTTGATTATGTTCCTTTCCTTGAAGTCACTTAACGCTGATTGCTTTGCCTGCATAAAAAGGCCACAAACGTCAAATGAAGAGGAAATGATCGCTATAAATCCAATAATGCTGATTGCACGAATCAATTAAGTAAAGCTATTGACATTTCCAGGCAAATTATGCTACCGCTTTTCCATTCCTTAGGTTATGTGGAAAAAGAATTTAGATATTCATTAAAATAGTTTTCCTAGTGGTTCCTTGATTAAGAAGATTTAGTAAATGTATGTAAAATTTAATTTATGATCTAACTTTTTGGGTATTTCGATGAGATCATTAATATAAAGTCATCAGTATAAGTGATTGGTATTTCTAAAACATTTTCTTTTTCATCAAACTAATAAACTATTTGCAGTAAACTATTAAACGGACGTTGGTATTTTGTAAACTGTTATGCATTATTAGGAATAATATCTTGCAGTTTTTATTTTATCAGCTTAGGTTTATAGAAATAGCGTCCAAAAAACTTATAATCATGCTGTTTTTCTATAAGTAATAATTTAATACTAAATTTCCACACACTGAAAGAAAATTCCGGGTCAAATTCCGATAAAAAGCACCGGCACTCAGGATGCCGGTACTTTTTACAGTGAAATCCCTTTTTACCGGAGCATGGTGCGGAATAAAAAATCTGATATACCGTGTAATTTTTTCAATAATAATTGCTGAATAAAACCACTGAATCACTCTAATTAAATAAATATTGCTATAAAAAGTACTGTATAATCTCCCAGAATGTTGCAAAAAATTACAGTCTTTATAGTTCGATGAAAACACCAAAAATGTTTTGATTAGGATTTTGGTAACATTAACAATGACATATTGTTTCATAAAGTGAGTGAAATTTTGGTGAATGTGGTAAAATTTGATAATTTTTCCTTGGTACCTTAGAGCATGGCATAAAAATAATTTATTCTGTTAAATTTACTTTTCAGTTTCGTATTTATACTAAATATGTGATAATAGAAACTATAATTTTAAAAACCAGAATATCCGGCAAATTCGTTATCATATGTAAGGAAAATTTTCCAAATAAATGGTTAAAGTACAGCATATTTTGGTTTAAAAAATAAAATTATGGTTTTTCCCAAAAATATCTTTACAATATGGTATAAAAATTTTACCGGAATTGTTTTCTACGTGTAATATTCTGTAAAAATTATTTTTCCCTGTTTGTTTCATTTATAAATAAAATTTTAGAAATATTGCTTTTTTCTTTCTTCTTAGCTTGTTTTTTTTTTCACTGATACTTTACAGAAAATAACTTTCTCAGTACCTTACTTTATATCTGCGTTTGAATTTACATTTTCTGTAGTGTTTCCGAAGCCTTACTTTTGTATTATTTCATATTCCTTACCTTCTTCCTATTTTTTTATGTTAGCTTCTGAAGTTTGTGGATTGGAAAAGTCTGAAAAGTGTTTTATGTAAAGTGAATGCATCGTAGAAGCGAGAAAATAAGGAATATTGTACAAAAATTGCTTAAAAAGAAACTTGTACCCAAAGCATTTCTTTGTAAAGCACTTCTTTGTACTTCGAAGCAATATGCCACAGAAGAAAAATAATTCTTGAGAAAATGTGACGCTAATCCAGAAAGTATAAGATAACATAATTTAAGAAAGACTGTTTAATATGATGGAAAATATATTGAAAGAATATAGTGACTTATGAATAAATTACCCTTTATGTTTGTTGATTTCTGAAAAATATAGCAATATAGGATATATAAGCAATATAGAATATATAAGCAATATTGATTATATAAGCAATATAGACTAACTACACTGTGAAATGGTTAATCAAATATCACGAAACCCGTTCCTGGTATATGTTTCAAGGATAAATTTCATGAAAGTGACAAAATAACTATCTAATCATACAATGAATTATATTTACTAAGTCAATATTGATACATAAAAGGTAAATAAATACATAGAAACATTAAATCATTAAGTCAAATTGCTAAAGCGCACAAGGCATCCGAAACCAAATTTGTTTTATATAATAGAAATAAGACATAAATAAAATCGTAATAATTAAGATCAAAATATAAATACGTGTTTGCTGAACAGTACTTCATCATGGGACACACTGCCTGCAAACACACAGAAGCCTTTCTGCTGTTAATGGATTAAACAAAAACTAACAGTTCCCCGAGGCCCCTTAATGAAAAGACAAAAATATTACATTTACTACAATTTAAAAGCAATAAAAATCTGAAAATAAATCACGCCTAAAAGGTACAAATTTAAACCAATTAATGAAACGCCTCCTTCAAAACACAATATAAATAAATGTAAATAAAATGAAAGTTACGGTTTATAAAGGTAATAATATAAAAATATTCCGAATCAGTAAGAAAAATATAGCAATATAGAATATGTTTACTCAAATATCACGAAAACCTTTCCTGGTGCATGTTTCGAGGATAAATTTCACGAAAGTGACGAAATAACTATCGTCACTTCTTGGAGGAAATGAATTTGGACAAAATTAAAGTAATATTTCGTCACTTCACTTTTTCCAAAAAAATGTGCCTAAATTATCTAGCATTTTTACTAATCACTTTATCATCAACACCATACAGGTGGAGCCACAAGGCCAAACGAGAAAAAAAAAAATTACACTCATATGAAAAGCGGGATTCGAAAACCGGATCATCCTGGTACGAGATCAACTCCTTGACCACCATACACATAGGTCTGCTGAGCTTGTCGCTTTATTTTCGATTGACTAGTTCATAATCTAGTTTCGTCATTTTTGTTCCAATCTCTCACAATGCTCTAGGTTGAGGGTTCTAGTTGATAAAATATTTCGTCATATAATTGAGAGTATACGTTTCGTCACAAATCACGTGATTTCGTGACAAAATGATCCTCAAAATTAATGAGTTACTACTCTAATATACTACTCTACTCTAAATACAGGATTGCTGAAACGTCAAGAATAATAGCTTTATTTCTGAGAGAGTCTATACACTACTCTACTCTAAATACAGGATTGCTGAAACGTCAAAAGTGATAGCTTTATTTCTGAGAGAGTCTATATACTACTCTGCTCTAAATACAGGATTGCTGAGACGTCAAAAGTGATAGCTTTATTTCTGAGAGAGTCAATATACTACTCTGCTCTAAATACAAGATTGCTGAAACGTCAAAAATGATAGCTTTATTTCTGAGAGAGTCTATATACTTACTTATACTTACTTATCCTCTACGTCCCTTGGGCACTTAAGGCCTCTAGCATATCCCTCCAACGCCTCCTGTCTTTAGCAATAGATCTTGCTTCCTCCCAGCCAGATATTCTACATTCTTTTAATTCGCCCAAAAACATGCACTGGATGGTAAGTCTGGGTCTTCCTCTTGTTCTTTTACCATCAGGGGCCCATGTAAGCGCAGCAGATGAAATTTTTTCTTTGGGCATTCTAAGGATATGTCGGAGCCAGCTCCATCATCGTTTTTTAATTTCATCTTCGATTGTTTTTATTTTAGCTTTCTTTAATAGATTTTGATTTGATACTTTGTAAGGCCAGAAAATTTTAAAAATAAATCTTAAACATTTGTTTTGAAAGGTTTCTAATTATTGTATTTCGATCTTAGTCTGTTTCCAGGCTTCTGCGCCATATAATAGTACTGCTCTAACAATAGATTTGTAAACAACTATTTTTGTCTTTATTTCAATATTCGACTCTCTCCAAAATTTATGTAATCCCTTAAAACATGTTCTTGCCTTGATTATTCTCTGTCTAATATCTTCACTACTTCCACCTTTTTTATCTACAATAGAACCTAAATAGCTAAATGACTCTCTGTCATCTATTTCGTGATTTTCGATTTTAATTTTCTCATTTTTCTTTTGATTTATTCTCATTACTTTAGTTTTCTTCTTGTGCATGAATAAGCCTACACTATTTGAATATTTGTTGAATTTGTCTGTTTTAAGCTGAAGGTCTGTACATTTGGATGAAATAAGTACGATGTCATCAGCAAAAAGTCTATATACTATTCTACTCTGAAAACAGGATTGATGAAACGTCAAAAAAGATAGTTTTATTTCTGAGAGAGTCGGTTAATATTAATATAAGAATAAGAATAAAAATATATTTTGAAAACTAAAGTAGTACATCGGTAAAAATCAAAATAAAGTAAAGATAAAATAAAATTTAGCAATGGTGTTAAGCCATAAATAACAATTATAAAATTCCTAATATGTTGATATATTTAATAACAGTTTATTAAAGTATTCCTATATGCTTTTTTTGAGAATTGTAAAATTACATAAGTGAACTCAAAGCAACTAGTCATAGATTAATATATAGTTTAATTCTGAAATACTGTTTTGTAATCATTGTTACACCAGAGATTTTACTTAAATGGGATATTATTAATTGTGGCAAGAGAAATTATCATAAAATTAAACTTTATTTCTTCCCATTTTAATCTGGTTGATTTTTTACGAGGACCCATAGCAATTCTTTTCGAATTCAATGGCAAATCTACATTAAGAAATTATAATTTTCTGTGAAAAAATGCATCCATCCACTTAAAAATTATTATTTTCTAAATGTCATTATTATTTAAAACGAAATAACTTTTAAGTAAAAATATATATACAGGGTGGTCCCGAATTCATGGTACAAACTTTAATGGTAGGTACAGGACATTGTAACAATGATTTATTGTATAGGAATGTATAGTCGCAAGTGACGCGGTGAGGTGTAAACAGGAGAAATAACGGCCGAAAGGAAAAACAAAGATTTTATTGAAAGCGTTGTTGACAAGTGTCATGTTTACAGTAAGTGTTCAAAATTGCGTCCACCAGAAGCGATACATGCTTGACAGCGTCGGTGGAGCGATTGGCGTACACGTTCAAAGATGCCTATTATTTCACGCACACCTGCAGCAGCTACAGATATGCGAGCGACGAGATCCTCATCTGAGTCAACTGGAGTCTCATAAACAAGATGCTTTAGATGTCCCCATAAAAAGTAATCGAGGCTCGAAAAATCGGGAGATCGGGGTGGCCAAGGGATTGGTCCACCACGCCCAATCCATCGAGCACCAAACGTGGCATTCAGGTAATTCCGTACATCGATGCTGAAGTGTGCTGGCGCCCCATCGTGCTGAAACCACATGCGGTTACGAATGGCGATCGGAACATCATGCAGCAGTTGTGGTAACACTTCTTTCAGAAAAATAAGATAGCTTCCGCCACTGAGTCACGTGGGTAGTAAGTATGGGCCAATCAAAAAGTCGTTCACAATACCAGCCCACACATTAATACAGAAACGTAGTTGAAACGCATGTGGACGCGTTGCATGTGGATTATCGGTTGCCCACACATGGGAATTGGGCGCATTTAAGACACCCTCGCGTGAAAATGTCGCTTCTTCTGTAAATAGCACTTCACCTACGAAATCCGGCTGCAACGCACATTGCTGCATCACCCACAGGCAGAAGTTCACGCGGAGAGGATAATCTGCCGGATTCAATGCTTGTACTTTCTGAAAATGGAAGGGGTGTAAGCGATTTTCGTTTAACACTCTGCATACAGTCTGATGACTCACACCTACGTCACGCGCAACAGTTCTTGAGCTTGACTCGGGTCTATCAGCCACAATGTTCAAGATGCTTTCTTCCAGCCTTGGAGTGCGTACAGCTCTTAATCGACCAGCGTCATGTCTGTTGACGTCGAACGCACCTGTTTCACAAAGTTGACGATGTAACCGTTGAAAAATTCTATGATCCGGCATTCGTCGATCAGGATACTCCGCGTGATGCATTCGTAACGCAGCTCTGTCGTTACCATTTGCACGGCCGTACATGTAATGTATGTCTGCTTTTTCTGCATACGTAAAGTCACCCATCGTCTACGGCAGCACAATTGTGAATGGCGCTTTTCCCTACTGCGATGCATCATTTTCAACGGCGGCTAGACATCTACTGCCCTCTACCGGCAATGATACCAACCGATCACTCCATTTCTCTTTCCTTTTATTTCCCCTGTTTACGCCTCACCGCGTCACTTGCGACTATACATTCCTATACAATAAATCATTGTTACAATGTCCTGTACCTACCATTAAAGTTTGTACCATGAATTCGGGACCACCCTGTATAATTGTCTTAAATGAATAACAAACTCTCTTCATTTTCTTGTGGGAACTAAAGCTTATATTTTTCGTGATCGGATCTTATTGTTTATTTTCTTACAATTTAAATCAGTTTCACTTCAGTTATATTATTCAAAGGAAAAATAAATGGAACATTTTTTCTCACGGTTAGTTTGTTACACATGAAAATTTACAATAACAATTAGCCATTAAAATTAACGGAACATTCACACAAAAATTCAATATTAGGAATAATTTTCAAAATGAGCTTTTATGAAAAGTCTTTAAATGATGTGATATTAAAAGAATGTTAAAATAAATTATCAATCACTATAAAATTATTGAAAGTCTTCCAAATCTTAACGTGAATTAAAACAAATTGTATTTTATTCATTTTTTTGCGGTTCAATATTACTGATAATACTTTGAACGACTATGAAATATACTTTTGAGAAGCTGAAGCAATTATTTTATACATTTCATTTGCTTCTTGGTAAAACTTATTAAAGAGTTAGATCATTTTACTCTTAATCATAGACAAAATGGCAAATATTTAATAAAAATATTAATTATTACTGAAGAAATCCTTGGGAAAAAAACGTTATCATAAAGCTCTTTAAGCTGTAAGCATATACTAACTTCAAAAACGTACATTCTCCCAAAATTAAAAACCTTAAAAAAATGAATATATTAAAAGAAAATTTAATTAACTATAACATTTTGTGCAAAGACTTTTAAGTTGCATTTTTTATATGTTTCTGAAGAATATTTTTGTAATATATTCTTCAGAAACAAGATCTTTAGCTAATTACAAAATTTCTTTTTGAAAACCTTTTTATTTTAAAACCAAAAAAACCAATTTTAATCTTTGTCGCGACAACATAATTTTAATCAATGGAGAGGTTCTATTTAAACATATAAAAAAATGCGACCAAAATTAATATTATTCAAAAGTCTTACTAAATCAGTTTCTAAATAATGTAAAACAATATTAAAATTTCATTAAAATACATTTCTTTAAATTAAAGTTATCTACTTTAAGAGAGATATTTCAAAATCTAGCTTTTTATAAACTTAGCAAAGACAATACTTCACTGATAAAAATGTTAACTAAATTGATATCGAAATCAAATTTAATACTAAACTGTAAGAGAAAATAAGAGTACTAATGGAAACTAAAAGTAAATTATAACTCGACTTTTAACTGAACACTAAGATTGACTATTCATCAATTGTCAATAAAGTTGATGAATATATATATATATATATATATATATATATATATATATATATATATATATATATATATATTATTACAATAATTTATTTTCACAAGCAGCACCATCTATTAACGTGTTTTCTTACTAACTACAGAGCAGAATTTAGATATACGGTATATTTAATATCATTCAAAACGCTTCAGCGCTTAACACTATTTATTAGTTGTAATAAGAAATGATGTTCAACTTTTAAGTGTATACTGACTAGTTTTCCTATCATGCAAAGATTAGAAACTCACATAACTGAATATTTAAAAATTAAAGAGCTATGGCAATAATTAGAAATTTTTAAACCTATTCACATTCTATTTCTCCATTATTTAACAACTTAAAAATGACAAGCTAAGATGAAATCAACAAAAAAGCACAAAATAAATCCAGCAATATATGTTTTCTTTCTCTATTTTAAAATAAAAAAACTTCATGCTTTTAAATCTCTGAAGTTTTAATGAGGTTCTGTATTGCTATACCAGCAATACATTAAGGTTGGGATTTTTTTCCCTATAATAATGACGCGGAAATGAGAATCTGCACTTGCTTATGACGTCATTAGAGAAGAGCAGACGACATTTTCCGAAGAAGTTTCTTAAAAGTAATAATCCTGTTTATAGGGACATATGGCATTTTTTATTTCCTGCCTTATAAACATGTAGGATAATACACTTTTTATAAATAACCTAGCCCTATTTTTATAAAAGGTTTTGGCGCTTCTCTATTAAAAAAATCATCCTAAAAAAGCTAAAACATCTTTAAAAAAATTGGTTACTGAATTTGAAGATGCTATTTTTTTTACATACAGTTTTTAAAAATTTGTAAATTAAGTATCCTTATAATTATTTTGACTGAGTTGAATACAGAAGATTAAAATCCGAAAATAAATTCCTCAATAAGATGCATAACAGTAATATAAATTTATGCTGTTATCTGATTTTGATGCAGGTTTCAAAGTTTTGCTATTAGCATAAAGTTTAATCTTCTACTATTTGGAGTCATATAACTTTTTTTTAAACTTTTTTCAAGAACCGCGTTGAATAGCCGACAACATTCTGAGTTTACGACAAGCAACTCCGTTGCCTTGTATTTTCAAACACAATTTCAAAGACGGAAAAAAAACTCCTGGTTAAATTTGTGGGGCAAACTCCATCAAAAAGCCTTCGCGAAGAAATTTTTGATGGAACTAGCCCGTATTTGCTTTATATGGAAAGAAAATATTCGAAACGCAAAGGCAAGGAGATTTTTATTTTATTTTATAACCGTCGTTAAACAACCGACTCATTTTTTGGGTTTACGACAACTAATGTTTAAACCCATAGCCTTGTAATTTTTTACCCAATCCAAAAGACAAGGAACTCCTGGATCAAGTATTGGAAGAAATTCGCCTTTTTAGGGAACTAACACGCATTTGCTTTTTTTATGAAACTGACACGCATTTGCGTTACAGGACATTTTTATGGAACTAACGCGCACTTGCGCTTCATATTTAAAACAGTGTTGTTTATAAGTTTAAAATTAAGATTTGCTTTGAGATAAAATTTAGATTGGTTTCAGAAAGTATGAAATTGAATGCCTTTATAAAAAAAAATTCCATATTGTATGTAGTTCTTCAACACTAATTTGGAGTAAGAAATCTCAATATAGGAATACTTTTCTACGTGTAATTGAACCTTATGAATAATTCACGATAGAAAACGTCTTCTCGTACTTAAGTAAGTTAAAGTTTCTACCAAAGCGTTAAGAAACGATGTAAAATACTTTTCAAGTTCAGCGATTAAATTTAAATTTAACTTAATTTAAAACTTTCCTAAATTGATGCTTTCTTTTCCTTTATTTAATTTATTTCAATATTTAGATTTAAAGTATAAGTGGAAGTTAATGTAATTAGAATCATCTTTTTAAAAATTATTATACTTATGAATGAAATAAATTTCCTCAGTTTATAAATAGCCTTTTCTTAAAAAACTATTTTCTACTCGCAGATGATATAACTTCTTCAAATTTTCGGTAAATCACTTCAGAATTGAACATAACATAATAAATAAACAAATTTCTATTACTTGTAAAATGTTTTTTTTTATACTTTATAGTTTTAAATAAATTGAATCATAAAAGTAAACTTTTGGATAGCTATATTAAATTCAAGAACATCTTTAAAACAGACCTAAATAGTTTGAAATCTATTATGCACTGTAAAACAATTCACTTAAGTTGCGGAAAATTTATGTCAGTAAAGTTCCCAGATATTACCCGCATGCGACAGATAAAACACATAAACAGAAATTTCCTGCAACAAAATACTACAGAAAATATTTGTACGCATCAGATATTTTCCGTCAGTCAGGGTACAGTAGACAAATTTGGCATGAAGGTAACTGTATACCCTCCGGTTTGCATTGTGAAAAAGATTTTGAAAATTTTTATTGGTGTTTTAATTTTTCCATTTTTTACGTGATGACGCCCAAAAACCAGGATATGAACCTGGGACATCTCTGGTATGCAGCCTACTCCTTGACCACCATGCTTGCTAATTGGTTTCTATATCAGTGTACTAAATTACTTGTTGATGCTATGATATCAAAGTTATTCATGATCAAAACTGCTATCTGTGCCCAACCCATACTGTAACCATTGTTATAGATACAATCTGAAGTAATGGTTATAGATTTTATTTGTTAACAGAAAACTATCTTTTTTGACACATTACGATGTACATACACTGTTAAAATATTCGCTCCAAAATAATGGTAAAATAACTGGCAGCTGTCTGTCCATCCGATTAACCATAAAGTTTACGGTAAAGAACGATTTTTTTTTAAACCATTTACAACTAGTATTTTTCAAAAACGGAAAAATCAATTAAATTTTTAACTAGAAGATCGGCTTTTCGTAAGGTAATGGGCATTGGAGAGTGCCGGACACTTAAAATAGGGCAGGGAGGAAATATTGTGGTGTCAACACTAGGACTCGAACTCCAGTTCTGCCGGTCATGAGATTAACAGATATGCCCGCTCGGCTATGTTAAGTACACAGTTGCAAATAACTGAGTAGCTTCATTAGGTGGTTCTAGTTGGTGCGATAAAATTCTCGTTGTTTGACCGTATTAGGTGAAAGCAGTTAATATACAGTTTCTTAAGCTTAACAGTTTGATTGCCAATTTAATTAATTGTTATTTGACTGTTTTGATTAAATATAGTAAAATAACCATTCAATAAATTGTTATTTAACCATTTTTTCCGAGAAATTTCCAACAGTGTAGTTTAACAGTAAATATCTGCAGTTTTACTGAACAGAACTTTTCTGAGAGAATTTCACAGGATTAATATGAATTTAGAATTTTTTTTTTATAGTGTAGTGCAGATATATAAACAGGCTTATTTCTTCTTTGTTTTCATATTTAAACTGTTTTATCTATGCCTATATTACTTATTAGTCCTGCTTGTTTTAAAAAACAAAATTATGAGGCATATTTATCATAGTTAAAAAAAAACATTTTCTTCAAGAAAAATAATTATGGAAACTTTAAAGATTATACCGAAAAAGCATCGCTTAAGAATGGTTTAAAAAAGATAGAAGATCAAAAGAGGAAATTTCATGAAACTTTATTGGAGCGTACATTGCCCTAACCAGTGTCTCCAAAGATATAGGACAAGTTCCTCTACTTAGGACAAAAGAGCAAATGGCTGAACAAAAACGGATCACGTCATTTACGATAGTAATTTGATTCGGTCGAATAGACTTTTTCTTTCTTAAAAAGTACTTAATCCTTTTTTGCAGAACACTAACCTTCATTTTAGTTCCTCTTTTTGAAAATCAACTGCTTCCACAAATTTTTTTCTTGTAAGAGATTAAGCGTTAAGTTATGTCTTTCAAGAAATAAAAAACGGCCCTATCGAAAGTTTTTGAAGAGATAAAAAAAAATAATAACTTTATCTTTTAAACTATTTTGTTGATAAATTGTTTTTATTGAATACTTATTTTGGAAGAAGATAATATTTGTATAAATAAATTTTACTTGAAAGACATAAAAATGTGCGCACAGTTCTATTTTTCAGAAAATTTAAAAATGATATATTCTTGCAGATAGATATTTAATAGCATACAAATTCGTAGATTTACGTGAGGAAAATTATTTTAAGTAAAGAAAGTCCCTCTTATTTCTTAAATTTCTTTTATAAAATATATTTTACGTTCTCTTCTTTTATAAGTATAATTTACGTTGCGTTTCTTTTATTTTTTGCCGTATGCCTGTTTAGGAAGTGGGGGTGCGATTGTTCCTGTTTTTCAGTGACGCCATCTATGTCCAGGAATTAGACTTCTGCCACGCCATTCACACAACCAAAACCCACTTATAGGGCGAGTCACATTCACACACAAAGAAGAAACGACATAGAACACTCAGAGAGAGAAAGAAACATCCATGCCTTGCCCGGGATTCGAACTCAGGACCTATCTGATGCAAAGACAGTTCCCTGCCCCCTACACAGACCAGTCGGCAGATGATGTGTTTAAAACACACATTAAAATTGTCAAAAATTTTAAATGATTAACGTAAAAGTGAAATTAAGTTGCTATTTTAAGAATAAACGCATATTTTTAAAAAATGTTATATATTTTCTTAAAACGTTTACTTAAGTTCTCATTATAAATGCATTGCATACACAATGCATGCATTTAATGTATATAATGCGTAAAAATTTGAATAATTCAAAATTCATTTCATATCAAATAATTATTCCCACATAACAAAAACGATGAAAATAAGCAATTATAGTACCAATCAAGTTTTCAACTGTAAAATAATTTAACAGTTTTGAACTGCTCAACAGCTCAATTTATAAGGGAAGCTTTCCGTTATGAAATTAATATTTACTCGAAGAGAAAGGGTATACTTCAACTACAAGATGAGCTAAAATAAGATGAATAATTTCAACATATAATAAATTCGCAATATAATAAGATTAAGCGTAGTAGTTTCCATTTTCGATATGTTAGATGATATAGACTATTTTTAGATTTTTTATGCAATTCAACAAAAGCAGTAAAACTCAAAGAAAACAAACAATGCTGCATAACTTAATTTTACACTTAAAGGTAAGAATGCAGAGTAATTTCGTACATAAAAACTCGTTGAGTATAGTTTTCAAACTATAGATCCAAGTTTTTTTAGCAAAATTAAATTTAAGTAGATAACTAGATCTAACAAAATGGTTTTATTATAGCTAAAACAGGTTAGTTAACATCAAACTTCTATTAAAGCAACACGGATAAATTGTAAAAATTATACAGCAGAGTAATTGTGCAATAATTCCAGGTTTTTTTCAAGTTTATAGTTCTTTGTAGTTACTATAACTAAATACCCATTTTATTTACGGGGTGAGAAAGAGTGTTAAAAATTAAAAAATTAATCAGCCAATAGTAAATTAATTAACCAATATAAAATAAAAGCAAAATAAAAAATTCATAATTAAACCCTTGCAATCATGTTAAAAATTGAAAGCGTCGAGACCTTTTAATAAGTTAAAATAAATTCAATTTAATTTATTATTGTTTGTCGCCATTCCGACCGCTTGACGTAATTAGATTAAGCAAAACATGTTTTTTTCGAAATTCAACTTCTAAAAATAAAAGCCGTATAATGCCGTATACTACTTAATAATTATATTAAATATTATGCGGAAACGGAATAATTTTGATTGGTTACGATCAACACGTGATGGTAAGGGATTTTTTTACTATACAATCTACTACACACTGTGGAAGATTCCAGATCAAACTATGGTAAAAAGTACTAACACACTGAGGGAATAATCCGTAAAATTCATAATTACCGTAAAATGTCATACTTTATATTTTAAAATAATAATTATTTAACAGTAGTAATCATTATTTATTTATAGTAATTCTGATAATTTGCAATAAATATTACTGTAAAAATTACGATACATCAGGTTATTAGTTGTGTAAAAATTATAGTCAACTGTAGGGACACTCGGGGTGCCGCTACATTTGCAGTGCGCAATCAAGCATTACTTGTGTTAAATTTATGTTTAAGAAAGTACTTTTTTGTTACAAACATGCTTCGAAATTTTTACTTTAAACATACTAAACACGTAGTTTCACATAATTTATGTGCTACTAATTTGATGACGTCAACACGCGTTGATTTCACTTATTGTCGATTTCAGTCGATTGACTGTCTATTTTTGCCTGTAGAGTTGAGAAGAATTAATTATCGACTATGTCAACCATCATCCATCAAAAGGTACCTATAGATGGAATCAAGTTAACAGTGATTTTGTATTTAATATTTTTATTTTTTATTTTTTTAAATGGCGGGCACTTGGAACTATTGTCCATTGGCCACAGAAAGTGACAGAACTGCTAACTCTCTTTTCATTACCCAGTGGGCACCTGTGGCGAAACCACGGAGGTGGAGCAGCGTCACCCACGTCACATTACCACAACCCTTTTATAAGGCGGGTCACATTCATACATTCACACACAAAGGAGAAAGGACATAGAGCACAAATAGAGAGAAAGAAACATCCATACCTTGCCCGGGATTCGAATCCAGAACCTTTCTGATGCAAGGACAGTTCCCTGCCCCCTACACAGGCCGGTCGGCTTGTATTTAATATTTGTAGTGGTAGTTACGCCACATTACTCCCCTTCCAGAATTTTATCTGTGATCGAATTCGATGAACAGATACCACTAGTTGATTCATGCTGTTTATTTATCTCTATCAATTTTGCTCATTATATTTTTCTTCATTTTTTGTTTATAGCATTTTGCTCATTTTGTTTTGTTTTATAGCATTTCTCTATTTTTTTTCGTTTTGTTTATAGCATTTTGCTTATTATTTTTTGTTCAGTGTTGTTGTTTTATTACCGGGAGATTTTATTTACTTGTGACTAAGTCTGGAAGACATGTACACTTTCCAGCAAAACTGGCAACTTATACTTGCTATTAACATTATTAACTAAGCAAGGTTGTTTAGTATAAAATATTATTTATCAATGATTTAAACAATGTAATATTCAAAATTTTATGTGAAATATTATGTCATTTCAGACTAAAATTCTTTGTCACTGGGGGGATACTCTGTAGTAGTATTCTTAATCGATAATGAATCGATTAAGCAAGATGATTATAAATTATTCTTGTTTGTTGGATGGCAACAGTCTGGTTGAAAAATAGAACAGCTATGGTAAATAAATATTTGCTAAGACCTGGCAACACATAAAACTCTTTTTTGATCAAACAGAGCTGTAATCCATAAAAAACCGTTGATATTATCTTTAGAGCTTTTGAAAAAGCAAGAAACAGAAAATTCTACAGTTTAATTTATAACACAACCAAATAGTAAACCAGTGGGATAAATTTAGGTCCTACGTCCCATTCGAATGATAGGTTTAAAAGAGGGTTAAAAACGTTTTAAGATGGGATGCTAAATGTTTTCTTACACCTGCTGTTCAAGTTTCAAAATCTTGGAACAAATGGTTCTGAAATTGTTATATTCACACACTTACTCAAATTCTCATACCCATATTCTACTTTTATTATTTTAGATTAAGTTACTTTTATTAAGTAATTGTTATGACATAGGTAGAACAATGAGTGTTCGAAGCACATCATTTCATCATAAATATATAAAATAAAGCAAAATTTTTCGGTCTGATATAGGATTAAAAGAGTTATAATTTCATGGTTATGACAAGCATCTTAATTTGATAAACAAGCTTCGAAAGTATCTTGGATCTCACAATTAACTTCTGCCAATAATATCTGGAGACTCATAAATGATGATGAGACTCGGATATTGACACATATTTTAAGTTAGCAATACCAGTTGCAATATATCTGGCTTCTCTTTTATCACAAATGTTGAATAAATATGACAAGAACTGTTCCACAACTTTTAGAAAGCTGTCAATAAATATTTTATCATGTCATAACATTAAAGTTTCAGTGACGCGTTTTATTTATTTTTAAAACTGTAAAACTTTATTGTGCTGAATCAAGGGGAAGTTGATTAATTAAAAAATATAATAAATTGTTCTGAGTTTGAAGAATTCATCCTAATAGTTTTATAAAGTTCGATCAAAATAAAATAAAAAGTTCATAAATTATTGGCGTGATTAGTTTTATTAGCGTAATTTTAAAAGTAATTAGATACTTTTAAGTTGAATACTTGAATTAGATCATATATATCATATATATATATATATATATATATATATATATATATATATATATATATATATATATATATATATATATATAACAATGGGCTCGCCCAGAAACAATGTTTTCATGGGGCACATTAGGACCCGTAATCCTCATAGAACAATCCCTGACGTCTGTAAGCTACTTGAACATAGTTCCAGACCAGTTTCACCCATTCATGGCAACAGTTTTTTCTGCAGGGGATGGTGTTTACCAACAGGATAATGCACCATGTCATAAGGGTCGAATCGTCGAGGAACATTCCAGTGACTTTCAAGTAATGTATTGGCCCCCAAATTCACCTAACCTTAATCCAATAGAGCATTTGTGGTCCTACTTAGAAAACCAAATTCATGCTGCCATGGTACCCCCTCGCAATGTGAGGGAATTGCAGGACCAGTTGGTGAGCGCTTGGTACCAGATACCTCAGACTACCCATCAGCACCTTGTGGAATCAATGCCACGGCGGGTGCTAGTAGTTTTGAGGGCTTAAAGTGGTCCTACATGTTATTAGCAGGGTGGTCATAATGTAATGGCTCTTCGGTGTATATATACTAGCTGAATATCCATTTGTGATGCGAAGGGAATTAAAAAAAGGAATCACGAAATCAATACTGAACAGCACTACAATATCATGCGCAAAACTGAAAGGCGTGTGCCGACACAAATACTAATACTAAAATATTTTCAAGTTTTTTTTAATTTATTATAATTTGTTGCCCTTTCTGGTGGTTTTAGGCAATTAAGTTAAGCAAAACACATTTATAGTTCATACCTTCAGAATAGAGAATAACTGTATTCAGTATCATTTTGCAGTGTGATATTGCAAGCTGCCACTTCATGATAGTTAAAAAGTTACTCGTTCGATGGGCCACAGTATCGGTATTAAAACTGCTCATAACTGGTTCGGTTTTAATAATTTCCAAATATATCAATGTCATAATTTATGTCTATATTAGTATGCTTCGTATTTATTAAAACCTTTCAGCATTTGAGTTTTGAGTGAAATATATTTATCAGTGGTCCCAAACTAAAACGATGAAATAGATTCACTGGTGGTCCCAAACTAAAACGATGAAATAGATTCACCGGTGGTCCCAAACTAAAACGATGAAATAGATTCACTAGTGGTAAATTTTAAAACAAATAGATTTTTATAAGATCTTGTTAAGGTCTTATAAGAATATACCTTTTTTAAAGATATAACTTTTTTAAAGACCTAAGAAATATTTACTTTCTTCTTCTAAGGCACTACAGCCGGTTTCCGGCCAAGGCCGTCATAGTTAGTTTACTTCATCTAGGTCTATCCGATGCTATATTTTTCCATCTGTTAACCCCTAAATCCTTTATCCATTTCTCTACTCTATCAAGCCATCTTGTTCTAGGTCTTCCTTTCTTTCTCTTTCATTTGGTTTTTGGAAGGTTGTTTTTTTAATCTGATTTTCATTGGTATAATGAATTACATGACGTAGCCAACTTATTTGAGAAACTTTGATCTATTTTACCATGTTAGGTTCTTTGTATTCTGATTGTAATTTATACGGATACTCCAAGTTTCGTTTTCTCTTACTGCACCAAAACTTTTTCCTAATATTTTTATCTTGAAAATCGTAAGTTCCTCCCCATCTGCTTTGTTAATTTTGCTGCTTGTTTACTATTGCGTCTAAATATTTAAACTACGCTACTTGTTTAAGCTCATGTTCATTAATTTTCAGTAATTGTAGATATCTGATTTTTTCCTAAATACATGAACTTATCTCCGATTTCGCGTTTTTCAAAGGTATATATACCTCAGATAAATTGTGCTTTTAGTAAGATTTCTTACCTTTTGAATTTTCACAGCTTGATTTTAAAATTAGCAGAGCTTTAAATATATATATATTTTAAAACTGACTCACCAGGCTCTTTTTTTCTACACAATAATTTATGCTTTCCGTTAATATGCTGATTCTTTTGCCCACTGTGCATTTTAATAAATTTAAAAGTTAATCATATGATTTTGTATTTGGCAGATCCGAAGTTGTTAAACTGCTGAAAAATTTATAATACTTCAATGCTGGACAGTTTATCAGTTATCTACATAGCTTATTCCGATTCTTCATCCTCATATTTTAATTTTTTTCTCACACGATTCCAACACAATTTGAGTTTGAAGAACTGCTTTGATTTTCGATTCTGGAGATAACAGAGATGGTGACTCGGAAACCTTCAAGTCCTAAAAATTTAATGCAGCAACCAGGTCAGTGATTTCAGCCATCTTATTTTCTAATCGTCGCCAAATTTATTTCGTATTAAGTTGAAAAATGGAGAGATGAATGCAATATATATTTAACATACAGCATTAACAGATGTGCTTCTATGATGGGATATATTCGACAGGCCGTTACGTAATCAAGCTTAGTCTGAATTTGAGAGAGAATGCCATCTTGTGCTATAAAAGACACTTAACTAAAATATTTACAAAATTACTTTGAGAGCTATCAAAAATTTTCTAATTTCCTAGACTAAGAAGAGAGTTAGTTTCTATATTAACTCTTTTCCATCTATGAGTAATTCATTTGGAATTTTATGGTCCTCATTCTTTTCTTAAAAATATGAATAAAACCTTAAAATGTATTGTATTTATTACTTTAGGAATTAAATATAATTAATTTCACTTTTTATGTATGCAAATTAACTTAAAAACTTGATGAAACGTAAAAATACTACACAAAATTAATTAGGAAATGTTTGTCTTTAAATTAAATAACACCACAAGATGTGCAATTAAACTTACAAACTTTGAGATTTATGTAACATAAAATTACTGCTTAAAATTAATTTTTTTTAATTTTCATAAAAAAAGCATAGGTGACACGAGATATGCAGTTTTTTTTAACTTGAAAACCTTCAGATTGATGCAACGTAAAATTACATCTCAAAATTAATTGTGCTATGATTTTTTTTAATTAAAAGGTAATACGAGATATGCAACTTAACTTAAATACCTTCAGATTCCAATTGTATCTAATATACACAAGTATACTTTATTAATACTAGATTCAATTTTCAGTTCACCAATCATTATTCTGCATCTCGCCTGATAATGGAAGCTTAAGTAATTTATTTGTTGCGTGAAAAAATATCTTAATGGATTTCAAGTTAGACACTGTCTTAAGCGGTTGAAAAACTTCAGAGAAAATTTTGATGGAATTTCTAAACATAACGTTTGTTAATGCTAAGACAAAGACACAGCAATATAAATATCTCTAAAGACGACACATGGTACAGTGATTAGAATAAAGCACTGCTCCTGTGACATAACATAGTACAGAACTTATCTTTCCATTTGAAAAACTTCTAGATGTTTCGCAAGAATTTATCCCGAGAAGCTTTTGTTTTTACTCAGATGTTTAAATTCTATTTCGCTTCGATTAGATTGGAATATTTGAAGTGAATAAATTTTAGTTTTAGTCTTTCATCTCTAGAACATTTTAGCTACGACAATTGATGTTGTGACATTCTCGATGTTTATTCAGCAAAAAAAAAATCTGGAAAATAAATTCGAAAAATAACGTTCGAAAAATTCGAGAATATCGTCTTTGAAAAGAATAAAATTATTTTTAGACAAACGTAAGTTTTCCCTTTAAGCTCTAAAGTGGTGTTATATTTTATGTTTTAAAATTGAATCTAATTAATTATTTTAAATAAAGCTATTTTAGAAAATTTAAGATTTGACAAGTGACTGTCGAGTTCAGTTTTACGTTAATGAATACTTCACAACAGTTTAAAATCTATCACGGATTAAAACTTTTCACTCATTTCAAATTACATCACACATTTCAGAATTAAAAACATAATTTATAAACGCGTTTTTTTTAAATTTTAGGAGTGCTTTAACAATAAAAAGATGCCTTTTAAAAATATTTAAAAAATTTTAGGTAAACATTATTCATAAACATAAAAGAATGCAATTAGCTCGTAATCTGATTAAATTATGAAATGATACTTCTCTTAAATTCTGAAATGATTCTTATAATAATGAAATGATTCTTCTCTTTATTCTTAGCTTAGTTCAAAAAATCAGTTTTAAAATATGTTTAATAAATGCACATGATAGTGAAGCGTTTTGTGAAAAAATAAGTAAAAAAGGAAAAATGGGGTAGAAAAATATAGGAATATATTTTCCGGTCCTGTATAGATGTAAATTTTTCAAGGAAGAAAGTGTATCGGTTTTTTTAGAAGAAGGAATAAAAAGTTTAGTTAAAAGGTATTTTTCATCCGAATTCCTGCAGAAAAACATAGAAACAAAACACAAAATAAATAAATAAATAGTCAAATAACTGTAACAATTGTATTTATTTCTAACAGTTTTTATTTTTATTTTATTTTAATGCTTCAAATTCATATTTTTATAAATCTAAATTTTAAAATTCTAAGAAATTTACGCTTAACTTCAAAAAAGATTTCTTTAATTTTTTTTAAAATTTAATCTAATTCAGTGATTGTCAAATGTTGAAGTAAAAAAATTAGAAAATCCGATTTAAACGCTTATTGTTTTCTGATTTCTAAAAATCAGAACCACAACTTTTTCACACGAAAAATCCTTAAATATTTTTTTAACTTTTTTAATGAGCTTATCAGTATTATTGTATTTTGAAAAAATATTGTGTTGATTAAATTTCAAAAATAATGTTAACGAAAATTATAAGTAGTAATTTAAATATATATTCGAACATAAATTAATGTAGAACATCCGTAACGAATTTATTTATGAGTCTACAACTTATGCAAGGAAGAATATACTAACAGTCGCATAAAAATAATTTATAAATTACTTACATCAGATAATCAGAATATGCGAGCAGTCACTTATAAATAATCGATAAATTAATTACATCAGAGAATCAGAATATACCAACTGTCAGAGAAAAATAATTTATAAATTACTTACATCAGATAATCATTAGTAATTACTTAAGCTTTTAATTAAATGACTTTTATACTTTAATCTGTAAGACTTATGCAAGATAAGTTAAAAAAAAAACTTTCTTTTTCAATTAATTTTCTAAAATATTCATTTCTTTAGTTAAAAAACTAATTGGCGAAGTTCTTTTTGCCTTTTTTTCAAGGAAAAAAATTTGTTAAATATTTAATTTCAAATTTATTTTTTTATTAAGTTTAGTTAAGTGTCTTTTCTGAAAATTGTATAAATGCACTCTGTTATAAGCACGTAGTCCTTCACGTAGAGAGTAAATTTTTATTTGAAGATCTTTAAAGCAGTTGAAAAAATTTAAACCAAGTAAATTTGTCTTTGATCAACAATTATTGTTCCTTAAGTTTTAAGAAAATGAAAAAGCTAAACAAACATGATGTCTACAAAAAGTTTTATTTCTTTTAGAAATTTCATCAATAGCAAGGCAGATTCTAAATCGAATGAATACATTAATTACATTATTAAAACAATTAGAGTATAAAATTTATTTGCTTGTAAAATCGCACTTGTACTTTAACAGCATTTCGTATAATTGTTTAAATATATTAATTTAATAAAAGAAACATTGAAAGAAAATATTTAGGAAAAACATCTAAAAAAAATTCCTAGCCGTTCTGGTAGCCGGGTGGTCAGCGTGCCTGACTGTGCAGCCAATTGTTGTGGGTTCGAATCCCATTCAGAGCATGGATGTTAATTGTGTGATGTGTGAAGGTGGCCCACCCTATAAACGGTTATCTGTGGCAGTGTGGTGTGGGTATTGTTGCTTGCCTCCAACGCTTATGGTCACTGGTAACGTTAACCCTTTCGCGCCTAACGGGACACATACGTCCCAACCAAATTTCAAAAAAATCTTTTGGAACAGAAACGCTTCTCTGCCTAATGGGAGACTTTCCCACAGTCCTGCCAGTATTTTTGAAGGTATTTTCATTCACAGAACATAGATGGCACTACCGTCCATAATGCTGCTCTACGCATAGTTTATGCTACCAAAATTGTTCAGTTGTTAAAAAAACATAAAGGGTTAAAATAAAAAAGGGACATAAAGGGCTCGTCGAGAAAGGGTTAAATGAATAACACTTCCGGAATCTTCCGAGGTGAAGATTAAAAAGTTTAGTGCTTACCGTAAATAAAAAAAGGAACTTTTTTTTAAGGAAATATAAGATATAAATAGTTTTGAAAAATGAAGCACAAACAACATTTATGCAACTTGAAAATAATAGCATGAAACAGTAAACTTAATCTAACACCACAATGCTATATTTTGATGTGGAATAAAACGGATAGGGACTCTCTTTTTTAAAATTCGAAGCAATAAAACATGTTTTGCTTTCTTTGGTGCAGAATGTAGAGTTAGAAAACGAAAAAAAAAACTGTAAAGAAAAAAATCAATAAAACAAGATGAAAAAATAGCTTACTTATGTAAAAGATATAAGCAAGTGGAGTTTATATGTCTTTCCCAATATCGATAAGACTGAAATGTTGGACTGAATTTTCACAATACTAAATCGAGTAAAAGAATTTTCTGAATATTCTTGCTTTTATCCTTTTACATTCCACAAAGTGCTTTTGTTCTTTTTTGAGGAACTTTTGAGGCAGCGGAAAATTTCTTGGAAAAAAGCTGTTGCCTAAAGGTTTTTAAATTCACCAACAAAAGAAATCGTAAATAAAAAAAAATCTTTCGCAAGCCTGTTCCATTGCTGCTTTAACATCTACTTTACATTTTGGCGTAAAGCTATATAAGATTTATTTATCTTTTAGGAAGAAAACACAGTTTAAGTTTATTAGCAGCATTTTTATTGTGGTTAATATAATTTAAATTAATGCAGGTTTTTCAAACTATATCAATGAAATACCTTGCAAAAAAGTTAAATGCTATGATTACTCAAACAACTACAGAGTTAAAATTGTTGTTAAATTATATGACATCTCAAATTGTCGATTATTACCACCCTTGGTATATAAATCTTTAGAATCAATATCCATAATGGATAAAACAAAATGCAAATTAATATTTAAGTAACTAAAATTAAACACAATAAAAATCTGAATTAGGATAGGGTGTCGAAATTTATCATAATTTGTTTGATTTCCCAAGGAAGCGATAGAAATCGAAAATACATATTTAGCAGCATTTACAATAATTTAGCCTGGCAAATTAATTGGTTTTTTTTTTAATGTTCCCTAAAGATTCATCAAATTTCAGCAGAAGTTTCTTTGCTTAAATAATGCTTCTAACTTAATTTCTAACTTTTTTCAACGTTGTTCTTGACAAGGATGCTTAAAATTAGTCAGTACTTTAAACGCTGTACGTTGATTCGTGCATCGATTTGAGCCTTAAATTAGCTCAAGGTAAAACGTTTTAGTATTTCTCAACACCAAAATGTTGAGCACGAATGTGGTGTTGTGAAACACACTGTTAGAAATTTTGTGGAAAGAATGGCAAAATAAAAATCTATTTTTATTGCTATTTTACCATATTTAAACAATGCAGTCAAATGACCATAAATCAGATGGAAATGAAACTATTAACAGCGAGAAAAATCATTTATTAACTATTTTTACCTAAAACGGTTAAATAACAATAATTTTAATGCACCAACTAAGCCCACCTAATGAAGCAACTTAGTTCCTTACAACCGCTTACATATTATAGCAGACAGAGCTAATCTGTCAATCTCACAACCAACGGAACGGGGGTTCGTGTCTCAACGTTGACACCTTCATTCCCTTTAACACACATAAAGAATTTTCAGTGTCCTGGACTCTCCACTGTCTATTATTAAATGAGAAGTCTAGCTCCAATGTCCAGTTAAGTTTTTTTTGCGGTTTTGACAACACGGTAGTTGTAAATGGTTAAGAAACTATATAGTTTTGTATTCATGATTTTATAACCGTACTAGATGTATACGGTTTCAAAACCGTAAAGGTGAAAAATATTCTTTGCCGCAAACTTTACGGTTAATCGGATGGACAGACTGCTGCCGGTTACTTTACCATAATTTTAGAATGAAAATTCTAACAGTGCACCATAGATAACTTTTGATTATTGGTATTTCACTATACTATTCCCTATACTCACTATATCAATTTCACTATACCAATAACCAATGAGTAAACACCAGGAATATTCTTTTATACTACTTGATGTAAAATAGTTGCCACTATTTTGGTATTCAGTTATTTTAAATCTTACTATAACAACAAGATATGATACATATGCAAATCAGTAAAGTTATTTTCATGACGCAATATAAAATAATTGTTATTAATTTAGGATGTTTGCAAATACTAATCTTTAAAGCAAAATTAGTTTGTCCACCAACATGCACGCGACACAGAAAAAATATTATGTTGAATCAAGCTAGGCTTAACGAATCGGAAATGAATATAAATTTATTATTCTAAAGTTATTTAATACAACTGACAGATTTATGAAAAACTTATAAAAACAAAATTATCTTTATTGCGCAATTAAATAAATGCATACTTTTTGTAACAATTAACATTCATGTTAATTGAATGTTCAGTAGAGGGCGAAGCAGCCAATTTTTTCTATTTTGTGCTTGATTGTAAGCACTCTATCGTTTTCATCAGCCGGTTTTCAATTGTGCAATTAAATTGGTTAAATATTTCATGAATGATGCAAATGCATATGAACTTGGTATAAGCATTCAAGATTATCATTATCAAACAATTACGTTTTAAAACTTATACAAACGTTAGATTCGGTATTAACTTGAAGTAAAGTATTTATTCACACAATTTACGTAGCTTTTCAACATTAAATTTGAATAGGTATTACCCACAGTTTCTACAGTACAGTGAATATTCGATAATGGAACCACTTAAAAGTCTATTAAGACATCTTACATGAGTTCAGTAACAAATTCAGAAGAAAATACCTCATTCTAATACAACGAACTTATATTTTCATTCTTTTATCGGGTTGCTTCTAACTAAAAGGACATTAAAAATAAATAAAAACAAGCTTAAAAAATGTACAAAACATTGGACATTCTTACGTTTAGTAAATGCAAAAAGTAAAGCAATCCGACGAAAACCCATTGTGGGCCATGGGTTTCTTGAAAATTAAGTTCAATATAGCGTACAATATTGCCTCCAGAAAAGCTGTTACCCAACAATAGAAGCTGGATGGGCTTCAAGTCGTCACCACTGAGAATCGAATCGCAGCTCTTCACAATGACAGCTCATTGCTTTTAACCAATGAGCCATCCATTACCATGAGCCATTAACCATAAGCATGTAACCGTAAGCCATGAGCCTGCCAGCTAATGACAGGAACTCACATTTAGTTTAAAAATAAGTAAGAAATTTTACTTAAAGAGAATACAAGTGCTCTGTAGATTATGTCTATGCAGTTCTTTCTCCTGCCGTTACTTTTTTTACAGTAAATTATTGAATTTACCTCTCTAGTTTCTTTATATGATTTTGTATATGTAGTTCAGTATTTTTAATTAACGTTCCACCATGGCTCATTGGTTACATGGCTTATTTCCTGATTACTTAGCATATATAGACTTAGCATATATAAAATATTACTTTACATATTCTTCACACTTTTTACCGATGCTCAAAATCACAATCAATAAATTCAATCAATAAATTATCAAAATCGCAGCATTATCTATGTAGTATATGGATATTTGTATCTATGGCAGGGCATAAAATTCGGCATTTTATAGACTTCATAGTCATTATATCGCTCATGGGCTGCAATAGCGGCACAACTCAAAAAATTAAGTTTTGAGATAAGTAGGTTTAAAGTTTTCATTGCAAAGCAAAATTCATAAGAAATGCTTTATTTTGCTTAAACAAAGATTACATTTAAGTTGAATTATGAGTTGTGCTAGTATTGCTGATGAAAGAATGTGTGTTTTCATATTTATACCTGTTCTTAGTCCAAAACGGGTGTTTTTTGAGTGGTGCCACTATTGCAGCCCATGAGCGATATTAAATAATGACTTTACTCGATCAGCAAAGTATGGAATAATTAATATTTTATACAATGTCTGAGCATTCTATAGAATGGCTAGTTAAAAACATAGAGACAATCTATGTAATGGCTGGATAAAGTATACAATAATCCACAGAATTTTATATTTGACTTAAAAATCATTTAAGAATGCTCAAGCATTACGTGACATGAAATACCTAGGCCTTCTGGGCAAAATATATTGCAATTCTTCAATTCCATTCCTAAGCAATCTTTAGATTGCTGTGATTTTATACGTTTGCTAGCAACATTTTAATTTATATTTTGCATGAAGTTCGCAATTTCCTTTTATAGAAAAAAAACATTGAAAGTCTTATATAACTTTCCTGACCAAAATTTTTGTGAGCAACAAGTAACATTGAAAAATGACTAATTAAAAGGCAGCCTACTGAAACAAATGCTATTATATTATGTTTGATTTTAAACTACGCATCAGCAGGATAAATGACAGGGAAAGTAAAACAGTGGATGTTATTGAAGATTCAATCCAACCGAGATGGAACACTTTCATCAACAGTAAAAATGCCTGGGGAAGTAAAACAGAGATGATTTAACCCTGGAATTTAGCCTACTGTTGAATGTATACCAATGAGGCACGGAATGAGTATAGGTTTTAATGTAAGATTTTAAAATTTAAATTGCTTTTAATGAAATTGTTTATCATCACAATGAATTACTCTCAAAGTTTTATGCATTATTTTTTTTTTAAATTTCTTTTTTAAATACTTCATTTAAAACTACGCATTAGCAGGATAAATGACTCGAAAAGAAAAACTGGGGTTGTTATTGAGGATTTAACCCAGCAGAGATGGAACACTGTCATCAATAGGAAAATGCCTGGGGCGCCTGGGGCAGTAAAACAGAAACTGATTTAACACTGCAATTTATCATGTAGCTTAATGTGTACCAATGAGACGCAAAAATGAGTATAGGTTTCAATTTTAAATTTTACCATTTATGATTTAAATTGCTATCAATGAAATTTTATTTTATCACGAAGTTATATATTTTTTTTTTCAAAAAGAAAAAAAAATTAGTTTTGTGATGTGGCTGTATCACACTTGCGCCAAATCGTTTTTTATTTTAACTGGTTTAATTCAGTTTTGTTATTTATCGCTGGCAATTCAAACTTAATTCAGCAATTTTTGTTTTGGTTTTTTCCCCTTTAAATTGATATTTTTAGTGCGATCTTTTACTTAACTGTGACCGTTAGGGTGGTATGTATTCCCACTTTCTCTCAGGGCTATATCGCGCTAATTGGTAGTATTAAATCTTACTTTTCTTCAACTTTCTAGAAATTCTGAACTTTCATTTAAATCAAAGTCATCCTTAAAGAGCTTCAAACCACATCACACTGTACGTCATAATTCATTGTTTATTTTTAAACTCAAAAATTACAACATAACAAGTTTTAGAAACTTCCTCGTCTTGCAAGATTTCCAAACTAGTTTTAAGAAAAAAGGAAACGTAATAACTTATATCTGAATCCGCTTTGCATTCACTTTGATGTCATCTTTTATGCCGGCAAGACATCCAAGTCATCTGTAGCCTACCCCTTATTGAGGATAAAATCGCAAGTTACAAAAGTTTACTGTCTGAATTATTCATGGTAACTCATGGTAACTCTCGGAGGATTGACATTCTTCTTGCATTTTTCACTATTTTATGTCCTTGCGTTTTCTTTCTTATCACAAATGAAACTAAAATAAGGAGTCTGATATGAGACGAAACTTTCGCCAATAGATATTCAAAACTCTGAAGATATATTTTACATTTTTAGCTTAGAACATGCATTTTTTAAATTGGATATTTTCTGTAGTATACAGAATTACATATCATGGTAAGAGTTTCGTAAATATTTACTAGACTGAATGTTTTCTTTTTTTTTTCTTCTCCTAAATATCAGAAACTGCAAGAGGAATGTTGTTATTATGTTTCTCAAAGTCTCTTACTAAGATATATGGAAATATGATATTTGAAAACCGAAAAAAGTATTCTGTTGTCCATGTCAGTTGTCTTAATAAGATTATAGTTGAGTATAAAGTGTTACTTGCGAATAATAAACTGAATTGTACTTTCAAAGCTGTTTCAGGATATGCGTAAAATTTAAACCAATTTTAAACTAATAATCCCCAGCTATTACAGATCGATAATATAATTATTACTATATTTTTGTAAATAAATTCCTATTATGAACACATTACTGTATACAATACAAAACACGTGAAGTATGCATATTTAAAAAGATAAATTCGGCACCCAGTTTTGCATAGTCAGATTTATTGAAATAGGGCATTTTAAAATCAAAAATATGCAATTTGTTGTCACATTCTGTGATGTTACTAAGAATATAAATATTTCTTTCAAAAATAATGTATACATACTCCTAAAGCCTGGCTGTGGTAAAGAAAGGTATAATAAAAAGCCTCTTCTATTTTTTTAATGCAAGCTGCTTTTGAATTTTATATTTTTGGTATTTTTCTTAGATATCTGCCCTATTTTTGTTTTGAAAAAAAAAGTTTACAAAACACACAAAGGCTCTAAAAAATTAATTCAATCGAAATCAGCATGTGTTCTTAAAATACATAGCTTTTTCTCAGACTGTATAGCTATATGGAAAAGATAACAAATATGTTACAAACAAAGCTATAAATCTGATTCTAAAAATAGGTTAGAACGGAATATTTTAAAGAAAAAATGCTAGCGTTTTTTGATTTCCAAGCATAAAATATGGTAATAAAAATAACTTTAAAGTAATATCTCTGACTTTTAGAGTATTTTGATTTTTTGCAACTTTTATTCAGTTTTAAATTTAATTGATTTTACCTTTTATTTAAAATAATCATGTCATTCATTCATCTCCGTCTAATATTTACAACTATCCAGGCTAAAAAACAGACGAGCTGTATTTACTAAATATCTTTCTTTTTTTAAGTTTTATTCCTTTTTTTTATTAAATATTAAATAAAGCAACGTTCGATGAAGCGATGCTTGAAAAACTTACAACGAATTTTCTTATTGTTACAAAGCTACACAACGGCATACTTAATCTAAAATGCAAATATTGAAATTTTTTCTTTAGTTTGCCATAAAGAAATGTGATAAAATTGGTTTCTAATTTAACTTAAATTTTTTAATTTATAATCTCCAGTACTAAGTAACCTAACAAGTACTTTAACAAAATGCAAAAAAGAAAAATACTGAAAATTTACAGTACAAAAACAACTCAATGGCAATTGAAGCTTTGTCAAGAATTAAGCTTCATTACCTCTTGTTAAACAAGGCAACTCAGAACCAGTCATGACGTCATAATGGTTAGGAGAAAGTAACTAACCATTAATAATTTAAAAACAGACAGTAATTTAAAAACAGACAGAGCAACAGTAACTTTTGCAAGTTACTGTGGCTCTGTCTGTTTTTAAGTCGTGTCAAAGGAGGAAAATGAAACTCATTAAATATAAACTATTTTTTGTTAATAAGGATGAATTAAAATGATATCTCAAAATTGTAACAAATATACACCTTTCTGTTAGTATTTAAACAAACTGATGAAAGAATAATAAATATTGTTTCTTACATACGATTTTCTTCCGCAGCGAAACGAAAGTTTAAAATAAATTATTTATCTCGTATTTGATTTGTTAAGAGCAAATCAGCATTAGACGCGCTATCTTTAATGGTCCAATCAAATTCAATGCTTTTGCAACGTCATATAGTTTTTTATTTTTCAAGAACGAATATTTTTCTCTTTATCGAAATGTGTCGCCAAGTCTAGGATTCCAGTGAGACTACGAAGCTATAACCTTCTTTTATTAATTCTATTATATATATCGTAAGAAATAGTACGAATTAAAATTCCGCCTGGCGAGTTTAGTTTTTAAGTTAAGATTCAAAAATATGTTGATAAATATACTCTGGTACTCTATACGTGCTCACCTTTTCTTTTAATTTTTTTTTAATTTAGTTTAAATGGTAATTTTTTTCCCTTTCATTTCTCGTCCGATGCAACGTTTCATGCAGAAGTTGGTTTAATTGCTTATCATCAAAATCAACTACTCGGCTTTAATGAGGTCCTTTTTTGAAGACAAAATATCCACTTTTGACTGAAAATACCAAGCACGAGTGGTTCTTCAAGTTATGACGATCTCTTCATACACAGCGCAATTGTTACTAGGAGTTCTTGCATCCTTAAAAGAGTGATTAAAAGCAAAAAAAGCTACTTTTTCATAACTTGACACTATATTTCAATAATCTCAAAATTAAAAAAAATTAATCTAAAAAAGTATATATTCTGATAGATCGAAACATACACTTTCGAATGATCTAAAATATTCCGTCATAAATATTAGGCGTGAATTTGAAATCTAAAATAAAGACTGGAACTTTGTTATTAACTTAATATGAATTTCATAAATCTTGTACCATTTACAGTTCTATTTTGCAGTATTTATGACTTATACCCCAAACAGCATTATAATATTGCAGCAAATTTTATAACAAAATCCTCACATGGTATATAAATAATTAGCGAATTAACCATGCAAGATTGAAACAATGTTAAATTTAGCTATGCTAGTTTACGCAAAAGGTTCTCTCATGAAGTTTGTAAAATAGACCTTTTTATATTGAGATTGAATCTAGTAAAAAGAATTACATATCATCATAAAAAAAACTGCCGGGTTTGAGATATTTAACATATAAAGGAGAAAAAAATTTTAAAATAATATTTGCAATGTAAGTTAATAAGTTAGATTTCTTTGTAAAGGTTTATGCAAGCTTTTATTACACCATTAAAAGTTTATTTTGGCATTGTGACATTTCTACATTCTAGAAATAACGATTTAACAGTAAACCTTATTGTGTCAATAAGAAGAAACCGCAAATATAACGTTGCTGTAAGGTTGTAAGCCATCGGGGATTATTTAATGTATTTATAAACTTACAATTACTTACTTGTGATAATGTAAAATACATTTTTTTACTAGCAATAATCAACTAACTCATACAATAAAAAATTATTATATGATGATCAAAAATATTTAGTTTTGTCTAAAAATATTTCTACATGGAATTTCTTAATTTAATTATTTTGTCCGAAGAAAATATTCTTAATACACGCTCGGACAAAATTAATGTTCTGAGAGCAAGCTTTTTTATAAGAAGAGAGCCATTTTAATCTAGCCGCCTTCCAATTATATAATTCGAGCAAAAAAAATCAAACTAATAATTACTTTAATGAACTCTCACATACTTGGAGGATTTAATTCAAAGTTATTGTGTTCTCGAGAAAAGGAGACGTATAAAACAGCGGCCCGAAAAACAGAACTCGATTATAATGCTGGGCAATTTTAGTTTCGAGATTATATCAGCTTAATTAAAAGAGAAATAAAATTAAATCACTTTTTTTCTGAATTCTAATATATTTTCAGCTATTTCATGTGAAATAATTTTAAATTATCTCGTTTTATCATAATTGTTCAATTTTAGAATCTTCGAAGAAACTTATTTGCTTACTTTTAATTAAAATAAGCAATAATTTCAATTGCAAAATATTACTCCAATACAGATTTCAATCTCGTTATTTAAAGTGGAAGATTGGATAAAATTAGCTTAAAATTAACTTTCGAGGACTATGTTTGTGTAAAAAAATACAATTTGAAATTGGATTTTATATTGAGTTATTTTAGTAAATCTTGATTTCTTTGTTTGAAAGTCGTATGAAAATTAATTATTACTGCGGAATATAAGAGATTTGATTTAAATGTTTTCAACTAAATTATTTAAAAGAGTTTTTTATTCAGGGTTATTTTTATTATTATTTTTTCATTTATTATCATTTTTAGGTTACTATTATATACAATAGCTATTTCGTATAATTAAAAATAAAAATTTAGTATTTTTATTTTAACGAACGTTATTTAAAAAAACTTATATATATTTATTTTAAAATTAATTTTAGCGTTTAAATTCATAACCATTGATGCATATTGCACGTGGACATTCATATTCTGTAATCTGATACATATTTCAATTCTTAAGGTGGCGCTGTTAGTCTAGCCGCGGAAGCTCTATTGCTGTAATGTGGACTGTAATATACGATAATAATCGATTTCCAGTAAATTACAAATGTGTTGAGTTGTTTTGTTTCTGAATATACTTCAGATTATCAAAAATACTGATGACAATGAAAATTCTTCCGCAGCTTTTTCATACGTCAAATTTAAGTACCTATATATTTTAAACATTTGATTCAGAATAATTTTAACTTGTTAATGTCCTATTGTACATTTAATTATTTCTAAATAACTATGATTGTTTTAACATAGATTTCTGAACATTCATATTATGAATTAAGGAATTTTTATGCGAATACGTTCTATCTATGCACTTATCAATGAAAATAAATTTTGTAAATTATTTTATAATGAAATGAAATCTTATTTTGTGTGCTTATATATACACTAAACGTGTATTAAGAAGTAAAGTATGATCAAAACTACCGGAATATGGTAACATTTTTCATGACACTGGCTCTATAAGAACCCAAAAAAGTTAAATAATTTTTACCGAAATGATTTGGTAATAATTTTGATGAAATTAATAATTAAATGTAGTTTTATAATTGGTTCGATCCTCGGGCCGGGCGTTGACTCAGCCTATCATCCCATCAGTGGGTCGATAAAATGAGTACCAAGCATGCTTGGGAACTAAACACTGGGGGTTGCTCGTTCGTTTTACCACCTGACCGGAACATCTGCTCCTGCACCCCAGAGCCCAAGGTCAAGAAAACTGAGATGGGCACAATAGGCCTTGGCCCTCTGTGGGCTGTCGCGCCACTGAGTTTAGTTTAGTTTAGTTCAGTTTTATAATATGCGAGATAGCTTAAAGCATCTAATAATAAACCATTTACTTTGTTAAATTTATTTTGCAGTCTTGTATTTTTAACTAAACGCGTAATAAAACGGGCAAATATTTTTAAAACTAGTCCTGGCGGTAAATCGCTACCATCTGAATGGAAAAATTATTTAATGAATAGTTTAAATACCATATATTTTGGTTTTATTAACTTTAAATATGAGTTTTTGCTACCAGAAATGTCATTAGCATAAAGTATGTTAATTATACCAAAATTTTTTCTCGGTCTGCATTTACTTTATTTTTAATTTTAAAATTTATTTAATTGGTTAGTTTTATTGAGTGTCTGTGAAACAAGCTAAATAATGTGCCAAATCATATTTAAATCAATAAACAATTGCAGAAGAGCTACAAATAACTAATTTACTAATTCAATAATCAATAATCGTTTATTGGTCGATAATAATATCTGAAACATTTATATTTTTATTTGCACTTATTTTTTAATCAATTTATTTTTCATTCTTTTGAATTTTCTGTCACTTTAAAATTAAATTATAATATATTTTTTTATCCCTCAATAGCTATCACCGTATTCCTTTATAAAGTGCTGTAACCAGCGATCTTCTAAAAACAAAATCCTAAAAAATCATGCAGTTGCCGTATTTTAAGCACAGGTTTACCTCCTAAATTATAGACTTCTAAATCACAACTAATAAAGTATGATTTATTGAATGTGTTTTTCTTAAGTATATATTTTTAAATGAATGCTAATGTAATAACACAACTACTAAATATAATAATAATCGATTAACTACGTAGCTACTACTACGCACCATTTCGAGGAACAAACAGGTTGAATATATAATTCATGGTTTAAATTAATTGGATATTCTAGGCATTTATGAGTTTTCACAATGCTGCAATTCTGTTCAAGTTCAATAGCTATTATTATATGGTTTACGCAACATAAATAATTCAATATATACTTTAGTGCAGTGCCGATCACCAAGCTGAATTTAATGAATAATTAGTATCTTATGGGGAAATATTTTTACAGTGTAATTAACTATATAGGTGATATATAAATTCTCTATGGGGAATATTTTTACTGTGTATAAATTGGGAATATATTTTACAGTTATCAGCACCGGAAGCTGTCTAAGGTGAAATGGAAATTTATAAAAGACAGCAAAAGATGAGACAATTTATTTAAGCCAAGCATTATTCCCAAATTGCAAAACACTAATTTATTAGTGTTGCTTATGTGTTTACTGATTTACTGGAACACTGATAACAAAATTTGCGTTGTTTAATTGGATATTCAAATTTCTTTAATTTAACAATTGCAGTGAATGAGATAAGGACACTTACAATATAAAAAGTTTTCAAAATAAGATTTCTTTATTTATTTTCTTATTTCAAAATAATTGCATATTATTACTATTGTAAATTTTAGCAGAGATGCAATGTGAAAGAGAAAAATATGTTGCAAGTAGAAAACGAAAAGCTGGCATGGATTAAAGACATTTTTGAGAAAATTAAAACATTATTTACAGCGAAAAAAATTTAGCAGATTGTAAGTATTATAATCAAATATTCAATTTATTAATAAACGAATTTATAGCTATGAAACAGCATTATGAACACTGAACGCCATCTAGTGGCAATAAGAACGATTCATCGCCAGTCGGCTTCTAACTTCTGAAGCGGAATGATCTCTCAACATATTTTATTTTATTATTATTTTTTGTTGGTATAAGAACTGTTTTTGACATTTTATTTTATAACTCTCAGGCTCTCTCCCTTGACATGCATTACTAAATAATTTCCTACCTAGTTGATGGTTATTTTTATGGAAGAACGGCTACTATTTTCTGCAATTCGTGTCTTACTTATAACTTATAATATTTTATTAGGTTCTCAGTCGTTTTAATTTGGTGGAATCTTAATTTTTGTACTACAGAAATATGTGCATTTGTGTGAGAGAGGTAAGTTTTGAATAGTTAGAATAAATTTGCAGCAGATTGATTTAAAGAATACTAACTTTTATTAAATTTGATCGGATGAAAACCATATGTTTGTGTCTTAGGTTAATCACATGATATGCTTCGCGAAACATGAATATTGTGCTTTATTTTTCACTTGGGAATGATCTTTCCCTTTCTTATTTGGCACAGTTAAAAATTACAAAAAGCATAATCGATAAATATTTTTATGATTGTAGATAAAATACTAAGTATCTGCTTATTAAAATCATTTTCGAGGTAATTTTTTGTTTAGAATATGTTTTATAATATTGTAGTAAAAGCATTTTTATCTTCCTAAATAATTTATCGACTTTTCTTTATTGGTTTCTAAAAAAAAAATCTTTTTCGTGTTACTGCAAGAAACTCTCATCGGAAACTTAATGGTCTAAATTGATTTCTAGTAAATCTTATATAACACGTGGAAATTCTCACATGCTAGTTAAACATAAAAGACATAAAAATAGTTTTAAACATAGATTCAACAGAGACTGTCTAAGGGTATTAGTTTTGGGTTATATCTGATTGATTATAAGGTTTTAACCAGGTATTCCAGGAAAAATAAAATGTTTCTCTTATAAATATAAATAACACAGATAGGTTCTATTTTTTGTCAAAAGCATTGCTTAGAAGCTTATGATTTATTCATTTTATTTTTAATGTTAAGGAATCAAAAAGAAATCCGTATTTATATTTGCTATAAAAAATGCTTAAACAAGTTGTCAGCAAGCTATAGAATAGTGTCTGAGCCTAAAATTTTAAAAATATGTTTATGGTTATTCAATAGCAAAAGTAGAAATTTGGAAATTTAAAAAAAATGCCAATATATTAAATAATGCAAAATTAATTATTTTTGAACAGTGGTTATTGAACATGGTTATTGAATAACATAAGTCGAAAATTAAAAATATTAAAGTAATATTAATAGATTAAATGCTACAAATTTAACTAGTTTTAAGACATTGTTATTAAATATCAGTATTATATGGTTGTTAAATAACAAAAAAATAAGAACTTTCAAAACAATGGCAATAGATTTTATGTTGCGAAATTAATTATTTTTAAACAATGCTTATTAAATAGAGAAATGGAATAAGTAATAGTAAGAACATTGAATAGGGAACAGAAACAAGAGTTAATTTGTTGTTGTTGAGGATATGAGTGACCACGTTCCAGCTATTGATTATTTCAAATCTTCAACATTTCCATACTCTATAAACATCCTCATGCCCCATAAACACCCTTTCAAATGATTACCTCATGAGTATTTATTGCGTTTACTTCGAATTACCTTCCAGGCCATTTTATAACTTGTTTTCCTTTCCTGTCAAAAACATAAGGTCAAAACTACAAGAATGTAGTAAATTTACCATGTTCTCCTTAAGAATTTAAAAAAATGTGGCATACCATTATTAAATCAAAAAGTCTTCAAATATTGTATTAAATACCGTTCTCAGAGTTTGTCTCTTAAGGAATTCCACATAGTAATTTCAGATTTTATAATTTTTTTAATAGATTAACAGTTTTTCATGATAATTTCAAAGCCCATTTAAGTGTTTGAAATAAAACCGAAATTATATCCAGTAGGTGCTTAGCAAAGTAGAAATTGTTAAAATGTTAAAGCTTCAGAAAATCGAATATACTTATTTTAGAAACTGATGAAATAAAATAGAAAATGTATAACCTTTACTTACAGAATGACGTAAAACTAAACTCACAACATTGACGACAAGGGAAATTTCATAAAACAACTCAACTGATCAACTTTTAGTCTCAGAAAAAGAAAAGAAGAATCGTTTCGTCTTCCTCTGTAGTAAGAAATACCAACAAACAAGAAATTTTATCTTTTCAATAAAAGTGAGTCATCTGGGACTGAAAACGATATTGGCTTGAGAATCTTCTTCAAACAATTCTAAAAGCTATCCTTTGAACGGCTTTCTTGGGTGTAATATTGGTCTAAGCCAATAATGAGAATTGGCTTATTCGGTCTTCTGGATTAAAAAGAATTGGATTTCGTGCTTTACTTTGATCCTAAAAGAAGTCCTGTGATCCTGTTGATCTTGGTTTTGATTGAAATGATTTTTTACAAAGGAAATCACCGAACAGGCAATAAAACTTTTAAAATGAATACTGTTAGATATGATTAAAGCGCAAACAAGTTAAATTAAATTTCTGATCTACAATTCCTTTTTTTTATCTTACCGGCATGATAAGATTTGTTTAATCTAAAATTTTTCCCAATATGATTGCTTGTGAGAAATAGAATATTAGTAATTTTTTTAGACTCTAAAAATTATTTTCGATGCTTCGGAAAGCTTTCCTCATCGAATACTAGAAAATTATTATTGTGCTCTACTAAAGTGAAAATAAATGACATTTTAATAAATTTTACTCGGATTTATTCTCTTCAGAAGTTTTACGAAAAATGTTTTTAAAATTTTAAATAAAAACTATTATTGTACATTACTAGCGTTATAATTACTGCTTTTTATAGAATTTTATTTCATTTGAAACAAAATATTGTTTTGTTTAGAAGCTGTTCCTAAGTACTAATTCCAGGTTGGTGCTTAATTTTTTAGAATTTTCTCTCGATGACAACTCAATACTACGAGACACGTGAAAGCAAGAAAAATTTCATAAAGTAATCCTTATAAAAAATAGTCAAGCACGCAATAAAACTTTTAAAATGATTACTGTTAGTTATGATAAAAGCAAAAACAAGGAGTTCATGAATAATTTTGTATTCCATTCTTGTAAGAAATACGCTAAATAAAAAAATTTTACATTTGAAAAAAAAAAAAAAGACTTCGCAGTTTTTCTATCAATTATTCAAAATTAAACTAAACGATCATTTTTTAAAGCTAAAACTCATTTCGTATTGCATTCTTATAAGAAATGCTTGAAATACTATTCTTATAAGAAATGCTTGAATCCAAATTGTCACTCCCCCCCCCCCGAAAAAATCCTTTTTATTTATTAAAGCTTTTAAAATTTATTTTGGTGGTTCTTAAAAATAGTTCTAAAAATATATATTTAGTTCTTAAAAATATGTTTTTAAGATTATTTTCTATACATTATTTAAATAATAATTTTTTATTCAGAATATATAAAAGACTTGGTGCCCTGAAGTAAGATTGCTATGCACTTTTTCAAAGATTTCGCCAAAAATATTTTTGGAAATCAAAGTTTACCGTTTCTTTGTTATTAGATTTAAATGTTTAGTATTGCCTTAATATAGCCAGTTTAGTATTACCAATTTCCTAAAAATTGCAGCACAATATCCAGAGATATATTTTTTGCTGCTTATTTGGGAATGCATTTCTTCCCACTAAAATCTCTATCGTTTACAGCTTAACACTCTTTTCATTATTTCGTATTAATGCAGGTCAAAGCAAGAGAAAAATATTGCACTTAGCATTTTAATAATATATGTTTATGATATAGAGCAAGAAACACCGTTGACCTTCCGCCTCAAAGGTAAAATCCTTCCAACAAGTTTCTCTTCCAAACGATGATTTTCTTTAATTGGCACTTATTTGTAGATATTTAGGTCTAAGAGGAACAGTTATTCATCATTGAAATTTCTTTAACTTACAAAATCGAATCTTAATGAATTTTTGAATATGAATGGAAAAAAAACTTCGTTTTTTTGGATTCTGTATATTAGTACATATATAATTCCGATAATATAACAGATCTTTTAGTAATTATTAGAATGTTTTTTTATAATTAAAAATTACCAAAATAAATTTCCACTTGTAATTAGAGCATCAGAAATAATATATATAAATGGGGCACCGGTGTTCCATCTTCATCAAAATGTTAAAAACATGGCTTTTTATTTTATTGCTTCATAAAATTTTTGACTATTTCCAATTAAGTGCAAGACAAACACAAGAAATATTTCTGTCTTATTTCAATAATTTAAAATGTGCGACAGCAATTAAATTACGATATTCTCTCTGAACCAATACGTAATATTTTACCAACAATTGCTGTCATAAATTTTATTTTAAATAGAAGAAAATAAAATATTTCGAGTACTTTTTTTTTAGATTTTTATATTGTGAAGATCTCTTTTAACATGCAAATTAAAGATTTAAATATTTAATAAAGGCTACCAATCGATATGGCTTTGTAACGGGAAAGAAATAGAAAGAAAAATTTGTCTGTTCCCTTTATTATGATAATGAATAACTTCAAGGTATTATCTGCATTAAAATGCCGAAATAAAGAATAAAATATTTTAAAAATTTTCTAAATTTGAATACTCTTAACAAAACAGAAAACCTATATTAAATCAGATAATTTCTTAGAAGTTCTTATTAAATGTACTCAGATATGCTAGTTAGAAGTAATGTAATCAAGTTGGAGGATGCATTTTTCATAGAAATTTATTTTGAACACACTTTTTTTAAAAATTTTTGTCCATATCCGTGCTTTATTATTTCTTTTTAATTTAGACTCTGAAAAAATCAATAGTTATTTTTACCTCAAGCAGTCTTAGATGTATTTTATTAAGTCATTTATTGATTATTTCAATTGGTTGGAAAGCATTTCTTCTATTTGCATTAAAGCGGATAAAACTGCTAAGCTGGTCTGTACGCGAGATATGTGTGACTTCTTAATTATGTCTTATATTTGTTTTTCACTCTTTAGAGTTGCTTTTATTTTTGCATGTCACAATCATAGTGTTTAATTAGTTGATTGCTTGTAATGACAATTATTCTTTGTTACCAATAAAAATATCTAGCAATGAAGAACTTGCATTGAAATCAGCAGTTTTACATTTAATACATTTAAATACTGAAACTTGTATATAAACCACCAAAAAACACATTTAAAATATATGCTATTGCATAAAGTCCAATTTAAATGCTAAGAACATTTGCTAAGAGCTATGAGATAAAAATTAAGAAAGTGCTAACGATAAAGTATGAAATGCTGAACGCATCCTGTTTCAATGATGAAAGATTTTAAAATGAAAGTTTGCATCTTAAAAACAACAATTAGCATTTAAACCTATAATCTATGAAACTAGCACTTAAACCAGCTTGATCACCATCATTATTCTTCATCATGTCTCATTTTCGAGCATTATTTTCGTATATGCTATAAATGTTGGTTCTACTTTAAGCCGTTATCGGTATTTTCAATCATAACACTATACAAATTCGTTGTAACCTTAAAAATATCCTTCAAATTAAACAATGATATGAAGTAGTCAGGCTCAAATAAGATTAATTATCTCGATAACTTGATTGAACTCCCCAATTTACTAACGTTACGGCAAATTTAAATAATATTATGCATTAATGCGTTATAAGACTTCTTGTAGGGCAGAAAATTAAATTTCACCAGCTTTATTCCATTCTATTTTTTAATTAGAATACTCTATTCTGTCAATTATAATTAACAAATGTTGCACGAAACAGTGAATGTGAGTAACCCTGTTCAATAAAAGATTAATTTTCATGATAACATGATATAATATTTTTAAATTTAATTCTATTTTTTTTTAAAAAATGCTAGTCTATTTTTATATTCAATTTTATTTTAATTCATTTCTATTCTATTTCTTAATTAGAATACTCTGCTCTGTTAATTATATTTAACAAACGTTGCATTAAATCGTGTGTGTGAGTAACCATGTTCAATAAAAGATTAATTTTTATGAGAACATGATAATTTTTTTAAAAATTTAATTCTATTTTTTTTAAATGCGAGTCTGTTTTTTATATTCAATTCTATTTTAATTCATTTCCATTCCATTTTTTAATTAGAATACTCTGTTCTGTCAATTATAATTAACAAACGTTGCATTAAACCATGTGTGTGAGTAACCATGATCAATGAAAGATTAATTTTCATGATAACATATAGTCTTTTTAAATTTAATTCTATTTTTTTTTAAAAATGCGAGTCTATTTTTTATATTCAATTCTATTTTAATTCATTTCTATTCTATTTTTTAATTAGAATCCTCGATTCTGTCAATTATAATTAACAAACATTGCATTAAACCGTGTGTGTGAGTAACCATGTTCAATAAAAGATTAATTTTCATAATAACATGATATAATTTTTTAAAATTTAATTCCATTTTTCTTAAAACTTCGAGTCTATTTTTTTATATTCAATTCTATTTTAATTCATTTCAATTCTATTTTTTAATTACAATCCTCGGTTCTGTCAATTATAATTAACAAACATTGCATCAAACCGTATGTGTGAGTAACCATGTTCAATAAAAGATTAATTATCATAATAACATGACATAATTTCTTAAAATTTAATTCCATTTTTCTTAAAACTTCGAGTCTATTGTTTTATGTTAAATTCTATTTTAATTCATTTCTATTCTATTTTTTTAATAGAATACTGTATTTTGTCATTTATAATTAACAAATGTTACATTAAACCGTGTGTGTGAGTAACCATGTTCATTAAAAGATTAATTTTCATGATAACATGATATAATTTTTTAAAATTTAATTCTATTTGTTTTAAGGATTCGAGTCTATTTTTTTATATTCAATTCTATTTTAATTAATTTCTATTCGATTTTTTATTAGAATACTCTATTCTGTCATTTATAATTAACAAATGTTGCATTAAACCGCTTGTGTGTGCGAGTAATCATGTACAATAAGAGATTATTTCCATGATAACATGATTTGACATAGTATTATGCAAAGACAAAATTTGCACAATATTATGCTTTAACGAGCTCTAAAGCTTCTATCAGAGTCAAAAATTATAATTCTTCAGTTTATCCATTTCAGTTATTCTCTTTATAGTTTCTTCAGCTTTTAGAAAACTCTTTTTTTTTCAATTTTTAAAATTCTGTTCTAGTTTTAGTTCTATTTTTAATTCCATTCTATTTTTATTCGATTTTTCTAATCCAATCCGACTTTTTTTCAATTCTGTTTTATTTTTTGAATTATTATATTCTATTTTTGAGTTCTATTTTATTTTATAAATTTGTTTATATTCAATTTTTAACTTATTTCTATTCCAGTTTTTTAATAGAAAATTATCTTCTGCTATTTTTAAAGAACAACCGTTATAAATGAATTCTTTTGAAATAAATTTGGGGTATTTTATGTGACTTGCTTACAAGATAAGAACTTTGAAAACTAAATTACGAAATTCAAATGCATGCGTGTAAATCCTAACTATTTATAACTTTCAATGAAACTAAACAAACGCTAAAAGCACAAAACATTCCATCCGAAGAAAAGCAAATCCTCACAATAAGATAGTAAAAAAAACATTTATATCCTTACATTACAATTTTCTTGATAGGTCATTAACCACCCTTAATTAAAAACGTGGTAATTGAATCTCGGCATAGAAATATCTAAAAAAAAAGCAAAGACAAAATATTCAGGCAGATAAAAATCCTCGTAAAATTCTACCATAAAAGCTAATTAAAATATTTTGTTCTTGACGTCCTAAACTTTTTATATGACGTTTTTTTTTCTTCTTCTTTTTTGCTCATTTCAATTCCAGCTGTGTCGTTTACATGTTTTTTAGCCAGTTGAAAATTGTTTCTTAGCCTGAGGAATAACAAAAACATCCATCTTGAGTTTCATTAACGAAAATGTTTTTAACTAATGATTTAAAGACCATGTTTTTTTTAACAAACTGCAAAAGCGTCTGTAGTTTTTCTAAAACTTCATTTAAAACTACTCAAAACTTTAAATTTGTGCAACAGAGAAAAATTAAGCAAATCGCAATAATATTTTAAGACATATATTTAATTTTGACTTTGAAAAATGTAATTATGAATCAGTATGGTCACGTTGGACAATTTTTTTTCCTAAAAATTTATATTATTTTTCGCATTAAAATGAGCCATTATAATACATAACTATGTTATTAATGGTAATCATCAATTGCTTGCTACTTAAAAAAAATAATTAATGGTATTTTTTTAAAAACTCAATGATAATAAAGAAATAAAGAACTATACACTTTATTCCCAAAATTTGAAATGTTGACAATAGTTTTGCTTGAAATATACAACAAAGGTTTTAATATTACAAATCTTGTTTACTTACTCAACTTAAACTATTATCATGCGTTAGTACAAAAGAAATTTAGGCACCATTAAGCTTTTTCTTCTCAGCATAATTAACAGTAACATTATTGTTATGCACAACTAAAGTTTTCTGTTTAAAAGTTATAAAAAAAATAGTAGATTAAAATAATAAAGCAGATATAAGTGGAAATTTTATTTTAAAATTTCTAGTGCTATTTTGAAATAATTTTTATTTGTCTATTTACAGTTGCTATATTGATGCACTGAAACAAGTTTTTTAGAAACAAAACACTACTTTTGCACAACCTGATTAACATTAGCAATATTACAAAACACAAAACATACTTATATTAAGGAGATAATCATCAAAAATATGGTATATAAAAATAATGAAATGAGTCATTAAAGTGACTATGAGTCACACAAGTTTTTAAGAGCAAAAGAGTTTTTGTTTTTTTAAATTAACATTGATTAAAATTAGCAATATTAACGCAAGCACAATAAATAAATGGTAAAATTTTACCTTTTGACTATTAGCGAAATTATGGTTAAATGAAAAAATAAAAAGAATCACAATATTTGTTTTCAATGTTATTCTAACTGAGAGTTGTTAAAAATTAAGGAAGACTGTCAAACTTTCATTATCACAAATGATATATGAGAGGGATAAAATCTTATACTCTAACACACACGCAAATGCGTCTCGGACACGGATAGCATAACATGCAAGGCAGGATAGAGTGACTCGAGCCAATCTCTTTCAACAAAAATGTGCTAGCGAATACAGTCAATATTATTCTAGTTGCGGAAGCTGTAGTATCTTTGACCAATTTAATTCTCTTTTTTAACTTTTTAATACATAAAATAATAGTTTCAATTTACGTTCACTGAGAAAAAAGTAAGAACAAAACATCAAAAATATGGCAAAATTTATCGTGATTCTGGCTAATTGGAAACACCGAAAGGCACTGTAATTTTTACTGTACTTGGCAGTTACTGTAATAAGTTCTTTGGCAATCATTTTTGGTAAAGTTAAGAATAAAATATGGTTTTGAGAACATGCTGTTTGGAAGTAAATGCGAAAAAAATTCGGTAATTTTAACCAAAAAGTTCTCAATCTTAACACCATAAACATAATTTGATATGATGCAAAAATGTTCCGTTTGAAAAACTCTATTTATTTACTAAATGCTTGTTAACTTTGTTTATCAGTGGTTAGTTGTTTTTTTAATACTATGTAAGCTATAAGCTAATTTTAATCAACCTTAAAAATAATAAAAAAATGAGCATTTGTAACAATAAATATGATTAGAATATTTAAACTAAAAAAGTAGCTCAAATATTACGCAGTAGTAGTGGTAGTGGTAGTATTTACGGTTACGCAGTAGTAGCAGTATTTACGTCACTCTAGAACTGCACAACGGGCTAATTGCCATATACCTATAAACATCCTATAGACATCCGTTAATATTATCCAAAGAAATGCCATCACAATTTTGATTCCATGCAGAGGGGATGACTCCTCGCTTCCGACGACTCGCGCACGAAGTCGAACATTTTATGATATAACAGTTTAACGCTATTCCTCGATCTCCTCGCAAGCTTCAAAGTGATCACCCACCCACTCACTGGCCACTGCTAATGATTATTGAAAGCGGTTTTCAATTGGGAACCGTTTCTTTATTTTTACGCATCTGAGGTGGACTAACATCCTAAAATGGAAGCGTAGGGTTAGCGGGTTACAAATTCTACCTAAACCCAGAATGTATCTATTTATTTTTATTTATTAATTTATCTTTTTTATCTATTATAATATTTATTTATTCATTTATTTATATTTATTTATTGTTAGTCATGTTTAAAAAACTTAGTTAATAAGTAAACTTATTAAGCTAAAAAAATCAAAGACGTTAAGCATACTAAATTAAATTTTAGTCGAATATTTAAAAAACATTTAGCGTAAAAGAATGGAATATTTAACTGATATGATTAGTTTAGTTCACCGGAAAGTATATTTGTGACAATTGTACCTATTATACATAACTTGAGCAGATCTAAGAATAAGTAACATACACTAAGTAAGATTCCAAAATAACTAAAATAACTAACAAAGTTACAACACGCATACACTTTTGTTTGCTGTTTTTGTTAGGTCCAACAAAAATAAACTAATTTTCGAAAAAAATAATTGTATTTTGCGTTAAGGAGAATTTAACTACCTTTTATCTTGTTTGGAAATGTAAGTTGTGCGAAATTTTATGTTTAAATCAAACATACTAAAAATTTAATCAGCAATTTGACGCGTTCATTAACACATGCGTGCGTGGAAAAACTAGTAGTCAGCAATGCAGACAATAACTGTTGTTACAAGTACCAACTACTTATATTGAAAGCAGGGGCTTCTATATAGTCCAAGATACCGGGAAAAAATTAATTCTTAAAGTTATTTAAATTTTTTTTTAAATTTTGTAAATTGAAAGGAAGAAAATTGAAACGGAAATGAAGTGGCTGCAATATTTGGTGAGTAAAATATATAGTAATTAAAGCTAAGAAAACAGCGTAAACTAAAGTAGTGGCAAATTAGCAAAGTTTTACTCTGATTTCTAAATTGCTAATTTACTCTGATTTCTAAATTATGAATGAAAATCTAGCAATAATTTTTGATCACCCTCTAAAAATTCCTCCGAGTTATTTTTTTTCTTTTTTTGCTTTAGGTGCATGAAAACTAAATTTCTATTTAACTTTTTGGTGCATTTAAAAAATACTATATTTTGCAAACCTTTTTATCATGTTTTGTATGCAGAGCATGTGATAACAACGGGATTTTAAATATAAAGTTAAAGTGCAAAAACTGCTTACACTTTAAAAATCTGTATTAAAAATATTTTCAAATTTAAAAAAAAAACGTATTGAGTGATTCAGGCCAAATATACAAATATTTGATATATTGGCCAAATATAAAATGACTCAGGCTTAAAATAATATACAAGTAAGTGATATTTAAATGCATATGACCATATTCCTTTGATAATTAGTTGAGATCTCTATTGCCTAGCATTGAAGATCTTTTAGGCCTAAAAGCACATAAGACGATAATCACTGCCCTCCATAATCTTCTGTTTTTTTTTTATAACCGTCGTTGAACAGCCGACCCAATTTAATGGGTTTACGACTGCTAATGTTCAACTCCGTATCCTTGTAATTTTGAACCCAATCCAGAAGACAAGGGAACTCGTGGATCGAGTATTGGGAGAAATTTACCTTCGTGGAGGACTTTTTGATGGAGCTTACCCGCATTTGCTTTACATGGAGAGGAAGACCACGACAACCTCCCACGGTTAGCTTGACAACAAGGGGACTCTAACCCATGATCCGTCTACCACTGAGAATATATCACGTCAGCACTGCAAGCGGTGCAAGCCGGATGCGGAATTCGTATCGACTGGGATTCGAACCCGGTTCGCCTCATTGGAAGGCGAACACTCTATCCCCTGAGCCATCGAGGCTCATCTTCTTCTGTTTATTGCAATCTCTCTGGCAACATTTCTACTAGGCCAATTAAATTGCCTTCTCTAATTAATTATCCATCTCCCTCTATGCTGTTTTCAGCCTACCTCTAATTCCTTTTCCATCTGGTGACCAGTTCAACGTGATTCTTTCGTTCTCTCAGGCATGTTTTCTCAATATGCATCAAATTCAGTTCTATCCACTTTTTTCACTTTGTTTCCCCTGTTTTTATTTTTTATTGATTCAGTACGCTAATTTTTATTATCATAAATGATAATTTTTATTATAAATGAAGGTGTCCAGATGTAAAGATGAAACATAACATCACGTCTAAGTCATTAAATAAACGGTACAAAAGCTAGTAAAGTTCACAAAGCAGCGAGAAAAAATGAATGTAACGATGACTGTCTTTTACATAGTATAGAAAAATTATATCACAAATGCTTCTGCCATTTGTGATATAAGTTTGTTTAGAATTTTAAAGAATAAAAACAGTTTAAAAGTTAAGAAACACTAATTATATATCACATATTATTTAATTAGTTATTTATAAACTAATTTGACGCAACAACACTAACTATTTAATTCGTTACTTAAACACTAATTTGAAGAAAAAGAGAGTTTCTTGTTTTATGCTGTCAAAGAAAAAATCCCTCTTCAGAAACATGTTTTCTAGGAATTGTTTTAAGTTCATTAAATATGCAAAATGGTTTGAATAAATTACTTCAATAATGAAATGCTGCCTTTATTGATTGTTAGCTATAAATTCTTGATTCTTTCAGCTATACATCTTAATGAACTGTAAAGTATTCTGTCATTATTGATTTAAGTTTATTTACAATTTCTTAAAAAAAAATAGGCTACACATATAGGCGTTGCGAACTTCTTTTTTTTAAAAAAAGCTATTTGTTTTATGATATTAAAGAAAAACTTCCTGTAGTGAAACCTAATTTTCTAACAATTGTTTTAAGTTCGAGAAAGTAATTTCTCTTCCTAAACCTGAGGGTTGCATGTCGTCGTAAAGATCATAAATTCTAAAAGTTATACGTGCAAAAGTTGCGTTTCTAAAAATACCGTAATTATATTTTTATGCAGAGAAACTCAGTAGTTCAGCCCTATTGCGTTACGTGTTGCCATTCTGCGAGAAAAATTTTGCATAAGAGGTTGTGGTAATTATTTTTATTGTCTCAAATATAGCGAATTGCTGGATTTTAATTATGAGCTCGGTACAAGAAATGCTTTTAAATTTAGTATTATCTTTACTGAGTTTCTTTTATGGTTTGAAAATGGCTTTTTTAAATTAATGAAGCTTGCTTCAAATTAATTATATTAAGCCACAAAATTTTGGGAAATATTTTACTTCGAATTTTCATTATGCAAAAACAAAAATGTAGTTTACTCAGATTAGACTTTTAGTCAAGAGCAGAAGCTGTTTTAAAATTTTCCTTTAATAAAAATTGGAAAAATTTATTGTATTTTTAAAAAATAAAAATAATAATTTAAATTTTTTTTTAAGAATAACTTTTGCAGGAAAAAGTAAACAATAAAATTTTGCGTATACCTTAGATGATGAGCAAATCAAGGTTTAAGAAAGCAGATGAAAATTATGTAGTTTATTTGATGCTATTATTGTTATTCAAAAATCGTCGACTTTTAATCTGTTTTATTCAAAACTCTTATAAGAGAGGCTTGCAACACATTTGAAGATTATATAATACCTGGAAAATTAACTGACAATATATCAACTCGATTCTTAAAATTTATACGCAGATTTTTACACGCAAATAACAAAAATGTAGTTTACTCAGATTAGACATTCAGTAAATCAGATTAAACTTTCAGTAAGACTTTCAGTAAAATAATAATTAAAAAAAAATTTTAAAGAATAACTTTTGCAGGAAAAAGTAGGTAATAAAATTTTGCGTATACCTGAGATGAATTGCAATTTAAGGTTTAAGAAAGCAGATGAAAATCATGTAGTTTATTTGATGCTATTATTGTTATACAAAAACCATCGGCTTTTCATTTGTTTTATTCAAAACTTTTAAAAGAGAGGCTTGCAACACATTTGAAGATTACATATTACCTGTAAAGTTAACTGACAATATATCAACTCGATTCGTATAATTTACAGGAATTTTTTTTAAAATATTCTTATTTACAATTTTTTCATGCAGAACCATATCGTTACTTATAATAATGAAAATATATAAATAATAATGAAAAAAATAAGAAACGACTGATTTAAAGTAAAAAATTATGAAATTTTTTTTTTTAAAAAATACCTGAAAATAATTTTGCATATATAATAGTGTGGGCTGATGAAAAGATTATATCTTTTATTTTCCAGTTTTTTTAAAAAAATAAAATTTCGTACTTTTTTTTTTTTTAAATCAGTCGTTACTTATTTTTTTTATTATTATTTCCTCCCCCCTTTTTGCATACGTCTATAATTTTCCTTTGTTTTATCTTCATTTTGAACTATATATATATATATATATATAAGTTCAAAATGAAGAATAAAACAAGGAAAAATTATAGACATATGAAAAAAAGGGGGGTGGGAAATAATAAGTAAAAAATAACAAACAACATTTTATTAAAAAAAAAAAAGAAAAAAAAATTAATGTTAATTAAAAAATCGGAAAAAAAAGATATAATCCTTTCTTCAGCCCACACGATTATATCCGCAAAACAGAGGGCTTTCTGATATTGTATCAATAAAGCCAAAGCAAAATATATTAATGCAATAGTGTGAGGAGCACTCAAAAAAATTTTTTATAAAATAACTACAAATAAAATAGATCATAAAAAGTAAAAATAACATGTAGAAACAGATAATAAAATAAAATAAAAAGAAAAAACATTAAAAAGGGGGGACTATAAAGCGAGTAGCAAAATCATAACAACTTACATGGACGGATATTTTTCAAGAATGATTTAAAAATGTTTTCGCAGAAAGATTGCCAGATTACAAAATATGAAAACAAAAGATGAAAACAAAAGCGCAAATTGAGTGTAACAAGAGGGTTTTAAAGTGTCGTTCTTACTGCACTGCTGAAGTGATTTGTTATTTTGATTTGTTAGTTACCAAGGATGGGCCCGAAATGGATGTGCGCGAGGTAATATTATACTGTATAATTTTAAAATACATTATAAATATATATATATATATATATATATATATATATATATATATATATATATATATATATATATATATATATATATATATATATATATATATATATATATATATGCTGCTCAAAACAATTTAAAGATATTGAAAGTCTATAAAAAACGAAATAAGCAATCTTTCGCATAAAATGGAAGAAGAGAGTCCCAAATGGAAAGTTTTCTTATTTTCAAACTTTACAGTATACAAATTTTGAGTCTGACGTCGAAGACGACGCCTTAGTGGCAGCGAATTTGATTAGGATTTCAACCTAATGTAAGACAAATCGGAAAAGAATGATTGACATTCAGTGAGCGCGTTATTTCGATGAGTGCAATGTTTCAACTAAGTCATTTAACTGAGTCAGAAGCTTGGAGAGTAACAGGAGCCATTGGAGTTTCACAAAGTGTTATTTCTAGGGTCTGGAACAATTTTTTTTGGAGCCTGGAAATACAGACCGAAGATCAGGGTAAGGGTGCAAACTGCTCGGAGGCACCGAAATATGAATGCCTCTCTTCTTCTACAACTTCTTCACTTGGCTACTGTCACCACTGGTTCGAAACAAACTGTTTGAAACCACCTTGATGCTGTAGATCTGTAAGCTCGCTGACCAATGATGTGCGTTACGTTAACAGCAAGGCATCGTCGTGCACAAGGGCAACAGAGCATTCGAACTGGAGGATAAATAAACGGCTCAATATTCTTTTCTCTGAAGAGTCGCGTTTTTTTCGTTCAGCCTGATATTAAGCGTATTTTCATCTGGAGGGAACTTGGCACTAGAAACATTCCTGCGTTCTTGCACGAAAGCGTAAGATTAGAGGGAGTGCACTGGGGGAGTTTGGTCTACGCTTTCATCTCCATTGATGGGCGCATTGATCTCCATACCATTCGAAATGGAACTCAGACCTGTCACCGATATAGGGCCGAGATCCTGAGATCTGCTGTAGTCCCTTACGCAGCATCAATTGGAGATTACTTCATGTCAATGGACGACAATTGCAGACCACGTTGAGACACGGCCACAAGACTAACTTGGTGAAGGATATCCTTTCGGAGGAAGGAATCATATGAATGGATTGGCCAGCGTGTTCCCCGGAAATGAACCGAATTGAGCATTATTGTGACATTCTAGACAGACAAATTACTAAACGCCTACCACCCCAACAAGCTCTCCAAGAATTGGAAGGAACTCTTTCAGAGGTTTGGAGGACCTACAATTAATTACTAAAGAAAGCAAGAATTTTTGAACACTCTATGCCAGAAAATCAAGCAAAACGCTTGTATCGAGTACTTAGGTTCTTATTTTTAATAACTGCATAAAGTTTCGTAAACCTACAGTAAATATTTATTAAGATATGAATATTTTTACAAGAAATTAATTGTTTCGCCTTACGATTTTATGCTATAGCTTCATAAATACTTAATGAAATTGAAGAAAATGTTTTGGAAAATGAAAAATTAATTACAAAATTATTGATTTAAAATTTCAAAAACATTCGTCTGAAACTGCGTAAGTTATGAACATTTACGCCAGTTCTTTTATAAGCCTCATGCGCAGAAAAATTTTAAAATGTTTTTTCATAAATTTGTAGGGAATCGTATTTACCAATAATGATAAAAGTTTTATTTGAATATCTTAAGAGTGTAAAAAGTTTAAATCGTAAAATAACATTTAAGGGAGGCGAACGTACAGTATTTTACAATATTGATGGTGGGTCGGAACTTGGAGATGTTTTTAAAAAACGTTTGATCTCCTCACGATTACTTTGCTCAATTCAATAGTACATCCGATAGTAGTACTTCCGATCCGATCAATAGTACTTCGTACATCCGACAATTTTCAGATTTCATAAGCTTTTTTTGTTTTTCCTCGCTGAAATATTAACTCGAACCCCCAATCTATGCATTTTTCTGTCATTATTTTTAATTAGGATTCTAAAAATTTATATAAATAACTGTTCTTTGTAAAACATCGTTTATATACTTTTAATTTATAATCTAATAACTGCAAGTTTCTTTGTTACTGTTTTATTTTTCAAAACTTTATATTGAGGAATTTTTTGAAACCAAAAGAAAACAAATCTTTAAGTATATTGTCTTTTGTTTCTTGTTAAAATTTTAAATTTGAACAAATTTTATTTTCTCCGCATATTTTGAATCACTTCACTTGAATTTTGTGATGAATAAAATGAACATTGAACGCTTTCATAACAAAATGCTCTTTAGAAACTAAGTCCATATCATTAAAATAATTCACATTTTTTAAACATCATTCATACTTTAAGAACCATAAATTAGGAAAAAATTTGTAACTGTAAAATAAAGAAGAAACTATATATAGAATAATAATTTATCAAATTTTTAGATTTAAGAGTTTCTATATACCTTCAAAACTGATCATTCAAGTTATATATTTCATTGTAACTAAGTACCAAACATTTCATATTTATGATCTATACTGACACACGCTCCAGAATAGTTGCGTGATATGTAGCAATTTAATCAGATCATTAGATTTGCTGATCATTTTTGATCAACATTTGAGAGGATATTTTCGAAAACTGGTAAATTTTGTTTACTGCAAACATTTAAAAGACATATTTTGTATTAAATGTTGGTATAAATTTATAGCGAAACTCATTTTTCTTATTTATGAGTAGGAAATAATAAAAAAAAAAAGACAATCTAATGCAAAATACATTAAAGAATATGAATGCAGGAAGTAATTTATACAGTTTTTACTTCATATACGTTTAAAATTAAATGTCAAAGACATGAACAGCTTAAGAATTGAGAGTTTTCACAATAAAATAAAATAACCACTTTGCAAGTAATTCTGTATCAAATTACGATGAAAAGCACCATCAGCTAGGGTTCCCGCACTTTTTACCGAAAAATCAATGTTTACTGGAACATATTACAGAGCAAAAATACAAAAAAAAACAACCAATATTCCGTAATTTTCACAGTAAAAATTATCATGAAATCACAGAGTCACTCTAATTAAATAATAATTACTGTAAAAATTTTGGAATAATATTTTCACAGTAATGGATATTACGGATGATGCATCGAAAATCCTGCCACTTTATACCGTAATTTTTTATTGTAATTGTAATTTGGAGATCCTGAATTTTTTACAGTATATTTGAAGCATGGGCTGAATTTGCTTGTAAATGTTTAACGCTCTTATTGTCAGCTGGACATTTAATAGCAGTTTTAGTTTTTTATACTTTAATAATTGAAATTCAATTAGAAAGAAAATAATCAATTCTATTATTTTATTTTTTTTAAAAGAACAAAATGGCAAATTTTGATGAAAATATTATAAATATATTTTTACTTGAAATAAATTAAAACTCGTTTATTTCAAGCATATTATTTAAATTTAAAAAAAGTTAAAATATTTATTATAAATTTAGAAAATAAATACTTCGGATAGAAGATTTGTAAACATTTTTGTACGTTTTATAACAGTTCACTAAAAACACAAAAAATAATATTTGCATTTATATTAAAAAAAAAAAAATTACCTAAAAGTTTCTCCTTAATTAAAGAAGTAAGAAAGGTTGAAAACAAATCAGAAAAAGTAGGTACTTTGACAATACCCAAAATTTAATAAAAATAATTATGAAATTTAAAATAAAATTATTTCGTAAGCATTTTTTTAAAGCACGTAATAACACTTTTTTTCGCGGCACTTTTGATAATAGAAAAGGAACGGTTCTCTATCCATTAAACAAATTGACTTCTTTACATAGAAGTATAAGGTTTTTTTGTTTAAATTCTGTTTCTGATAATTTTCTTAATGTATATGAAAAGTTTTCGAATGTATATGAAATTTTCTTTTTCGTCTTTTTTCCTTAACCCCTTCTCCGTCGGATTTTTTTTTCGAATTTTCGATCCAAAAAAAGAATTTTTTATTGCTAAAAATTTATATATGTTCTATAAAAAATTCGAAAATACAAACTATTTTTGTCAGCAAGCAGTGTTTTGCCAGAACTATTGGTGGAGAATTATGTGATGCCAAATTCACTAATCTCCAGTTTTCATCTTTTCCTGCAATGCACCCAAGTTTTATCTTAAAAAAATAAAACTGATAACCCATTTATTGACTCTATTGCTTTAAGGCATTTAAGATAAACATCTGCATTAAAATAATTTTTAAAATAAGGTAAAAAATATTTCGTGAAAAAATTTTCCAGCCTTACCTAAATAATTTCCTAAACTTTTCCAAACAAAATGATTTTCCAGCCTTATTTATTATAACTATTTTGACAAGCGACGGTAACACCAATGAAAGCGACATTACACAAAGTATAAAATGATTTTGATTTAAATTGAAGGCTGGAAATTTCACTGCAAAAATTGTAAAAAAAGTGCTGCTATCACTCAGCAAATGCGCCATCTCTTAGCAATATTAAGAAATACAAAAATAATCGCGGGATTTTAAGAGATGTGTAAGTAGCGACATTTCTCAGTCATTTTCAAGACAAATTTTCCTTTTTAAATGTTCAACGCGAACATGAACCTCACTACCAGCATCATAAGTTGATCAACTGACTCCTGTGGCGATACTTTATTTTTCTTTCAGGTTATATAAATTAATTTCAGAAACAATTTGATGGGAAAACAAATTATGTAAATAAATCTAAACGTATTTGGATCTAAACCTAAATTTTGCAAAAAAAACTATTAGAATTCAATCTAAATTTTTTCCAAAAATTTTCCATACAAAATAAAATATAGATATAATTAAAAAATTTGTAAGAATAGTGCAGCTTCCGATTACTTTCGAAGGCTAACTTTTTGTTTGGATTTTTAGGTATATTATACACTACAACATGGTATAAGTACAAATAACTTTGAAATACTGATAATTATATTTTTCAGATATTCTTTTTTGGTAAATAAAGTTGGCAGGTATCTATGTGGGTGGACACTGTAGTTTTAAATGTTTTTATAATTAAATGTTATCAATAAGTAAGATTTTTAATATAAAAACAGCTTAAGATTTTTCTTCATACTCAGACACTAGAGATGCAGTTTTTTAAGGAATGGAGCGTTCAACTCCCCATGAGGTGATTTAGGTTTGAATCCTAGTTTTTCCTCTCTATGCAACGCATATGCGGTTAAGCTCCATCAAAAAGTCCAAGTCCACAATACTGAAATAGCTGTTTTATGGAACTTTTGAATAAAATAACACAGTTTGCTTGTATAAATAACGACCTTTTCTGTTACAATAACAGTACTTATCTGCTGAAAAAACTGGTGTCTGTTTTTAAATTACTAGTATTTTGCTGTGAAAAAACGGTTTTATACTGGCACACCAGCTGATAGTTTTCCATTAATTCAACAGTTTTTTATAGTTGTTGCTGTTGACGTATGCCTGTTTAGGCAGAGGGGGTTCAAATGTTCTTGTTGACTAGTGGCGCCATCTATGGCCAAGAATTTGACTTCTGCCACAACATACGTGACACCCGTTTATAGGGCGGACCCATTCATACATCCAATCATTCATCTACAGATCGTAACTTTGACTGAATCAAAGAAGTTTTTTGTAGTATATATATGTATTAAAAATATAGAGAAAGCATGGAAAACATTCAGGATTAAGAAAAAGAAAAGAAAGAAAAAAAACACTATTAAAAAGCTGGAAAACAAAAAAAAAATGAAATCCACAAAAAGTATTGTTTTCTAATAATGTATTAATATAGCCAAAATAAAATATATCAATACAGTAGTGCGAGGAGCACTAAAAAAAATTGAAACAAAATAGAACACATTAAGTAAAAAATATATCGCGTAAAAAACAAAAAATGATAGGTAAAGAAAAAACAGAGCAAAACACAAAGCGAAATCTATAAAGAGAGTAGCGAATACAAATGAGCTTACATTCACGGGAAACTTTTTTCAAAAACTATTTAAAATATTTTTGTAATAAGATTGACAGATTACAAAGTCCGCAGTGGACTGATCGTTAAGACACGGTTCCCAGCAGATCACCGAAGTCAAGCTTCACTGGCTGTGGTCAGTGTGCGGGTGGGTGACCACTTGGATCAGTCTGCGTAGGGACCAAGGGTGTGCGGCGTTGGTCCTCGTTAAACTGTTCTACCGTGAAGTGCTCGACTCCGCGTGCAGGTCGTCAGGCTGCTGAAGCAGGGGTGCCATCCCCTCCGCAGAAGATCAAAATTGTGATGGCGTGTCTTCGGATCATCCTCAGGGATGTTTCCCAGACCATCGCCAATAGCCCATTGTATAGCTCTAGTGCGACGTAAATGAACTACAACAGCAACAACAACGACAGATTACAAAATATAAAAACGGAAGCGCAAGCGAGCCAAAAGCGCAAACCGAGGGATTTTGTTTCATTGAGAGTTCTCACTGTAGTACTGAAGCGCGTTTCATTTGTTAATTTCCAAGGATTGGCCAGATAATATAATTTAAAGAATTTTATTATTAATAAGGTTGATATTTAATTATACAATTTAAAAAAAACTGTTCTGTAACTGTATATATATATATATATATATATATATATATATATATATATATATATATATATATATATATATATATATATATATATATATATATATATATATATATATATATATATATATATATATATATATATATATATATATATATATATATATATATATATATATATATATATATATATATATATATATATATGCAAACAGACGAGCATTAAAAACTGTATACAGCGCTATGTCTCTTTTTCTTCCTTTTTACTCATTTATTTTAAGAAAAGCTTTGCTTAAAATTCTTCTCCTTTACTCTGTGACATAAGTAAGTTTCCCCCTCCTTTAATATTTACTATTTATTGCTTTTACTGAATATTTATTTTTTAGAAAAGGAATATCAGATTTAAGAAATAAAACCATGGTGTATTTCTTAAGGAAAAATTTACCTTATTTACAGTCTTAAATTACAATCTTTCCTTACATCTTGTCGTTGAGAAAGCAGCAAAAACTCTTATAAAAATTCCCTGACAACATCTGCAAAGGTACTTTCTTTGAAACACTCTGGATAAACATATAAAAAAAGGATTTTAAACCGAAGATAAACATTAAGAAACTAGAGTGAAGGCTTAACATTTCAAGTCGTCTTCGGATTACAAATCTAGACGAAAAGAATAAATTGATAGATAGCGGGCTAGAACATGTGTTGCAAAAAGTGAAAAAGAATATGAAAGACAGATGCAGACTTTAAATTTTTTTAAAAAGATAAGAACGAAGAGTGTAAAATAAGAACGAAGTAAAAGGCAACTTAGAAGGAAAGAGAAACTTATAGAAGCCGATCAATAATCCAAAAGTTTCGCTTTAGCTCATGTCTAGACAGTAAAATATTTTATTAGATGTTTGAAATTTTAAAGATATAGAATAAAAAAAAAAACATTTCAAGAATAAATAAATCTTTATATAACGGTTATTTTTTTTCTTGAAAATGTCACATATTTTTCTGAATCTGCTATAACTTCGCAACTTCTCAGTAAAAGTGTGAGGAATTTTCCTTAAATGATATCTATACACGTATTGCTGTACTACAGTATACATATTTCGATGAGTTTTGATAATTTAACGTATAACTTGAAATGTTCTTTTGAAAAAATATCTATGAATTGATTGTAGAAAAAAATATCAATTTGCAAAGACTTGTAACAAATACATTATTAGTTATTCCGGTGATATCAGTGCGTTTCCTTCCTATTTTTGTTGTATAGTTAGTTTAGATTTCTAACTCTAAAGAATAGTTTCTATGCTGTTCATTCTCAGAAACGTTCCTCGAAGGACTTGTCGTTATGTGAAATAACATTTTAGAAAGAAATTGCTGTATGGCCTCGTCCGAGTACGCAACACAACCATCTGCAGTAGTGGCCAACAATCGCAGTTAGCAATTGGTCCTACTTTTTGAATATAAGCAAAATTCCAAAAACCAATGATGATTTGGCCGAGAACAAGCGAATAAGGTCTTTGCAAGTTGCAAAATAGGGCTTTGCTTCTCTCTGAGTTAAGTTACGGCTCGATGTGATGTGAGCCATTTTAGGTCCAGTCCTCATGTAGAAAAATAGTAAAATTCTAAATACATGTAGTTAATGACCAAAAAAAATCGAGAAAGATAAAAACGAATTCATCATTTATCCTCCATCAGATTTTGAATTGATCTTATGAGAAAGTAATACAATCTGAAAGCTATATTTAATTTGACGAAATTAGTGCAAAACTGAAAAAAAAATATTAAAGTGAGAAAAAAATAAAACAAAAATGTTCCTGGAATTTTACTGATAACTATATATATAACCCTGTTAATAATTCATATATTGGATCATACACAACAAACTATATTCTTCTAATGTTTAACAATCAACATACTTATTTTTTTAGGAAGATAGAAACATAAAACGCTGTCTGATTGCAGAGATAACATGACGATATATATATACGAAGAGTCACATTACTCATATTTTCTAGCAATAGTTTGAAAAATTAATTTTATAGCGTAAAGTTAACTGCAAAATCAGACAAATTTCGAATTTAAATATGACTTCGGCGTCAATTCTTGTTTCAAAACTTAAGAAAATTATTTTCAAAGCAATGGCGAACCAATTAAAGCGCTAATATTTTTCTGTTATTTTAAATATACTTAACTCATAGTTAAGTTACTGATATCGATAAGATCTTTCAATATATATGCAAAACTACGCGTTCCATGAAATCAATAACCACACAGAGAGCAGGAACTCACTTTTATATTTTAACAAATAAAGCCAATTAAATTTACAACATCTTACGCATCTCGCGTTTCTCACATATTTCTGACATAATATTCTGATCCCAAAATCAATATCTTACATTAAAATAATTACTTTATTTCCCTCTGACTATTCATTCTCTCGCTCTTAAAGACGATGTTAAATTAAATCCATCTGAGAAAAGCTTTAGATTCGGTGGAAATTCTGTGAGAAATCCAAGAACCATCAATTCTTACATTCCTCCGCCGACATAGTGTGAACGTCAGCTAAACATTCTCGAAACCAAATGAATCGAAGTGACCACTTTATCTTAACGAGGAATGGGTCTGTTTAAAGCTATCCCCACTTCTCTCCCACTAGGAATAGAATGTTTCGAATTCTAACCTTAACGCTCCAAGGGGGTGGGGAAAGCTATAATTCTAGATGAGATCACTGACTGAATACAAATCGAGAGGATGGGAAAGGCTTAGCTGGCCCATTAAATTGGCACGTTGCTTTGAATGAGCTATTGAAGAAATCCCGCCCGGAAAAGAGTCTGCTTGGTGGATTGCTATTGTCTTAGCGTTAAAATCATTTAACCAGAATAAACTGCGATGCTAAGAAATTGAATATTTTCATTAATGGCTAAATTGAATGAATAATTAAATCAATTCGTAAACCGACAAATTCTATTAAATACGCAGAGCATGGATTTTTTAAACAAATATAATTTTCCACAATATTACGAATCAATCATGAACAGATAAAGAACTGGATTAGATCCATTAATCAGAATGCTTTTGAAACTTAAGAAAGTAGTTACAATGGAATAGAAAGAAGATACTTGCGAATGCTATCATATTTGGGTTGAAATCACTTAATCAGAATATACTGTGACGCTAAGAAATTGAATGTTTTCATTAATGGTTAAATTGAGTGAATAATTAAATCTTCAATTCATAAATTGACTAATTCTATCAAATGAGCAGAACACGGATTTTTTAAGCAAATAAAATTTCAAAACAATAATACGAATAAATCATGAAAAGATAAAGAACTGGCTCAGACCCCTTAATCGGAATGCTTTGAAACTTAAGAAAATAATTACAATGGAATAGAAAGAGACTACTTGCAAATAATATTGAATTTTTGTTGAAATCAGTTAACCGAAAGAAATTGTGACGCGAAGAAATTGAATCTTTTCAATAGTGGTTAAATTGAATGAATAATTAAATTTATAATTTAAAAAAAAACAATAAATTCTATTAAATATGCAGCACATGGATTTTTTAAACAAATATTATTTTTCACACCATTACGATTCAATGATGATCAGATAAAGGACTGGTTCAGATCTATTAATCGGAATGCTTTTAAATCTTAAGAAAATAGTTAGAATGAAATGGAAAGAAGGTACCTGCAAACGCTATTGTCTTTGTGTTATAATCATTTAACCAGATTAAATAGTGAAGCTAAGATTAAATTGAATGAATAGTCAAATATTAAATTGTGAACCGATCAATTCTATTGAACATATCTATGTTTCCACACTATTAGGACTAAACCTAGATGTTGAAACCAGATTGATTTTGAACTGGGTCAGCTCTCTTCATCAGATTCTTCAATTCTTAAATTCATTTTACCTCTTCAACATCTTCAATTATTTTATTGAACATCTTTCAATTATATGTTCAATAAGTAAAATGTTACAAAAAAGTAACATGGTTCATTTTTTAAAGAATCATGTAAGGGACTTAAAACGAACAAATTGTGAAGATACGGTATTGGACGTTTGCATTAATTGGAAAATTGCACGAATAGTTGAATTTAAATTAATCAGCTTAATGTTTCCATTAAGTGACAAATTCTTTAACGAGCAGAACATATTTTTTTGAAATAAATTGACGTTTCCTTAACATCAGAATCAATCTTGAGAAAACAAATTTTGAGTTTATTTTTAAGAAAATTTCTGCACGAATTATTTATAGTCTTATCTTTTTTTAAGTGATCTGTTTATTATAAAAGATGAAAAAAATGACTGAATACAAAGCAAGAGCATAAGAAAGACTTAACTGGCAGATTGATTTTTATGATATAATGTAGACCTCCCTCCCGGAAGGTGGTCTGCTTATGATACCATTTCCTGCGTATTTAAATCTCTAAACTCAAATAAATTTGGATTGGATTGAATGTTTTCATTAATAAGTAAATTGCATAGATAGTTAAATATTTAATTTGCTAATAGAAATTTTTTATTAATTTAAATGAGCTAATTAGTGATTCTTTAAGATTCCTCAGCATACAAAGCTTGAGTAAATTTATCTTGAGCTTCCATGAAAGGACTGAGTCAATTCTTAAAAAAATGCTGCAGCGAGAATTTCGCAAAATTTTGGTTTTTTAATTTGAATTATATATTATTTTAGGTAATATTACTGGCTGAGCATAGACTGAGTGACGGGAAGAAGTAGTTTTATTAAATTTATGCGTTGCTTCGAATGAAGTATTTTATTTTATAACCGAAGTTGAACAGCAAACCTAATTCTGAGTTTACGACTACCAATGTTCTACTCTGAAGCCTTGTTTGCTCCCAATACAGACGACAGCTGAAATCTTGGATCAAGTATTAGAAAAAGTAGACTTCGGGGAAAAAAGTTTCAGGAACTAACTCCCATTTGCGTTACCATGAGAAGAAAACTATGATAACCTCTTACGGTCAACTTGATTGCAAGAGGTTTTTTACCCGTGATCCGTCTATCACTTAGAACATTTTACGTCAACAGTGTGGTTGTTTTCGACTCTTGAGCTGAATTAGGAACAGCCAGCGACAACCGGGATTCGAACCCGGGGCACCTCAGTGGGAGGCAAACGCTCTATCCCCTAACTCACAACGGTTCTGAATGAAATGTTGTAAAAACCGCAGCTGTAAAAGAGTTTGTTTAGTAGATCAATATTATCCTTGTCTTTAAATAATTAAACTGAAATAGATAGTCAGGTAATAAATTTAAAGTTTTCAGTAAAGATCTCGGATAATTTGATCTTCAATTTTCCCCATTTAATAATCAATAGTTGGCTGATTATACTCGTGAAAGCTCTACTCTATTCATCTGAATGTTTGGATGTTTGAGCAAATTACTATATCAAATAATTCCACTCATATATTTTACATACAAACTATTGGTCTTAGCATAAAATTTTTCTGAGCCTAAATATTACTGCATTATCTGACTGGTACTTTCATGAGCAGTATAAATATTTTATGCGTTTTCAAGAAAATGCGTTTTTATGCTGATTAAATTTATACGCGTAATGATGCGCGAATTTTAAAGGATATCTCGGTAGAATCTATACATTAGGGTGATAAAGCATATTTATTGATATAGTAACCAAATTCACTGAAAAGTGTAACGATGCAAAAAAAAAAAACGGAATGCAAGAGGCTAGTCCATGCAGGAACATATTTTTCTTTGTCGATAGATAACTATTGTGGCTTATAAATCCCGGTGAAGAAAAATACACTCAGTGCAACCCTGAGCGAAAAAAAATAGAGAAATTTCAGAATATGGTAAAATTTACCATGTTTCTGGTTCGATGGGAACACCAAAAATCTCGATAATTTTTACCGAAACACTTTAGTAAAGATTTTGGCAAAATTAATAATAAAATATGATTTACACCACGTGAAAAAACTTGGTAAATGTAAAATTTGTCACTTTTATTATGATATCTTAGAGCAGGGTATAAAAATCAATTATTCTGCTAAGCTTACTTTTCAGTGTTTTTTTTTTTTTTTTTTTACTAAATTTAGGGTATTAAGAGCTATAATTTTAAAAACCAGAATTTCGGGCAAGCCGATAGCACATGAAAAGAAAAATTACCAAATGAAATGCTTAAATACCGTACATTTTGGTTTTCATTACCAGAATTACATATTTTTTTATCAGAAATATCATTATCATACAGTATGGTAATTTTGTTAAAATTCCTTTTTCCTTTGTGGATTGAAACAGACTGTAGTGCTTAAGGCGAGGAAGCATTGCAGTCACGTGACTTCCATTGAGATATCCAACATAAGTTAGGAAATACCATTATATATTTCAGCCTCATGCATAAATTGTTCACACATAGCATGACATGAAAAAAAAAACATTAAATACTTAATCATAATAAAATCTTTTTCGTACGACTTTTATAAAGGTTATTTAGTGACTTCAGGAATTAAATTTTAAAAAAAGGCAGTTCATTTCAGAATCATGTTTAAATTTCGTTAAACACAAAAATTAAATAAAATTAAGGAAAAATTGAATCAGATCTGGACATTCATATGAAACAGTTTTCTAAAGCTGGTTACACATTCGTTTCTAACCTGTCCCAAATAGATTATAACTGATATCTTCACTGAATATCATTTCTCTTTTAAAGACCCAACTGTAATAAATCTGATATATAATAAATTCCAAGCAGAAAAAATATGAGATATCCATTATCACAATTGTATTTATATGCTTATTTGTGATTATGACGAATATTTATGCATTATTTACTATGGGGAATAAAAGGAACAGGAAAAAATAACATTCTTCTGTGCAAAAAATACCTATATGGATCATTTAACTATTATATAATGAAGAATACTGAATTTGAGGAATATGTAACAGACACCGATGCAGATGAATTCATATATATTTATCATTACAGTAATAATATAATTGTATTTTCCTCTTATTCTACAGAATATATAATTTACTTGGTATAGAGTATAGCAAGCTCTCAATCTTTCTCTAGCTGTATAAAATTATCTTGCTTAGAATTGGACTAGTTGGTATTTTAAAAAATATTGACCCTTTGTGTTTTATAATAAATAAATCAAAGACTGGGAGCAATATAATGAGAAACGATTTACTATTTTATTCGAAAGATGACATCTTTGGATAAAACAGTTCTTTAGTGCCGTTTCCAGCTAAATAGTTTTAAAGTTTTCAAAAATTTTAGTGGCTAACACAATAAAGTAATTTAAATGGACAGCATGGGATTTTTCACCAAAATTGCTTTATAAACGCTTTTTTGGACAATTTAAAATTGTGGTTTATATTTATACTGTCAAAAACTTTTCCCTTATTTTTTAAAGAGAACATTATATGATTTGTTTTCCTTATTTTTATTTCAACACAGTTGAATATTTAGATTGAATATAAAACTATTTAAGCAAATATTAAAGCAAGTGAACTAAAAAAAATACATAATTAAATTGAAATAAAATTTAATTTTTGAACTCTGCATATGATAAAATCATACGTAAATCACAAAGAAATTCTTGATGCAATAAATAAATTTGAACTTTGAAGAGAATATTACTTATTTAAGTATATAATAAAAAAATCAGGACAGAATCCGCAAATTTTTACACAATGCCGTACAGTACGGTCATCATATATGTGGTAAAAAAGAAGAAAAATCAAAATTCTGGTTAATGAAACTAAAATATATAGCATTTAAATCATTCATTTAATAATTTTTACATTCATATAGGGAATTCCGTTTATCGGGTTTTCTGGTTTATCAAATCTTATCAGGTTTTACCAGAATCGTTATAAAAGCGCTTCACTAAAAAATGTCGATATTTTCAGTGTTCCTATAGAGTCAGATACAGGGTAAAGTTTTACATAACCCGGTAGTTTTGATCAAACTTTTTTCGCAAAGTAGAATAAGCTAGCTCATATTTTTCTTATCTCCTTGTTTACCTCTTTTTTTTAAATTTTTGCAAAACATCATGCATTGTTACATGATTCAAAACAAATAAATTAAAAAAAAAAACATTTTTCTACAGATCAGGAAAAATTTTGAAATTCTTTATGAATTTTGCAATATTTATTACGTAAATAGAAGAACTGAAAATGTTTCACAGTATGCTAATCTATTCTGGCTAAATAAAATTTCAGTATAAATATTTTTAAATAAAAAGAAGTGGACAAATGCTTGATTGTCCAAAATATATCATACTATATTCATTCCATTTGTGTGAGCTCAACTTTATGTTTTGTTTTCGATCCAAAATTTGTAAATCTTAAAAATATTGGGATATAAGATTATACTACAACTGCCCAGAGAGTACAAATCAATAAAATAATGCTATTTGATAAATAGCTCCTACATTTTTAACAGCTGAACTTGTAGTAAGAAATACCATGTGGTCTAACCTGCAACCCGCAAATATTGTATCAGTGAGCGGAGCAAGCAGGGGTAAAGCCTTCATGTAAAATAAAAATTTGACTTTTCCTTTTTCAGAGCAGTAGTTTGCTTTTGACAGTTCAGAAATAGAAGAATGCAATAGTTTCTTTCAAATTATTTTTCTAATAAATATAACTTGATATTTATGTATCAAGACATACTTAACTCAAGATGTTCCATTTTGAAAACAAACTAATTTCATGGAATTTAATAGTTCGCCTCCTTAGTTCAACTTTCAGAGTATAGATGGCAATACTAGTGGTTAGTATAACTTTTATAATGACTTGGAAACGTAAATAATTAGGCTAATTGAAATTCATATTTATTCGATTTTGAGTTTTTCTCGTCCTTCTATTTCAGCGATAGCGGTTATCGAACAATATACTTGGTAGTTCAAAGATATTTTTACCTACTGCAGTTTCCGAACGTTTTCAAACGTGGAAAATTATTTAGTGAAAAAATTTAAACTTTAAGCTTAATACGTACAAAGATTTTAAGTTTAGTATAGTTCAATCAAACGATTAATTCATAAAAAAAGTTTTATAATGTTCAAAATGAAGCATAATATATAATTTCATGAAATAGTGCGGGGACCAAGTCGAGTTCTAAAAAGATATGGCTCAGTCCACCATCTTACATATGAGCGGGTATTGGAAAGAAAATATATAAATGAAATTAAAATTAAGCTTACACACTGATTTGAGAATTATTTAATTGAAATCTTATGTCAAGTAAGACTTCTTATCATGATTTCAATGATTGGAATTTGTGGTGAGTCGTCTACGGATCCTATATCACTGTGTTTATATTTTAAATGAAATACATAAGTAAACAAAATATTAGAAAATTGCTACAACACGACTTTTTCTACAAAATACAGTTTAATTACATGATTTTAACTAAAAGTAATTCTAAAAATCGATGAAAGGAAAGGCAATATATTTGTTAGTCCATAGTTTTTATTAATTTCATCTGTTGCAAAAGTTAATATGGTTGTTGGTTAAATTTTCCATATGATTGAATATTTGTATTTTAGATTATGTGAACTATAATAAATTAAATTCAACTGATTTAAAGGGAAAAAAATTTTATTTCAGGTTTTTATTTTCCAACTGCAATTACTTATATGATTACTTGAACTGAAACTTTATCCTACTTACTCTTTTTGTAAACGTTCCAACATTTTAGCCTTTGCAAGTCAAACAATAATGGAATCAGGATTTTATTTCAGATTCTGTATTTTTAAGTAATAATTAAACACAATCTTAGCATACATGCGAAGATAATGTGTACTTTGTACTATGTTTCAGGAAAGCAAAACAACGCGAATTAAGTACAAATAATGGCACAAAAATGAACATGCTGCTGTCCTGGTTCCATAAACAAGAATGAAAATAAATAAGAACCTTTTTCTATCTCAAATCAACTACAAAAAAAAACGAGGCAAATACGTTTCAATATGGCAAAAAAGTATTTTAATTGACGGGGGAAACGAAACATGTTTTTACAAGATACTAAATGAAGAGAAATGGCAAAAATGTATGAGGTGTTTGGAATAGAAGCATAGTTGTGCAAGATGTGGAAGCTAAAATAAAATAGATTTCAACACTGTTAAACAACTGTTTAACAACACGACAAACTATATAAACACCCACTAGACTTAACCAATTCATAATAATGAATGTGTCGAGAAAAGATGCACTGCTGTAGAACATAATTTTTTGTTTATTTAATTTGAATTTTTGCTTCAGAAAAAGATCATGCCATGTGCTATATTTAGGCACATTAATCTAGAGTTATGAATAAACTGAATATAAGTAAATAATTTAGTATTTTTTTTCGTTATTTCAATGTTTCTTACGTTCAACCATTTTTTTTTTATTTTTTCATATTAATAATTTCTCTAAGAAAATCATGAATTTTAATTTCCGCTATACTTTCTTTTTCAGTGTGATTCAAATTTAGCTCATATTTTATTCATGCGGGAAATTATTTTCGTTTGCGCTTAAGCATGTAGCATATATAAATTTGTAAAACATAATTTCAATGAATTTCATCAAAGGCTAATTTTGAGACCATGCATAACTTGATCTAAAATAGTGATATTTTGAATGAGTGAATTAATTCGATATTCTATATGCAGAATGTAGCGTGTAGTAGTTCAAAATGTGGAGAAAACATGGAAAAAATTGCAGAACAATGAATAAAGGGAAAAAGAAAAGTAATAATATTAAATATAATAAAAATCCGTAAAAAAGGAAAAAAATATTAAAAAACCGGAAAATAAAATATATGATCTTTTCATCCGCACACACGACTATATCCGCAAAAAGAAGTGCTTAGATAATCAGATCTAATCATGTGAGAGGATGAAAAGATTATATATTTTATTTTACAGAATTTTATAATTTTTTTTCCTTTTTTTCAGAATTTTTTCCCCGGATTTTTATTATTATAACTTTTCTTTTTCCCTTGTTCTGTAATTTTTTCCATGTTTTCTCTATATTTGAACTTATTTTATGAGTTCTATTTACGTGAAGTTTATGCACAGTAAATAAAACTTATTGTTTCTCTTAATTTTCCACGTTTTTTCTTTTTTCTGTATTTATTTGTATAGACATATTAAAGCTTAAAAATCAGTAATAAAACTTCGAATTCCATTGAAATTAACTGAAGCATATTCGTAATGTCTGTGAACCACCTTTTTTCAATAGTAATTTTAATTGGATGTTAGTTTTAATTACGGTTGGTGAAAAATAAAAGCTTTTATTATTTTAAGGAATAAATAAAATTATTTCGTATAAAACTTACTATTCGTGAAAACTTTCTTGTACGTTAAATCTGTTTTAGAAAGTATATAAAATTTATGTTTTTGCGTTTGCTTGCAGTATGTAGAATTGCAGTTTAATTTTATAGACCAAACTCTGCACTTCTCAGCCATATTAACTGCCAATTTAAGCAGAATTTTTATCCAATTAACCGGTTAACTTCGAAATAACCGGAAGCAGTATTTCCGGTCAATTAACTGTAAAATTTACAACAAAAAACATTCTTCAAATTTATGGTTTTAAAACCGCTTACTACTAGTATGGTTAAAAAACCTTGAATACAAAACTTAGCGGTTTTGTAGCCATCTACAAACAGCATGGTTTCAAAATAGTAAAAATTTTAACTGGATACGGGAGAGAGTTCAGCGGCTTTATTGTGCAGCCGGCTATACGTAAATGAGAGTATCGTATTCTAATAGCCCAGGGTCACAAATTGTGGATTGCAGGACACTGGAAACTCTTTATGTATTGAAAAAAATGGAGGAAATTTTGTGGTGTCAATGCTCGGAGTCGAACCTTCATTTTATCAGTCATGAAATTGACAGATTAGCCCTTTTGGCAGTAGCCCATCTACAAAGAAGTAAGTGGCTTAATTAGGTGGGCCTAGTTGGTGCGATAAAGTCTGGTTGTTTAACTGTATTAGTTGAAAGTGGTTAATAAATGGCTTTTCTCACAATTAACAGTTTGAATACCATCTTATTTATGGTTATTTTACTGTTTCATTTAAATATGGTAAAATAACAATTAAATAAATTGTTATTTTACCATTTTTTCCGAGAAATTTCAACAGTGTATAACTATTACAGCCTAAAACTATACCTTTTATATTAACCTTTTTACACACCGTAAATATTGTTCATACAGTGTGTCTCATAATGACTGCTCTCAATGTATATTTTAAAAAATAAAATAAAAAAGTAAATGCATTTTGGTTCACAAATTTTAGAAAAAGCTAAGAAATCACCAAACTAACAATAAAGCTAAGAAAAAACAAAATCACTATGTAAATCTGACGATATTGAACTGTAGCAACCAAAACCTGCCTGATTTCCTAATAAATCTTGCAGATGGTTCTGTTAATCGTCTGTTTGCTCCAATTTTCTTCAAGAGGTAACTAAACGGGTTATGGATGTTTTCAATGGCCACTATTACTGTTGCGATTTCTCAGCTTTAGATATCTTTTTTTATTATTATTTTCTCACCTAAATATTTATTTGCAACCCTTAATACTACTACATTTTATAACATTTTTGACACTACTACAAAAAAGATTTTATTAAGGAGCATCTTGTGTATGCATATTCTGCAAAAAGAAATATGTAGTTTACGAAATAAAGCCAATCAATTGCAACCGTTTTTATGTCTTTATTTAGCTTGCTGCTGTACTTTCCGTACAATCAGTGAAAGCTCATATTACATATGACATTATGTTAGATAGATTCATAGAAATATCAGAAATACAAAGCAAGACCGGCATCGACATCAAGTGGCAACAAATTACTTCAATGTCTGTTAAACATTCATATTTTAGGAACGATGACATAATTCAATAAATATAAATCAAAAAAATACTTAAGAAAATGCCAAATATTGTATATAATTTGTAGAATTTCGAACATTCATGTTAAAAATTTCCAACACGACACATTGTCTTAATTAAACTATATAAATATTATTTATAAAAACCTATTAAGCACTTAAATTATACTTCATTGAATTAACTAATAAAAATAAGAATTAAATTGTGCTTTTTCTAATTAGTGCTTGCATATGTTAGTGTCTAATTTCTTAATTATTTTCAATTTTCCTAACATGCAAACCACAAACATAGGTTGAATAAGAACCATGTTACTATGTTCGATACCAAATAAAACTAAAAACAACTAAGATAGTTATAATTTGTTGCTTATATGAAAAAAAGTAACGCGTGAAATTCAATATAAATATATTTCACCCACGGAGAAAAAAAATTTTGGTCAAAACTACACAAATTTGGTCAAATTCAACAGCGTTTCTGGCTCTTTCGGAACACTAAAAAAATTCGATAATTTCTTACCGAAGTGCTTTGGTAGCGATTTTAGAAATATGATATAACAATATAATGACAAGAAGATATCGAGTTTTATAATACGTGATAAAATTTAGTAAATAACGTAAGCTTTGAATTACTTAATATTTTATCATGACACCATGCAGCATGACATAAAAATCATTTATTCATTTAAATTTACTTTTCAGTTTCGTATTTTTTATTAAATGTGTTGCAATAAGAACTATAATTTTGAAATCCAGATTTTCAGGGAAAACGTTAGCATATGAACAGAAAATTATCAAATGAATAATTTAAATACAGAACATTTTGGTTTGATTAACCAGAATCATGTAATTTTTTTACCAGAAATATCAATACCATACAGAATGGTAATTTTACCAGAATTTTTTTCTCTGTGCATGGGTAGTTCTTGATGCATCATGCATTGCATGCATGTTTTTGAATTTTCATGCATTATATTTTTTTTATTGTGTTTGCTTCACATATACAAGCAATAAAACATAACTGACAGTTTTCAAGTATCAGGACGTGCCAAAATTAATCATTAAATAACACTTACACTAGTAAAAAACTTAATTTGATTCTTGTTTGCTTGTTTGTTTGTTTTTATAAAAAAGTTGATTAATAAGTATATGCTGCATTCTCAAATTTTTTCTACATTACAGTAAAGCAAACTTTATATTTCTTTCACTAAAATTAAATTACTTTTTATGACACAAAATAAAAATTGGTTTTTGTTTAGTTAAACTGTACAAATAAATAAATTCTTTACAAAACATAAAAAAAATTAATATTTAAAGTTGCATTCCAGAGAGTTATTTAAATTAGCAGTTTATAAGCATGCTTTCGCTAATTTACATTATTCATACAAAAATAAATAACTTATTTACCATATTACAAACATTCATTAAAATTAATATTTTCAAAGTAAAGCACAAAATAAATAGTTTACAACATCTTATATAAAACACTTGACACATACTTTAAATTTTACTTACATAAAGATAAAACTTTGTGTTTCTATAAATCAATATTCATGTAAACAGAGGCTACTTTTAAATAAAGTACATTTTGTGTTTAAATAGTAATGTAAAATATATTTTATAATTAATTTTCTTTAAACTAATCTATATTCATTAATTTGAAATTTACTGGTTTTATAATATTTTTTACTGTTTTTAAATTTATAATTTAATTTATTTTTAATAAAACAATTTATATCACGTAAGTTAAGATTTATTTTAGCATACATGTGAAAGTTGTATCGAAAAAAATATTCATTATGAGCACAAAACTAAATTTCTTGCAATAAAAGTGGAGTGCTGTCTTATTAACCCTGTAACGCACGCTTTTTTTGTACACCTATTGTACACAATATATGACTTTGATAGTCTTGGAATATTGAATACTTGAAATGCCTTTTAGCTTAAATATAACTAATTATGTTTTTCCCTTTTTAGAAACTCTATTCACAATCATAATATTTTATGCCTTGCAATAATTTTTATACTTAAACATGGTATAACTTATATTGTAGATATATACTGATGAAACCAATACTGCTAATAATTCTAAATTTATTTTTAATTTTCGTCTGATATAATGAACATCGAATTCAAACTTTTGAAACTTAATTAATAATCATCAGATTCAAAAGCTTCTTACTTAAGAGACCTCTTTCCTCTCGATCAAACTCGCTTGTCAAAAGGAAGTGACGGAGGAAGGATGTTCCATAAATGATTTTAATCCCCTTTATTTAATTTTCTCAGGTAAACTATGTTGAATATTTACTTTACAACGAAATATCTTTCAAAATGAGTAATATATGAGGCCTGACGCAATAGCAATTTGAGAAATATTGCGTGTTGTAGTTTGGATTCTCCATTATCTATTACATTTTAATGAAAAAAAATTATACCAATCAGTATTTTTGAAAAGTTATCACGCACTGTACGTTTATCTGGTTTAGAATTTTCCATTCGCGTGATTTAAGTTAAATGGAATAGTTTAAATTATTCAAAATGGCCTTCATTAGTTTAAACAAAAGCAACTTTAAAGTTGTAATAATCTAAAAACTGACATACGCACCGCATTAAATTTCTTACTCAAACTACAATCCGCATAATTTTATTGAGTTACATTTTTGATAATAAGCAATTAGATAAATTCAATAAATTATCAAGCACTATTTCGCCTAATTTGAAACAGATCGCTTAATATTCTACTTTTTGAAAGCCATAGAACTGCCAATTCATATTATAACAACAAAACATGTAAGGTACCAAAAACGGAGAAATTTTTTTTCTAAAATCCTAGAGGAGATGGGAAGAGGTCTCTTAATTATTTATTAAATAGTTTACATTCTTATTACTGTCTTATGAAAAGTAGACAACTGCGTGGAATTTGCGGATAAATTATATTCATTATCTATTTTCATGCTATGAAATTTTCATACTTATTTTTGAAAAGTTATATAATTAATTGTATTTTTGTTAGGTTTGCTTAAAGCTAGATGATTTATCCCAGCTGAGTCTAATACTGGGTGATTCAAAAAACAATTAGTTATAAAACATTTTCCGGATTCAGGAGCTTTTCCACATTTTCTGTCTTTAATCAAAATTCCCCTAGATTCTCTACAACACTCTTAAATAATCCAGAAAAGGAAAATGCTTAAATGATGATAAAAATAATGATAAGAAACTTCGTACCGAATAAAAAAAGATCTTACATGAATAAATCATAATCCAATTTAAGGAATTAAAAGAAATATAGAGTAAGATTTTTCAAGAAAAAAAAATAAATGTGTGAGGAAACCAAAAAAACAAAAAGACTAAATTTTAACTGTCGTATAATGCACTAAAATTAAGAAACAAATTGTAAGAATAAAATAAAGAATTAAATAAGAAAATGAAATAGACAAGGATTTTAGAGATAATTCTTTTTGAATTTTTCGACTGTTTTTTAATATCTGTTGGCTCGATATTTCATTGCAATCAATATAAATCTGAATTTTAATTTTCTTTCTTGAAATAGTGTACGTAAGGAGTTAGTAAGATTAACGTGACGATTGAGAACACTTATTTACAGTGTATGTTGTTGCAAATTAAAACACCATGCTTTGTGCCAATTTAACAATATATATTTTACACCTTCAAAAGTAACAGATCACAATACATCTTGAAGATCACAATAGTTAGTTCTATAATAGGCAATTTGCTACCTCAAGCACGCTTTCACCTAACATTTTTTTTAAATATATTTCTTTTAAATTCTATTTTGCAAAAATTAAATTATACAAAGCTGCATTTTTAATGTACCGAAACACTTTGGTCTAAGACTGAATCTCTAATTCGTTTATTTCCAAATTACATTAAACAAAATATCATACATATAATACAATTTTCCATACCATGTTTTGAAAATTTAATTTACCTCTTCTTCAAAGACATATATTTTTTAATAAAACGATTTTTCCGATCACAATGTTCTTGATCTATCAGTGCAATAATATTTTACTCAGTGCATTTTCACTTCTGTTCTTTTTACATTATATACATTAACACGACACACAGGGGCGGGTCCATGGAAACATCCGGATAAATCACATGACAAAGACGTGAATAAAATGTTCTTCCCGGATATTGTTATGTCTTTCCGGATGCTTCGAATATTTGTTTCTTTGTCTCTCAAAACAAAGCAAACGATGTGAAGAACATTGGAATTCATAATCAATCCTAGTTGATGATTTAAATGTATGCTTGCTCAACAGCAGCCGGGTTATGGTATTGTCTGTAATCATGACTGCTTCGAATACTGGCGCTTTCTGAATGAGGGGCTCCTCCTTTACTTTGAGGATGAACTTTTATCCGGCTGTTGTTGATTGTGGCAGTCGTCTGCTCTCTTGGATCGGGTTCCAAAATGCTGGAATCTAAACTTCCATAACTTAGGCCGTCCCTGTTGTCATTGCGATCTGCCTGAAAGAAGTATTTATATTAATAGAAAGGAATTTCCATTTGCCTCTCAGAATATTTTTTAATTAAAATCCAACGGTATATTTTCAATAGCTAGAGAATTTTAGAATTAAATAAGCCAAGTTTCGCCGTTTTTTTTAATTTAACATGCTTAAAAAAATTCATCAGCTTGAAATAGTTATTTATATAAGTAGAAATGAATATTTTTTTTTATTTTAGAATCTTTTTCAATTAAAATTCAACGGTATAATTTCAATAGCTAGAGAATTTTAGAATTCAATAAGCCAAGTTTCGCCATTTTTTTAATTTAACATGCTTCAAAAATTCATCAGCCTGAAACAGTTATTTATATAAGTAGAAATTAATTTTTATTTTTATTTTAGAATCTTTTTCAATTAAAATTCAATGGTATATTTTCAATAGCTAGAGAATTTTAGAATTCAATAAGCCAAGTTTCGCCATTTTTTTAATTTAACATGCTTCAAAAATTCATCAGCCTGAAACAGTTATTTATATAAGTAGAAATTAATTTTTATTTTTATTTTAGAATCTTTTTCAATTAAAATTCAATGGTATAATTTCAATAGCTAGAGAATTTTAGAATTCAATAAGCCAAGTTTCGCCATTTTTTAATTTAACATGCTTCAAAAATTCATCAGCCTGAAACAGTTATTTATATAAGTAGAAAATAATTTTTGTTTTTATTTTAGAATCTTTTTCAATTAAAATTCAATGGTATATTTTCAATAGCTAGAGAATTTTAGAATTTAATAAGCCAGGTTTCGCCATTGTTTTTAAATTTAACATGCTTAAAAAAATTCATCAGTCTGAAATAGTTATTTATATAAGAAGAAATGAATATTTTTTTATTTTAGAATCCTTCTCAATTAAAATTCAATGGAATATTTTCAATAGCTAGAGCATGGGCCAGTTTGTTTAGAAATTCAATGAGGCACATTTAGGCGAAATTTTTATTATTTAACAAATTTGAAAAATTTATCAGTTTCAAATAGTTATTTTTATTAACAGAAAAGAAGTTTCATTTGTAGTTCAGAATATTTTTCGCATACTTTAAACATCTAGAGTATGTGCCTTTTTTTCGATAATGTGCCTTTTTTAAATGTTTGCAACTATATTTTATTGACCTTCCTAAAATAAAACTTTATACAAATACACAGCAACGTACGGTCAAAATTACCAGAATATGGTAAAACTTACAATGTTTCCGACTCTATGGGAACACGAAAAAGCTAGGTAATTTTTACCGTAGTGCTTTGGTGATGATTTTGGTAATAATAATAATAAAATATGGTTTTATAACAAGTGATAAAATTTGGCAACTTTTCCATGACTCCTTAGAGCGTGGTATGAAAACCATTTACTCGGTTAAAATTGATTTTCAGTTTTTCATTTTTTGCAGATGTGGTATATATCTATAATTTTATAAGCCAAAATTTCTAGTAAATTGTTACCATAAGAACAGGAAAATAAACAAGTAAATAGTTTTAATATCATATACTCACGTGTTACAAAATTATTGTTTGTTTGTTTTACTAATAATGTCATTACCGAGATTTTTTTTACCGAGATTTTCATTGAGATTCTCGAGATTATCATTTTACGAGATTCTTTTTTCTCGAAATAGAAAAAAAAAGTTTCCATTGCCTTTCAGGTTTCATCAATTCATTAGATTTTGATAATATTCTTATAACATATTAAACAAAAACAGTATCCACTTGAAATTATTTTTACATTAGAAAAAAGTATTTTCATGTATTTCAAAGTTTTTAATTAAAAATAAATGGTAAGTTTTGTTAACTTGTGGCCTTAGTTTTAGATATTATAAGTAAAATTTCAGTAATTTTTAATTAAAATATAATAACAGTATAAATTGATCCGCGTGAATTAAATACTAATATTTGCAGAAAGGTATTTTAAATTATGTTTCGTTATTTTTTGAGAAAAGAGACGTAGTTTATCTTCCTATAGGTTAAATTTAAATAAATTTAAGAAACTATAACAATTAGGAAAATCTGATCTGCCTGAAAAATATTTTTGAATAGATAGGAGTTTTCAAATGATTTTCAGAACTTTTCTAATTAAAATCTTCTGAAATATTTTGTTTGAAATTCCGTACAGTTTGACTTAAAATTTAACAAATGCGAAAAAATTATCTCCTTGATAGAAATATTTAGAATAACGGAAATTTTTTTAAAATCATCTATCAGAATTTTTAATTGAAACCCAATTTTCTATTTCAGGAATTTTAAAAGTTACATTTTGCTAAAATTTTGAAAACACAATAAACTAGAAAAGTTTTTCTGCCTGAACTATAGATTCATATTGATAAAAAGAATTTTCTGCTGTATTTCAAATGGAACATTTCGGAATTGAAACTTTGATAAGTTGTATTTCGATAAAAATTACAAAATATAACAAAAAAATTATTATCTGCTGAAATTTTTTTTTAAATATATTTATTATTTTTTTTAATAATAGTATAATGAATTTTTCGATTGTAGTTCAGGATTTTTTAAAATGGAAATCCAGTGCCCTGCTTTAATAATTACCGGAATTTTTCAGATTTCATTAAAAAAATATTACCATTGAGGAAAATAGATGTCTTTGTATTTAGAAACTCTTCTAAATGTTTTAATTTCAACATCAAAACTTATTGAAAACTTTTGGAAGTTTCTTATAAACATGATCAAAAATTGATTCCAATAAAGTAAAACTATGTGATCAAACTTCTTTAATTGGTTAAAAATTGTTGTTTTAACCTTACTAAAATTAGTTTTCATAGCATAATTTTTTATTTCGTAAAAAATTAAAAACTTTAATTTTCGTAGATCTTAAAACGTAATTATTTTTAAAAACTAAGTTACAGAAATCATTGAAGAAATATGCTAGAAAAAGAAACAAAAAACAAATCCTTCAAATGTCTTAATGGTTTTTTTTTCAAGAAAACTTTAAAACATACATTTTAAAATTTTCTTGAATAAAACCTTTACGACTTTCTTATTTGAAATTTCTAAAATTTAAAGCAAATACATTCAGATTACAGTTAATTACAAATATTTAAAATCTTTTCGATTTATCGGTAGCTAGATCTAAATAAATTTTAAATAATCATTTTACTAATCATGGTAATACTATATTCTTTTCAAAGCAAAGTAAATCTTGTAATCTTCAGAAGTTAAACATATTTAACTCGAATTAACTCGCCACAGTTTGACTTTCAGCTATTTATAGATCATAAGATCATTTCTAGCGATAAAGTCTCATGCATTTTAGAAATTTGAACCAGAATTTCATATTAAGGGAAATACTCATTTTTCGATAGAAAATATTGCTTATCATTTCAATGAGTATCATACTTTGTGAAATGTCTCTGAATTAACTCCAAATGCGTATGGCTCAGTAAGCTTAGTAATGATCAAATCCATTTTAATTCCCTGTCAGCAATTCTATCAGCCATATTAATTATCGAAATATAATTCTGCGAAGATAGCTGATTTTGTCTTGAATTAATTAAAAGGTTTAGAGTTACGATCTTTTAGATTTTGATTACTGCAAATTCAATTCCTAAAGAAGAAATTAATTTAGAAAATTTTAGTATTTTACCTAATGGACGTCGGAATATGTATGCGTATTACCAATAACACAATATTTGGATGCTATTTATCTACAAAAAAAAAAAAAAAAAATTTAAACTTGTAAACTGGCAGCTGATTTGGTTTGCAGAACAGTACAATTTAAAAAGTCAATCAATAGCCTTTTTTATCATTCAAGCTTTTTCCGTAAACATTGCAAGGAAAGCATGGTAAAGGCCTGCTTAGACGATCCAATTTCTTGTATTCAAGAACTTGGACCGTGTAAACAGGCCTTAAGACGGATTTTTACGGTATCAAAACAAGTTTTTAAAACAAAAATAGACCTGTTGTCGCAATAGACTTTAACAGAATCAGAACAAGTTTTCTCAGCGAAATATTGCTTTACTCGAAACTAATGTGAATATTTTATGTCAGCAGAATTTGTAGCCAATCATCGCTGGGATTCGAACTTAATTACTTCTTTAAGAGGCGCAAACTCCCCCCCCCCTGAGCCTCTGCGACTCCCTCTAGTGAAATTGATTTGATTAACTCCAGTTTTAGGTCATGCTCGATAAAAGAAAGAACAATCTAACATACAGATACTGAAATTTATAAACTTTGATACAGTTAATTTTTTCCCTTCATCCCATATAAATTTTGTTCCTACAAGATAAGATTTTATCCGTATTAGGGGAAGAGAGAGTGAAATTTGCTTTACCTTAGTTGCAAAAATTCCTCAGTTCCATTTGATTAACAATGAATGAAATGGTTATTTTTTACGTGGATATTATTGCCATCTGATATGGTGTAAATATAAATTTGTTTCTCTACATGAAATTCAAAATCTTATGGAAACTAAGTAATAATTAACAGTATATGGCAATATCATATGCCAGATTTACAGTCTTGTCAAAAAGAAATGACAGACAAATGTCAGTTATATACACTGGAGGGAAATAAAATGACTTTATGATTCCAGAGCTAAAGGAAACATAAAGTTATTTTTTTTCATTTAAAGCAAGAAAATTACTAACATTGGTAAAAACCGTGTTAAGTGAAACGTAGAACATAAAATAAATAAAGTCCCGACCAGGATTCTACAGTATTTCAAATTGCAGAAGTTTTATATTTTTATAATTTGTTGATCTTTAAAACAAATACTATAAGTCTTAATAAATTATTAAGCATGTATTCGTTAAGAAATTTTTAACTATTTGTTTTTTAAGTCGTATCTTTTATATTTTTCATAAACCATTTCTGAAAATGATTTTGAAACTATTCAAAACACGGTTACTTAAAAAGCATGTTGATTTTTTGAGTTTCAAATTTCAATTAAGTCAACCGAAAAAAAGTTATTTCTTATAACACATATATCATTAATCAGGCATATTGTTTAGTTGGCGTTTTAGTTTCTGTAAGTACTGAAAACTAAAATAAAGCACATTTCATCGAATTTATAATTTTCAAATTAAAATTTTTAAGCAAGCAAAGCAGTATGCAAAAGCTGGCTAAAGCTAAAAATAGTCTTACACAATTAGGTGACACTATGTTTAAATAAGAAGCTTTAATAAGCAGCTACATACAAAAGCTATGTAAGAGCTAAAAATTATTATTTCCCCACCTTGATTAGTTTTGAATCTTTATTTTTCAAAGTTCAACATCAAGAATCCTGGTCCGGACGTTTTCGGACGCGACGTGATCCGGCTTTGACCGGACGCCATTTGCACCCTCCACAAATTTTACAGCTCCCTAGAAAAGCATAAAAATGTAATAAGAACCCAACGCAGATGTTAGGTATAAAAAATCTCGCTTGTTTAGTCAAATCATTTTTTTCCGTTTTTTTTTCAATATATAATATAATAATTAGGAAATGTTGGAAAAGTCTAATTATTTATAATCATATAATTTACAAGTATATTGAATATTTTCATTCTTTAAGCATTTATCACTTAAGAACCAACATGTAAATTTCGCAGGAATTATACAGATGTCAATAAGTAGACTAAAGAAAACTTTTGCAATAAACTATTTGTATTGCTAAAAGTAAGTCAAATAAATAATACAATCAGAAAGTTCCTGGGTTCGAATCACGGAAAAGGCATGGATGTTTCTTTCTCTCTCTGTGTGTTCTATGTCCTTTCTCCTTTGTGTGTGAATGTGACCCGTCCTATAAACGGGTTGTGGTTGTGTGAATGGCGTGGCAGAAGTCGAATTCCTGGCCATAGATGGCGCCACTGAAAAGGAGTAACAATCGCACCCCCACTGCCTAAACAGGCATACGACAAAAAAAAAATCGTATTTGGAAAATGCTGCAATTCTTTCTAAGTAATAATTATAATCGTTATCTAAGTAATAATCTTTTTAATAGGTATCGTTAATTCATTGTACTTGAAATATCTTTCGGTTTAAAAAAGCTTATTTAGTTTATTGTTCGTTGTTCAAATTATTTTCTAATTTTCAGAACACTGACACACTGTCCAAGGAGCTAGTTTGGTGTTGTTACTCCTTCAAAGTGGATATAGCAGCTGCATCAAGTCACCGAATATGTCAAGCGTTTGATGCTACTGCTGTGAATGAACGTATTGCGAGGCATTGGCTTCAAAAAATTCAGGTTCGAAGATTTGTCCCTCTCTGACAAACCTCACAGTGAACGACCATGAACCTTGGATAAGGAAGAACTGCCATTAAATAGAACAGTAATTTAACGTGTGGTGAACACGTAAGACAGTTTGATATCTCTGATGACAGAACTGACTGGGCAAAGTGGTTCCCACACACACTGTTAGAAATTCCAAAAAAAACAAAACAACCAGTGATAGCCTGCATGCCATTGCTTTCTCATCACCGTACCACATCAATAATTAATCAAATGCTTATCTGTGACAAAAAATGAGATCGGTATGACACGGCCAAGCGTCACTTCAGGATATTGTCCTGCATAGTGCAAGACCACCTCCGTGAAAAAGATTATGCTCTGCGTCTGGTGAACTTGCTCTCTAACGGCTCTCCTTAAGAAAGTCGAAAAAGTAGAAAGCAAAACATACCCTTTTATGCTTGATTGAAATAGGCACTTTTTCCCCAAAAAAGTTAGCATTCTTGCTGTAGTGTATCGTTATGTTATAAAGCGAAATTCTGGTTGTAGTCAAACAGAACTAACGTCAGTATAAGGCTTCTTTAAGTTGTAACAGGGTAAATTTTAGTAAGAGCCATATATTCTATTCTCAATAGCTATAAGTGTTTGATAAATAATTGTGCAATAATAATGCTACTGTTAATAAAATACCAAAATAAGAAATTTAAAAAACCTAAACATACGCAATCTCTTAAAAATCTCAAACAATGAAGATTAACTGTTATTTTTTTTTTAAAAATTAATAAATCGCTGATTCTTACCTTTTTACCATTTTTGTTATATGGATCTTCTCCTATCGTCGCTATTTTACCTTTAGTATTGGAGTTGGTGCAGAAAGGTACTGTCTTTGCTGCAGTAAGATCAGATTTATCATTATCTGGACAACCATTTTCTACAATGCTGAATTAAAAAGTATAAAATAAGAACAAGAAAAATTTCCCAAGAATGGAATTATTGAGTTAAGTAAAATAATAATAAACGAAAAATGAATCAGAATAGAACAAAATGAAGAGTATCTAAATATTTAAAGTATAATATTCGTGCGGGAGGTATTGGAAGTATGATGCTACTTTGCGCAGAATATATATATATGTATATATACTATTATAATACTTTGACATTAACTCCTTTTTTTCATTGTCAATACTGTGTTCATCCCAAGTAATACATCACTTTTTTACGTTTTAAAGCATTCATAGTGTATATAAATAAACAAAAATTTATATCACTTATCATTTAAAAATGAATGATGTGTTTAAATGAAGTACTATTTATTGATAACTTAGAATCAAATGAAGTAGATTGTGTTTGTTTTAAATAATCGCATTAGCTGAGTGTAACACCTTGTGACTTTTCACCTTTGTTTAAATAGTACATGTACCACAGTTGGTTGACAGGTGACGTTTTTACTAATCTTTGCTCTCCCTCAATTTTAGAAAAGTGAAATAATTATTCAAAAGAAAACAATTTACTTTAGAAGCTAATGATAAAAGTGGTGCTTGTTAAAAGACTTTGAATTTTGAGATAAATATATGACAGATTATTTCGAACAAATTCATTTTCCGTTCAGAAAAAAGTTTAAGGTCGAGCAGAGAAAGTTTTCCCGTTTCAATTCTAAGCTCCACAATTGCCTTTTTTACGTATATTTTTAAATTGTGTGTACAATTTACATTAAAATATTTAATAGATTCTTATAAACGCGTTATCGAAGTGATATTTAATAGTTTGAAATATAAAATATATTTGTTTTTATGCAGTATGTATTTTATTAGAAATTAGATATGAAACCATTAAAATAAAAAATAAAAATTTAAAAATATAATTGAGGCATACCTATCAGGAGCTGGTTTAAAGCCATCTGAACCTAAAAAATATTTATAATACAATAATTACAAAAAATTTAATTATATTCTGCAAATCTAACAATATATTTTTTTAATAAAATATTATTAAATATGTTAAAGTTTACTTACGTCTGAAACAGCATTTTTCTTTTCGAACTAAGCAAATGAGGAGAGCGAGAAGGCAGATTAAAATTAATATCACAACAACTGCACCACCGATCATCAAAGTCAAAATAAAGGGCTCTGAAAAATAAATATTTCATTTTCTTTAAAGTTTATTTTTAAAAAATATCTCTCATTCATATTTTAGAGACTTAATATTTCGTAAGAATCAATATCTCATATTAAATTTTTAGTAACTTTAAATTTTTAAAATTTCTATTTTAAGCGTCAATATTTTTAAAATCAATTTATCATGTTTGAAAAAATAACTAAATAATTTTAAAATTTATTTATCTAAATAGTTTCAAAATTTATTAAAGTGTATTTTTTGCCTCATTGTTATACTTTAAATTTTATATTTTCTTTTTGTAAATGACATGGGGACTCCAGTCCCTTTTCGCGCCACTCACCACCATTCGTATTGACCTCTCCATCACCTTTAATATTTTCATTAACATTTTAATGCAGGTAAGATATGGGTAACCCTTTTATATATTTTTTCTAGCTCTCTAATTACAAGTAAAAATATATTTTAGAATTTTTTAAATCATTAAAAAGTTTTTAATAGTTACTATGAAAAAATCTGTTTACTTACTGTCTGTTAATATTAATGTCGTTACTAATTGTTTTCGAGAATTGCAATATTCTAGAATATATAGAATATTTTAGAATATTCTAGAATTGCAATAATTCTAGTAATAAGTACAAATTGAAATATAAAAAATATTTAAAAGCTAAAGAAATGGCACAGGTTTGTGCATGAGAAACGCATAAAATAATGATATTGTTATAGGTGCCAATGATGCAAAATTATTTCTGGTAATAGGTACAGATTAAATAAAAAGCTAAATCTTTTGAGAATAGATATGGTACTAATTCGTGTATGAGAACCGTGTAAAAGTATAGTATTGTTATTGGCTAAAATGATTCCTAATTTAGTTGGTAATAGGTAGAAATTTAAATAAAAAAAAGTTTTGTATTAAAAAGATAAGTAAGGAAAATATACTTATTCCTATGCGGGAGTGGTAAAAGATTGCCATATTGTCATTGGCGCAAATAATGCACAATTGATTTTGGTAATAGGTAAAAAATTGGAGAAAAAAGATTTGTATTAGGCAGTTAACTTAATGACGAACAGAAGTTGAATTTATTCTTTTGGAAGAACCATAAAAAATCAACATATTACAAATGACGCATCTGATGCTTAATTAATTTTCGTAATAGGTAATGTTGGTAATATGCAAATTGTTTTTTATACACAATAAGTATACTGATACTGGCACTAAAACACTAACTGTACTTACAGTGGAAATATGTTTTTAGAGCCTACCAAAAGGGCTAAAGTACCGGAAGAAACTGTTAAAGTGGTAGTTTTTGAATATGCTTTACTTCGAGCATTATGATAAACGGTATTGAATATAATAAATCTTTATTTTGATGAGATGAACTTCTAAAAGCATGTTTTAGCTTAATCTAATTACGTAAAGTCACAAGGAAGGGCAAAAAATAATAAATATTAAAATTGAAATTGCGTTAGCTTTATTATATGCGTCGGTACATATCGTTCAGTTTTTTGCATCGTTTCGAAGAATCGATTAATACCGGTTTATTGATTATTTACTTTATTTTTAATCCATGCAAAGAACGGGTAAACTAGCAAGAAATAAATTTTTAGCCAATTTTCTACTAACGCTCCAGCAAAGAGTCAAGAGCGGTGGGATCTTTTTCTGATATGGGATGAGAAAAAGGTAGGTTCTTGAAGTGGATTGTAGAAATATATATTTCTTTTTTTATCGAATTGAACAAATTGTATAGTTCATATTGGCACGACATTCTAATATAATCTACTCGTTCTTACTTGTCTTAAATAGAAACTGTTATGATAGTAAACAAAAAATTTTGCTGAGACAAAAGTAATTTATTCAAAGGCTTTCAATGTTAAAGTTATATCAAAGGAAATCTCTAAGCAATTAAAAAGATTTGAATTATTATATAATGCTCCTTACCTCTAACTTCAAGTACAATGGAAAATGTTTCATGTCCTTTATCATTTTCAACCACTAATGTGTATGTTTTTGAGTCACCTCCTTCAACGTTACGAATTATTAATCGTGCATCATAGCAGTCATCTTTATTAGGTATCTAAAAAAAAGATCGTTAATTATGAATAAAACAAGGTTAACTTAATTGACTGCAATAACACTAGTAAATAATAACAATTAAAATTCATTTATAGTTATTATAGTTCGCACTGGTGTGGATTTCATTACTCATATAAATGGATTATTAAATATTTAAGATGAAACCAAACAAATCTCAAACCAGTAGGAGTTACTATATATTTTTCTAATTCCTAAATTGCTATTCTTCAAACTATGCTTTCATTTTTTCGAAAACCCATGTAATTCTAACAAAAAATATATCAGTAGAGTCTAAGTTTATGCATACAGCTTTATTATTAGCTTTATTACAGCTTAATTATTAGCTTTATTAAGTGCACTGTAAGAAAAAATGGTTTCTTTGAAATGTAAAAAAATATGTCAAAATGGTCCCGAAACAATCCTATGTATTCAAAATTGAAACAGCTTATGCTTATTTTTGAGAAAAACGCGAAGTGATGTAGATGAAGAAATGTGTGAATGAGATTTTCTTTGACTGCTGACAACAGCCGATCCAAGGACCTCTGATATTGTAGTATGGTGCTCTAATAACCATAATTGTACAGAGCGCCAAAAAACTGACTACCCTGAATAACTTTTAATCTAATGATCGGATCTTCACTTTTAGGACTCAATCTTAATGGTTTGAAGGGATGACGTCAAATATGATAATTAATTACTTCAGACGATATTTTAAGTCAGGAAATCAGTCACAAAAACGTACTTTCTCTGAATAAACAAATATCTTTTTCAACAGATTTAGATTTTTGACCTCTAGGGGGTAGCCGCAATCTGGAAAATATGGTCCCAAAGATTTGGTCAGGTGAGCGGTCCAAAGTTTGGACCCCTTAATGGTAATTTTACTTTTCACGTATTCTGCCATATCTCAAGAACTTTTTAAGTGAACTGAAAAAAAATTCTCACACAATTATAGAATTCGTTTATCAAAAGATAATTTGATGCAAAAAACAATTTATTAGACATTTATGATTTTTATTATTTTGTTAAATATTTGTTATTATTATTTTTTTAAATTTTGAATTGTAAGATATAGAACTTATGGATTATTTTAAAGGATGCAATTTTAAATCAAAAGATACAAAATTTGAGCAATTTCAGTAGAATAATTTCTGAGAAATCAAATTTTAAAAATACGACTTTTTCAAAATTCGATTACTCAGAACTAATCAGCCGATTTTTCCAAATTTTTGCATATCGCAACTTAAATTGCAAAATTCAAAATTTGCGTAAATTTTTTCGACCATTATTAAATTAGAAAAAGATAATGAATAATTACTAAAAGTTATGGAGTTGTCTTTGGATAAGCAGATTTTATAATTCAGTATAAAAATGTTTTAAATCGCTTAAAAAGTTCTAGAGCTACGGCGAATTGCGCAAAAAATAAAATTACTTAAATGGGTCCAAATTTTGGACCGCTCATTTTTCATGGAGTTGTCTTTGGATAAGCAGATTTTATAATTCAGTATAAAAATGATTCAAATCACTTACAAAGTTCTAGAGCTATGGCGAATTGCGCAAAAAATAAAATTATTTAAATGGGTCCAAATTTTAGACCGCTCATTTTTCATGGAGTTGTCTTTGGATAAGCAGATTTTATAATTCAGTATAAAAATGTTTCAAATCGCTTAAAAAGTTCTAGAGCTATGGCGAATTGCGCAAAAAATAAAATTACTTAAATGGGTCCAAATTTTGGACCGCTCTCCAGTCCAATTATTGAAACCATAATTCCCAGATTGCCCCTATAATTTGGGAGTAAAAAATCCGAATCTATAGAAAAAAAAGTGTGTTTATTCAGAGAAAGTACGTTTTTTGTGTCAGATTTCGTAACTTAAATATCGTCTGTACTAACTAATTAGCATATTTGAGATCACCTCTTCAAACCATTAAGATTGAGTCCTAGAATATGAAGATCCGATGATTAGATCAAAGGTTATTCAGGTTGGTCCGATTTTTATTTTACACACAGTACATTAAGCTATTTTTAGCGTTCAATTGCATTGACAATTAAATTAATGTATCGTAAGTGCTATAAAAAGTGGAAAGTATAAAAAATTAAAAAAGTGATTATAAACCTCCATTCATCAGGACAAAAGTTTTATTTTAATTAATCTAAAAGTCTTTGCATTCAATTCTGTATATAAAGATAGATAAAAATGGGTGAAATATAACTTTTTTATCTGTTTAAAATAGTAAATTAGTGATAAGTGAATTGTTCCCCACATGTCAAGGATTGTAAGAAAATAGTTTGTTGTAAATTTTGTATTCAAAGCTTATATACTGACAGAGAAAAAATTTATTACGCCATCTAATCTGTTATATATTTTAGTTAAAAATTAAAAAAAAATTTATTACAATTTGATTTTAAAAAAGCATTTCTCAGAAATCTCTTAATCAGTACATCCTTGCAGCATTTTAGCATGAATTTTTATACTTTTGCACTATTACCTAAGTTTAAAAATAGAAAGATAAAATAAACCTTAATAATTGCCTATTTCAGATTTGACTGAATAATTGCATATTTCAGATTTTAATGTTGCCTGTGAGAATCTCTTAATCTGAAATGGTCCAGTCTAGGGCTCTAAGAAATTAAAAAATGGTAATAGTCAGTGAAAATATTAGAGCCATTTTCTTCTGTGAAGACAGCTGAAAACACGTGAGAGAACGGTAAACAAATTACACTCGAATTGAAGCTAAACATGTAGTTGATTTAAAATAATAATACAAATTAATATCTGGAAGTGAACAGCTAAAAATATAGTTGCCTTTCACAATTAATTGGTTGCCAGTTCCGGCCGGGTGACAGTGTTTCAAGATTTCAAACATAAATTCCTGCATTTTTGTGATACTAATAAATGCATATTTCAGATTTGTCTAAATACTAACTTTAAACGTTATACATATAATAATCATATGGAAATGTTATACATGTGGGAATCTCTTTCTCACCGCACCCATGTCACATTTTAAACATAAACTCATGTATTGTAAATACACAAGTGGGCGACCTTTGTGCTAAAATACAAAACTAAGGCAAACAATGTTAAAGAGCGCAAAAATATTTATAAATTACAGACAGCTGTTTCGGATGCTCAAAGGGCAACTTTCATCAGGGCAACAGATGAAGGTTGCCCTTTGAGTATCTGTTGCACTGATAAAGGTTGCTCTTTGAGCATCCAAAACAGCTGTCTGTAATTTATAAATATTTGTGTGCACTTTAACGTTGTTTGCCTTAGTTTTGCTCATGTATTGTGCAATAATAATATGTAAAAATAGAAAAATAAAAGGAATCTAGACAACACGTAATTCAGAATTGATTAAACTCTTACCTTTAATGTAATAAAAAAACACAAACTGTATTTAAAACTTTTATTTCAAGAAATTTAAAAAATGAAATTTTTAAACTGTTACCTTTTGAATTTCTGATGCATCGTGTCTTCCAGTGTTTGAATTTGTTTCTTGTCGAAATGAATCCCATTCCCAATAACTTCTTCTGGGTTCTGGATCTGAGCAAAACCGTATAATAATCTTAGCAGTTTCGTCTTTGTCCACAACCATGTGTGATACCAAAGGGGCATTCTCAATCATTAATTGAGGCGGTCCTGCAAGAGAAAAAAATATACATGAGATGAAACACAATTTTTTTCAATACTTTTTAGCAACTGTTATGGTTTTTTTTCATGTACAGTGCAGAAAAAACCCATCTTTCTCAACAACTTTTGGTCTAATAATCCTCTTTACACTTACCGAAACTAAATATCCTAATAGTTTGAGGGCTTGACCTTAAGTATGTTATTTAACAAGCATACAATGTGTTTAACAAGTAAAAAATAAAGAGCAGCCGATGTGTTGTGTTATGAAATCAGACAGAAAAACGTCCTTCTTCTGAATAAACATGTTTTCGGTTTGACAGATATTATTTTTTTTGATCAAGACAGATATCAAGTGCAAGTAGTTTGGTCAGAAAAGCGGTCGAAAGTTTGGACTCCTTAATGTTAATTTTACTTTTTGCATTTTTTGATATAACTTGAGAACGCAGGTAAGCAAATTAAAGAAATTTTAAACACAAATATAAAGTACATCATCTAAAGATAATTCGATGCAAACAATAATTGCTAATAAATATTTTTGCACTCTAATTTATATTACAGTATATATACATTCTTTTTCTATCAGTATTTTTAATTTTTTAAAAATGTTTATGTGTCTGGTTTAAATATACAAAGACTGGAACATCAAAATATTGAAAATGAAAACTTATATCTGTGTTCCATTATAATGTTTCTGTATTTACAGACGAAAATTTTTATTATAAATAATGTAGTAAACCAATTCGTAAAGATATCAACAACTCAAATTAGAAAAAGCGAAAGCAAACTTTGTAGTTTTCAGTACTGAGAATTTTCTTTTTCTAAAATTGCAGAATGCAAAAAATAAATAAATAAATAAAAAATATGACAGGACTTAAATATGGCCCTTTAGAAAAAAGCTTAGTTGCTTTGATGTATTGCAGAAGTTATCCTTCCATAATTTGTTATAATTTTGATATTTTGCCAAAAAAGCATGTTCTGAATTACAAACTTTACAGTTTACATTTGGTTGACTCACTTTCCGAACTCACTTTTTCCTAAATTTTAAACTACCCATTTAAGGTGAAACAGAATTTTTCAGATAGGGTCTCTCTCGCACGTCTTCTTAACACAAACTTATCAAAAAGGAGCTTTCCTTTATCTGAGAGAAGGTGCGAAAGTTATTTTACAGCATAATGCGTCAAATCCGTTTGAAATTTCCGCATAATACAAGCTATTATGGAAAACCTTGCGAACGAAAAATCCGTAATTTTAGACTTTTGAACTATCTTTAATAGTTTAACTTACTCCTTTGATACTGTCATCACAGCCGAATAAGGTTGACTCCCTTCCAATTGAAGATTGATGGCAAGCTGTAAGTCGCATTAAAGAAACTCGCCACCACTTATGATGGATGACCTATCGTTATTTCCTCCCGATGGACATTTCTCTACAACATTGTCACATAAAGGCTTCTAAACATCCATTAATATTTTTTGCTTCAATAGTATTCTTAGGAAATGTGCCATAAACTTTCTGAGAGACCTTTATCATGGGAACAAAACTCAGTGTAAGATGTGGGTGCGGAATATGTCACAGGCTGTTGAAAGCATTCGAGTCCAATCCATATTTTTCATCGAGTGACCAGTTTGATTTAATAAAAGCTACTTTAATTATTTATGAGAACGACAGGAATCATAAAAGAAACATTCGAAAGAGATGTTGAATATCATCGAAAATGGAAAGATGTATCGTAATCTGAAAATGGTTCACATTAATTTTTAAAGAAATACTGTGCAATATTGGAAAGGTCTTGAATTTTTTCTCTACAACATTGTTACAAAAAGGCTTCTAAGCAACCGTTAATATTTTTTGTTTCAATAATATTCTTAGGAAATATGCCATAAACTTTCTGGCGGTACTTTAACAAGGGAACAAAACTCAGTGTAAGATGTGGGTACGGAATATGTCGCAATCTGTTGAAAGCATTCGAGTCCGATCCATAATTTTTGTTCGAGTAGTTTATTTGAATGAGTAAAAACTATTCTAATTATTTTTGAGGAAGTCAAAGATCACAAATGAAACATTTGAAAGAAGTGCTGAATATCACTGAAATTGGGAAGATGTATTTTATGTGAAATGCGCCCTAATAATGTTCAAAAGAATATCAGGCAATTACTGAAAAATATCGAATTTTTCAAAATTTAAAACCAGCTTCACGTCCTAAGTAGAAAAGCGCAAGGCTTCTAAACATCCATTAATATTTTTTGCTTCAATAATATCCTGGGGAAATGTTCCATAAACTTTCTGAGAGCTCTTATCATGGAAACAAAACATCATAAGTGGTGCAGAATTCGCCTCACGATGTTGAAAGCCTTCGAGTCCAAACCTTGATTTTTGCAGGATTGACCCTTTGATTTAAAAATAATATTATGATCATTTATGAATGATAAATACTATTGTGATTATTTATGAAAAAAGACAGGAATCATAAATGAAACATTTCAAAGATGTGTTGAAAATCATCGAAATGAGACGATGTATCTTAATGTGAAAATGAATCTCATAAATGTTCGACAGAATGTTATGCTATCTAAGGCAACCAGTGTCATGAAAAAAGCATGAAAGTGAAGGGCTTCAAAACATTCATTAATATTTTTGGTTCATATTCTTAGTTAATGTGTCATAATCATTCAGGTGGAGATTTATTAAAGGAACAAAATTCAGTGTAACATGTGGATGAGGAATATCTCACAAAATATTCAAACCTTCGAGTATAATCCATGATTTTTGTTCGAGTGACCCATTTGATTTAATAAAAACTATTTATAACAATTTATAAGAAGAACAGAAATTATCAAGACATCATCGAAAATTCGAAGATGATTCTTAGCCTGAAAATGATTCCCATTAATTTATAAAAGAATATCATGCAATCTGATGAAAGGACAAAAAAATTATCAAATTTTAGAGCCAGTGTCATGCCCAAAATATGAAAGTTTAAGGCCTTTAAACATCCATTTATATTTTTTGTTTCAATAATATTCTTAGGAAATACGTCATATGCAATGTTGATGCATATTACTATTATTATTGCTGTTGAAAACGGTTTTTTATTTGGTATCAAATCGATTGCGAACTTTTGCAATCACCTGTTACAAGGAAAAAAAAAGAAAAATAATTCTAATAATTATTTAAAGGTCAAAAAACGGTGCATATTATTCCTTATGATTTTTATATATTGAGTTCAAAAATGTTATTCTACATATTTTCTGTCATAAATAAATAAAAAAAACAATTCAAAAACTTCAGACTTTCTTTATTTATCTATTGATGACTAATTGAAATTATTTTTCAAAGTTGTATAAATTTCCAAAAGCAGCACTCAAACCACTCAGCTCAAAAATAAACTCGAACTTTAAAACTCGTAAAGTTATTTCGAGAAATAAAATAAGAACTGCGATTGAATTTTCGGGCTAATTGATTAAGCGAAAAATTTTTATAGCTGTGTCGTTACCTTCTCTGCGCAGTTTTCGAAACTTTTAAAAGGGAACTGGAAAGCCCCACTGTGTTCTTTTTCGTCAGGAAAATTTTACTCTCTCTGTCGATTTTATGTATCCATCTTTCCTCATCCCCCTACAATCTTTAACTCTACATCGTGATTAAGTGCTAATTAAGAAGTTTTAAGCGAACGGTTCGGGAGTTTTAATTAAAACTAAATAATGATCTAATTTTCTCCCAACGTCATTCTCTTCTATAATAAAGCGGAGAACAACGTTTCAGCAAAGTATAATTAAAGATTTCTGACAAAGATTTAAGCCTTTTGACTTCCATTTCAACCTCCTAATCACTTCAATACCTATATGATTACTGTAACTAATGAACACTTAATATTAAGAATACATTTTGGAACGGTAGAATATTTCTGTTCAAAATTTTTAACCCCTGCCTGCTATGCCTTGTTTGAGGTTACATTCTCTTTTTGAGTCTATAATTTTGACATGACTTTGAAAGTTGACTTCAATAAAAGTAAACGCACTTTCCATAATAAAAAAGAAATAAAAATGTAACGCTACTTTAGTGAATTAATCTTTGTCTTTATACTTGTAGGAATTTTTAAATGATAAAGCGAATAAAAACTTTTCAGGAAAGTACAAATGACACTAAAAAAAAGAAAAAAAAAGGAAAAAAAAAAAGGAGGCGGAAATATTTTGAATGCGTAGTGGCTGCCATGAGCTGGTGGCAGTACTATGTGGGATAGTAAGCTTGAGTAATTAAACACTTTGCCATTTTAGTAACCATGAATCAGTGGAACGGGCGACAGCGTGCGTTCGCCATAAAAAATGTTTTATAAAAACAGTAGGGGAGAGTCGGGTAGCCCCGCCCACTTAAGGAGTATTGCTTATATATCTGTATAATATTGAGTAATAATCAATATTTTTGTATGTTTCTATTGTTTTATTATCCAATTAAATAATGCAAAAAGAATAAACCAAAAAAAGAATAGTTTTACTTAAAAAAATAGAAATTTAAAAAAACATGTTCAGTTCTTTTCAAAATGTGTCGGGTAGCCCCACCCAGTTACACAAATTATGTTTTTTGACTTTTTTTTCAGGTGCAAATGAAAATGACCAATGTATTGACAATAGATAAACCTCAGTTATCATTTTTATCATAAATACTTGAGTATTACTTGAGTATATCACAAATATTTTATCATAAATACTTGAAACTTTGAAAATAATCTTTTTTTAATATAACAATTAATGTCCGATGGCCCATTGACTTGAAAAAATATTCAATACATATGAAGTTGACTGTAGGTGGGTTACCCGCTGGGCGGTGGTACCCGACACTCCCCTACTAGTTTAGAAGATGAGCAGAGGGAGTTCCACCGTTTTTACAACTTAGGGAGCCATGATAATGTCCCATCAAAGCATATGTTAAAAAGTGCACCCGCCCAAGAACTCTGGATGAGATAAAACAGAGAATTCAGGAATGAAATTCACAGTATCCTAACTGAGATATTGCAGCTGTCAATGAGAAATCTCAACAGCAGATTTCAAGAATGCATTCGTACAGGAGAACATCTAAAGGACGTATTTCTTTAAAAAAAATGATAAATTCCAATAATGTTTCTTAAATAGTAATTTTTGGGGTTTCAATTACCATGAATAAAGTGTTTTACTTCCATTACTCTAGCGTCTTTTTTTTTTTTTTTTTTTTTTTGGATTGCTAAATAGTTCCCGTTTTTTGTATCACCTTGTATAATTAAAAATTGCTGCCAAAGATATTTATGCTTTTTGACTTCCACTTCAACCTCTTAATTGCTCTGGTACCTATATGATTACAGCAATTAATGAGCAATTAATATTAAGAAACAATTTAAAACACTGGAACTGACTTCTTCAAATTTTTTTAACTAATGACTGATATGCTTTCTTTGAGATTGCATACTACTTTGCAGACATAATTCTGACATGGATTTGAAAGATAAACTTTAACGTTATTTATAACGTAAGTAAACATATTTTCAAACGCATAAATGGAAAGAAAATTTTAATGTTAACAGACTACTTTAATGAATTTGAACTTTGTTTCCAGAGTTAAAGACTTAAAGTAACTTTTACCAAGAAAGAGAAGACCAACTTTACAGTAAGTATTGGTAGCAGAGATTTTTATGCTTAATGACATCCATTTGTACCTCCTAATCACTCCGGTACCAACATGATTACTGTAATTACTGAACACTTAATATTAAGAATATACATTTTAGAATTTACTTTTTCAAAATTCTGAACCAATGCTTGTTATGTTTTGATGTAGACAGCAAACTGTTTTGAGGACTGTAATTCTGATAAGGATCTGAGACGTAGACTTCAGTGTTGTTGATTACGTTTGAAAACATATTTTCAAAAGTTATTGAACTATCTTTAATGAAAGGAATGTTATAGTTTTGTGTAAAAAGTTTTTACTTCACCTAAAAAGATCTCTGGAGCGAAATACGAAATGTAAATTTAACAAAAAGGGACACAACCCGATCTCTTCCTCAGATTATTGGATCATATTTTCAAGGTTTAGATAGCAAACTGTTTTGAGGACTATAATTCTGATAAGGATCTGAGACGTAGACTTTAGCATTGTTGATCACGTTTGAAAAAATATTTTCAAACGTTATTGAACTATCTTTAATGAAAGGAATGTTATAGTTTTGTGTAAAAAATTTCTACTTCACTTAAAAAGATCTCTGGAGCGAAATTAACAAAATTAACGAAATTAACAAGGGACACAAACCGATCTCTTCCTCAGATTATTGGATTATATTTTCAAGGATTTTAATTAAAAAAATTGTAAGAATGCATTTAAAAGAAGTTTAAAAATTCAGTTATAGATTTAAACAAATATAAAGCAACTGAAGAAAACTATTTCTTGTCAGGAAGATAATGTTTAAAAGAAGGTTATAATTAAATATATCATGCAATCAAATAATTTTCTGTCTAGACAAAAGCTGCTTTACCGAGATTCGCGTTTTCCACTTGTAAAGCGGCATTCTTAAATTCCTTTTCTTATTCCTTATATTACTTATGGTGCATGGAGCCAAGAAGATTAATTTTATCTTTTGTTAAATTATATGAATTTCGTTATATTTGTTATTAAACAGCATATTATATTTGTTTTTTTTTTCATTGTAATATCATTTAGAAGAAATAAACAAAATACGAGATTAATAGTTAATGCTCCGGTTCAATATATAAAATTATTGTTCTATATTCAATACATTACTTCTTCTGTTATATTTGCTGCTCTAGATGAATGAAAATGAATGCTTTTGATTCGGTTTTGTGATATCTATTTTTTCTTGTATCTATCATTTAAAAATCCTATTAATCTTACTTTTTCTAAAAAAATGATACATATTTAATTTTTACCTACATATCAATAAGTAGATTACTTATAGATATGAATAGCGCATCTATTTCAAAATAATTATTAAGAAATCGATAATTTCTTGTGTGGCCATAAGCTTTGATGATTTACAGCATAAAGAATGAACGCTGTGATAATAATCTACTCTTTAATATAAGTAAGGAAACTATTGAGATAAATATTATTGCTGGGAAATAATTTATTTTTATCTTCAATCAATTTTTTGCAGTAAATTAAGCAGGGAAAGTAGTTTAATATTATTTTAATGTGATAAATTACTATGACGTCATGTACGGTTCTCTCACAGATTATATTGGAATTTAAAGCTATCGACAATCGTATTTGCAACTGTGAGCGTATTAACTCTTCAAGTTGTGTGGGTTTAAATATTGATTATAACTACGTTGCCTTTTTGTTGTTTATTCAGCTTGACTGGTGTAAGTATAAAAAACTACTCTCAAGATTAAACAACACAAAATTATGTACCTTTAATTTCTAATTTTAAAATAATAAATAGAAAAGGGAATATAAATAAAATATATAATTTCTTTACTCCAAATGAATTCCGAAATAGTCATATACAGAAATCGAAATTCATACACAGAAATAAAATGTTTTTCTTTTCCATAAACCATTTGCTTTAGTACCATTACTTAGAAGATCATGTAGGATTAGGTAAAACAAATACCTTCAACCTTTTTGCCTTTACATCTTTATCTCCCCATTTCTTTTTATAATTTAATTTCTTCCATTCCCTTTCAATTCTCTTCTACACTTCAGGAATCATTTTTTTATTTTCTTACCAAAACCCAACCCCTTGAAAGTAAAAACCAAATCATCTTAGGTTAGGAGTAAACATCCAATCAGAAATGAAACATCTTTTGCCAATCATATAATTAAAAAGGGGAGCTCAATGTTCCACCCATATGAAACCTCACTGGTCAAAGTTTATCTTTAATCCTTTATAGTATTTTTCTCACAATTTTACCCAATACATAAACGTCGTCGCATCAAGTAGGTGATCCTAAAACAGAGTAAGACCAGAAAAAGATTTTATATAAAATCTCTACTTTAAGTAAAGAAAGGGCAAATAAACAAAGAATAGAATTATAATTATTAAATTAAAAGAAGTTAATTTTATATATAAATTAAGTTACGATATAATTGAATATATCGTAACACTTCTCTCAAATATTTTATTTTATCTTTTATTTTTAAACTTGCATTTTTACGATGAATTTCTTAGTGAAATTACTGTTTTCAGGATTTATTTTTCCTTATATGATCAAATATTTTGAAACATTTCGTACTTTGTTTTAAAAAAGTTCCATAATTACTCTTCCAAGCTGTATGCCACTTATATTTTCGTATTTCCCCTTTCCTAAAGCTATTAAAAACATTCTTTCAGACAGCTTCGATTTATTTCTCCCCAAAAAGAAAACATTCTTACACTTTCTTTACTTTTTATTAAATGAAAAAAGCAACTCCAAGCACCCTCCTGCCATCAAGCACTCCAGAAGTGAGCCCAGCAATTTTTCTGATCCTCGCTAACTGAAATCTATCAAATAAAAATGATCAAAGCCTTCCACATAGCACTTGACAAAGCTCTCGCCTGATAAATTGTCTCAATACTGACAAGATGTCAAGGGTCAGTGTAAGTTTGAAAGAAATAAGAAGTCGAACAAACAATAACCTATATACTTCACAGTGTTTGGTTCAAGACTTCAGCTTTGATATCTGAAGACTACAAACAACCTCCCCTAATCGATCGATAAGTCCATAAAAATCCCCTACACTGAATCAGTTTTATGTCTTCCCCCTACATTATGGGTTTTTACACAGCCATCTCCTGTTCTCGCGTGCCAGAAACATTGAGTGCGTTTGGTTGAAGGCGTTACTTAAGATTCAATGGCCATACTCTGCGAGTAGTTACTTTAGTTTATTTTGTTTTCTTTTTATGAACGCTGTGATGAGGAGTATATGTTTAGTAATCTGATGAAGTAAGGCCTGAGGAAAAAGTGAAGTTTCCAGTTTTGAAATTTGATGAGAAAAAGTGATGAACAAAATGTTTTTGTTATATAAGAATTCCAAAAGAAATTTAGAAAATGGAACGATTTGTTTCTAGTATTTCTGCCAAAACTAACGAAAGTTTGTTACTAATCTGTAAAAAGAGTATATATAGCAATAAATTCTCATTTCCGAACACAATATAATATCTTATGACATTACATGTTATATAATTATTTTAGTTTCTTTTTCTGAAATTAGCACTTTCTCTACATCAAAAAATAGATAAAAATTAACGGACTAATTAAACAATGTTATTTAATTTTATGAAAAAAGGTATATATTTGTTAAAAAAGTTCATTTTAAAAAAAAACAAGAAAAACTTTAAAAACTTTCATAAAAAAATATCAATTACACAAACGCTGTTAATTTTCAAGTTAGTGAGTGTTCCAAAAAGAAAAAAAAACATTTAAAGAGAAATGTGATCGCTGACTAGGGTATGAAGAATGGTAAAAAGAAATATTTACAAATTGATCCACTGATTCGCATATTCATTGATTCGGTCCATAATCTCATCGGTCGTAATTCATTAGCTAATTTATACACTTTCTAATTAATTCATTTACTTATTCAATAATTTAATTACTTATTCCAAAACTCCTTTGATGAGTAATGCTCTTTATAGAAGTAATAATTTTTTATCTAAAAAAGTTAATTTAATGCTGAAAATAGGCTCTGAGTAATTCTAATTTTGTTTTATTTTTAAAACTTATTAAAAAAAAACAATCCTGAAAACTTAGTTGAATGAAAAAGATTAATTTTATTTTTAAATATTTTTTTCTTAGCTTTGAAAATTGATTTTTTTCCAGGTGGTTCTAATTTATATTAATAAAATCAATTTCATAATCCTCTTTATTATCATAATTATTGCGAATTATTATAATTATTATTATTTATCATTAATATTATTAATTATTATTTCAGAATTATTATAAATGAAAATATGGTAAAACTAAACATATTAGATGAAACCGTAAAAAACAATACTAAAAGATTTTAATGATTCAAATATTTAGTTTAATAATATGAACTGATTTTAGTTTAACAAATTTCATCATAAATTTTAGCTTTAAAATGGCTGAAAATTCCAAAAATATTTTAAGCAAATGTTTGTTTTGTAATAAAAAAAATTATCAATACAAATGAAATAATAGGACTATTTTACTCATATTTATTCGTGATAAAAGGGGCTTCCTGGTTTATTAATAATAATAACAACAATAAACATTTCTAAACAGCAAAACTCGAATAAAAGTAGTATTTTTATTGCAGCAAACTCTAATAAATCAGGAAGCCACTTTTATCACGAATAAATATGAGTAAAATAGTCCTAGTATTTCATTTGTATTGATAATTTTTTTTATTACAAAACAAACATTTGCTTAAAATATTTTTGGAATTTTCATCTATTTTAAAGTTAAAATTTATGATGAAATTTGTTAAACTAAAATCAGTTGTATATTGACTTCTGAAAAAGGCATACACTTAAAATTACTAAATTATTTATAGATAAATAATAATTCAATACTTCAGTTGCGTAAGACAAAAAATGAAAAATAGTTGTTTTTTGAAAAAAACATTAAAGAAGAAAATCCACACCATATTTCGTTTTATTTTGAAATTATTTGCATGGTGTAACAGAGCGGTATAGAAATAAGTCCACTCTGTAGACTAGCAGGTTTCTTGGGATCAATTTATGGCTATATTTCATGTTCCATTTCCCAATCAATTATGTTTATCGACGTTAAGCATTTAACTATTTTTTTAATCGTTATCAACCAAACATAATGAAGAAAATATCTTTTTTTTTATAAGGATAAGACCGGAAAACGACGCTCATCACAATTTGAAAAATTTAAGGTTAACATACTCAAGTAAAATTATATAAAAACGCAAGTATTGTAGAAATTTAAGGAAATAATCAGATTTTCTGGATTAACTCCATGCATTTTTTAGTTTGGAAATAGATAATTTTTAAAAATGATAAAATGAAATAATATGTAAAGAAAATAATTTCTATGCAATTTATCGACTTTAAGCATTTAACTATTTTTTTCATCGTTATCAACAAAACATAAAGCAGAAAACATCTTTTTATTATAAAGTAAAGATAAGACAGGAAAACGACACTCATGACAATTTGTATAAATTAAGTTTAACTTACTCAAGTAAAATTATATAGAAACGTAAGTACTGTAGAAATTTAAGGAAATAATCAGATTTTCTGGATTAACTCCATGCATTTTTTAGTTTGGAAATAGATAATTTTTAAAAATGATAAAATGAAATAATATGTAAAGAAAATAATTTCTATGCAATTTATCGACTTTAAGCATTTAACTATTTTTTTCATCGTTATCAACAAAACATAAAGCAGAAAACATCTTTTTATTATAAAGTAAAGATAAGACAGGAAAACGACACTCATGACAATTTGTATAAATTAAGTTTAACTTACTCAAGTAAAATTATATAGAAACGTAAGTACTGTAGAAATTTAAGGAAATAATCAGATTTTCTGGATTAACTCCATGCATTTTTTAGTTTGGAAATAGATAATTTTTAAAAATGATAAAATGAAATAATATGTAAAGAAAATAATTTCTATGCAATTTATCGACTTTAAGCATTTAACTATTTTTTTAATCGTTATCAACAAAACATAAAGCAGAAAATATCTTTTTATTATAAAGATAAGACAGGAAAAAGACACTCATGACAATTTGAATAAATTAAGTTTAACTTACTAAAGTAAAATCATATAAAAACGTAAGTATTGTAGAAATTTAAGGAAATAATCAGAACTTCTGGATTAACTGCATGATTTTTTTTAGTTTGGAAACAGATGATTTTTAAAAATGGTAAAATGATAAAAGGAAATAATGCGCAAAGAAAATGAATACTATGTAAAATAAAATTTATGATAAAAAAATAAACGAATAATACATAAAATTAAGTAAAATGAAGTTATACAAAAACGTTGAACTGACAGAAGTTATCGGAAATAATAAGATAGCACATTATTTTGGGATAATATTCACCTTGAATTTTCTTGATCAAAAATGGAAAAATTATGAGATTGATGAGACAAAAATTTTTAACACAAATACTATACTTTACACTGTTAGACTTTCTCGGGAAAGATTTATTAAATTACAATTTATTTAATTGTTATTTTACGATACCCAAGCAAAGAAGTATAATAATTATAAATAAAATGGTATTTAAACTGTTAACTGCGAAAAAAACCGTTTATTAACTGCTTTCATATAACATGGTTAAACAACTAGAATTTTATCACAGAATTAGGCCCACCTAATAAAAAGTTTTATTTCAATTCATTTAAATTATATATGTAAAACAATATTTCCTCTATTCCCATTATCAGATGAAAAGTTTCCAGTGTAATACACTCCTCAATTTGTGACTCTGGAGTATTAGAGTACGATGAACTCATTCCAGTATAATTGGTATCACGTTAAAGCTGACTAAAACAAAAATGTCTAGTATTTCCACTATCTTAGGATCGGTGGAAGAATCAGATAAACTAATTAAACTACATTCGATGGTTCATTTGATAAAAATCAACTCAAGCAGCACCTAACTTCAATGTTAAATTTCTTTTATACGATTTTGAAACCAAGGTTGTAAATGGCCCAAATAAACCATATAGTTTTGTTTTAGTTGTTTTTTAACTGTTTGTAAGCGGTTTCAAAACCGTAAAAATAAAAAAAAAATTTCTTTACCGTAAACGTATGGTTAGATAGTCAGCTGCCTATCATGTTACCGTAATTTTAAAAAGAAAATTCTAACAGTATATAAAATAAAATAAAACGACTGAAAAACATAGGCCCGACTAAAGTTTTCTGAATTAATGAGAAATCAGATTTTTCTGGGGAAAATTACCGTGAACTCTCTGAACCAAAAATAGATGATTTTCGAGATAGATAAAAAGCGAGGAACCATTAAGATGTGGGTGCGGTTGGCACTTAAAAGAATAATTGTTAAGCAAAACACTTTCCTTGCTATTCGTGTCCAAAGCATATTTAGATTCGCATGAAATAGCCATAATCGTAAAGATGTTTTACATTTTTTTCCTTAAGAAATGTGTAACTTTTCCCAAACTAGCAATTTGAATAACATAAGCCTTGCAAGAAATGTGCTGTACAGCTAATATCAAGGATAAAATATCAATTTTTCGTCAGAATAAATAAGGTAAAACATAAATCACGCACTGAATTTCTTCAGTTAATTAAATAAGTCTGTTTTTAAATTATAATCCTGAATGTTATTAAACTGAATTGATGGATTTCTACGGTGGTATTTGAAGTAAAAAATAATCTTCATTTAAACAAAACTATCAATCCCAAATGTCGAATTATTTCGTTTTTGTATGTTGAACATGTATCTATTTTAAATTACCATAATTTTGATTTTCAAAAAAAAAAATCCTGTATTTTATTATACAAGTGGAACTAGACTGGAACATTTAAAAAGTCACTACAATTCATAAGTTGCTTTCCAACTCTTTCATTTTCAAAACTTTATTATGTAACACACTTCTCTTTAATTTATAGCATTGCTGTTACATGCGCTGAGAAAAAAAAGTTATGATCAAAACAATTTGAATATGGTTATATTTAGCATGTTTCCGGCTCAAAGAAAACACCAAAAAACTCGGTAATTTTTACCGAACCGCTTTGACAGTTATTTCGGTAAAATTAATAATAAATCATGGTTTTATAACCATGCTGTTTGGTGATAAATTTTGTGAAATGTGGTAGTTTTATCACAATACCTTAGATAATAGCATAAAAACCATTTATTTACTTCCATATACTTTTCAGTTTGTTTTATAATTTATTAAATGAGTGGTAAAATAATAAATATAACCTTAAAGCTAATTTCCTCCAAACCGATACCATATTAATTGAGAAATTAAAAAGAGAATGGTTTAAATGTTTTTTAATATGATGTTTATTATTATAATGTTTTTTGTTATGTATATTTTGGTTTTTATAATTAAAATTATTTTTTTTAACAAAAATGTCTTTACCATACACTATGCCATTACCGTATACATCACCATACACACCTCGTGTATAAAATTTACAGTTTGATAAAAAAGATTCTGGATTTTTTTTATCTTTTACAAAAATAAACTGTTACTTTTTCTGTTTTGTTATACTAATTTCAATTATTAAGTAGCATTTATTCAAAGTTAAAAAAAATTAAAAAGTGCATAATTATAATAATCTGCATCTTCCTCACTTAAATGTAAGATAACATATTTGTTCGAATTTTATTTTAACATAATAAAACTTTAAACTAAAATTCACTTACCAGTAACGTCAAGAAATATTTCTTCTGATTTCACTGTATTGAATTGGCCGTTGATAGTGTTGGATGCCTGGCAGAGGTAAATTCCCTGGTAGTTGTAAGTGACGTTCTGAATATAAAATGTAGCGTTATTTGTCCGCTCTGACCAAACAACTGCATCCCCTCCTATTCGCTGAAACCACGAATATCTGAAAGAGACAGAATTATATATACTTCCAAGGATTTCCTTGTATATTTATTCCAAAAAATAAATCAGCAGTAAAACATGTAAAAATATGAAAATAAAGTTTCAATATTCCAAGCATATTTTTTTAACCTGAAATATCTATTTTTGAATTAATGTTTAACTCGCTCTGTAAAAAATGGAAGCTCAAATATCACGAAACTTTCTGCGTTTTTGACGAAACCATTTCATGGTATATGCACCAACTAAATATAAAAGTGACAAAATAACTATCACTTCCTCGAGAAAAGGAATTTCTTGAAAATTATATAAATATTTTGTAATTCTTTTTTTCTACAAAAAAAGAAACTCGTAATGCTTAATGTATTTAAACCTCCATAATAATCATGTCACCCAAACAATGGGATAAGGGCAGAGAAATAAACTACACCTATACCCGAAGCGGAGTTCGAACCTAAGAACTTCCTGATAAGTGGTCATATGCTTGACCACCATGACAGTTCTACTTATATGAACCCTTTACTTTCACTTATATATCCATTCTAGTTCTAAACACTTTTACTTGTTAATAATCGAAATTTCAATTTTTTCAACCTAATTTTTACATTTTTTGCACATAAATTGATCAATTATTATTTTAAACTGATGAAAACAAAAAAAAAAATGATTTTGATAGGTTTATAAAGTTAACTTTAACATAGTTAACGAAAATTTTGTTTTTTTGAATAAGTAAAGTTTCAAATTTCTCAAAACTTTTTCTCAACAGTTTTTAACAAATATGGTAGGTTGGTGGTTGGTTCTAATGCCACTTGCCACACGGGCAAGCCTACTTGGTGAAACCGAGCAAATTTAAGGCAGAGTGTGCGATTCTTGCTTTTCAGTGGCGCCATCTATGGCCAAGAATTCGACTTCCGTCACAGCATACGTCAAACCTGTTTATAAGGAGAACCCATTCATACATCCATTCATTCATCCACAGATCGTAATTTTGATCTGAATCAGAGAACGATCGGTCTCCAATCCAGTACCTCAAGAGGTATTGATTTGTTATGGGAACATGGAGAACTTTGCGACTCAACAGAATTTTTGCGCGCACCAGTCAACAACTACACGGGGAGTCTACAGCCGGCGGGGTTCGAACTCTCAGACATGGGCCCAGCGCCCTACCGACCAGGCTGTCATTAAATAAAAATTATAACAAAGAAAAAAATAAACATATCAATTAAAACGATCAACATTTCAAGTTTTTCTACAAGTTTTCATTTACATCGTTTGAATAATAATTAATCAATCATTAAATAAAAATGATAATTTAAAAATGAAATGAATATCTTCGATGTTAAGTTTAAGACAGAAAATTATTTGCTCTTTATAGAAAACAAAAAGCATAATTATAAAGCAGTTTTGCATATTTCTTTCTTAAATGAAAAATAATTAGTTGATTAGAAATTCACTGAGAAATCTTGGGGAAAACCTAGAAACATCATTAGATTTCGAAGATTCGTTTAAAATTGCTCAAAATATATATTCATTAGTTCCTCATTAAGATGATTTCTACTATATTTAAAGATCAAGCAGTAGTTGAAGAAACTAATTAGAAAGAAATATTTCTCTACTTAATATATTCAATTCTGCTTAATATATTGTACTCACAGTCAGTCAAGAACAGTTAAAAAGGAAGCAATTACTGCGTTTTATAAATGAATCAATTTTCGATTTAATATATTTATATGTATGTAAAAAGATCTTCAAAGTATGGAGATATTTTAAGTAATTCCAATAGAATTTATAAACTGATATATCTTAATCGTGAATCACATTGAGACGACAGTTCAAAATTTAAATGATATATCAATGCTTTACCTAATTTTTAAAAGAAGGATTGATGCTACTTAAAATCATTTTATGGAACTAATTTATTTTATTTCGTTTAAAAGTTTATAATAAATTTTCGATCAGTTTATGAGTAGCGATCCTTAAAAAAACAGCCATTAAAAAGTTTTTCGTGTCCATCTTTATTTTTGAAATTGATGCTAGAGTAAATTTTGTTTGTATTATTCTATCATTTTGACCAAACAATGATTTCCGATAACTTTTGATCTAGCATTCCTCAAAAAAAATTTGATTCGGTCCCTATATTTCATTTTAAAAATGATTGATACTTTTCGAAAAGCATTATTAGATCTAAATTCAGGTTTAAAAATTTCCATTCATGATTTAGAACCAAATACTACTTTCTATCTGCTATGACTTGACGTATCATAGGGACAGTAATACAACTTATTTTTATTTCCACATCCATACTACGAGTATCCACTAAATGACTGATCCATTTTGAATGTGAATAAAAAAAACATGGTTTGAGGTAAAAATGATCGCCAATTCTGGATTGTTATTAGAAAAGCAACAAATTTTAAATAATGCATTGTGTTAAAATTGGTTCCAACCTGCCGTTCCAGACAGAACGTCTACTGGTTTTTAGTTAAGCGTCATTGATATACGTTCGTGCTAAGGCTTGTTAAGCACAGACGGCGCATTCTCTTCAGCAATGAATAGTTCTAGCAAATTATAGTGTTGTGAAAACCAGACGAGGTTTTCAACGAGAATTTAATGTGAGTAAAAAGTTGGAAAAAAAAACATGACAGCTTTTTTTTTTTATTTTTTATTTTTTTTTTATTTTTTTATTTTTTGCAAAATTTTAACGGTTTGGAAGGGCGAATGACGATCGGAAATGAAAAGTAAGGCCACCGCATGCATCAATCAATTGCTGAGGATAATTTTCAGGCAATTTAATAGACGATTCAAAGGCGGGGTCGGTTGTCTGGCAGAAAAATTGCAACTAAGTGTGGACTACAAAAATGCTTGACGCATAAAATCACGAAAAAGAGTTTGCACCTGAAACCATTCAAGATTCAGGCTTGTCAAACTCTCAATATTTGCACCAACGAGTCCTCTTCATGAACGTATTGTTTCAAAAGATAGATGGTAGTGATGTTGACGCGGGATCCATTTAATTTTTCAATGAAGCCTATTTTTATATATCGACGGCTTTAGGAATAAACAAAATTGGTGGTTTTGGGGAAAGGAAAATCCCCAAATTATCCGTGCATTGCCAAAAGTCACGGTATGAGCAGTTCTATCCTCGAATAAATCATTGGGCCTTTTTTTCATAAATCATTCAATAACTGCAGCACGATATCTTGATGTTCTGTATGGCTATGTTGCCATACACAATACCTTGGTGCTTTCATACGATTCATCGTGGTTCATGCAAGATGGTGCTAGACCCCATCGAAAGTCTGCAATATTTGATTTCTTGGATGAACATTTTGATGTTTGTGTCATTCCATTAAACCACGTGAATCATATTGAAAAAGGAATAACTAGTCTCCCTATTCGCCGGATTTGAATCTTTTTCATTTATTTTTTTTCTCTATTGTCACTTGAGAGAGGAGTTGTATCACCAAAAGTTCCAAACTCTTGCGGACATCAAACACTATGTCTGTAATACATGCGAGTTCATCTCGTCTGAAATATTGTCATGAGTAAGTGCAAATTTTGTTTTGATACTACGACAAATTATTGCTTCAAAGGATGGTTATTTTGAAAGTATTGTTAATTAGTTTTAAGATACCAACATTACCTAGTAGCGAAATTTGGAACTATTTTTAATACAATGTATTTTTTTTTAATTTCTAATAACGATGAATATATGAATGTTTGTATTTATTTGAAAAATTTTCTTTGAACAATAATGAACAACACTCAAAAACAACAATCAAGTTAAAGTTTATTTCTGGTTTAATTTTTATTTCTGAAAATAAATATTATTTTTTTAAAAAATGATTTCGTTCGTTGCCTTTCAATTTTGTCTAAAAATCTTTTTTTTTATTACATCAGATCCAGCATTTCTTAAATTCAATTCTGCTCCCACTTCATCTTACTTTTTTTAAGTAAATGATATTTTGAGAAAAATATTATTAAATTCTAGTTCATATCCAAAATTTACTCCATTTTGTTAACAAATGTTAACTTTAAAAATTATTTTTAGAAATAGAAATGTAAACTAATTCTTCCATTTCTATCTTATTTGTTAAAATAAGATTAATATGATAATAAACATGTGAATCTTTGTATTATTTTCTTTCATTTAAGTCTAAAAATAAGTTTTGATAAATTTTGCACTAGCTTTCTTTAAAAACTAAAAAAAATCTATTTCCGTGTTTATTCTTCTTTTATTGATGATTACTGTTTACAGAAGTATATTTTGTTTTATCATTCTTTTATTTGGACTTAATATCTTTCGATTACTTACGAACAATCATTCTTTAAAAACAAATGTTATTTCAATATCCATGGTAATATTTGAAAAAAACATTGATATTTTGGGGAATTATGAACATATATATTTTTATTTCAATCCAAAATCTACTTGCGATCAATATAGAACTAAGTCTTTTTTTTTAAAAAAAAAAGAAAAAAAAACTTTTTTTACGTTTCTTATTATCTTTAAAAAAATTTGATTTTTTGAGAACTTTCTGATTTGTTGTGATATATTTTTTTTCATAGCCAAGGAAAAAAATTACTTTCAATTGATTTAGAAGTAACCGGTATTGTTTTTTTTCGTTTTGTTTTTTTATTTACTTTAAAAACAAATCAATTTTTATGATTCGATATTTTCTAGCCTATTTTTTCTAGCTCTATATCAATTCTAAATTTTCTAGCCTGGAAAAATAATATTATGAGAAAAATGTTTTATTTGTATTATTTTTTTTTATTTCCGTCAAGCAATAATACATTACAAAACACCTGTTTCGGAAAGAAACGTATTTAAATTTGAAAAATAACACGAAGCGCATGCCGCATTTTCAAAAGAAATATTTTCTCAAAATATCTCGATACATTTTTCTTCAAATAAATTGGTTTTACAAAAGCTGTGACGATGCAAAACACCTCGTTATATTCGATTGGGAAGAATCCTTTACGTTTTAACGATCTATAAAAGAGAAAGATATATTTCTGACGTGATAATATACATCAAAAATACACCAATAAGATGTTACCACTTAACGCTGCAGGCATAACATACTTATCCCTTTCAATATCCAAATGCAAATAGTGATTTGTGGAAATTTCAGGATTTACACAATTGGCTGTTATTGTAAACTTTCAGCTTAAAGAAGATATTTTTTGGTCGAGGTTTTCTAACCTTAAACTACAAGTAATTGGCAATATATCTATGTTTATGTTATAATTCTTTAATCTAAGACCACAATGTTTATCACGCTACATTAGAAAATTGATAAATGAATCTTGAATTATAAGGCAGTTAAAGATACAGATGCACTTTAAAATTTTTAATGTATCTTAAGATTAAATTTAGAGTTCGCATTCATGTCTGGCAAGTCTCGAAAATGGGTGTCTGTTTTTACGCTCTTAAGACACGTCAACTGTTACTTCCTACCAATATATTTTTCCAAGAAAGCGAAATTTTAAAGCAGATTGTTCTTGAGAAATTAAGATGCTTTTAAAATAACCGTACTGTATGGTAATATTTCTGGTAAAAGAACATAATTCTGGTTAAAAAAAATAAATGGTATTTGAACAATTCACTTGGTATGGTAACGGTATTTGGTAACGGTCTTTAAGTACTTAAACCATACAAACGGTAACGGTTTACCGGAAATTCCAATTTTCATTTTTATTCTTCTTATTACCACTCATTTAGTACATAACATTTTTACATAAAATATAAGATTAAAAAGTAAATTAAACCAAATAAATGATTTTCCTGCTATGTTCTAAAGTATGATGATACAATTGCTGAATGTTACCTAATTTACCAAATATAGTATTATTAATTTTACCATAAACATTACAAAAGGACTTCACCAAAAATTACTGAGGGTTTTGGTGTTCCCACAAACACGGTCAATTTTACCATATTCTGGCAGTTTTAATCTTACTTTTTTCTCAGTATACTTTACATCAAAAGTTCTATCGTGAAATGTCACAAATAACTCATTGATATTTGGTGCAGTGACGCACTAAAAACATCTCCACTAGTTTTCACTATTTTTGATGCAAAGAAGTTACCCCTATTTGAGGTGTTTGCTTAGTAACACAAAACATTATTGTATCAACTAGATATGACACACATACGAGTCAATAACAATATTTTAAATTCGAAATTATAAGTTAAGACAATTAGCTTAGGATACCTACGCACACCGATTCGAAAAATGAGATTATTTGGAAAATCTCAAATAGATATATTACATACTGAATATTAAGATCGAACTAGAATCGTAACGAAATAGAAAAAGATAGAAATTATCTAAATACGCATAAAATGAAAAAATATTAATAATATCATAATAACTGATGAGAATTGTTGAAACGTTATGATTTGATTAATAACACATGATTTACCAAACCATTAATACTACACCACACAACATGATTATATACATAACACATGATTACCACAGCACTAATAAATGATTAATAATCAAAATAGATTTATATTCGACTGCCATCAAGGTAGGCTAAAACTAAAAATGATGTTCCTTTGTTACACTTTTGAGTTGAAATATATATATTAATTTTTAAACAAATACTTATTAATTTTCTTTTAGAAAAAGGTCAAATATATCCTACTTTATTAGCTATGTTACATGAAACGATTTTTTTAATCGGATTCAAAAATATTATTATATAAAAAAAAATACAGAAAGAAAATGAACATTTTGTCAAAATAATGAATGTCGGAATCAGTGCAAATCGACCGAATCATGATTAAAACCATGAATGGAGAGTACTTGAACTATAACACCAAATTTGCACATACTAACCTATGAAATAAATAACAGTACAAAAAATATCTGGAAGAGATAAATATACAGGAAAAAACTGATATTTTCAAAACTCTGCTAGAAATTCGATTGTTACATTTGAACAAGGACTTATCAACTTAACCAGATTTTTTTTTTTTTTTAGAATTTCTCAGTGCGGTAAATGTTACGGTAAAATTGGATCCCACGGTGAAAAAAAAACTGGCATTCAGGGTACCGGTACAGATTACTGTAATTTAATCCGTAATTTTTTACAGTGCATTTTGTTATCTAACGATTTAAAACCATATATTTATGATAAAAAAAATAAACTATTTGCATATTTCTTGCTAAAAAGAAATGAATAGCGAAAATGATTTAAATTATAGTTTTTAACAGGAGATAAACATATCAATTTATCAAAATATCACCAGACAAACAACTTATTATTTTCTTCAGCAGAATCATTCAAAATTTTAAATCTTTTTAATCCAGATGTTGTTGAGAACATATGAAAAAATTTGATGGATAAGAAACGATTATTCTTCATTCTTCAAGCTCGGAAATAGAAGAAGAATAAAAGAATAAAACAAAATAAAGAAAAAAAGGGGTGAGCGTATTTTTCAGGCGAAAGACGCGGCGATGAATATGCTTTTAGCGTGTCAGGAAACATTTCATCATTTTTCATCATCCCTCACTAACTTTGACGGCTCTGAATCGAAATAAATAAATAAATAAATTATGCTTTAAATAAATGGTTTCGAAGATGCTGAAAAAATAAACAAAAAATTTTTTAGAAAGTGGTATGAAAATTTTTTGAAAATAAACTGCATTCATATCGCTGCTTTTAGCATAGCCTTTGAAGATTTTTCGAAAGTCTTATAAGAAATATTTTATGATGATATTTGTGCTTTATTTAATACTTTGATCAAAATAGTTCTATGTTTATGCATTTTTAATCTGGAATTCGTTAGATAAGCAATACGTTATAATTTTTTTGACATCTTAAAAAAAAATATATATATATATTTTTTACTAATTTATTTATTTGTCAACGTGAGTTTGGGAAATTTCTTTTGTCATAAAACTAATGATTATCAGAAACGAACTCGGTCCTATTTGTTTATTTTTAATGCTAGTGAATTTCTAGAGATTAATAAAGTATAGCCATCTTGAAAATAATTTAATTTTGTTAAAATACACTGTAAGAAAATTAATGGAATTTCAACAGAAAAAGCATTGTTTTTCACCGAAAAAAAGCTGTTTAAAGATAATTACAAATTATCATCCTGCTCTTAAACCTTATCCACGGGTTGCAAAAAATTTTCATTTTTTATTAGAATTTCATCGTATATTTTTGATGGTTTTGTATGTTTAGCAGTTTTTCACAAATCAGTTTTTCTCTGTTTTTCACTGTGACAAAAAACGGATTAAAACTGTGAATATATTCTAGTTTTTACGAAGCACATTTATTACTGTAAGATAGATAACTTTATCTTTTTTTAAATTATTTTACGATTATTAAACTGAGTATAACCATAACTTTCAGAGCTTAATAAAAAGCACAAAAAATAATCGTCTGTGACACGTCTCGTTTTTTTTTCATAACCGTCGTTGAACAACCGACCCAATTTTGGGTTTACGACTACTAATGTTTAACTCCGTAGCCTTGTATTTCTGAACCCAATCCAGAAGACAAGGGAACTCCTGTATCAAGTTTTGGGAGAAATTTGCTTTGGGAGGACTTTTGGAAATTGGGAGGACTTTTTTGTAGAACTACCCTGCATTTGCGTTACATGAGGAGAAAAACCGCAAAAATCTCCCAGGGTTAACCTGACAGAAAGGGGACTCTAACCCATTTTTCGTCTAACTGAGAATATTTTAAGTCAGCACTGTGGTCTGTACAAGCCGGACGCGGAAAGCACCGTCCATATCGACCTGCCATCACATCGACCAGACAATTCATATCGACCGGGAGGAGATATGAACCCGGCTCACCTAATTGCAAGGTGAACGCTCTATCCCCTGAGCCAATATGTCTTATTTTGAAGTATTTTGCGGTTTCCGTAATAAACTATAGTATTATAATAGTATTTATATATTTTAAATGTTTCTGAAGGCGGCAAAATAAGTAATTTATTTTTATGTCTTTTAAAAGTAACTTCAACTGTGGGTTTGATAGTTATCTATCTAAAAACGCAACGCAATATTCGTAATTGGACACATATTATTAGAAAAACTTAAACTTTGGGAATATTCTAGTTTTGTTAGTGGCTGTGTATTTGTTTGTAGTGATTTTCTTAAAGGATATCGCATCCGTTTGATTCATTTGCATGATTGGATTGGAGAATGCTGTGAAATACCTATTTGTACAAGAAATGTTTCATAAAAAAGTAAAATGCTTTTGATTTCTAATTGTCTTAAAAAATGAGTTTTTTTTCCCATTTTTAAATACTTTCCGTAAAATTTCGGCATTTAGAATAAATTAATAATTTGTCATAATCAGGAAAAAGCGTTACAAGAATTTATTTTAAACAAAAAATTAAATTCGGTTAAATAGAGACAACACTTAGTAGTTTTATCTTACCTCTAAGGTTAATAATAAAAATGGTTGAATAATAATTAATTTAATTGTTATTTAATCACATTGAAACAAAACAGTCAAACGTTCATAAGTAAGATGGTAATTTAACTGCTAACTCTGAGAAAACCATTTATTAACTGCTTTCACCTAATACGATTAAAGAAAAAAAACTATATCGTACTAACTAGACCCACCTACTGAAGCCACTTAGTTTCTTGCAGCTGGGTATATGTTATAACCGAGAGGACTAACCTGTCAATCTCATGACCGACAGAACAGGGGTTCGAGTCGCAGAGTTGACACCAAAATATTTCCCTCGTTCTCTTCAACACAAGAAGAGTTTCTAGTGTCCTGCACGCCCTAATTTGTGACCCTGGATATTTAGAGGACGATAGTCTCATTAATTCATATGGGGTACCCCCAAGCGTCTTAACACAAAAAATTCGAGTGTTTCACATCTCTTACGATAGATGACACAAACAGATTAACTAATTAAATCACATTCCACCTTTTGCTTGTCAAAACACAACTCAACCATAACTTAACTTCAATGTTCATAGCATAATTATAAGCCTAGCTCTAATGACCAGTTAAATTTCTATTTTGCGGTTTTGAAACTATGTTTGCTGTAAATGGTGAAAAAACCGCATGGTTTAGTTTTGTATACATGTTTTTTTTTTTACTATATTAAATTTAAATGGTTTTAAAACCGTAAATATAAAAGTAGTTCTTGACTTTAAACTTTACGGTTAATTAGGTTAACAGATTGCTGCCGGTTATTTTAACACGATTTTTGAATGAAAATTCTAACAGAGCATATCAACGGCCGCTCAGTCACATTAATACGCAATATAATTATTAACTGATATCTTTTTATCTACTAAGCCCTACACTATATAATTTATGATCAAACCGAAATTCACTGTATTTGATTAATAAGCTGCATTTTTAATCATAACTACTTCTAGCTAGCACATTAGAACATTCCAAATTTTGAGATTTCCTCGGTTCTAAATAACAAGTGCTAAGGTGACATTTTTAACCGTTAAAACAATTTACTTTATTCCGCTTATGATAATATTTTAATGTTTTATGAATGCACAGTAAATCGCATTTCAATTTGCATTCTTTTAAAAATAATTAGGTCTTACACATGATTAATGAGGTGCAAATACGAATTTAGCGGAGGATAGAATCAGAATATTTAACTTTTATCGCGATTTCTGCTAAGAGTTTAAAACAAGTTGCTGATATGCTGATGTACGACATTATTCGTTGCATTCCGAAAATTTAATTAAGGAACTAAACTTCAACTAATATAATTTATAATTACTAAGTTACAAAATAATTTATTACCACCTTCAAACCTCTCATCAGTTAATCTTCGTTTGAAAAATAAATGGTAGAATGATTAGAGAAAGATGATTTCAATATTATAAATTAATATTATACTATATATATGTATATATGCATAAAAAAAGTTAAAAGCATAAAAAAGTAATCAGATTTTATCAAAATACATCCATGTTTTTCTTTTGAATAAAAATTATAAACTATTTTGAAATTCATAAGTATCAATAGAATTTTAGGAAAATAAATTATACTTGTTTTGAAAATAAGAAAGAATTATTTTCCCTTTTTGAAAAAAAAGGTATCAATGAAATTTTCCCATTGAAATAAATAAATAAAATGGCGAGAAAAAATGAAAAATATAAAACTTTCGCTGTAAGGCATTGAAAAAGAAGAAAAAAATAAAAAAAGATAAATGATAATGCGTTTGCTCGTGCAACGATAAAATCGTTGCCATCCGCCTCATCTAAATATGGAATTGTGAAAAAATATATATATATAAATAAAAAATAAAGATAAAAAAAAGCGTTACGTCCATTTTCTCTTATCAATTTTAGTGTTATAAAAAAAATAAAATCTAGAAGTTTTATGGTGAAAGTTTATGACTAATAACGGTTTATGCTAGTTCGATATAGCACAAATTACTTGTAACCAATAAGAGCCTAAGACGAAATGGCAAAGGTAGCTAGCTCTGTAATTTTTTAAAGTTTTATGTTTCTTTTTTATCTTTTTTTTTTCAACTTAAAGTGAAAAATATCAGTTACTCAATTTACCCAAAGGCCTTTGCGGTAGATCCATTTGCAGAAAACACCATTTTAGAAAACGTCTTTTAAGTAAAAGGAAATAAACGCTTTACTGATTATGGGTAACTAACTGTTTAAAAATACAAGCAAAACTCTTTTTGAAGTAAAAATTATAAATGGTTTTCTAAGTATCTTTTAAATCTTCAATTTATATATTTTTTTTATTATGTTCAGTTACTAAAATTAATGGATCGTGAAATATGATTCAAGTAAAGGAAATATTTTCCAAAACTCTCTTATCTATACAATTTTGTTTCTTAGTTCCAAATTGTTTGGAATGATCTTATGCATTAAGTTACCAATAAATGAAAAAAAATTGCCACAAAATTCGTTTTTAAAGGAGTTAATGATTGAAAACGCGTTAAATATTTTTGTTCATCACAAAGAATTTCACCCTTTTTATTTTGAAAGTACATAAAAGAATTAAATTTATTTTTTATTAAAGGTATTTTTTTTTAAAATTAATACTTAAAAATATAGAATTTACCAAAAAAACTATTTATATTTTTTTAATCATATGTACTTATGTGTTTTTTTATTACTTTTTACATCAAAATACTATAAAAAAAACACTAGACAATAATTGCTTGAGCGTGATATTAACCTCTAAAAGTCATGACTGGGCTTCATTTTTTATTCGAAATATATTTATGCCATACTTTATTTTTCCTCCTTACTGTAGCAAATAATTTATTTATTCCATATCGACAAAACTGTAAGAAAAGCATTTATAAAACAGAAAAACTCATGGTTTTATAATATTTTTAAATCAAAAAACATATTACTTTACGATTTTTTTCTCAAATAACTATTTCACAACACTCTCTAATGATAAATAACGAATCAATACGGCATGATATCCGTTAAAAAAGCACTCTAAGCATGTACACAGCCACAAACAAAAATGGAATATTAGCAAGGCCCACAGTTTTCTAATAATATCTGCCCAATTAAAGATATATCATTCCTTTTCTATGGATATCAAGACATTTTTTTGAAGTTACTTTGTCCATAAAAAACAGAAAAATAAATGTACAGCTCCACCCACTTCAGAAAAATATTAATCTACTCCCGTTTTTTAAATAAGGTTGATTGTTATTACGACTAGCAAGGCTATTATTTATATTACTATTGTTCTCTCCAAAAACAGCAAAATAAGACAAATTTCGTAGACAATAATTGTTTGAGCTTTTTATTAAGCTTTAAAAGTAATGATTATACTCAATTTAACCGAACTTCATTTTTCATTCAAAATAAATCCGTGCGATACTTACTTTTTTCTCTTTATTATAACAAATTATTTATTTATTCCAGATGTAGAAAATGTGAGGAGAACATTTAAAAATGAGAAAAACTCATTATTTTAAAAGATTTTGAAATCAAAAACATATTACTTTATTTATGAAAAATTTCTTTTCACAAATAAGTATTTCACAGCACTTACCAATCATAAATAATGAATCGAGCAGATATGATATCCCTTAAAAAAATCTCTCTAAACATGTACGCAGCCACTAACAAAAATAGAAATTTCTCGAGGCACAAATTTTTCCAATAATATCTGCCCAATTAAGAATATCGCGTTGCTTTTTTGATGGATATCTATAAAACTCACTTTTGAAGTTACTTCGTCCATGAAAAGATATAAGTAGAAAGGCAGTGTGACGTGCTATTTACCACGCAAAAATAAATAAATAAAAAAAAGAAATAGCATCTTCTCTGAGAGTATAGCAAAAAACTATTTTCATCTTTGGTATAAAATAAAGTAAGTTTCCAGGTTTGCTTATTTCTGGAAATATAGGGTGTGAAGGAGAAAGATTTGATAGATAAAAAGATGCACTTTTCTTGATTAGCTTCTCAGCTAGATAGATAGGACTTTTAGGTATTTTATTTTGATTATATTTTGAGTCATTTTTATGTTTTTATATTAGATAAATAAATCGAATAGTTTTTTTTCTTTAAGTCACATTAATAGTTTTTCTCGAGAAAAGTGTTTTAGAATTTTTATTTAAGATTTCGGTATTGATTATTGTTTTTGGAGAAAAATAAAACTGAAAGGTAATAGTAAGCGTGAATTGGAAGAAAGATAAATGCTTTTTATTTATTAGAATTCCAAAAATGCCGAGGGATTTATTTAATGCAAGAATTTCAATACCACAGGTTGCAAAAAAAGTTGCAACTTAAGGAAAATTCATTTTTCTTATTTAAAAAAATATCCTACTTCATCTGTAGATAGCTCTGTAAAAAAAAAAAGAATTATTGTTCTATATATATATATATATATATATATATATATATATATATATATATATATATATATATATATATATATATATATATATATATATATATATATATATATATATATATATATATATATATATATATATATTATATATATATATATATATATATATATATATATATATATATATATATATATATATATATATATATATATATATATATATATATATATATATATATATATATATATGCAGTCCGACCCTGATTTAACGAATTCATAGGGACCAAAAATATTGGTGGATAATTCGTAATATCGGGGGGGGGGGCTAAAAATAAAAAAATTTACTAACCTTGTGAAATATTCGATCATGTCTAATAAGCAAATACACAAAATAAATAGAAATCTTACACTTTTTATTCAGGAACTTAAAAGGTTACACGCTGATTAATTTCGAATTTTAAAGCATTTCATGAGTAAGGTCTGCTTATTTCCTTGATTTCTTACTTTAAAAAATTCTTTTTCAACGTCATGAAGAGAAGAAAATACTCCTTTATTCACTGCATTCGGTAAGTTTTCACTGTTTCCAAACCGAGCAAAGCATCAGAAAAAGTAACAGTTTTCAACTGAAATACATTATCATCCAGTGTTGCTACTCATTGTTTCCAATGAATCTACTTCATTAACTTAATAAAATTTGTTAAATAGGGGTTCGAATGTATATTGACGTTTGATAAGGTGATGCAGTAAAGTACTGCTATCTATCGAGGGACGAGAAAGCTGCATGTTCATTGTACGTGGTCATGAATGTTATTGGTTGCCGAAAGTATATTCGTTGTCCTCTGACTGGGATTAAACCTGTAACTTTTTGGTCTGTAGTTGGATGTTTTACAATAGTACAAAACAATAATTTAACCCATTGTCACATATGCAGCTAAAACTTGCGCTACCACTCAGAATGAAGAAAATATACGTCTTACTATTGCGAGAAAGATTCTCAGGAAAATATACAGATCAACCAAAGATGGAGGTTTTTGGAGAATTAGGAGAAATTTAAAGTTAAGTGAACTATATGAAGATAAAAAAATATTTAATAAAAACAAAAAAATACAATGGTTTGGACATCTGGAGCAAATGGGTGAGGAAAGAGCAACAAAGAAAAATAGAGGGAAAGAGAAAGTTCGGAATCTCTAATAAAAAGATGGCTTGATGAGGTAGGGAGAGATCTGAAAATAAAAAAATAAAAAAATGGGAGGCAAAAGGTCAATTATCGGAAAAAATGGAGCTCTGTAGTAAAGGAGGCCATAGTCCTTCATGAACTGTAGAGCCGAGGAGTAATAAAGTAAGTAAGTTGGATGTTCTAGGTGGCCGGGTATGAAAGAATAGTCCCAATGCATGTCGTGAAAGGCGACAAAATTAGCTACCCAGCGTCCGGGGTATAGCCAGGCATCTTCTCCTGGATATTATATCAGAGAACTGGTCCTCCAGGTTGGGGTTAAGCATGAGGTTTACTACCTCATCTCGTGAAAAACTACTAGTTTCGAAAGGCAACCATGATAAATCTGGATAGACTCAACATCGAGGACTTCGGGAATTAAGGACCGCGTAGTTAAGGATCTTGCATTGGAAGCCCATGTGCGATTGGCCCAGATGCAGACCAAGGAAAAGGGAATGGATGATATATTGAATGATTTAGAAACTGTAAAGATCTCCAACAGAAAGATCAAGCTCAGGAACAGACGCGTCTGGAGCAATATAGGGTGTCGTGACAGGCTAAAGTCCACCCTGGGCTGTAGTACAAATGAAGAAGAAATTGGATGTCGTAAATCCCATGAAAAAAGGTGATCACCCAACCAAGTTAAATTATATGAAGCTTTAAATAGTTGCAGCCGAAGAGTCGTCAACCAGACAAATTTTATGTAAAGTAAACTACAGAAACTTGCTGCATTCAAGAGTTGTTTCTTTACATAAGACAGCAGAAAAGAGCTGTATCAAAATGCCTTGCTTATTGTTGTTTTTAAGTTAGAGTATTTTGAATTCGAAGAAGAAAAATATGCACATAAAAATTAAAATCTGTATCAATGGTTATGAGTTTTATCTGTTTACCAAACAATGCCATTTGACTGACTGAGAGGTAATCTTATAGTAAATTTCGGTAGTTCTATAGAACGTCAATTTTATGCAGGAAAGCTACAAGGACTATCACGAACAATCTACTGATGAAGGGGCTATTAAATATTAAAATTATTAATTGATATTAAAAATAAATTCAAAACTTTCACAACACATTAACACAGAATGCTAAAATATATTTAAATTCCACAGCTGTGAAATTGAGAAAACATCTATAGAATATTAAATACATTTCCTTGCTGAATTCTCAACAATCAAATTTAGTTGAAAATAAAAAATGAAAAAGTACAAATGTTATTGGTTATTTTGTATTTGCAGAAAAATATGTTAAATGAGGGATTTTTGAAATCGCAGCACATTTTTCAGCAATCTAAATGAGAAACATTTGGAAAGGAAAGATCATAATTACATTAAAATTAGCAACATCATTGGCTTACTTAGCTTTATTTGAATCTAAAGGTGAAAAGGTTAACTAGAAGAAATTTGTTATTACTTACAGTAAAGGGAAAAAAATTATTCTTATGTTTTAGCTTTGTATACTCACTTTGGAGCTGGATTGCCTTCTGCTTCACAAACTAGCCTGGTGCTCTGATATAGGCTTACTGTAGTTCTCGGAGCAGGATACACACGATTTATTTTTGGTTTAACTGAAATAGTTAAAGCTCTATTAAAGCAATTGAAATTCTTCATAGTATAAAAATTTACTTTCATATAATTTTTTATATAAATTTCTAAAAATTTAATTTTCTGGGATGTTCGTTATCCGTTTCGAGGCATTTCCCAACTATCTAGGTTGATCGAGGAAGTCTATCCCTTACAAAAAATAAGGTATTTTTGAGGTTATTCTGTGGCTGACAAGTGCAAAATAATTTACCTGAGGTAGAAAATGAGGTAATTTTCGGGCCCAAAACAACCGCATCAATAAATCTCTTCTTCAATCTCACCTACACCTCATAAAATCAACCAGATATATGGCTCTGGGAAACTTTTGCTTAAATTATTCACTCTTTAATTATATTAGCTAACTATACTAAATCAAATATGCTAATTAGTGAAAAAAGAAATAAAAACATGTACACTTTAAATATAACCTGTCTTCATTGGTTGCTCTCAAGTAGATTTCTATTAACCTCAAATCAACCTCAAGCGGGAAAAAAAAACTTCATACACTTTGAATATTATACCTAGAAATTACACCTTAAAAAATTGAACCTTAAGAGGTTGATTTTTTAAGGTTGACATTGAAGTCAACTTCAAATAAACCTCTAATCAATCTCAACATCTCAAATAAACCTCAGAAACATCTTACAGTTTTGTAAGGAATATTTACTTCAATTCAATTCATTTTAAGAATTATTTTTCATACAATAAGATACGAGAAAAAAATGAAATTATAACGGAATTATTGTAAAAAACGAAATTATGGAACTAAAATATTTTTGAAAATTATCTCACAAACAACTCTTGATTACGAATTGAATTAGAGAAAAAAGCTTATTGATTTCAAATTTCTTTCTAAAACTACAAATTTACATCTCGGATCCAATTTCAAAGATACTATGCTAAGAATGAAGAAAATCACTTAAAAAATGTATGCATTTTTTTTATAAACATAGAACAATTTTATTTATAGAATTTTTTACCTATTCAAAATCTTTTTCTGTTAAAAAATAAATAAATAAAAAAAATCATCCACACAATGCAAAGTTTTGAACATCAGAAAGAAAATGGGAAGTAATATAATACAATTTACGATTATATTAAAATTCAACGAATATTTTGTTCAACTTAAAACTTTGATAACTTTCTTCAATCAAATAATTTCCATAACAATGAGCGATGTGCATTTTGAATCTTTATCATAATTCTCGTCATAAAAGAATTCTAATTCAAAAATCACTGTGAAAAGCCTTTTCGAAGAAGGTAGAATACGAAATGGCCTTTCATACGATTCAAAAGGTTCTAAAATCCACTCTCAGTTCCATCTTGATTGAGAAACGAGTCCTATAATTCCTACGCGGACATATAGACTTCCTTTTAAAATCGTCTGCTGCATTTGAAGATCAAGCAGACGATCTGAAAGCCGGGCTTTGATATGTAAATCAGAGAAATCGTTTGGTAGCAAGTTAGGGTAGATGTAGGAGAAGGAGGGGGTAAAGAATGGATAAAGCTTAAGAAGAGAGAGATTTAGTTCAGGAAATTTTCTAAGACCGAATAAATGGTAATGAAAAAAAAAGGAAGAAAATTGACGTGGACAAAGGAAAATCCATCCGAAAAGAGAACTTTTCGTTGAAGTTCGATTTCAATCAAAAATGTCATCCGCAGATGGTTTTGACTGACTGACCTTTCTTTATTTGAAAGAATCCTTTATTTGCTCAGCGTTAAATGATATTTTCAGCTGCTGTCGACATTTACGTCTTGAAATATAACTTTTTTTTGAAATTATTGTGAAAACTGTTGTAGTAGACTTCAAACAATAAATGTGAAACGGTATTCTCCCATTTCTGAGAAAGTCATTAATAACAGGTCGAATTGATCGAATTTTGTCTGAAACTTTTTGATGGGTTACAAGAGCCTGAAGTAATCTCGAATGGCTATTGAAAATTGGGAAGGATATGGTATAGGTTATTTGAATTTAGCGTTTCTAAACTTTATAGAGAAATTGAGAAAAACTGAATGACCTGTTAAGTTGGCTAAAACATATCAGAAAAGGATGGACCTAAAGTAATCTCAAATAATAGTTCAAAATTTTATAAAATATTATACAGACTATTGAAATGCAATATTTTTTTACTTCATATTAGCAAAAACTGCACGACATAAAAATTGTGAAAAACAAATTTTTACAAAAACATAAAAAAATGTATTCCTCTATTTTTAAAAAAATATATAAAAATTTTTTAGAATCAATCAAGTCTGAAAATGTTTGTAAGGTAACATAACTCTAATATTATCACAAATAGTAGATTGAAATTATGGAGGGTATTGTATAGGCAATTGCATAGGCTATTAAAATGCTATATTCGTTTAAATAATCAATGTACAAAAACTGTATTGCATAAAAACGTAAAACAATAATTTTCTCTCTCTAAGAAAGACATTAATAACTAAAAACAACGATCAAAGCATGCCTGAAATATTTTGATAGGATGCCTGGTATCAAGAAATAGTTCAAAATAACAGGGAGTAGCTTAAATGAGGTAAGAAGTGAAATACTTCTTATAAATACGTGTTTTGGTTTTAGATTATCGTATTACACATTTAGTATAAGTTTCTTTTAGTGATTAGTTAAAACAAAGAATTAAAATGACTTTAGTAGGATACACTTAAACAATACTGCACAAGTTTCGGAGCAATCCAATTCATTTTACAAAATATCACCGGTTCTAATTGGAGGTTATTCTTATGTCTGCATATCGTGACTACCAACTTTCTTCAATTGTTTTTAACTCAACCTAACAGTTACTTCCACCTAATAATTATTATTTTTCATACATTCCATTTATATTAATAAAAAAACATACAAATACATTAATCTATCTCTATTCCATTTTCATAAATAACTCATTTGAATAGTCATGTACAATAAATGAAACCATTTTCGTGATCTTTAAATAAAACTGTGTGATTCTAAGTAAACAAAAGTCTGATTCAAATATCAAAACTAAAATGATCCATCACTTATCATTTTTCCAATAGAAAAGTCACCAAATTTGTGGTAAATTCTCAGATAACTCGTTTACAATTGCATTTAAAGCCTCGAAAATTCGAGAAGGTAGATAAAGCTTTTGTAGTTGAAATGTTCATCAAGTATGAGATGGAATTCTTTTTCATTTTCCCGTAAGTTGTGTGTTGTTAAAATACGTAAAGTTGTCATTGTCAAGTTATTTTTTTTTTAAAGAGAGAGAATATTGCATTGTAAAAAAAATGTTTACGGTTTCATTACTTTCAATCACAAATCTATAACAAACACATATTTTAATCTTAGGAGCACATTTCATTCCTTACACTAAAATCTAAGATTTTACAGCCGGCTCAGGAAAACAGAAAATATTTCCACAAATAAAATAAATGATTACCTTCCACCCCAACTGATTTCTATATCTTTGCTTTCTCCAAAATTGTTATTGGCAAAATAACTGTGTATTCCTGATTCTGTTCATCGAATGGAGATGAAATTACTATAGAATATTGCTCGATATGTTTTGTTAACTATCACCTTACTTTCATATTACTCTTATGTCATATTAAACATGTTACACTCTTATGTCATATTAAACATATTATACTCTTATGCCATATTAAACATGTTACATTCTTATGTCATATTAAACATATTATACTCTTATGCCATAATAAAATAAAACTGTGATCAAATTCAAATTAACTAAAATTCATTGCATCTTGAAAAATAAAGTAAAATTTAATTTATCTTTATTAATTCCTTTTACATTCAATTTGCTTCTAAATAACCTTTAACTTTAGATCTGAATCAGGCAAGTAGAAAATATTGCCACAAAAAAAATTAAGAAACATATATAAGCAATGCTTACATTTCACATCAACTGTGATTTCCATTTCTTCGCTTTGCCCAATATCGTTCTTGGCAGAACAGCTGTATATTCCTGAATCTGTTCTGCGAATGGGCCTGAACTCTATATGATCCTTGATGTCGTATATGCCAGAATGCCCAGATTTTCTCCAGATGATATTGGCTTTCGGATTTGCGTCGGCTTTACAACGTAATGTCAAGGACATATCCTCGACAATTTCTTGTTTTGGTTTTCCTTCCAGGCTTATTTCTGGGGGATCTGTAAAAGAACAAACTTTCTTTAAAAATGTCATTCTACTCACCCAATCGAATTTTTTTTTTTTACTTTCGTTTTCACGAAATGGCACCTAAATTTAAAAAGTAAGAAAAACTTTTACAGGGACTTGTAATTTATTTCACAACATTATTTACTGTTTCGTATTAATTCAAGGTTATAGTGTGGAAATTTGTAGTGTGGAAATTTGTAGTCTGCAACGTAGAGTTGCGACTTATATTAAATTTAATTCGAAATCAAAGCCAAGTAAATACACAAAAATTAAAATCTCAATATAATAATGCGAGAAGAAAAAAGTCAGTGGCTTATTTATTTATTATATTTCGTAAACCGAAAATCTGCCGACTGGCCTGTGTAGGGGGCAGGGAGCTGTCCTTGCATCAGAAAGGTCCTGGGTTCGAATCCCGGGCAAGACACGGATTTTTATTTCTCTCTCTGTGTATTCTATGTCCTTTTTGACCCTCTCTATAAACGGGTTGTGGTTGTGTGAATGGAGTGGCAGAAGTCGAATTCCTGGCCATAGATGGCGCCACTGAAAAACAGGAACAATCGCACCCCCACTGCCTAAAACAGGCATATGACAGAAAGAAAAAAAAAAGGGAAAAACGGAAAATCTTACCATACTATAAAACTCTAATGCCACCTTCATTCAGAAGAAGATAAGACCACCATCATAATGATAAGATATCTTATATCACGTGATTTACTAAAAATGAAAATGTTACAGGGTCAATGGTCAAATTTTTCCGCTTGCTCTCCACCTTCGGTTGACATCAGCATTATTTTTTTTAAGTATTATAATAGTGCTAACTTCTAGAATATTTTTGAAGTGGGAGCTTAGCCTCCTGTCCAACTCTGATAATCGCTTAGAAAATATTGTGGTTTCTAGACTTAATGCAGTTTTTCTTTCGAAAGTTGAAATTATTCACTTGAAGTGTATGTACTAAAAATAATTACTTTTGAACACGCTTGCCACACACCCCTTTTCAAGGTCAAACAATTCCCTGATGAGTCTATTAAGTTCTAATAAAAAAATAATTTTGATTAGCAATATTTTGTTAAAATAACACTTAAAACTAAAGGTAAATTTTATTATATATTTTTATATATGATAGAATTTACTAACAACAAACAACTGCAATTTAATATTTTTGTTTACCAAGTACGCTAATATATTAAATGAAATGTGCTCATGCTTCTCTTTGCGCTTCACTCTGATCAAATCTGTTAAAGAATATCTTCAACTGTAATTTATAATAGTATAGTAATGCAGTTTTCCCTAAAAAAAAGTTTAGCCGTAAAACGATTAATTAATTTAGACACCTATATATATATATATAAGTTTATCTTAAAATGTAGAGTATTAAGATAATATCATAGAATTAATTAACATAGAATTCAAATTCACACTGATTAAAATTTTAATCATATTTGGCTGATTTATACAATTTAAGATGCCAATTATGAGATTCTACATTAAACAATTATTTTTTTCGGGTATACGATTATTTATTATTGAAATTTATAATAACAATCGCTCTCATTTCAAATGCGTTGCATAAGGAATGTTTTAAAATGAGAATCGATTAAAATAATGAGATTTTTTTCAACTTTGGTAGTCTTTTTTAAAATTTAGGATATTTTTTATTAATTAAATAATATTAAAATTAGATTAGAATTTAATAATAAACACAATTACTATTTATTTTAATTGAAAATCACTCTTTTGAGGGCGACGTTGTTTTTCGTTTACACAAGAAATGTGTTGAAGTTATCAATATAAATTGCCTAAAAATATAAATGATAATGAAATTAATAGAAAATTTAATTGGAATTATCATTTAAATAGTTAACAGTAAAAAAAAATGTTCTCAATTAATCGAAATGTTATCTAAAGAAAACTTCTTGGATGATATCGTGATTAAAACTTTTCAGCTATATTTTCATTTTTCTCATACTCAAAACCAATCAAGGAATTTTTTGACGCATTTAAAGGAAAATACGCAAAAGAAAAAAGTTTTATTTTATTTTATCAAGCAAAGTTTCAATAAATATTTGAAGTTCAAAGTGCTAATGATTTTAAACATATTTTACATTTTGTGAATGTAAATCACGCATCAGATGTACAGTGCGCAAAAAATTAAACTGACTACTCTGAATAACTTTTTATTTGATCTTCATTTACTAGGACTCAATATTAATGGTTTGAGGATGTGAGCTCAAACATGCTAATTAATTGGTGCAGACGACATTTTAAATTTTGAAATCAGACAAAAAAGCTTTTTCGCTGAATAAACATAAATTTTTTCGAAGGTTTCGGATTTCTGACCTCCAATACTTTGTTTAGGAGAGCGGTCGAAAGTTTTGACTTCCTGATGCTAATTTTTCTTTTTGCGTAGTTCTCCATATCTTAAGAACTTTTTAAGCGACTTGAAAACTTTTTGCACACACTGATAAAAAAAAAAATTCCAAAGATAATTCAGAGAAAAATATAACTTCCCGTACATATTTATTACTTTTTATTGCTTTATTTTATAAAAGTCGGAAAAATTAAGAACATTTGAATGGTAAGGTATATTATTTTGTAAAATCTTAAAGAATGCCATTTTAAATGGCAAAATATAAAATTTAAGCAAAAATAGCACTTTTTCGAAATTTGGTGTATTTTTGATCATTAAATCAAAAGTTGTTCAAGGTGATCCGTTTCTTATTTTGCTTATTGAACTTAAAAACATTATACAACCCTTAAAAATATTATACCTATTTTATTATACAACCCTTAGTCCTGCCTTTTCCTACTTATTAATATTGTCTAATATATATTAAGTAATTGTCTTTATTGCCATATTGTCTAATAAAATATTACTTAATATGAAAGATATTTAACTATTTAAAACAATTAAGCATCATTTTGCAGGTATACATTATATTTTTAAGTTTAGACTAATCTGTTGAATTATTGTTTTTTTTTCTTCTTTTTTTATATTATTAATCTAAAAATAATATCTATATTGCTAGTAATTATTTTAATCGAACCAACCAAGGATTAAGAAAAAACAATTATCAAAATAAAAGATTTCGTTTCAAATTATCATTTGAAAAGTATAAATAGATCGTATGATTGACGGTCATGACAAATAAATAAAAATAAAATAAAATTTTATGTTTTTAGGCGTAGAACATCATTTGTCAGTGGTATAAAAGTGTTGAAATGTATGTTCCGTTCGTGCATGACCAAACACTACAATAGGATGACCATCGCCCAGGTTTACATCCGGGAAACTAATTGTCCAATGACCTGCCGGAACTAATTTATTCTTTCCGTGGAAGTTAACATGCGAGGTAACGGGAAAATGTGAAACAAAAAGAAAAACTGAAAATAATATTTCTAGCTTTCAGATTATTTAAATAAACATATCTTTTTCCAAGTTGCTTTGACGAAAATCTTTTTAAAACGTAAAGATTATTTTTTTTTATCTATAAGGAATAACTCTCTTTTTTTTTGAGTTTTGAACTTTTATTGCTAATTCCGATTTATCTTTATCAATTGTATTTTATTTTAATTATTGAAATAAGTAAAATATTCGAGTGAATGAGATTAAGTACATATGTTACACTGCACAAACAAAAAAATAAGTTTCAGAAGATTAAAAAAAATATATAATTGTAAAATTGTAAGATTGTTTCATTTTAATTGGTGGATTACTTCTAAAATAAAGGATTAGAGCAATTTGTAAATAGCTTAAATACTAAATAAGGAAGTTCAAGTTCTTTTTCCTCTCAAATGACTGTTCCAATGTTTTTCTTTAACTAATCCTTCTTGCCTTGCTTAGTGTAAATGTGTGGAAAATAAAGTGCACATAAATGTTTAATAAAAGTGTAATAAAATGATGATATTTCATAATTTCCTTACAATATTATATTTTAAAATAAGTCACTTATAATTGTACATTTTTAGAATAATTATGAATAAACATAAATTTTTAAATGCATTTTTATGGATTATACATGAGTTTAAAAGACGCAAGTATAATTTAAAATGAACTGTAGAGCATAGGTTTCCCATCTTTTTTAGAATTCCTAGCCAAGTTGGCATCAAAAAAAGGTTTTTAACGCGTTCAGTAGGGGAAAAATATTTAACTTCTTTATTTTTCAAGCTGTTTAATATTTTTGATGTAATTCATTTCTTTACAACGATAATTTATTAAAAATTCCAACTATCCGTTAAATTATTTATTGAAACAATTTTCTTATGTAAGTATATGAACGAATGTACGCATTTACATAAAATGGAATCGATTGAAGATTTTTGCAATTTTAGTTAATTTCGCTTAAAATCATTTTCATGCTCTTGAAACAAATTTATTTGTCCTTTAAATCTAGAAATAATTTACCTTATATATATTTTCTCGCACACATAACTCCATGGGTTTTAACTTACTTTCTTTATGTTCCTATCTTCAATTCAATGTGTGATAACGTCTTAAAATATAATTTTAATTGTAATATATTTTAAATATTCTGAAAACTAAAGGCGAGTAAATAACATGCATCATTTAGATTAAGTACGTCCAATGGTGCTGCATTTAAGCTCAGAACTTTTAGTTAATTTATCTCAGTGTTATAAATTACATATAATCTCTTCCCGTTCTCGTTCTTACTAACTAATTCTTCGTAAAAAAGTTTTCCATTTTTATGGAACAAAATTATTTCTCTTCAAACCAAGAAGATAATAGGGGAGGGTAGCCTAAAGCGGGTGGGTCGCCTAAAGCGGGTAGGCATTCGTATTCCGCCGCATGACGCGCAAGCGCCGATATCTAAGTATGCCGTGATTACCCGAATACTCACGAGTTTCAATCAGTCCCAGCGGAGAAGTAAAGTGACATGGCGTAACCAAGCACAAAATAAAAAAAATAATAAGTTTATTAAAAAAACTCAAAGTATGTAACTTGTGACTAGTCGAAATCCGACTTATTTTTTTTTTTTTATTGTCAATATTATAATATTATTCTAACACCATTCACCTATAAACTACGACGTTCAATTTCTTAATTTTTTTTTTGATTTAAGGTTATAATTTTTTTAGTAAAAAATATGCTTTTGGGCAAAGCGAGTAGGACAAAACGGATAGATACCCGGTTTGCCCCGACACATTTTTATACTTACTTTTCCTTATTTTTGTATAGATGGTTAATAAATACAAGAGAAAAACAGCTTGCACAACTTATTCAGGAAGAGGGTCTTATTTTTGCGAACTATGTCAAGAATAACAAATCATAATTTGAGACTAATAAAATAAGTCTATAATTGTTATTTAAATGTTATTTTTATCGTTCATTATACGTGTGATTAAGGTCTCATTATTAATGCTTAAGAAAATTAATATGCGCTTGTATTTGTAAAATCTATGGTGCTTACCTGCTTTGCCCGAACGGCTTACCCGCTTTAGGCCCCTTGTAGGGCAAAGCGGGTTTTTTCAGTGTTTTTTATTTTTGATAATTAATAATCACAAAATTTAAAATAACGTAATAATCATTTTTTTATTTTAAAGTTCAAGATCTCTCTTAAGAAATAAAATCGAAAACGCTGCGATAAAAGCCCAACTTTTGAGAGTTTATTGTTAACCTACCCGCTTTAGGCCACCCTCCCCTAAGCTTAAATTATTTATACTTAACACATTATATCAATGACTTATATGCATCTTTATATGCATTGAACAATATTGCATTTTAGTATAGCAATTTTCTTGAATGAAAAGAAGGAGGCACATTGTTTAGATCAATATAGTTTTTGTTAGATAGTTTTTTTATTCTACTTCAAAGCTGTACAAGCCGAAATAGTTTCTGTATTCTTTCTTACTATTTAATAAAAAATTTAAAAAAAAAAAAAACATTCTTATGAACATAACTATCTACATTCAAATAAAAAAAAATTACTTTAAATTACTTTTCCTTTACACGTGACACCAAAAAAAAAAACTGTTTTCATGTACAATGTGCGATATTGTCTATGTATGCAATGGAATATTTAGCTTAATAAATTTAAAACTTTTTTGAATATACAGACTAAAAAAATGGTGCGTAAACTAGATTAATGGTATCCAATGTTGTATTCAAGCTCATAGTTTTTATTTATTCAACTTACGATATCTATATAAGCTTAAATAGTTTCTGTACTCTATCTTAAAACTTAATTTCTTGAAATTTTTTTTATAGTTTTATGAAACGAAATTACTTCTCTTCAAACCAAGAAAAAATTAATTTAAAATTTCTTTTCTTTTACTCATAACAACAAAAGATTACTGTTTTCCTATACAATGAGCTATATTGTGCATATATGCAATAGAATATTTAGCTTAATAAATTGAAAACTTTTTTTGAATATACAAACTAATAAAAATGGTACATAATCTAGATTAATGGTATCCAATGCTGCATTCAAGCTCTTAGTTTTTATTTATTCTACTTCAGAGCTATATAAGCTTAAATAGTTTCTGTACACTTTCTTACCACTTAGTTCCTTGAAAAAAAAATTTCCAGTCTTATGAAACGAAATTACTTCCCTTCAAATCAAGAAAAAATTCACTTTAAATTACTTTTCCTTTACACATGACACCAAAAGTCTTATCTTAATGTCTTTATATGCAAATTACCCAATATAAAGCTTCAAAGATCGCGAATAGAAAAATAAAGTAATATCAACCCAAAGCTTCTATACTCAAAATCCAGCAGAAAAAAATAAATTAACCCACGAAAATGGAAATTTAAATATTTTTTATGAATTCGTATATACATTAATTTTTCCCTGAAAGCCGTATTCTATCCCCTTGATGAAGGGTGAGGTGGTGGGGGAGCGGCTCAATGGTCACCCCCGCTGTGGCTGACCGCAGTTACAGTGAAAGGGTACCCGCAGAGAATTTTATGCTTCGTCTACCACAACGGGAAATGTATGAAAAAAACGATGAATGATTTATGATGATTTTGTTCCTTTTTTTTATTGGAGGTTTTTTCCTGTTCTTTTTTCTCTTCTTATCCTTTTGTGCAATCGTTAGTCACTGTAGGAGTCTATTAAATAGGATAAAAAAAAGGATGATAAAAAAAAGAAATTCACTTTTGTAGGTAAGATAATTTCTTCTTTGCATTATCCCCGTCCCTTTATAACTGATTTATTGGAAGAATAATAATGTTGTCCATATTTTGCTTTGTCACTGATTCGACATTATTAAAATAAATTGTAACAAAGTGACATCAGTGATGGGATTTTAGATTAATATATTTAAAACAAATTTGGTTTCAGAATAAATTTTGTTTTGTAACAAATGACTTGTACTTAAAGAGATGAAATTTGGTCATTGAAAATGAAATGAAATTTTTGATTTTTGTTAATGCAAGAAATAATAAACATCAGCAAAAATATGCTGTATAAATAGTATCCAACTCCATAATGCAACACTATCATTTTCGACAGATTTTCTTTTTTTTTAAATTTTTTTTAAGAAATACATTTCTTTCTCTTCTTCGTCAGCTTTGACTTCGTTGAAGTAAGTTATAACAAAGGAACATCAGCGATGAAAGTTCAGGCTTATAAATATAAATAAATAAGATAGATTTAAGATTTTTTTTTTTTTTTAGTGCAACGAATAAATTATCCATTTATTAGTTTATTTATTTAGTTTTGCATTTTCAAGGATTAAATTTCTGGATTACTATTAAAAAGTATAATTTAATAATTTTCATTTATACAATGATAATTATTAAACATAATCATGGTTTGTGTTAATAGTCATTAATAGTCATAAATAGTAATAGCGAATTGAAACATTTTTGCACACAATTATAAAATTAGTTTAAACAAAGATTTTTGTAAATATTTGTTATTCTACTTAATGGTAGCCGAAAATTACTTGCATTGGAAGGTATACGATTTTTACATCATATTAAAGACTGCAGTTTTTCATGGCAATATACGAAGTTTAAGAAAAATTGAAAGAATAGTTCTTGAGAAATCAAAATTTAAAAAAATCAAATATTTAAAAGCATATTCATAGAATGAAAATAAAATAAGTATTCAAACAATTAAATGTCATGAATTTAATTAGAATTCATAAAATAAAACAATAAACTCAACTTATAACAAGTAATTAAGCTAATAACCGCAGCAAGATGCTGCATTCGTTGGAGCGAAAAGCGTTAACAAAAATCTTAAAAAAATTTGTTGCTTATTCAGATACTTTGGCACAAAAATTAACAATCTTTAACTTTTCTCTAGTTTTATAATTATTTTTTGCTGAACAAAATTTAGCTGAAAATAACTAACTATTAAAATTTAACGATAAAATTAGATTATTTTTTGATATCTAACTTTCGGAACTTAATTAGTGACAAACTCTTAAATTTAAATTTCATATCTCCATTGTCAGTTGAGGAATATTAATTTTTTTTACTTGTAAAGAGAATTAAAAAGAATATAATTTTGCAATTTTATTTCAACTGCACTATATTGTACTATTGCTTTATATATATATATATATATATATATATATATATATATATATATATATATATATATATATATATATATATATATATATATATATATATATATATATATATATAACAAAAAAATCGACTCTCCAAGAAGCAATCATCCGATTGCTTTGAAATTTCGTATGCATGAATGTTTTGAACAGATATGGCTGGAATGATGCAGACTGGGGTAGTATAGTTTTTAGCAACGAGTCCCGCTTCCGACTGTGTCCTCACGATCATCGAAGACGTGTTTGGAGACACACAAGGCAGAGGGGGGATCCTGCCTTCACTATTAACTGCCACACCGGCCCTCATCAAGGTATTATGGTCTGGGGAGCCATTTCCTTTGACAGCCGGACCTCTTTGGTCGTCATTAGAGGTACACTTACAGCACAGCGGTACGTCGACGACATCCTAAGACCTGTTTTGCTACCGTTCCTTTTGCAGCGCCCTGGGCTGGTTTTTCAGCCGTGCAATGCCAGACCACATACGGCACATGTTGCTATGAACTGTCTGCAAGCTTGTCAAACTCTTCCTTGGCCTGCCAGATAACCAGATCTCTCTCCCATCGAGCATGTCTGAGATATTATGGGAAGGCGATTGCAGCTGGCACGGAATGTCGATGACCTCGTTCGACAATTGGATCGAATTTGGCAGGAAATACCGCAAGAGACCGTCCGGGAGCTTTATCGGTCTTTACCACGCCGTGTGGCAGCTTGTATCCAGGCTAGAAGCGGGTCAACACCTTATTGAACTTGCTACTGTAACTCTGCAATAAATTATTCAATTGTTCTGAAATTTTAATCATTTACTATTCTGCACATTGTCTTCCAATCCACCAATTTTCGTTTCAATCGGACTACTACTTCTTGGTGCGTCGATTTTCTTGTTATAGAGTGTATATGTGCGTGTTTGTGTGTGTCTTTACTTTTCTATTCTCGAGAATAGAATTGGATTCATGATTTCTCACTAAAAATTTAATATTAATTATTAGTATTTTATTCATTTGTTTTAAAATATGCATGTAATTTCTAGACAAATTTACTCAGTATGTCATAATGTCAGATTGTAGATTTTCAGATTGTAGCAAGTCATAAAATTGAAATGTATATGAAATGTTAAAAAAAAACACTTTTATACACTTATAAAGTAATATTTTATCTGATAAAATCTGTTGCGTGGAAATTTAACTAGATTTGTAACTCTGTAGATAATATTTCAATAATCTATTTTTTTGTTTATAATTATCTTTTGCAGAATGAAAATTAGTGTCGAATGAAACTTAATATTAGTAAAATATATTTGGCTAAGTAATTGAATTATCTTCAATTATTCCTCTTTTTTCAAAATAAGTGATATTATTTACAATATTAAATTTAATTTTCTCGTTAGGAGTTCGAAGAATTTGCTAAATTTCTCACATAAATGAGTTATAAAAAATATCATTTCAATAAAAGAGTATGACTTATTCGTCATGTTTATTACTTATTTATAGTACGACAAAGAAAGGAATTTATATGTTGCTTTGTAACACTTTTTATTTGCTTAAAAATATTTCAGCGAAGTGACGTTTAAATAAATATTCGTTTTGACATGTTTGTTTATGCAATAAACATAATTTAATATTCATTCTTTGTGCATTATTAAATTCAATCTTAAAGTTAATAAGTATATTATATTTAGCATTGTTGAGAAATATTAAAAAAAATAAAACAAGACTAATTTAATAGATTTTATAAGATTATTCTAATTTATATGCATTCCCGTTACTAATGTTTGCTACGAAAAATTAAAAGAAAAGGCCAAGATCATATAAATATGATTTTAGTCTGGTGTTTGCTTCTTTAAAGAGCTCATATATTCAATTTTTTCTAAAAAAAAATGAATATTTATACATATTTTTTAAATTTAAATCTCAAGCTGTTTAAATCCATTAAGTTTTGTACTTTAATACATTCCATTGCATGCATAATTTAAAGAACAAATTTTACTGAAAAGCATAGCTTTAGATTAAAGTATACTTAAACTTTTTGAAAACTTTATCGTGACTTAGATTATGAGTAATTGCTTCTATTAACATCTATCTATATTATATAAAACGCTAATACGTACGTATGTATCAATAAAACCGATGATATTTCCTTTCTCGCGATGGCAACAGTTTTCATTTTTAATTGATAGGCTTCGGCGCGCAAGAGCACGTAGTGAGCATCATATGGCTAATCGGGTGAATTCTCACCGAATTATCAAAAAAATTCTCACAAAATTATCTTCATCGAAGCCGATGCTTTACATCCGGCGTTCAGTACAATTTCATATTGTTTTAGACCTTAAAACAAAACTTACAACAGTTACTTTTCTCAACAACTGAAATTTAGAATAGTGTGGTTAAGAAAAATATGTGAACTGTTTGCAATTTCAAATTAATATTGAAATGCACAGGTTTAGAATTTTCTACAGTGAAAGGTTTTCGGAACTTCAGTGTTCAAAAAAGTATACGAAAGCTAGACGTTAAGAGCGTATCCAATGAGCGAGCATCGGATTGCGAAGCAATCCGAAATGAACTGCGAAAGCAGTTCCGGGGTTTGGTGAGCGCCAGCGAGCAGGGGGCGAAGCCTCCTAGTATTATATAAAACGCTAATACGTATGTATCAATAAAACCGATGATATTTCCTTTCTCGCGTTGGCAAGAGTTTTCATTTTTAATTGATAGGCTTCGGCGCGCAAGAGCACGTAGTGAGCATCATATATCTAATCAGGTGAATTCTCACTGAATTATCAAAAAAATTTTCACAAAATTATCTTCATCAAAGCCGACGCTTTACATCCGGCTTTCAGTACTATTTCATATTGTTTTACAACACATGGTTTTAGCCCTCTGGTGGGAAAGACTTTAAAGCAAAACTTACAATAGTTACTTTTCTCAACAACTGAAATTTAGAATAGTGTGATTAAGAAAAATATGTGAACTGTTTGCAATATCAAACTAATATTGAAATGCACAGGTTTAGAATTTTCTACAGTAAAAAGCTTTCGGAACTTCAGTGTTCAAAAAAGTATACGAAAGCTAGACGTTAAGAGCGTATCCAATGAGCGAGCATCGGATTGCGAAGCAATCCGAAATGAACTGCGAAAGCAGTTCCGGGGATTGGCGAGCGCCAGCGAGCAGGGGGCGAAGCCTCCTAGTATTTATATATTTCATTTGTTGCCAATACATGAAATTATATATATATATATATATATATATATATATATATATATATATATATATATATATATATATATATATATATATATATATATATATATATATATATTATCAATCAGGATGCTGATACTTTTTATCGCAAAATCCATTTTTTCCGAAACATGTTATAGAACAAAAAATATGATGTACCGTAATTTTTGCAGTAATTATTATCGTAAAATCGCTGAATCACTATTATTGAATAAATATTACTGTAAAAATTACTCTACAATATTTTAAGGCAAAAATAAATTTCACGGTAAACTGATGATGGAATGCAACGGATTTTACTGATGTGATGTAACCAAAATTCTGGTAATTTTTACAGTGTAGTGCAGATGATCTAGTAAATTTCAACATCAGACACTCAAACCTGCTCTTTCTGAATAAACATACTTTTTTCGATGAGTTTGTGTTCTGACCCTCAAAATATGTATCGGGGGGGGGGGGGATAGCCACAATCTAGAAAATTTGGCTCAAATTGTTCAGGCTCGAAAGAGATCGAATGTTTGGACTCTTTAATATTAACTTCCCTTTTTGCGTATTTTACAATAACTTGGAAGCTTTTTTGATGAATCTAAGCATTTTTTCACACAATTATAACATTCATTCATTATAAAATACTTTTTATGCAAACATTTTTTTAATGTTTAGTTTTTTTATTATTTTATTCAAAAAAACCAATCGAAAAACCTATGGTATACAAGTTTTGACATCAATTTAAGTAAATAATATTTATAAATGGTAAAATACAAAATTTGAACGAAATCAATCGATTAGTTTCTGAGTTATCAAGCCTTATAAAATTTATTTATTAAGCTATAAAATTATAATAGCTTTTCAAAATTACACCTTAAATTTATTTCTCGATAACTATTCTGCAGCTTCCCTTTAAATCTAATGAATATTAGATAACTTTTAGAATTATCTTTATTGGCATAATAACTTTAAACACAAAATTGATTATTTGATCGGGAAAGAAAAATTACTCTAAATGCAAATTTGATTATTTGATCGAAAAAGAAATCAACTTACACAGAATTTCCAGTTGCACTGTAATATCTTTAGCTTTAGTATCATAAGCATCGTGTATAGCAACACATTTTAGAAGCTTGTGATTGTCTTCTTTGGTGAAGGTCATATCAAGAGCACTGACAGCCTGCCATGTTTTTCGCTTTTCAACGTCTCTGATGTTGGTTTGGTTGACATTAGTAGTTACTTCAACATGGTTTATGAACCATTTTAGTGAAGCAGGAGGGTTACCTTTACGTGCTATACAGTGCAGACGTTTTGGTTCATTAGCTCGAGCTGTAAAGGGATCACCTTGAACTATTTGGATGGTGGTGTCTTCTATAATGGGTGGATAAGGTGCCTCTGAAAAAAAAAATATGAATATATTTATAAATTTTCATTCTTCTATAAAGAAGCTATTAAAAGAACGTCGTCGTGTGTTCAGTTTCTATAGTTCTAATTCTTTTCCTAGGTAAGGAATATCACGACTTTCCGCTTTCGGAAATCGGATAACGCTTGAACAAAGTAGGGAAGAAACCACAAAATGGTCAAAACAGTTTCTATCATTTTGGAGAAGCAAACACTGCTGTGTAAAAATGTACTTTAGATTAAATTATATATTTTTTAAATTACCAACAAAAGTTAATTAGTCACCTAACGTACAAATTATGAAATATTTAAAGCTACACAAAGTTGTGCAACCCTACACGGAATGCCATTTTGCCACTAGAAAATTTTTGCTATCTGGTATCAAAAGTAATTTACTACTTTATAACTTTTATCACAGTTATACACGCTATATATATTTATATAATACCAGTAGTGATATTATTATCAATAAAATAATGCCAATTACAAATGCGAATTCAAAAACTTATATATCCCCCTTCCAACTAATAAAATTCTTGATAACCTACTTCAAATTCATAACTTGTTTAATCTTAATGATAGTTCATACTAGCCTAGTTCATATCAACCTCAACAACAATCATAATCTATTTAACGACTGTCTTTTTCAACAAATTATTGGTATCCTAATGGAAAATAATTTTAGTACTAATGTTTGAAGTATTTTTTTTCTACAAGAACATAGATTCATGAAATCATATGTTAATCTTCCTACAAATTCCTTCTTTTTCAGATTTATTGATGACCTTTTGATTACTAATTTTGACGATTTTGGTATTTTAGCCAAACGAATTTATCCAAGAGAATTAATTCTTAACAAAACTAATATTTGAAATTCTTCAACAGATTTTCTAGATTTAACTCGTATTATTAATAAAGATAGAAAAATTATATTTAAACTTTTTCGAACAAGAAATAATTTTAACTTTCCAATCGAAAGCAGCATTGATTTTACTGGCAACTTAGTCAATACGATTTTTTCCAATATTACTACCTATCAGATTCTTAAGTTTTATAGGAATAATTCCAACTATAAAGAGTTTTTAAAAAAGACTGAAAAATTTAAAGCAAATTTAATTAATATCCATTTTCCTAATTCTTTCTAAAACATCAAAACTATTGTTTCAGAAAATATAGCTCAGAAAAAAATGCATTTGAAAAAAATCCATTTAGATAACACATTCTTTTGCTTTGTGAGCTCAGTCTAGTTGAAATATTTTAGAAGCAAATAAGTTTTCTTTAAATCATTCGGTAATGAAACGGTGTTTGCATAAATATTTACAATAATATTTTTAAATTTATGGTTTAGTTGCAGAAATCAACCAAGCTAGATGTTACCATTAAAACTATATTTGTCTTGCAGCTTAAAAGGGAATCCTTTATTAGGTAATTTTCAGAAGATTTGGAATTTGGGATAGCAAGAAAGGCTGTTTCACGTCAAAAAGTTTGTTCATTTTCATTATTTTGTTAAATAAAAGCTAGTAAAACTTTAAAGAAGTTAACATTCTCTAGAAATAATGTTAATTTTAAAATTTTGAACATAAAGAACAGAAATACAAACTTATTGGTAAAATTTACTAAAATCTAATTTAATAAAAAATATGGTTAAAAAGGTTACGATAACTTTTTAAATGACAATAATAAAAAATATGATAACGAAGGTAATAAAGGCAAATAAATATTTAATTTTATTTTCATATTTAAGTCCATTTGTGCTGGGGTTTTTTTGTCTAAAAATAATTTTATATTCCTTTATTTTGATAAGAAACCATTCTTCTTTCAGGCAGTGGCTAAGTTTTCGAAAAAAATAATTTACATTCGCTACATTATGCATGTAAGCATTATCATTTGCCAACTCATTCCAGAATATCCATTTTCACATGTGAGGAAAAAAATAAAATAAAATAAATCAAAAAAATAAAATGCATGCGAGAAATATCACATTCAACGAAATATGAATTTCCTCGATATGCTTGCATTATCGATTGCCAAGTTTCTTTTTTTCAAATATCGCATTCTGTTTTTCGTGGTGATAGTTTTTTCCTGAAAAAATTCCTTAAGAGAAACAATACACACTACGATACTCTGTTTTTTTTACCATATACAAGCTGGTAATAGAATATAAAATCGATCAGGAACACTCGAATAAGTTTCAGAAGGAGGAGAAAAAAATACTAACCAAGTAGTCTTATGCCGTTATTTAAAATTCAGATATTTTCTCGTCCGATATATGATGCAAAAATTCTGTATTATTTAATAAAGTTCTTACTCGATATGCTTCTTCCTTACAAGGAAAATATATTTTAGAAAGAACACATCTATCGACGATGCACTTATAAATTTTGTAATAGTGATATTGCTTCATTCATAAATAAGTTTAAGAGATGGGGTTATCTCGAATCCTGAGGAAGTAACAATTGATAAAAAAAAAATGTGCAGCGTTGTTGTCTCTAGCATCTTGCATTATTTTTATCATTCATATTTTAGCTGAACATATTTATTAGAACTCTGAGTATTGAGGGGGAAATGATATCGAATTTTGATTTATTTCAGAATTCAATTTTTATAGTTATAGTTACTAGAGGTAGTACTAGTGTTGACAATGTGCTTTTATAATTTATTCGGATAGTACTCATGGTTTACTAATTAGATTTAATACAGCCGTGAGAAACATGAAAAGTATACTATACAAGTATATTGAATAACATGAATTCTAGGAACATTTTAGTTCCATATTGCAGTGCAAGGTTGACTGTAAAGATTAAAACAACTTTTATCACAAATCTCAATAAGCTATATAAATGATTGCCAAATAAATCATGCAAACTAGAAACAATGTTAAATTTAACTATGCTTTACGCGTTTCACAATAAATTTACATAAATAACCCTTTGATACCAACATTCAATCTGCGTTTATAAAACAATGTTAGAAAAACCTTCTGAAATTAAGGATGAATTATCATGTGTACACCAACAATAAAAAGCCTTCTGTAACCGAGGATATATTCCCCTTCTCAAAGTCAATTTTAGATTTTATGAACATTGCTGATACAAGGTTAACTTGCGTAGGTTTTTATATACTTTTTAACACCTTAAAAGTGAAGATTGTCTTGATTATTAAGTTTTCAACACAAACAAAGTGTTTTACGTGAGAGATGGTATAAAACTGGAATGAAAAAGAAATAAACTCAAGGCTTACAGTAAAAGCTAAAAATTGAGATTTTTTTGTAAAATTGTTTACCTGTCTTAAATCCGATCTTCAAGGAAACAAGCTTGACATACTTATTATGTTTAAATTTAAAAAAAAAGAAAGATTACTTTGTCAACCTTCCTATGCCAACCAAGTGAAAATGAAAGTACGACGTTTGCTTGTAAGGTTGCCTGTCATCTGGGAATATATCTGTTCATTGCTTTTTTTTTTTTTAATAAGCTGCATTAATCCAATTCTGAAATCATCATCCATGCTTTAGTTTGCATTTGATAGTATGAACGGGTTTGTACGGCTAAAAGTTAGCTAAACAAGTTTGTAATGTGAACAATATATTGTTTAAAAAAGTGATTCAACATTTCACCAAACAATGGGCGCCAATTTAATTATAGTATGACAATAACGAGTTGAAACCCAAACCTAATTGAAAGCAACCAACTGAGACAGCTATCAGATAACAACTTGTGATTGCCAAACAGTACAATACATATATATTAAAAGAGTATGGTGTGGCAATGTACCAAAGTTGTGGTGCTCTTTGAGTCTGTATTATTGCAGTTAAATTCAGTCAATGGTTAATATTCTGATTACTAAGTTTCATTAATTCCATTTTGACTAAGAACCTACTCTTTAATGAGAGATTGGACTAAATTAAAGATTTGTATGTTAGCGTATTTTATGGTGAGATGTAGAATTAATGTTTTTATTTTACTATACCAACCTTGAAGTGTTTGTATACCAGTCTCCTGCATATCAGTTTTGACGTGAAGAAAACTTCATACTCTTAAATTAATTAACTTTATGTTGATATGCTGAATCAAGTCTTGAAAATAAAAATTGAAGCATTACCGCAATACCGATATGAGTCAAAGGGACATGGGAATCAGGACTCCAAAGTTCCATGTGAAACGGTGTGATTATGGAATTGTGGTTGACGCAAGGCACAAGCCACCTTTACTTCCAAAATCAGCTGGTTAACCCCGATCTGAAACCAAGTAGGCTTTTCAACATGCCTACATCGAATGAAAGTCATTTTCAATGACACCTCATTGTCTTCCCTTACAAAAATAGGATTACAGTTGCACAACAGAACTTTCTTGTGTATCGTATTTTTTCAAGTTTAAAATAGTTTAAATTATTTTAAGCATTTTTTCACGACCATTGTTACATTATTATATCAGTAAATTGCTAATTTTCTTAATTATACTAAAAATATTAAAAATCAGTCTGAAAAATATTCTTTTAACGGAATGATTATTTGGAAAAGTTTTTACAAAACATATCCAAAGAGATAAAACGTTATAGAAGATTTTCGGAATCTCATAAATTATTTTACATATTTTACTTGACACAACACGCTTTATCTCAAAACCAAATATAAAACTTTTTTCTAAAGTGCTTTTAAAACTAGCGTTTAAGAGCTTGAGAATGAAATTCAAGCAAAACAATAAAACTTGGCAGATTTCTTTATTAATATTATCTGCCAGGATATGGTATTAAAAATATAAATCCCCATGCATCTATAAGGGTTTAAAAGCACTTCACATAAGCTGAATATCCATCCCTTTCCCCCATAACTTCTCGCAACACACCTCTCGCGATATAATCTCTGCGAAGGGATACAGATCTTCCTGGATTCAAAATCATCCATATTCCCGACGTTCTCCATTCGTTGAAGGAAGACTCTGGGCTGAAAGATCGACTTAACTGGCATCGGCATGCCCATCACGTCATGCCATCAACGTTTTCTGAGAAGAGAAGAAGAGGGGGAAAGTCATTTCCCCCTTTCAAGCTGGCATGGGAGAGTAGGGAATATGAGGGATTTTTTCGATGCAAAAGAGGATAAACATTTTCACAAATGCCTCAACTGACAATCCGAGTCAGACTAAAATTTAAAAAGGAAGAAATGCAAAAGTATTTGTTGATGCGACTCATACTGTTTTGCCTTGCTTTGTTTGACTCGAAAGTTTGGTCACAGAAATGGTAGTTTTATTCGAAAAGTTTAAAATGTAACTTGAGTTAAATGTAAGTAGTGGAACGTGTTAAAAAGAGGGAGTTTCAGTCATGGTTTTTCTCTGCTGTAAGATTTTTCTGAAGGAAAATAAAATCGTCAACACTCATTTTTATGTTTTGTTATATGCTAAAGTTTATGTTGTGTTAAAGTTTTGTTGCTAAAGTATAAGTTTTTTTTTCGAATATTTTAAAATCAAACTTAAACTAAATGTAAGTAGTTTGACTCATATAAATTAGAGATTTTTAATCATGATTTCCTTGCTCCGTCTAAGTAAAGTAAAGATTCTTCAATAAAGGTTTAAAAGCATAATAAAATAAACACTCCAGCCATATATTCAACTTGAAAATATAAATGGTGCCCTAATTCCGACAGTTACACTAGATTGAGCTTAGGTATAAAAAATATCAACCCCTGCTTTTATTATTCAATAATAGAATTGTGTGTAGCAAATAAATTCTTTTAGAATTTCGCTCAAAAGCTCGAATAAAAATGAGTGATCTTTTTAAATTGTTATTATCTTGCTTTTGTCAAATATATCCGCATTACCATTTATTCACTTATCCAAATCGGAATTAGAGTGTATTTAATGATAAAATTTAGTTTTGTACTCATGTTATAACACCATTTCAACAGGAATCGGATTTTGATTAATGGGGTGTTAATTTCTCCGAATTTTTAAGTAAGTCTTATTTTCAATCCGTTGTAGGATACAGCATTTACACTCATATATTATTTATAAATTACTTGTGTGATGATTCCCGTTCATGAAAGGGTAACAAGCAATATAAGCCATTTATAATAATTATTTTTCGCTATTCCAGCTCTTTTGCTTAAAATGTTCCATTTGGTTATACCTAGAATATTCATTTACGGTAGCTTCTTCAGAATTACAAACCAACGCAAATATAGGTAGTACAGATCCCGGGAGCCATCGTGGAAGCTCTGGCCCACCGCATTATTTGTACTGGCGATGATTATGCAGAAAAATTATTTAAAACTTCATAACAACAGGCTCATTGGATCCTTTATAGACATTTGCATGCCTTTAATGTAGTTTTTTATTTTATTTTATAACCGTCGTTGAATAGCCGACCCAAATTTTTGGGTTTGCAACTACTAATGTTCAACTCCGTAACCTTGTAATTTTGAACCCAATCTAGAAGATAAGGAAACTCCTAGGTCAAGTATTGGGAGAAATTTGCCTTCGTTTGCTCTTTGGAGGCTTTGCGGAGTTTTTTTTTTATGTAACTAACCAGCATTTGCGTAACATGGAGAGGATTCGATCCGGTTCACCTTATTGGAAGACTATAGTTCTATCCCCTGAGCCATCATGGTTCATTTAATTAGTTGTGTTTAAATTCAGTAAATCAAATATTAAAACGAAAATTCCTTTAAGTCTTTAATTCAGTTCACTTCATCACTTAAATGTGTTAAGCATTAAAAATTTATACGTAATAAAACTTTGTGCAAGGTGGCGTAGTGAGCGAATATATAACACTGAGTGTAGTTATGTAAACACATAGGTCGGTTAAAGCAAATCCTAAAAAACTATTATTGTTATCGTGATCTGGGATTGTAAAAGCAAATTTTTGTGGAATTCTTTGACTTAGACCCAAAGAAGTTAAAAGATCTGTGAGTGGTTTGAATTTTTGGTTTTCTAATGACCGTAACAACAGTAGACAGTTAGAAAGTACGGACTATTACTGACCTCTAACAGTCAACTTGACTTCTGGTGATGTGAGTGTTAGCTCTTGTAAGGATGCCTGCGTCACCTGACATTGCCACAACCCATCGTCATCTTCGAGTTGTGTGTTAGTAATAGTGATTCCGCAGTTTCCATCATCGGGCTCTCTGTTGAATGTGTACTTTCCGGGTATTTTGCCAACAACCACACCATCTTTAAGCCACGCACATTCACCTTTACGATTTCGAACTTTGCACGGTATGATTATCAGCTCGCCTGGATTTACTTCCCTGTCTTCAGGTAAAGTATCAAATACTTGTAAGAAAAGAGCTCCTGCAAGAAAAAAAGAGTAATGTTTAGGATTATATGGTGCGTTTATATTTTAATTACACAATAAAAAGCATTGTATCTGAAGTACTTTGTACAACTAAATAAGATTCTTTTCACAACACTTAAATATTTACTTTATTTTCTTCATATATAGAGATAACAGTCGGCAAAGAATTCTGTTAGGTTTAAAAACATTTCGCTAAAAAAGAACGAATTCTAAAAAAAATAAAAATAAGCAACTTAAAAGACAAAAATGCTGTTGCCAGTCATAGAATTTTTTGAAAGTTAACTTAGAAATGACAAACAAAACAATGTTAACAAAATAACGTTGAAAGCGCAACTAGATCGAAAGCGCAACTAGATCAAAATTATGATACCTGAGCGCTTGACGTAACAGTATCAATAAAATATAATCTTTATATTTATTAGATTTCTATTTATAGTTTATAACTCAGTAAGTTAGATTACTTTCAATATAACTCGATAAATGAAGATATATCTTACTAAGAAGAAGATAATTAAAAATATAAAATTACACAAACTAAAAATTTAGTAGCGTGATAAAAATTGTTTAAATGCAAATTGAAACTATTCTATTGCTTTAAAAGTTAGTAATTTTTAATTACAGTTAATGTAAATTTTTTAAAGAAGAATAAATTTTTTTCTGTTAAATTTATTTTAAAAAAAAAATGTGTTTAGAAAAATCTGAAACATTTTTTTCTTAAGTGAGAAATAAAAGTATGGGATAAATATTTATTGGTTTTGGCCAAAGCAAACTCTGCACAAAACCTGTTATTTTTAATTGTTAAGTACATTAAGATATTATTATTATAATTCTGAAAGTGTCCCTTTGCAAGTTTATACTGGTTTTTTTCTATTTGAAACAAAATTTTTTATTAAGTAGATAAATTATTTATAAGGTAGAGCTGTTGCGTTAAACCTAAGGTAACCAGATTTACATATAATGATTTGAGACAAATTAGCGGAGAGTGCTTGAAAAATTTTAAATTTTAAAGACACCCATATATTTATGGAAAATATTAATTTATATGTGCAAGAAAGATTATTTTTTTAAATTGTTAACTAATATCGGGTGCAGAACCGTACGGAGCAGTTTTGAAATGTACAAAGAAATCTGAATTTGAACATAAGTAAAAAGAGTCAGTGCATGATTATTAAAATTTATTTATTTTTTGCTGAAATTATTTTAAAATGAATATGGCATTTTCAATTTTCATCCTTTAGCATGATGCTTACTAGATTTTCGTTTGTATTCTCTGTAAAACAAAACTATATCTTTAAAATAAAAAAAAATTAAAAAAAACCAGACACATTTGAGATTTTTTTTAAATATTTGATCTGAAATTTGAAGACATTTGAGAACATCTGTTAAAATTTGAAGACATTTTCTGTTCTCAAAGCGTTTGGAAATATTTTAAGCAATCAAGGTAATTCGAGAAATGTCCTCAAGATTTGAGGATATCTAATTACCTTAAGCTAAACCTCATGTTTCTATGATTACACAATTGCTTAAAATTGCTCAAAATTGAGCACGGAATAAAATTTTCATTTTAAGCATATGGCGCAGTATTCAATAAACCCTAAGCTATACATAAAAAAACAGAACTAACAATTGACGTTTTGTGAGATTATTAAGTGAATACAGATGGCAACTTTATGACGATAGCTGTAAAACAATCTTATATGAATTGAACTTAACCCATGCTGAGATTGTATAACATTCAAGTAAACAAAAATGTTTAAAACCAGCAAAATATTTTCAGAAGATGGTAATAAGAATATTTTTTGCTCTTACTCAATTACATTTAAACTACCAAATATATATACTTATTACTTTGAATTACTCCATTCATATTTTTTAGTATCCCAAATTTGCATCTTATGTAATCGTCCTATTTTTGCAAGATAAAAAATATGAAAACAGAATTGTTAAACACACTTCGCTATTCAATTGAATTTTATTTTTCAATTTGATTTATTTTTCTAAAAGCCAAGAAGAGACAAAATTAAAATATTCTTTTTGACATCATACTGTTATTTGTATGCTAAAAAGTTCTTCCCTTGGCTATGAAATCAAAATCATTTGCCCCATTTCTTGGCACACTGTACTGTGACAAGAAAGAAACAAATCTCAGATAAATGTGAAAAAGAATAAGGCAAAATGCTTTCCCGTTTCATATTTCCGTGTCATTTAGCATTAAAAGACCAGAAATATCTTCCCCATGACACACAGAAAAAAAAACTGTAAAATGATGTTATAATCAGTGTCACATTCACAGTGACATGCACATATCGATTTTAGCGTCGTCTGCTTGAATCCATTTGCTTCACCTACCGAATGAGATCTGGCTCCGAGAAACAAGAAGATACAAGCGCCCTCTGGCGCAAAATAAGTTAATGAAGCATATGATAGACATAATAGGTTTTTCTTCCCGCACAGAAATGATGAATTTAGAATAAAAGAAGAAATGCACTTTGCGGCTGCAATGAGCGATTTAACATCGATCACATTTTATAAATTTTGATTTTAAAGAAAATCTAATAATTAATTAAACTAAATTCTTTTATTTCCTTTTTTGCTTACTATTTAATATTAGTTACGTTTCATAACTTTTGAATTTAAGGAAAACTTAATAATTAATGTAACCGGAATAACATATATAGTTTTTGCATTGAATATATCAATTGTATATATGTAAATACATTTAAGAATATACTTATTCGAATTGCTTTCATATTCTTAAAGAATTAAAACGTACGAGATACGCTTAATTGCAATTTCTCATAGGCGAGAGGATTCTTTTAACTGATTCTGGATTTTAATTTAATCCTCAAATATGCTTTTAATTTCCCACTATCGTTTTTTACATGAAAACTCAAAACACATAAAGTAATTATGTAATATTAATTAGAATAAATATTAAATAGTCAGCATTATGAGTAAGCTAATAAATATGCTAATCAATGCTACTTAATACACCAATTTAATATTTAGTATAACCTTACTGCTTATGGATGTTCCAACAGCTAATTACTAATTACCTGCGTCTTTTTTTTTAAATTGTGCTTCCAGTGGTTGTCTACTAAACTTTGTAAAGTATTTCGATTGATGTTGATTAAAATATAATAATTTATTACTCTATAAGAAAAATTTTATGGGGAAATCCAATTGAAAAAAAAAATACACATATTGCGCCGTATGAAACAGCGAGGTTTTTGTAATTATAGATGTCGTTAAAAATATATTGAAAAACTCTATAGTCTATTTTGATTATAGTCTCTTTAGTCTATTACAGTCTCTTTTGAGAAATGACAATAAAATACAACGATGTCTATAATTTACAATATAAATGAAAAAGCGTAGTTTCGCCACTTTTAAATAAAAATATCGCTTTTATTAAACAAGCTTCAACGCGTTAACCAATTAAAACTTTTTACTGTCATTTATTTTTTTCTTCTATTCATGCCATAACTCTTTATTTTCCCCCTTTATGCACTTGATAATTATGTATGGTGCAACAGCTTCATTTAAAAGCATAAAACTGAAATTTCAAAGAAAAAAAGTTTTTTTTTTCGCCTGGAGTCTTAGCTTTCAACATTATTTCTCGCTTGAATAAGCTAATGGTCTTTTTGAACGTCATATTCTAATTTATTTTTTAAGTAGTTTTATTTTCAACTAATATTGTTTTGACTTTTTGTTGTATAATTAATATGGTTTATGGAAGAGGTTCTGCATTTATTTGTTTCAGGAAGAAATAATGGGCAAAAATAAACAAAAGACAGATTGCGAAGGAAGCTAAGCTTTTTTTTTTTGCTTTTTTTCTTCTTTTTTAAATATAATTCCATCATGATGAGAAAGCTTTTCCTTAATTTTTTTTTACTAACAGTGAACATACAAAATTTCAAGTTCTAAATAAACAACATCTTAATTATAGTAACAAATTTTCCCAGTTTACGCAGAATTTCAGAAACTAACCACAAAAATCTTTGCTTTATAAATACTTTAAAAATTTTCGGCTACATTTACACCGTTGGAAATTTTGGCATGCGTTGAAACAAATCGTTCTATCTTGTTGCAATGCAACTTCAATTTAGTGTTAAGTTGAAAAATATTATTATAATTCTTAAACTTGATTTATAAATTTTAGCGAAAACAGGTTGAAAATATTCTGCATCTAATTATGACTTCAAAAAATAGCAACGTATAATGGTTCCAGAAATCAATATTATGGCTTCAGTTTGAATCAATTTCTCTGATATTGTACTATTTACTAAAATATTAAAAGCAAGTTTACATTTAGGATTAATTTCGTGGACTTGTATTGCTTTAATACGTTGATTGGTCCGTTGATTAAATTGTTTTGGTTCGTTAGTATGTTGATTTTATTGTTTTATGATGTTATACCGTTAAATGAAAGCTCTCGAACACTATCTGGTTAAAACCAATTGGACACCCACTTAAAAAGTGGTTCTAGTCTGTGACAGTCATCAGTTAGTTTCTTGCTTCGACTTGAGTTCCTTAGTTACTGTGGATTGTAACATGAAACTCAGAAATGTATTTGGACATTCTGCTGGTTTCCCAAATCCATTGCAATATTTAGGTAAATATCCATCTCTCTTTTAGCACATTGTTCATACTAAAATTACGATAAAATAAAAGGCTGCAGTTTGCACATCCGATTGGCCATAAAATTGATGGTAAAGAGAATTTCTTATCTTTTTTAATTTTGAAATCGTTTCCAACTAGCATGGTTACAAAGCCATGAATAGAAAATTATTCGGCTTTTTAAGTATTTAAAACTAGAATGGTTTAAAATCGTAAAAAAAGAAATTTAACTGGACGTCGGAGATAGGTTTTTTGTTTGGTAATGGGCATTGGAGAGTGCAGGACACAAGGTGGGGACACAGGACATTGAATGTTCTTCATGTGTTGAAGGGAATGGAGAAAACATTGTGTTGTCAACGCTGAGATTCAAACACTAGTTGTGTTGGTGAGGAGATTGATAAATTAGCTCTCTCAGCTATAATATGCACACAGATGAAATTATCTAAGTTTCTTCATTAGGTGGCCTTAGTTGGGGCGGAAAAATTCTGGTTATTTAACTATACTGGAGGAAAGCAGTTAGTAAACAGTTTTTCTCATAGTTAACAGTTTGAATACCAGCTCTTATTTATTCGACTGTTTTGTTTGAATATGGTAAAACAATTAAATAAACTGCTATTTAACCATTTTTTCCGAGAAATTTCTCGTACAGTGCAGAACTGCTTATTAAAGCGGACAGACTCTCACTAAGGACAAACAGAGTGTACTGGTATTCTCAGAATCTTGACTTATATACCACATACCTTAGGGACGAATTAGAATCAACGCATGTATCGCGCTGTCGGCCAAATCAACTATTTTCAATACCAGCACTGTAATGGACGCCTCGCAATCAATTCCTGTGGTTCACTTATCAAAAGAAATCGCCCTTGACTTGTATAGGCTGTCATCTATGCAAAAGAGGGACCAACACCATATTAATCTGTGATTTCGGACCACTCGAGTTCATACCACTGGTTGCTCGAATACCTTTGACCAGATGGTGTTATCTTGTTCAGATTTTCTAATATTTAATAATATTGAAGGCACTATAATTAAATAAACATTTATAGGTTTTGAATAAAAAAAATATATAATTAAGAAATTATTGAGGTAAAAATTATAATTTAAATAATATTTTCCTCAAAAAATATTAATTTGTAATCCCAAACTGGTCATGTTATAATTAAACTATAAAGTAAAGCGTAAAATATTGAACAGCGTAAGTTATAATTACGTGTGGAATGTATGGTAAGTAAGTCGTGTCATTGCTCGGTACGATTTGTAGACTATTGATTCTTTTCCAGTTTGATAACGAAAATCGGCAGGATAATTTATATAAATTAACATCGTTTTACCTTTTTTTCTTTTTTAATTATCTTTTACCTAGTTTCTTTAATGATATAAACGTTTATGTTACCAAGTATATGGTCACAAAAAGTATGGATTAAGACGAGAGATGCTTTTTAGTGATTTCAAGTCATAATGATACATTTTATTTGACCTTGTTTGAAAATTTTACAAAAAAGAATCCAAATGTGCTACCCAAAATACGAAACAAAACAGTATATGATTGTAGAATTAAATAAATATCTTTGAATCTATTAAATACATTAAATAATATTCTTTGTTGAAAAAACACTTTATAACATTCTTGATCACTAAGTCAGCAATATGAAACAACAATTTTAACCATGAAGGAGTAGGTAGTAAGACTTTAACAGTGAAAATTAAATACATAGAACTTCTGTATAAATATGACGCCCTATATCAGGCTATAGTATTATAACCATGAATGACAGCTGTATGGTCTTTTCTGGGAAAAGTTTTGAAATACGCTTTGGAATTGAATTATTAAAATTGATTCCCTTTTAAAAAAATTCCATATGAAGAAACATAATACTATATTTGGAATAAACTAACAAAAAAAGTTTTGAATCAGTAAAAAAAGCCAGCAAGTTATTGAAGGGTGCATAATTTTTTTTCCCGATATATCAGGTTTCTTTGATTTACGATTCAGTTTTGGACTTATGGAATATTTAATTTTGTTCCGATTTTCCATACCTCGAATTTTTAATTCTATGCTTGATACGCTGAATTTTCAACATCACATTTTCAATTTATCCTAATTTATTTAACATTTCTATGATATCGAGATTTAACTTTGAAAATAGTTATTTAATATTATATAAAATTAAGCAAATATGATTCAGGATTTTTACAGTATTAGTTAGCGAATTTTTAAGATTTTAATTTAAGTGATTATTATATAAATTCAATTATAAAAATGTTCTTAAATATACAATTAACTGTGAAACAAAACGCATTAATACTTAAAACGTAGCATAAGTTTTTTTTAAGAAATATAATTTAGTATTTTAGTCACATAAACATGATTTTTTGTTCTAAATCAAGAGTTGAACGACCTTAGAGTGACGTCATGCTAAGATTCTCATCAAAATTTCGGACGACACTTCAGGAAAAGGGTTTTTTTCTTTTCCAATCCAGCAGAAAGGGTGGAAAATTCTTTAATCCTCTGAAATCTCCTTTTGCTTTCAGCCAACACGGCACCTGAATTTCTAAATCTGCACTTACACAGAAGATTAGCGAGATGGGGCTGAATTTAATATCGTTTGGAGGATCACAGGAGATTTTTTCAATTTAAGTTTCATCTGAGATTGGTGATAATGGATATGGGTGATTGTTTTTCTTCTTCATCGATTTGATACAGTGTCTGCGTATACGATATTTTAGTAATTAGGAAAAATTAAGTATTAATAAGCGATATTTGAGTGAGTTTTTGAACCTTTAATCCAAGTATAGATTACACATTCTTATATAAACGAAAACTATATGAATGCAGAATACTTAATAATTGTATGTTAATATATATTTGACAAATGGAAATCGTTTGAACAAAAATGAAAAAGATCAAACGATTTTCTATAATTAAATTACGTTACGTTGCTGACATTCAGCTATTTATGGCAACTTTGCCTTGTAAATACTGAAAAATTTGTGCAGACGTTAAACTACATATGAGCTTGGACAGGGAATTGGATAGCTGACATATATGATAACATACTTAGATAATGTAGAAAATATACTCGTCAAGTTAAATTGATACTTTTTTGAAACTGGAATATATTATATTATTACCGGACAACTCAAGAATCTGAAAATCAATGTTATCTTCAATTTAATTATTTTACCAATTCTTTAAATTAAACTAGGGCAAGGATTTAATACAGTTATGCATATATGTAAAATTATGTAAGAATAATAATTAAAAATATTTATTTAAAAATTACTAAAATATAGCAATATTTAATGCAAAATTTTAATTAATTAAGATTTGTAAAATTTTTACTTAACTTTTCATTAAAATACAAATTATAAAAGAATTAGAGTAATGACAAATATGTACTTCAAGTATTTATTAATATATGTAGAGTGTGTGCGTAATAAACATTCTTAATATATATGTTTCGAATCAATGTTAAAAATTTAAAAAAAATGATACTATGTAAATTTCAGAATTGAAATTAATCGAAGGTAAAAAACGAAATAGCAAAAAAAATAAAAAAGAAAAACTTAACGAATGTAAAGCGAGAAAAACATGAAACTGTGTTTGATTGCCGGAACAATATTAATTTAAGTATTTTCGCTAATACACGATCTTAAATATTTTGTTGTAGGTACTTTCTTTTATTTAGATAACTAACTAAATATAAATGAGCTAACCATGTATTTTTATTATACATATTTCCATATTAAATGAATAAAATGAAAATTGAAAACTATAGCCTGTTTGCAATAAATATAGTTTTTACTTATAGTCACCAAACACAAGGGCTTTTCTTATTTTATATATTAAAAAAACCTTAATACAAGAACAATTTTTGCTGTTAAGACTTTATTAAGTCAAGTCAAAAAGGTACTACTAGAAAATAACTTAATTTAATTCCCGGAACAAATTTTGATTTTAGTTTCGCAAATAATAAATTAACTTAAGGTTTTCTGTTCAAGAAAAGAGATATTTATTATATTATTATGTATGTCTTCACAAGATAAGCAGATTGAGAACAAAAAATATTTTTCATACAACGAAAAATTATTTCAATAAAGTATTTTTACTAGTAGTTATATAATGCAATGCAATATGTAACTATTAGTAACTAGTTATATAATGTTTTCAATATTTTACTAAAACTATAAGAATTTTTTTAATTTTTATTCTTGCTTACAGCTATCAAAGAATTTTATTGCTTATTTTAATGAATTTTATTCCATGAACAGATTCTGACATTAATTTTTCAAATAATAAATTCAATTTATATTTTTATATAAAAAAGAAATGATTTCGGTCTTTAAAAAGGAAAATTTTGAAATTTATACTGAGATTATTTTGTCCTGCTTCTTTTAAACTTTATAAGAAAATTTAATTTTGAATAATTGTTTTCCTTTAAACTTATTTGATAATCTTTTTATTATGTCATTGTCAGATGTTAAGTGTTTGTTATTTCAATTACATGTGCCACTTGCAAAAAAAAATATATATATTTGCTCTGTTTTATGCTAAAATATATTTGCATTGAAGCAATTTCTGAAATTACTCTGTAAATGTGAAATTCAATTATAAGTAAAAGTTAAAAGTTCAATTATTTGTTGTGAATTAAGAAGAATTTGTTCGGGAACTACGATCAAAAATTTCAGTCTGATACCTTTTCAAATACAATAGTTTATAACACCGAAAATTTATAACTTAAGAGATATTGTTAGAAATACTAAAGTATTTCAACTTATTTTTTTCTTTCAAAACTATACTTAAGGGATTCTATTGCTTAAATTTGTTTTCGTATATGTTTATTATATACATATGTATTTTTATTATAATTTTTGAAAAGGAAACTTTGTTTTTGCGTAACAAAAGTTATAAGAAGTTTTCACTATTATAATTTATTTTATTCAAATTAGTGTCTGTTAGTTTAAACAAAAATAAATGGAAATAACTAAATAATTAAAAATGGCTACATGAACAATAATGAATTATTGCTACTCATTACATTATCACTTCTCATCAAAATTTACTAAAACAATAATTTTAATGCTTTAAATACATTAATATTTTAAAAACATTCGTTTTTAAAGAAACCATAATTTTATTGTTTTCAATGCAGTTAATTTTTTTAAATCATTTTTTTTAAATGTCGCATAAAATTTAATAATTACGGCTTTTAATGTTTATGATCTCTTGACTGAAAATAAATGTATTCCCATTATTGACATCTCTATATTTTTTTAACAATTTAAAGATCCTCTGTAACTTTAAAGCTCCAGATATCAACAATATTGTGGAAGAAATCAAATTTAAATGCAACATCATCATACCTTTTCAACATTTTTAAAATTGAACAACTGTCACCATTAATACCCGCAGTTTAAAATTAATAAAGTTCTGTACCTTCCTGGATAACATAATGAAAGATGGTTTGCTGTTTTGATATTACCTTAAATCTTGTTTTTCAACTGTGTTTACCCTCATAAGGGAATGGTACTGTATCATTTTTTAATTCCAACAGTTGACAACATAAGAAACTTCATTTATTTTTTATTTGTTTAACGCCATTTTGGGCAGTACTTTTTTTCTTGTTCAAATTTTCGTGATTAGTCATCGAATTACTATAGGACTGATGGGGTCATTTTGACGCAACTAAACTGATATTGCATTTCTATTTCTTTTTCGGCATGGAATTTATTGAAACTTCGTCACATAACCCAAATATCTTAGTCACATGATACTGATAACCAATGTATTAATATGAATTAGAATCGCACTGAAAAAAGTATGGTCAAAACGATCAGAATATGCTCACATTTACTGCGTTTATTGCTGTATTGAAACACCAAAAAGCTCGATAATTTTTAAAAAAGAACTTCGGTAAAATTATCAATAAAATATGGTTTTATAATATAAGATTTGGTAAATATGGGAAAATTTAGTAATTTTATCATAATAACTTTGCGCATGGTATATAAACCAATTCTTCGGTTAATTTTTTTATTTTTTATTTAAAATGTGTGGTTGTAAAAGCTATAATTTTAAAAACTAAAACTTCCGGTATACCGTTACTATATAAAAGGAAAGAATACCCAAATAAATGATTTAAATACCGCTTATTTTGGTTTTATTAATCAGAGTTATAGATTGTTATACCACAAACATTGCCATACAGTACGGTAATTTTACCAGAATTTTTTTTTCTCTTTGTGGTACGGGCTTTCATGACCCTAGAGCGAATGCCCATGAGCTGTTCATTTTTGAACTATTTGCTATTTCTTGTTTGTTTTTAAATAAACAAAATTTACTATATTTTGAATTTGCAATAACAACATCGAGTCATGACAAAAATAGAAAGCGTGAAATTGAATTTTCCCCGAGTTATTTAAATGTCAAAATAAGTTTAAAAAAATTATTATTCTGTAAAATTGACCCCATTATTTTAATTCGTAGGTTAAATTGATAACATAATTTAAAACATAGAACAATTAATAACTAATTTTTTTTCAATGGACACACCTTTTTTCAATATTATGCAATAATTATTGATCCACGTTAGTGACTAATTGCGCTCAAGAGACATTGCCCCTACGGTACGAATTGTACAAACGTTCTCAATACAATTTACACAGAGCGTTAAAAATTGTGATTTCTTAGCTGTTAAAGCTTTGTCATTGCATTGAGCATAGTACATAAAAAGACTTATTAAATAATTTTCTTCAACCAGAAAGGGCAAAATTCTTAAGGAAAAACAATTTTTTTTTTCACATTCTATCCATTTTTAGCAAAAATACTTAATAAATAATGTGTTACGAAAAACAATTTTGAATTTGCAAAGTCAAATTTATCAGCTACCGTATGAATTTAAAACTAAACGTTTTTTTAGAAAGTAATTTTCATTATTAAAGCATTTTTCAATATTAAGGAGTGTCTATTGATAATTTTTAAAACATCATAGTCATATTTTAATGGTTAACGTGTCGAATTGTGACTTCGTTGTATTGTACTCAATACAAACTGCTCTGAGTTCAATAAAAAATATTTTTTCATTGTTTTCGTTGGTTAAACGATGGTTATAAAACTATGTAATTACATTGAATACGACAAATAAAGCAAATTAGATTTATTAATTTTTTTTTCTCGACGTCTCAAAGTACCGGCATTTTGTACGATAATTGATTCATCTGAGCATTTTATCTAATTATAGTAAAAATAATCAATATAAATAATGCATAAAACGAAACAACAGAAGTGCAGAGTGTAATCATAGAGCCTTTTGAACTATCAATATAAACCTATTAATTGCAATTTAATTTTTCCAAAGAATTGAAGTTTACATTAGTTAATATGTAAACTGAAAGAAACTTTTTTTTACTGAAACTTTAAAAAATTTACTCAATATGAAGAAGTGTTTATTTACATTTTTTACGGAATTGCCGATAAATGGTGCATATTTTAAGTTCTTTGAAACGTAATCGATACAAACTGCATTGAACTTGTTCGTAAGAAATCAGTTTGTTATTTTGCTTCATAATTTTTTATGTTTCCTTGATAGCTAAATGATTGTAAAAGCTTTATATAACTATACTGAATGCATCACACGAAATAAATTAGATTTATTAAACTCTCTTCCGAAGTACTCCGTCTGAAAGTGCCAAAAATCTTTTGTGATAATGAATCCATTTGAGCATTTCACCCAATCATAGCAATAATGCTAAAGATAAATCATGTGCGACACGAAACAACAAAAGTACACATGCTTTGCCTAAGGCAAAAACCATCATTCAAAGCCCCATTAAATTACTCTAACAAATACACATCACCTCCAAAGATTAATAAAAAGAAGAAGAAAAAAGAAAAATGGCAAAGCCGTTCACTTTTGTGTGCACAGTAAAGACCTCAGCTATTTTGGACCACGCTAAAAGAAAATATTTTCTGCTATCATTTTGTTTGCTGGTTAATCCATTTATTGCAGAGATAAAGTAGAGGGGAAAAATTGTGAGCGAGTACCGTTGCCATCAGGGGAAAACTAATAATCACTTTGGCAAAAGAAGTAATGCTCGTCACGAGGCTCACAGTGGCCATTTATCAAAGAGCCAAGAGAGACAAAATACTTCGTCGAAGAACTATTAACATTCCGTTACAATTGGACCGGCTTTTGCTTTATTAAACGTACCTCTTTGTTTCGACAGTATGCGAAGTTTAATATTGAAATTGGAAATTTACGGCTTGAATGAAAACGTATTCGATTTGAATTATATGTTGAAGATTGCATATGGTATTGAAATAAATTCAAATCTGGTTTTGTCTATATCACCATTTCTTTTCATAATAGAATGTATATATAAAACAAATCTATTCAATGACAAAAGGTTGTCATACTATTGAAGGCACATCAGTAAAGTGTAAAGTAATTTATTTATCTAAAGATACGAGTTGCGATATCTTAACATTTAATCTCATTGCATAACTGTGAAAAAAACTGTCTTTCCCACTTCATTACTCAATTGCAAAAAATTTTAAACAAGTTTAAACAAGTTATCCAGATTCCGAGACCTTGGAAACATAATTCATTAATGTAATATGTTTCATCCTAAGTAATATAAATATCACATCTTTATCAATTGAAGACTTCGAGGATACTCTGATAACATTTAAAAAATTTTACTTTGAATAATTAATGTAAAGATAATAATTACATTTAAATATAATAATTACGTATAAATATAGATGGTGTATATAAGTCTTTGCCACTTCCTTACTCAATTGCAAAAAAAAATATTAAATAGAGAAGAATTTAAAATAAGTTTATCCAGCTTCCGAGATATCAGAAACATAATTCATTAAAGTAAAATGTTTAATTCGAACTAATAAAAACATATGTCTTTATTAATCGAAGACTTCGGGGATACTCTGATAACATTTAAAAATTTCACTTTGAATAATTAATGTAAATATAGTAATTGCATTTAAATATATTAATTATATATAAATACAGATGGTGTATATAAGTTTTGCCACTTCATTACTCAATTGCAAAAAAAAAATATGAAATGGAGAAGAATTAAAAATAAATTTATCCAGCTTCTGAGAGATCAGAAACATAATTCATTAAAGTAAAATGTTTCATTCGAACTAATAAAAAAATATATCTTTATTAATTGAAGACTTCGGGGATACTCTGATAACTTTTAAAATATTTCACTTTGCAAATAATTATATTCAAAAATGAGGCTTCATTAGGTTCAAATAGCACAGTTCTTTTTAGCAAGAAACCACACATATCTGCCGTGTTTATGACAAGGAAATCAGTTTATGTCTAAACAACAAAACTATGGATTATCACTCCTGAATTTTTCACTTATTACCCAAATTGAAATATCTTCCTTACTAAAAAAATTATTTAATGAAATTCTTTAACATGGAAAGCAATTCTGTTAAAATTGTTGTACTGTGTGACAATGACAGTTCCGGAAATAAAAGTCATAATCCTGGTCAGTAAAATTAAAATTTACGATATTTAAAACGTTCATTTGATAGTTTTTCCGTTCGTTTGGCAACGGTTTCACGGAAAAGCCAGTTTATAGCTCTTATTACCTTACACATTTAGTAAGAAAACAAAACCATACTGAAAAGTAAATTTAACCGTGCAAATAGTTTTTATGCCATGCTTAAAGTATAATAAAATTACCAAATTTTATCACATTTACAAAAGTTTATCTCGCATTAAAAAAACATATCTTACAGTTAATTTTTCCAAAATCATTACCACAGTGCTTTGGTAAAGAATACCGAACTTTTTACTGTTCCAATATAGCCAGAAACACTGTAAATTGTATCATATTCTATTAGTTCTGAACATAATTTTTTTTCTCAGTGTAAGTATCTAAATACATTTTTTTTATTCAACAAGAAAATTTTATAAAAAACAAGCAATATTAGTATACAATGAAATGGTCTTACATTATCCTTACATTAATACTTTGCTGTATGATCATAATTCATGTGACTAACAATTTTATTAAATATCTTTGTACATAGTACCTAACAATGAAAAACTATAACATTATAAATTTTTAAGTAATTTGTATATTATAATATATATATATATATATATATATATATATATATATATATATATATATATATATATATATATATACATATATATATATATATATATATATATATATATATATATATATATATATATATATAAATACTCGTAAAACGAAATTACAAATAATAATTAAAAAAAAATAAAATAAAAAATTTTAAAAAGTTTATGTTGCTTAGTTTTAAACCCAAGAAAAAAACACGATACTTTTTGTGCCACTAAAACTCAATTTTATCTGAAAATTTACATTTATATTAGAAATTTATTTATGGCTTTAAACCTGTGCTGAAACAAACCCCAATCGAAATTTCGAATTTCCCCCAAATATTCCCCTAGTTTCCAGATCAATTATTGTATAGGGAAGTCCACCACGCTTGGTCTTAATGTTCCATCTACCAATGATAACATGCCTCATTTCCATTGGAATAAATCAAATAAGGTTTCCCATAAAGCCAAATCTGTTCGAACGATTCCTTCATTGATATTGAAAACGATGCACCGGAAATAGAGTTCTATTCGATACGTTGTCACCAAAGGCCACACGCTGAAGATATTATTCGGTTTGTTACTTCAACTAGTATGCGCGCTTCAACCAAATGAATGAGTATTGCAGGGACTTCAGCGTTCGAATTTAATGAGTCTTTCCAAAGGCCCTGCTATGGTCTCGAATGATGTTGGTTGAAAGTGAGGATGTTCGAAAATTTTCCGTTTATGTGTGCCCTATTGCGATTTCAGAACTGACGAGGAAATTAAAATGAATCATTTTTACGCGTTTCCGTCTCTTTCGCCAAATTAGATCAGCAAATTCAATGCACATAGTTGAAGGGAATATTTAATTGAATTTGTGCATTTGAGTTATTATATCTCGGCAGCGTTTACTTTCTCGAAAGAAAATTCATTTATTCGTTAGAAAACATGGAAGTAATGAATGGATGGAAAATTTTATAACAATCATTACAGCTCGAAGTATACCTTGTAAGTTTCAGGAATGTTTAACCTATCAAAAGTATATCATATTCTCTGCATTCTTTTATAATTGTTTCTGTATTGTCTAATCATTGTTAATATTGCATTTCAAATAAAATATTTATTTTCTCGATATTTCATAAACTTTTTGGTTAATCAGAAACTGTGATGGAAAGTTTTTTCAATAAAAACGATACTTTTAAAGTTTATGAGTGGTATTATGCTTTAATTACGACATTATATACCACTATGCTCAACTTTAAAAAAAATAACCTATTCTTAAAAAACTTGATTATTTTATTATTTCCTTGAGAAAAAAAGTATGATCAAAAGTACTAGAATATGGTAAAATTTATAATGTTTCTGGATTTATGGGAACACAAAAAAAGATCAGTAATTTTTTATCGAGGTTCTTTTTTAATGATTGTGGTAAAAGTAACCATAATGTATGGTTTTATAATCTGCGTTAAAATTTGGTAAAATGTAATAAAATTTAGCAAATTTATCATAATTCCTTAGAGCATTTCATAAAAACCATTTATTTAGTTAAATTTACTTTTCAGTTTTGCATTTTTTACTAAATCAGGATTTATTTAAAATTATCAGAATTTATTGCTTAAGTTAAAAGCTCATTCATGCATATCAACTGAAATGAAAGCCAACAACTTTATTTTCAAGTATAACTAAATGATATGCAACGTTTTTAATAAAACCCAGTAAATATACGGATATACGGAATATACGAATAGGCAGACAGATCCAGTAAATATAAGGATTCGATAATATTTTAATATTTTTCCACCTTAAAAAAATCTAAGTTTTTTGCTGAAGTGTATTGATTTATATAAAAGTAAACAGCCGCAATTTCAAGTATATTCTAATGGAATTAAATTTTTTTAAACTGTAGACCTATTAAATATACATTCCCTTAAATCGCTGGTAAAACAGCACTTCTATTCGGGAAAAAAGTCGCCAATTTCCTCTTCAATCATAATAGTTCTTTAAAAAATAATTAAAATGAGAAAAATTCTTTTTAGTTCATTCAACAAACAAACTTCTCTATTTGCAATTAAATAGTTGAATCAAAACGTCGCCGTAAAATATATTACAAGTTTGTCAAATAGCAAAATTTATGTATCAAATAGCAACTAGAAAAGTTATTAGTGTTCCCTACACAACCGATCAATGCCGATCAATAGATAGTGAAGATTCTAGATTCAAATGCCATATACTTGATAACGTTTCATAGACAAAAGTGTAATTTCAAATAAATACTTTTTTTCTCTCAAAAAATAATACGTTCCTCGTAATAAAAATACACTTATGGAAAGTCATTATCGAAATCGCAAAGGGAATGAAAAATGCTTTTATTATGCAGACAGCGTATTTCTCTCCCCGGAAATTAATTAGTTGCTGCATTCTTACAACAATTGCAGTTTTTCCTGCTGTTAAAAATATCAATTACCAAGGAAATAAAGCATGCGATTTTCTTGAGATTGATTTATGAAACGTTACACTTATTAATTTATACGCTAATATAACTCACTACACTAATAGAAATTTCTCGGAAAAAATAATAACATTATAAATTATTTTATTGTTATTTTACCATATTAGAACAAAACCATAAAATAAACATTATTGGAGGGTATTGAAACTGTTAACTGTGTGAAAAATTGCTTATTTACTGCTCTCACCTAATACGATTAAACAGCCAGAATTTTATCACACCATTAAGTCCTAATGAAGCCACTTAGATTCTTGCAGCTGGGTACATATTATAGCCGTGCATATTAAAGTCAATCTCATGGACGACTAAACGGGGATTTGAGTCCCTGGCGTTTGCACCACAATATTTCCCCCCATTGTCTTCAACACATGAAGAGTTTCCACCGTTCTGCACTCTCCAGTTTGTGACCCAGAACTATTCGAATACGATTCACGCATAGATGGCATCACCATAAAGCTGCTTAACACAAATAAGTCTAGTGTTTTCTATCTCTTACGATAGGTGAATGAACGAGATAAACTAATTAAACCACGGTTCATCTGTTAATACACAACTCAACCACAAACTAACTCATTATCAAACGAATAACCTAGCTCCACTTACATTAAAATTTTTTATTCAGTTTTAAAACTATGCTAGTTGTAATTGGTTAAAAAACCAAATAATTTTGTATTCATTACTTTTAAACTATACTAGTTGTAAACGGTTGAAAACCCGTAAGGCAACAAAAATGTTCTTTACCATATATTTTACAGTTAATTGGATGAGCAGACTACTGCCCAAAGGAAGCACGTGATTTCTTTGTGAGTGGTTTATGGCTTTGTATGTGTGTGTACATATATATATATATATATATATATATATATATATATATATATATATATATATATATATATATATATATATATATATATATATATATATATATATATATATATATATATATATATATATATATATATATATATATATATATATATATATATATATATATATATATATATATATATATATATACTCGTGGTGGCTCAGGGGAGAGAGCGTTCGCCTTTCATTGGGGTGAATCGGATTCGAATCCCAGCTATAGCTGTTCGAAGCGAATTCCACATCCGGCTCGCACCACCCACAGTGCTGACGTAAAATATCTTCAGTGGTATATGGATCATGTATTAGAGTCCCTTTCTCGACTAACCGTGAGAGGTTTTCGAGATTTTTCTCTCCATGTAACACAAATGCGGTTCAGTTCCATCTAAAAGTTCTCCACGAAGGCAAATTTCTCCCAATACTTGATCCAGGAGTTCCCTTTTCTTCTGGATTGGGCTCAAAGTTGCAAGGTTACGGAGTTGAACACTAGTCGTAAATCGCGTGCGGTGCCTAGACTCATGCATTCATCTCATCGGGTCCCAGTCGGGTCTCGTGGTGTCCTCTGCCTTGTAACGTTGCTTTGTTGCCATCTTTTCATCGCCTAGCCATCCCTCCCTTTTGTCAATTTCTTTGCAGAGTAAGTACGAGCGCGCACTTCGGATAATCGGTATGTCCCCAGATGCACTCCTGCGGGGGAGGGTCCGAGTTAAGCTAGTTATTAGTAGTCATAAACCTAAAAAATTGGGACGGCTGTTCAACGACGGTTGTAAAATAAAATATAAATACAGTGAGGGGAAGAATTTTTCTAAATAATTAACGCTGTTACGCCGCATTAAATTATTCGTTGTTCCAATTTTTTTTTCCATTTTCAAAAATACTAATTTATTTTAAATAAAAAATATGCAAATTTAAAATAACATTCACTTTCGATGCATTCTCAAGTGCTTATCAAATGAGTTTATTTTAATAACTTATTTTAATAACTGAAACTTTTTTCGCTCAGATTTTTTATAACAGTCTTTATACCATTTATTAGTAATGTAACATCCAAGATAATAAACTTCTTCTAAAAAACTGAAAAATAAAGATTCGAATTAACATTCTATATAAATTTATTTTCATAAAAACTCCAAATTAGCTGCGTCTATTAAAATAAACTGTATACGGCATGTTTTTCAGCAATGTCTATTTATAATCTAAAATCTCTTCCTATTTGATATGGTGTTTATTTCATTAACTTCAGGCAACGATCAAGCAAATAATAATGTCAGAGCTCATTTAATACCGTTTTTGCCTTCTGGAATGTTATGCAAAGACATGCGTAAAATTAATTAACTGTTTCTAGCAAGTACTTTATTTTTCTTTCAGTTTGATGGCTGGAGGCAATTTCTACGTTTAAGAAGTTTTTGACAGCCTTATTGAAAATTTTGTGATGAGTAAGCTATCTTCATAGATTAAAAACAGAGCTTAATTTGTATCTAAACATAGTAAACTAAAAACAGAAAAATAAAATCGTAACATGCAATTTTTAATTAGCGCGTGGAAAATTTAAATATTATACTATTTAAAAGTGAAGAAATCTCTGATGTTATTTTTGTTTCTTTTCATAAAATTTAGGATGTTTACATAATATATTTTTTACTTGTTTGCGTAACTTCCATTTTAATTTGCATACTATGATTGAAAAAATTTTTTGACATCAGAGTAAAATGATATTCTATCTAAGCAGCCTTTAATTCAAACAACATCATTTGTCTTTATCCTAAAATTTATTTAATTTTACAATTAAAAATTTTTAATCCATCTATTTTGTTAAAATTTATTTTTTCAAGTCATCACTGAGAAAAAAGCATGGTTAAAACAACAAAAAATAGTAAAATTTACCATGCTTCTGGCAACAGGAGAACTCCAAAAGCTTGGTAGTTTTTGCCGAAGTGCTTTGGCAAAGATTCTGATAAAATTAACAGCAAAATATGGTTTTTATAATGTGTTTTAATGTGTTTCGAATGCGTATATAACTTTTCGAATTTTTTTAAAGTTTAGTAATTTAAGCATGATACCTTAGAGCACGGCATAAAACAATTCATTCGGTTAAATTTACTTTTCAGTTTTGTATTTTTTGCAAGATGTGGGCAATAAGGAACTATAATTTTGAAAGCCAAAGTTTACGGTAAGCTGTTACTATATGAACGGAAAAATTACCACATGGTTAAAATGCAATAGAATTTAGTATTATTAACCAGAATTATGATTGTTTTAGCTGTAAATATTATTATACCTGACGATAATTTTAGAAGTTTTTTTCCTCTATGTTGTTTCAAAGTTTTTTGCTTGGATTATTTAAGATTTAATTTAATAAATTTTTTTTTCACTTTTAAAGTATCATTTGATGTAACAAAATTTTGAAATTCTGTTTTGATTTGCTATATCTAATTATTATAATATACATAATTTAATTTAATAAATAGTTGAATTGTAAATTTAATAATTCTTAATGCAAATATTTTAACATGCTGATTTAAATTAAAATGTAGTATACTTCATTGTCGCACTAATTCCGGGAGAGAAATAGGAAAGGGTTATATCTTTCCTTTCTTAAAAAACATGTATATATAAAAAGTTTTAAACACATCACTTAATTTGTTAACTTGTTTTCATAATATTCATTTAAATTTAGATTTAATATTTGCAGCAAAAAGTCTGTAATAACAGGTTGAAATCAAAAACTATCTACACTCTGGCCTAGTTATAATTTCCAAGAAAACAATGTCATTCATCTTTTTGTCTATAATTTTTATAGAAATTTAAATATGAAATAAATATTAATATTAAATATGAATTTTATAATTTGATAGAAAAAGCGTTACATCAAAGTAATTAATTTCATTTATCTTATTGCTTTGACCTAAGGTATTAACGCCTTAATTCTCTACGTGAAACGTAAGTATGATGTAAAGCCTTTAAACGTATAGTATAAAGAGCCCTAATAAATTTAAACTTGAGGGCTCTAACTAGTCGAAAATGGGTCAGGACAATGACTGACGATAAATTCACATTGATGAAAATATTAAGATATATTTTGATTGCAACCCTCAGAAAAAGAAGGACATTTGCATTCAGACACAGAGCTCTTGATTAAAGTAATCTAGCTAGACGATAAGTGGTAGTAATGTAGAAAGTGATCATCCACCCTCCCATTAACGGAATGCCAGAATTATGACTGATGGTAAATGCACATATCAAAGTACGTGCATTTACCGTCAATGCACAATATCAAGATATATGCATTTACCGTCAATGCACAATATCAAAATATGTGCATTTACCATTAATGCACAATATCAATATATATTTTCTGCTTGCAACGCTTTAGAAACAAAAGAAACTTGTATCTCTAAAAGTCACAGATCTCTTTTCAAAATGAGAGGGCTCTAGTTATTTGAAAACACATGAAGTATAGAAAGCAACATTCCACCCATTTATTCATGAAACGTTATAAAATGCTCCATTTCTTAAAGAGTAATAATGAAAAACAATACCTGAAGATCAAAACAAAGTGGTACCAATTTTAAGAAATAAATATTTAGAGGTCAAGTAAATATATATATATAAGTCAATCGAAATAGCAAAGACCTACATTAAATGAATTTTTAATTAGTTCATCCTTTCACTTGTTAAAAAATGAAACCTTTAACTAATTACTTTCTATTGTGGTGGTGAGCATTAATATATTTTTATAAAAGCCACCAAACTCATCCTTAATCATTAAAACATTACATCACGGCCCAGCTGTGATCTTATTTTCAGCATCAGCACCACACGATACGGTTCCCAGTCTTAGCAATATCATAATCTCTTTCCGCATTCATGTAACTACAGGCTAATCGGAAACGACGCAACACAATACAGAGATACAAAGATTGGAAGAGACGCAACATTTAACGCCTTAAGTCTCTCGGCGAAAAGCAAGTCTGAAGCAATTAAGCTTCAAGCATCTGAGGACAAACGGAGAGCCCTAATTAATTTAATGAATATTTAGCACTTCCCAGTTGGGTGAAGTTATTATTTCATAATTTTCCGTCGGCGAAATTTAATCTGCTTTTATACACGCTTGTTTTAATTACACATTGTCCTTGAGTGGCTAGGGAACCTTACCTAGTACATGACATATTCACCACGACATCAAAACTTAATGGAATATAGGCTGATTTATTAATATTTTCGCCTTGCTTCTTTCTTCCATGGGGATATGAAAGTACGCAGCAAACGAAAGCGTTAATTGAGAACAAGACTTTTTGGTTGTTTCTTCACTGATTAGAAAGTTCTCTGTTTAAATTTGCGCAATCACCCTAGAGAGAATTAGTCAAAATCTTGTTGCAGACTTCTGCGAAACATTCAGCATTCTTTTACAGTTGTACTTAAATTTTCAGATTAATAACTAAGTCTTGTTTTGAAATATTTATGCGTAAGTAAGTTTGGAAATAAATTAAGTCACGTAGCAGCGTCAAAGATATCAAAGGAACTGGCAGTAATTCTTAAATACCTTATTGTTAGTGTCGAGGCTGGAATTGTAGCCGGCTTTGCTTTGTTGGATAAGGAAACCCGTGAGATTTTTTTAAAAATATGTCATATATCTCCATTGCACTTTAGGAATTGTACAAAATATCTAAATCATAAGTTTCAGAGCGTCTGAGTTAATAAAGTTTGAAAGTCAACCAAATTTAAATAGCACCTGATTTAAATTGATCCGAATTATAAAAGGAAATCCTGTATTATACAATAAACGCAATCTATTTTAATCTCTGTTATTCTATTTCTAAAAGTTTTAGAAAAGTATTTTAAGCATGCTTTAGAATTTTGGTCTGAACTTTCTTGAAGTAATATTATTCTATAGGTGCAAAATTATTAGCACTATATATAGGGGACAAATAATTAAAACACGCGAATGAATAAAAAAACGAAAGATATCTTAATAGTATTAGGAGACATATCAACAAGCATCGTAAATGAAGTTTACTGGCTAAAATCTGAGTTTTAATAGTAAAAACACATATTAGTCCTAGTTTTCGTGTTTTACGGAAACGTTAGTGATTAAAATAAAAAAAACGTAAATATGAAAAATATTATAGAGAAATCGATTGAAATGGACTAGTATCTTTCTCAATATAAGTGAAACAAAGGTGCAGATATTTTTTGAAGAGTTATTATTATTATTTTCATTAAAAATTTAAAATCAAAATATTAATTACGAACTACTTACAAGAAAAGTGGACTAAAACGTGAAAATCTTAAACATTTTAGATCGTTTTCTTTAAAAAGAAAGTATTGCTCTCAGTTATATTTCAAAATATGGAATCATAAAAATGCTTTGGGAAAAGATTTGCTGATTAGAATATACAAGGTACTCCAAAATTCGATTGACAAATTGAGAGGAGTATAACTATCAAAAATAAATTTCTTGAATAATCAAATTTGATTTTAAACTTATTAATGAATTCTTTTTCTATTTAGTTTGTTTGTAGCATCTTTCATAAATGTATTTCTGCATGACGCCAAAACCTGCTTGGTATTTTCGTGATCTTCACAATCTCAACATGATTTGAGAATCCATGTTCTAAGGTAAGTTATCTTTTTTATAACATTTTAGACCTGTATGCCGGCCAGGTGGCCGAGTGGTTAGCGTGTCTGATTGCGGAGCCAATGGCCGAGGGTTCGAATCCCTTTCCTCTAGGCATGGATGTTTCTCTCTCTGTGTTGCCTTCTGTTGTGTGAATGAGTGAATGTGGCCCACTCTATGAACGGGTTTGAGGCAGTATGGCGTGGGTAACGTTGATCGCCTCGGTGAATTTGTTTTACAGGTGCCCACTGGGTAACGCTAAATGGGTAACAATTCCGGCATCTTCTATGGCGAAGAACGAAAAGTTCAGTGCCTGTTGTTATTAAAAAAAAATTTAAAAAAAGACCTGTATAACAACGTAATCTGTGAACAGCCTGTATAGAAACATCAGAGAGCAAAGCTGTAATTCGTATAAAACACCTCACCCTCGTTTAAATTATAAATATCTAAGAACATGATAGAAAAGTCCATAATCTATACTATAAAATAATTTTAAAACCTTTATAATAATAAATTTTTAAACACGGTATATAGAGTATTTTCAAAGTCCTTGGAAAATTAAGATTTTTACGTACCATTTCATTGATCTTTTAAAATTAAACTCAGAAGCGCAACAGCCCAAGGAGGGCCAGCGTCTATTGTGCCCATCCCACTTTTCGTGACCTTTGGCACTGAAATGCAGGAGCAGATATTCAGGTTGGTGTTCAGTCGAAAGCAAAACCTCTAGTGTTTAGTGTCAAGCATGCTTGGTACTCATTTCATCGGCCTTTTGAAGGAAAGAAAAGTTAAGTCAGCCTTGCCCGGTTGGAGGGTAGAACCATAAATCTGAAATTTTTGTTGATTCTCAGGATGCAATTCAGACTATTTCTGAATATAATTTATAACCATCTGAACTTGAATTTGAGTGTAAACAACGCATCGACTCTCTTCTTTGTTCTGGAAGAGAGGTAGTCCTCCAGTGAATCCTTGACTATTGCGGCATCTACGGAAATGAACGGGCTGACATGTTGGCTAGAGAGGCTTCAGCAATGCCTCCACATTCTCATCCAATTCCTCTTAGAAATGCAAGGCGGCTTTTCAAGAGCAAATTCAGACACAGAACAATATCTGCTCTTTGGGACTTAGCTGATGGAAAATCTTGGGCTAACCTTCTTGATGGCCAGCAGCTGTCTCAACTTTCCTTCCTTCCCAGGGCCAAGGGAGTTGTTTGTCTTAGAATAATTACTGGACATGACTACTTGCTGGCCCATCTATTTAAAATTAACCTGGCCAATTCACCTCTTTGTGTGCTCTGTAACACTTCGCCTATGACTGGGGAACATCTATTTGATTGTCCCTCTCTTCTTGACATTCGTTCCTGTGATGACTTTCGTGCCCTCTCACCTTCTGGAGCTACTTCACTATTGTATTGGACTGCAAGACGCCTTATGTCTGAGAAGATGATAGCGGGCGTAATTTTAACAAAAAAAAATCTGCTGGCACAACAGCGCGAGGCGGTTACACTCACCCAACGGGCTTCATTAAACTTAAAGACTATATATAAAAATTACCACTTATCTTTTTGAAATTTTTCTACACTCATATCATATATAAACAATGTATTGAACATAAAATAAGAAAAAAAATTATGAAAGTTTTATATTGATGGAATTTATTTTAATAGGACAATAGGAATTAAAATTTCAATAGGAATTTTCTATTTAGAAAGTTTTATATTGATAGAATAATTCTTTGAGGCTCATATATTTTCCTCATAAATTAATTTCCGATTTAAAACTAATGGAACTATTTCTCATATGAGATCTGAGATACGTTAGAGTTAATATCTAACTTTTAGAGAAATTTCAGTCATTTCCAACGTAATTATTTCGCAATTTGGACAATTAAATCGTACTTCTTTAAAATTAGAGCCTTGCAAATTACTGCTTTTAATTCTGCTGAAACTTTTGAAAGTTTACCTTTCGTCATGACACGCATAAACATCTGTTGAAATAATTAACTCTACCGAATGTGAAAAAAAATAATTCTCTCACCTTCTGACTCGCAATCACGATACGCTATAAATCATAATCCACCCGACGAATGTCTGCAAGATGACATAATTACGTCAAGTACTAAGAAAATTACTCAAAATATGACACGGGTACGAAAAAGCAAAACCAATCATTTCCTTCGTGTTTTCAGAATAAAGGGACATAAGTGCCATAAATTCCGTAATCATTTCTGTGTTGTTATATGATTCTCGGTAGGTGATGGAAAATTTGCTCTTTTAAAACTGCTCAAAAAGTATATTAATTAACTAGTAGAGTGGGTTGTAAATGCTAAATTAAGCTCGAATCGATTAATGTTTAAAAATGTTAGCAGAATACGAAATGATTTGCTGAAAATAATTGCTACTTACAGTTGTTTTATGAATGCAATGGGTAATGAAAAATCATAAATGTGAGCTAAATATAACTGAGAATATTTTGCTAATTAAGCATTTTTATCGTTTAAAATTAGGGTTTTTATTCTATTTATGAGTTATAATTTTACAGAGAGAATAATTAAAATATAGAAGAAATGGCAAATCTGAATAAAAAAATAAAAACATGAAAAAAAGATAGATTTTGATGTTTTATGAAATTAATTTATGCTCAATACAATGTTAAATATTAAATATTAGTTATCAATCTTGCCAACCGGCCGATGTAAGGGTCAGAGGACTGGCCTTGCATCAGAAAGATTCTGCGTTCAAATCCCGGGCAAGGCATGGATGCTCTTTTATTCTCTGTATTATCTGTCCTTACTGTTGGATCAACGTTGGCTCACCTATTACGATGGCCCTGAAAGAGTGGCCAACAAATCTGTCTTTCAGATGCCTGTATAACGAAAGGTCATTCTCCAGGTGGCCATTAAAAAAATAAAGTTATCAATCTTTAATCTCATTTTATATATAAAAGTAACTGCATGTGATCGTGTTTTTTTCTCTGTAGTTTGTAATATATTTATGGGTAGTTTGTAAGCAATCGCTACTTTCTGCGTCATTTAGTTCAGACGCAATATCAAAAATACGAAATTTTATCGTTGAAATTCATTTTTACACCTTTCTTTAATGTATTTTAAACAGCTTCACCGATTGGATTGACAGATTAATTTTAAAAAAAGGTTTTATCAGAATTGAATGTGTCAAAATAGCTCCAAAACAAATATTTTAAAGCCCATTTACTCATTATTAAGTTTATTGACATGCTCAAAACGGAATAATTTCAGAAATGACATATAAGGATAAAAAGATGCATTTTCCTCAAACTTTATTTGTCTATAACCATTAACGATTTAGAAAAAAAATCCAATTGGAAAAAACGTTTGTACACTTACTTTTATTCCAAATTTATTTCACGAATAAAAAGTGCATTCAGATCGGTAATTAACTTTTCCCTATCTTACTGTTATGTTTATTTACAAATGAAGGTGAACTGAATAACTTTTGATCTAATAATCTATTTCCAAGGATTGACTTCTGATACACTACTCAATAAGTGCAGACAATATTTTAAGACACGAATTCAAATACAAAAACGTACTTTTTTGGCATAAACATAGCTCGAAGTATCATGTTGTTGTTGTTTCTAATGCCGCTTGCCTTGTTAGCCATCCTTGGCGAGATCGAGCAAATTTAAGGCAGAGTGTGCGTTTCTTGTTTTTCAGTGGTGCCATCTATGGCCAAGAATTCGACTTCTGCCACACCATACGTCGCACCCGTTTATAGAGTGAACCCATTCATACATCCATTCATTCATCCACAGATCGTAATTTTGACCTGAATCAGAGAACGATCGATCTCCTATCCAGTACCCCCAGAGGTTTTGATTTGTTATGGAAACATGAAGGACTTTTGCGACTCGATAGCTTTAACGTGCATCAGTCACTTTACTACACGGGGATTCTTCGGCCGGCGCTGTTCGAACCCACGAACTCTCGGACATGGGCCTACCGACCAGGCTATCCCGGCCCCCGAAGTATCATAAAGCAATCAATGTAAAGAGATGGTAATTTGTTTCTTCTGGTTTTATGTTTTTTTCTGCTTTTTTCTCATGAAATAGAACATTTCATCATAATTGTGACATGGCACATTCTCCTCATCGTAATTAATTTTTATTTATGCTTATTTTATTATTTTTTTAAAATAATTTAGTAGTGGCATGCTAATGAACAAGTGAAAATGTATACAGTCAAGAAATAATTTCCACTGGTGCTTTGGACCAGTGACTAAATTTTCTTAATTTATACCTCTGAAAAATAATATTGAGTTTAAGTATAAATGAAAGCGAGGGAACTCTACAACAGAATTTCATTCAGAGTTCCGTTCTACAAAAGTGTTTTTACTTCCAAAAAAAAGAAATAATTTCAAATTTTTTAATTATGGCTAGTTTAAAGCGTTCTGAACCTTCACTAACTAATGAAACATCACAAAACAACTCAACATGTTCGAAAACTATATTCCTGGAAAGTATAATGCTCTCATTACAGTTTTAAATGTCAGGAGTGCAATGAAATAAAATGCCTTGGCTTCAAAAATACCTTACGACAAAAAATTTTTTGACTCATAATTAAGATTTGAAGAATGCGACCGTAAATCTGTTTCAAATTAAATATCGTCTCCATAATTATGCCAAATGTAGCCGGCAAAGCGACGAATAAATTCATATGAATTATATCCTCGAAAATTCCCAACATTTTCATTCGGTCGTCCCATTTCTCATTCTCTAAAATTGCCTGCAAGATAATACACCCCCTAACTAATTTATTTGTGTGTGTTCTTCTTCATATCTTTCCCTCTTTACGCTGAAGACACGCCCAATTCGTTGAGTGATGGACCCGAAGAGAAAATTTCTCTGATTAAATTGAGTCCAAAGTTATCCTGTCTTTTCCAAGAACAAATGACAGTATTAAAATGAAGTTTATGACGTTCATCTTCTCTAAAATTACGTCGCGTATGCATAATGAAGGGAATATTATATTTAGAAAATTTCTTCGAAGCAAAAGATAAGAAAACCTCATATTCGAATGTTCGATCAGATTGAAGGGGAATGCATTTCCATTTGGAATTACTGCTTGCCTCAAGCTGGTATTTAGTACAGTTAAGATGAAAAATATAGCTCTTAGTTTTTATTGATTTTAAATGTTTTATTTAAGCACAAAGAAGGAAAAGAAAAGGAAGAAAGTAAAAAAAAAAGAGAAAAAATAACGGAATATTTTGTGATAGGTTAAAATTGAATAGTGCATGCAATATTTTTTGAATTATAATGATCCTGGGCTTTTAAATGATTTATTTAGGAAATTATAAAAATCATTTTTGACAGAAAATTCCAAGTTTACGTACAGTTTAATAAATGTAACAAAAGAAATATCTATATATATATATATATATATATTTCTCTTACCCGGAGACAAAAAAAAAATCCTCATTACAACTCCCCGAATGGCAACGCTAGAAAATCGACCAATGATTGCCGCTAAAAATGTCACATGCCAAATCTAGCAGAGGTGGCTCAACATATAGCGTTTTTAAAAGCGGAAACTGAAATAACCTTAAGCTAGGCAGAAGTGAGTAGTGTTTGTCGATAGATCTCTATTTTAGTATTTTGTCAAAAGCGCTTTTTTCACGAATTTATATATTACGAATTTATTTGATCATTTTAGATTTATATCACGATTTTATTTGTTTTATTATTGTTATTAGTTATTCATAGTTATTCTGTTACGCTTTAAGATTTTATACTATAGCACATTTCTAATAGATTTAACGAATTACATGTCATTTATTTAAATTCAAATTTATGTTTTGACTTAGTATTTACTAAAAATATGTAATTTTTTTTTTTAAAAATTTTGTTATCTGGATTTGAATGATTGTTTTGAATTCTTAGAATTTTGTGCATTTGCAATGCACCTAAGTTAGCGAGCGAAACGAGCTTGGTTTGCGAAGCAAACCATATAAGACTGCGTAGCAATTTTCGGGGGTTGGCGAGCGTTAGCGAGCAGGGGGCGCAGCCCACTAGTATATTGAAAAATTCTTAAAAATCTTGATATTTTTTTAATTTTAAAAAGTGTTTAAGGCGAATTTAGTACATTGCTTCAGCAATAAGAAATATCAGTGACAATTTTATTTTTACTTTAGAGGAAATGGCCCAACATTTTAACTCCCTATCCCGTTAAAAGTATCTAATGCTTTTAATTGAGACCAAAGAGAAAATTTCGCACAATAAATTGAGTCTAAAATATTCTTTATTTTCTTATAACAGCTGACAGTTTTAAAATGAAGTTACTGACGATCATCTTCGATATATACGTCACGTATACGTAATAAAATGATCATTGCATTTAGGAAATTCTTTTCGAAGCAAAAGATAATAAAACTTTATATTCGATTGTTCTATAAGATTGGGGGGGAGCATATTTTCGCTTGAAATTCCTTCTAGTTCATACTTAAATTTACACTTTTGATTAAATATATAACCCTTACTTTTTTATAAAATTTAAATGCCTTAAAATACAAAAGTCAAAAAATATGGAATAGTTTGGGATGAGTTACAAATTACTTATGTTCTCTATAGACTAGTGTATGTATACAGTATAGTGCATTCTCAATAGACTTTCTTATAATTTTAATGATTTTGATCTTTCAAATGATTTAATTACGTAAATTGTGAAATAGTTTTATTCACAAAAATTCTAAGCAAGCATCACTTTAAATGGGAATTGTAAGGGAGGAAAAGCATTGAAAAAGCCTTAAATAAATTTTATAATAATATTCGAATTTTTATTTTATACTTAGATAAGGATCGTAGGTCGAAATTTCCTGGACAGTGTCACAGTATTTAGATATTGTAAATGGAAATAAGTGGTCACTGTTTTCGATTTGAAAAGAAGGTGCTCCAATTTTCAACGTTAACTCACTTTAAAATATTTTTATGTCCTTAACTGAGCCCGAAGTCAAGTATTGTTGCATTTTTTAAGAACAAATACCTGCACAGAAATGAAGTTTAGGATGATCTTTTCAAAAAATATGTCACGTAGGTATAGTAAAAAGAGTATGTTTAGAAAATTCTTTCGAAGCAAAAGAGAAGATCACCTTATATTCCAATTGATGATCAGCTTGGAAAAGAACGTATTTGCATTTGGAAAAGCATTTGGATTTGCATCTGGAAAGAACGTATTTGCATTTTTTGCCTCTTATTGTATCTTCCAGTTAGGATAAAAAAATAAAGAGTTAATAAGAAAAATTGGACTGACTCAAGATTAATTTCAAAATGTATTTACAATTTATTAGTGTATGCAAATTTTATTGAATTCTAATAAGCTGAACACATAAATGATTGAATTGTGAAAACTGTATCTAGAGTCAATCTTACATTAAACTCAGTTTATTTGAATTAATGCTTTAAAGGAAAGCAGAGCCTTAAAATACCGAAAAATAAAGTTTACAAATAATTATTCATATGCAAATTAACTTAAAAATAAAGTATTGCGTCAGTGGCTAAATATTATAGTAAACTGATTTAAATGTTGGCAAGCATTCCATAGGAAATATTTGTAGACTCTTATTACAGTTGTAAGGTCGTCACTTTCCAATCCCATTAACATTACTCGTATGAATTGTAAGAAATTTCAAGCCACAGAATATGTAAGAAATTGTTTATCTGTTTTTCCCTTTTAACGGAAATTATTGTCCATATAATTCACATTTTTGCATTATAAATGCTTTTAAATATTTTCTAATGCTTAGAAGCACATTTATGAATTTTTTGTCGTACGTACTTTTTAAAAAAAACTGCATGACTGAAACAATCAAGTGGGCGTTAATTATGGTGCACAGAGATAATTCTGGTTAAACTTTTGTACTGTATGGTAATGACCATTCAGGTAAAACAAAACCATAATTCTTGTTATAAAAACTAAAATATACGGCATTTAAATCGTTCATTTGGTAATTTATCCATTTGTATAGTACCAGTTTATTGAAAACACTGGATTTTAAAATTATTGTTCTTATTACCACACATTTAGCAAAAATACAAAACTTAAGAGCAAATTTGACCGAATAAATGGTTTTTGTGGCTTAATTTGTAGGTACCATGATAAAATTACCAACTTTTACCATATATTGTAAAGCCATTTATCACGAAGCCTTAGAGCATGGCATAAAAACCGGTTAAATATACTTTTTCGGATTTGTATTTTTTAAGAAAATGCGTAATTATAAGAACTTTAAGATAATAAGCGATGAGATACTATTAAGAACTCAACATAATAAGAATCACAGTTTCCGGTAAACTATTATCATATGAATTAAAAAATTATTAAATAAAAGGTTTAAATACCGTAAATTGTGGCCTTTATTTTCAGAATTGTGATTTCTTAATAGAAATATCATGACTAGAGTGCGGTAATCTTAACAGAATTTTTTTTCCTTGTAATACATCCTTCTTTTTTACTTTTAATTGATTTACCTACTCTAGAAATTAGTACTAGGTATGAAGAGAGTGCAATAGCTGAAAGAATCATTTGTGACTTGTATGCCAAGTTAGAAAAATGGAAATTTTATCCTCAAAATTGCACTGTGTCCAGTTGAGTCTATGAAGAGAGCTACGAATGAACTGACAGAGAAATGGAATAGAGGGAATAAAATGCTTAAACTTTTAAAAGGAGTTAATAAAAAATGGCCTAGTTGCCATAAAAACATATATTTAAATAATAAATACGTTTCTAATGAAACTCCCTTCATTTTCTCATCTACTGGAAAGGGAAAATGAGGTCGATTCTTACCTTCAAATAATCTTATAAGCAAAAAGAGTGTTGGTTGTAATCCTTTTTACGTCCAAAAGAAAGAGCCGTTAAAGTAATCAAAGGTTAGCCACATCCCGTGGGAATTCAACCCCCATAGATTATTTGCTCTCACTCCATTCCACATTTTCTTGCAGTCAGAAAAAGATGGAAAACCATTTCTAAGGCCTAAATAAAAAATATACTAACCTGCATTTCTTGCCAAGAACCCCTCCCACCATTTTCTTTCAAAGGAAAGAAAGTAGCAGAAATGTGCAATTTGTTTCTGCCAAAAGAAAGTCCTTTTTTTTCTTTTTAACTCCAGTTTAAAAAAAAAAAAAAGAGGGAAAACTTGTAGAGTGAGCGACTATATTTCTTTGATACAAAATCCTTATATCCTTCTTAATCCTAGATTATGTTTGGTTATGGAGAATTGGTTTTCAAACATTTTGAAATTTTTGATTTTCCTGATGTATTACATTCTATAATACATTGTTGATCTGAAATTTTAAGAAGAACCACTGTTTTCGTTTACATTTCTTTTGCGTTTGGTGGCTGATATAAATGAGACCTTGTCTTAAGTTACTTGTTTTTGGCTTAGACGTCATAAATTTTGACAAACATTATAAAAAAAATAAGAAAGATGTCACTTTTCTGTTTTACATGGAGGCTTACAACTAAAATGACTTTTAAAAGCTTTTTGTAACTGATTAAATTCTTTCTAATTCATACTTTACTGGGGACAAGGAAAGTGAGGAAAAATTTGTTTGAACTCGAGCATTCGTAAGAACTTAATAATTAACGTGAAACAACAAATTTTTGTATTATGTTAAACCATGATAGGTTAAATTTATCACAATGGTGATTTAATTTTTAATACGCACCAAGAAATTAATAAAATTTTTGATCTAACTTTATTAATTTATTTTCTGAATATTGTTAATTTTTACTAAACTTCGATGTCCTGATTCTCAAAAGAATATTACAATCCAAAACATTGTAATTATACTGTAGCCTTCAAAATACAACTGCTAGTATTTATTTTTAATTGAATCAAATAAATTACACAATTAGCTGCTTAGAGCTTAAATATTCATTGTATCTTATGATATTAGAAATTATTATGCATATATGACGTTTAAAAGTAGTAAAACATTCATTTATTTTTGAAGCTAAGTAGTTTTTCTTTCATATATTATTTAATATATTAAATATAATATTATAACAAAAAGTAGAAAAATAAAGCTCACATCAATATTTAATAAATATTTTTATGAAAAAAGATATATGTGTATATATTAGGTAGAAATGTCAAAGTCTTCTTCATTTATCACACGTGTGATTAATAGTTACCTTTAAAGCACTCTCCATATTACTCGTATGAATTATATCTGAAATTGCTTAAAATACGAGCTGTATTCTAAACTATAAATCAACTCTAGTGAGCATTTACTTGTAAGCTTAAATAACAACCATTTCATCATCATCCACTCCATATTTCAGTCTCGTTTTTTAAATTAGTTTTACTTTTAAATTAAACTCAAAGATTAAAAGTTTGTTCACTTGAAATTGAGCCAAAATGATGGCATTGCTATTTAGTCAACCCAAATAATCTTACGCAATTTGGGTATGTTTAGTCAGAAATAATTAATCATATTGAATTATTAATTACAAATAACGTATTATGGTAGGTTAATTCAAATTACGCTTGAAGTTCATATCTAAGCTAAAGTTAATAGTCTAAAAGTAAAACAAAAGTATTTTTAGTTTATTGTTTCACTGTGTTGAGAAAAAAAACATGGTCATAACTACCAGAATTATGGAAATATTTACCGTATTTCTGGATCTATGGAAAAATCAAAGATCTCGATAATTCTAGTATCCTGAGTGGTAGACGGATCATGGGTAATAGTTCCCTTGTCACAGGACTGACTGTTCGTGGTTTTCCTTTCCATGTAACCCAAATGCGAGGTATTTCCATAAAAATGTCCTCCACGCTTGCAATTTCTCAAAATACTTGATCAACAAGTTTCCTTGTCTTCTGGATTTATTTCAAAATTCCAAGGCTATGGATTGAACATTAAGTCATAAACTCAAAATTGGGTTCGCTGTTCAATGATGGTTATAAAAAAAACCAAAATAACTTAACTCTGGTAAAATTAATAAAATATGGTTTTATATTATGGGATAAAATTTGTAAATTTTAATACGATAACCTAAAGTAATGGCAACAAACTAAATACCTGAATGAATGAATAAGATTTATTCGGTTAGATTTACTTTTTAGTTTTGTATATTTCACAATATGTATGATATTAAGAACTATAATTTTAAAAATCAGAATAACTCATATACCATTTCCATATAATGATTAAAATGCCACATGAATCGTTTAAATGCAGTATATATTTGTTTTGTTCAGCAGAAGTATGTTTTTTATGGATGAGAATAGTAGGAAATTCCTCTTTCCTTTGAAAGCGACGCAATAAATTTAGTTTTCACATCAATTGATAAGAATTTAATATTTTTTTTTGTATAGTTAGAGTAAGAATTATCTGTCTTAAAATGTAACAGAAAATGTACAGAAAAGTATAGCAAATTTCACAAACTAATTTTGAATTAAATTAATTATTTTGAATTAAAATAGCATTTAAGGGTTATGTCATTAAAAATAAAATTGCATTGCAGCAGGTTCTTAAATTTCTTCGTGTAAAATCAATTTTATATTTGTTTAGTTTAAACAATGTTAAGAACATTGAAAGAATAATCACATTGATTTAAACACATTGAAATCAGTTTACAAAAGTGTTTACAAAACTTCTTAAGTGAATTAGGTAATTAATGTAATTTTCTAATTGATTTTAGTTCCCATTAGCACATTTAGAATTTCCAAGAATCACATTTGTAACTCGGGCTACAGGTTGGGTTCCCCTATTGTAACAAATTGAAAAACTATATACTTTGAGTTTGCATACTTACGCAAAACTATTATAACTTGATATACACTTTTAAAAGTAGAGAAAAATAAAATTAGGACGCGAAAGTGGAGAAATTACCACAAAACTAACGTAATATAATATTTTCGCACAAATATTAAAATATTTGTTTTTATATTCCTCAAAGACAATAAATTACGAAGACAAAAGTCTAAAATAAAAACGATAGAATTTAATAAAATCATCATGTAAAAGAGCAAGTCTTATTTTTTAGACTACGTGTTCATCTTCATTTCTGTTATATTCATTTAAAAATAAATGTCCTATTTTAGTGATCTTACAGAAGAAGCAAGAATACGAAGAAGTAGAAGAAAATACTACATTCACAACTGACTTCTGAAGGCAGTTTTGTATCTTTTCTAATCACTAGATGGCGGTACAGGATAAAACTAATGAGGAAACTTCGGGTACATTGGAATGTTAAACCTGAAAGCTAGGATTTCAAACAATAGTTTCACTATGATTTTTAAAGTATTTAAGTAAGAAATTAAGTCAACAAAAACAAGAGAAATCGTTGTATTTTTTGTAATTATATTTCTTTATAATTTAATAACGTTTAACTACAGTTTTCATTATAAAGAATTAATAGTAATAATTTTTTTCTTGTCTAACATTCTGCCTTCAACTTTTTTTCTTGTCTAAAAAAAAAGTCGTTTTCAAGAAAGCACTTTTAATGTAGTTTGTAGCATTCTACTTCTTATATAAATGACATTTCATTTAAAAAATAAGTATTTGCAAAATCGTGAGTTATTTTTGATGCAATTTTCTGTTACTAATGATTTAAAGAATCTTATAAGAGTATGGTTTTGAATTTTTTTAAAAAAATTTCGTAACAAAAATATTTAACTTTCGAGCTAAGTTTGACTCAATAGAAAAAGAGTTACAATGTATATGCTATCAAAATAATCTACTCGTACAGTGATCAGAAAAGAAAATATTTTAATAGCTTTTTACTGCTCTTCTGATTTATTGAAACCATATTTTCCAGATTGCGGTCACCTTTCCACCTTATTTTGAGGTGCAAAAGTCTAAATCACTAAGCAGAACGGTCTGTTTGTTACTTAAAAGATCGTCTGTACAAATTAATTCGCATAATTACAGTTACAATTTCGAACCATAAATTCATCAAAATAAAATAAATAGTTCAAGAGTAATCCAAAGGTTTTCGATTTTTATCAAACATAGATTAAGTGATTTTACTCAGATATATAAAGTGCATTAAAATAGAAATTCAGCCTTCTGAAATATTTAAAGATGTGTGGGAAATTGTTTGAAGTGACATTTCGATATAATTTACAAAACTTTGTGTGTTTTAAAGTTGCACATTCACAATGTAGACTATCAATGAAAACTGCTTATTGCTTTAAATTGTTTTTGCATGCTTTCAATTGACAAAAAATTCTCTAACTATTCTAAAAATTCTCGAAGTTAAATTGTTTGCACCATAGCGTTACAACTTTAGGCGCTTCAATTAGCTACTAAAAGAAAAACTTTCTCATCTCCATCGTTGACTAATAGTAGTAATTTCTACTCCAAGAACAGCAAGAGTTTGACACTTTTATTAACTTTATTCTCTGAGGAGATATGTGGAATTATATATATACACATATACAATTAAAAAAACTACGACGTAAAATTTTAAACAGTCTATTTAACTTTAAATTGGAATAATTTTTCTGCCGCATTTTGCAGTGATATTTTCCAAATAGGGAAGAAAACTACTTAAACGTCCTTAATTTACGCAAATGACACGAAAAGGATATATAAGTTTCGTCAAATATTTGAGAATTGAAGTATCATTAACCATTTTCAGGTCATGCGTATACAATTTTTTTAAAAACGTGGTGTTATTTTTATTGAAATATGCTTAAAGTAATTTCTATAATACGGAAAAAAATTTTGTTCCAAGAAAATTAATGCTTCATTTAAGAAATGAAATGTTGCATTAATGGTGCATAAAGATGATGCATAAAGAAATGTTGCATAAAGATGATATTTATTATTATAATAGAACTTAATCCTCACATCAAGTGGAACATTTTCGAATTTTTCAATTTCCGTTCTCAAACCAAGATTAAATTCTCAATAGAAGGAGTTTAATCCAATTAAATAACTAATATCTTATAGATGTCTTAGAAATAGCAGAAAAATGAAATTAGTGAAAAAGATGCATCACCGTGTAAATAAAAATGTTATTTATTGAAACATTGCGTGTATGCACACTTTTGGCAGAAAACGGGTTAAAAACTAGAGTTAATGGGTTAACAATTTAAGGACTGTAAAATTAACGAAATAAAGCTCGGTGGTTGATTAATCTTTAAAAGTTATTATTTTAGTTTTGAAAGTAAATTTTCTTACTATGCTTAATTTTCTCCAATAAGTGAAGAAAAAAAACACTGATTGAGTGAAAGTTTCGTGCATTAAAAATAATACTTCATTTTAAAATTGAAATATTGTATAAATGTTAATAAAATGCATAATGGTTATGATGAATTAATAATAATGGTAAATAAGATGGTAATTTTACGTACTGAACTTCAAACTTTTATCAATAATAAAAAATATATGATCAATTTCAAGTAGAATAATTACATTTTCAAAAAATTTATTTCATTTGTTAATAACCATTTCAAGTTGAAAACTAGCGCATTTTTAAAGTTTCTAAACCAAAACTGTTTAATCCAATTAAACTCCCTTTTTTTACTCTTTACTTTTTTTAATCCAATTAATTCTAATTTTTTAGTGATGTTATCAAATCTCTTAAAAATAGCAGACAAATAAAATTTGTGAAAAATATGTGTCACAGTGTCGATAAAAAATTATTTATTGAAATGGTGAGTTTATACAGCTTTGGGTTAATGGGTTAACAATTTAGTGACGATATAATTAACGTAGTTCAAGGGTTGCTTAATTTTCAAAAACAAGGCTTATTTATTGGAGTTAATTTGCTTTATAATCTTAATTATCTCATATAATTGCGAAAATCTCTTTTAAAAATACTTTAATAAACGTATTTTGAGTTAAATAATAATCCAATTAATACAAAATTTTTAGTGATGTTTTCAAAACTCTTAAAAATCGCAGACAAATAAAATTTATGAAAAAAATGTTTGGCAGTGTCGATAAAAAATTATTTATTGAAATGGTGAGTTTATGCAGCTTTGGGTTAGTGGGTTAACAATTTAGTGACGATATAATTAACGTAGTTCAAGGGTTGCCTAATTTTCAAAAACAAGGTTTATTTATTAGATTTAATTTGCTCTGTAATCTTAATTATCTCATATAATTGCGAAAAACTCTAATAAAAGCGCTTTAATGAACATATTTTGAGTTAAATAAGCATAACGATAACCTAACCACGCAATCTTTACTTTTCTCAGAATTTCCAAAAATTAAGGCAAGTAATACGATATATTTTAAGAATAAATCATCATTATAATCACAAAATCTATCTAGAACCTAGAATATTTGATCGCACTTTTAAAATATCCACTTTAGCGCCTGGGGCATTTCAGCCGAGCTAGATCGAGGAGTAAGATTTACCGCAAGGTAAAGTAAGAAATCTAATTCACTTTCTTTTAGCCGAAAGATCTTTCTTAAATTTTTCCTCAGATTGAAATGGAAATGCTATTCCTTTCAGTGGCTGTTCCGTTGGCAAAAAGCCAAAGAAGTGGTACATTTGGGTGAGAGAATTATTGCTGAAAGGTCTTTCCATGTATTCTCGAAAAAGCTTAGCAGTTTTGCATATAACAATGAAGCAGAATCGATGTTAAATGGACGTATTTGATACGGTTTAAAAATGCTGATTGGGTTTAAAACGGCACAATAACATTAGAGATTATTTTGCGGGGAGTTTAGATTTAAAAGTAGAAAAGGTAAAATGAAATCAAATATAAACTGTGAGCAACTTTTACATGTATTTTCCAAGATTGTGTAATAATTGGTGCTTGTAGATAATTTCCAAGTTTTATTATTATTTATTAGTATTAAAGTAGTTAAATAAAACATTAAATTTCGAAACATGGGGAACAATCCTGTTGTCAAGGATAAATGCAAAAAACGAAAAAACATACATCAAATAATTAATTTTTGGATGTTAAAAGATCCCACATTATTTTTAAAAAAAAATTCCGGATCAAGTTGTAGAATAAAGTATCGTCACTTTAGGTGCATCATCCGTAAAGTCCATTTTTGCTGTAAAATATTATACAGCAATTTTTACACTGGTATTTATTTAATTAGAATCATTGATTTTTACTGTAATTATTATTGTAAATTTTACGGCATAACAGATTTTGATCCGGTAAAAATGGACATTAAGGGCCGACTGTCCCGTAAAAATTGGATACTCAAATTTCTTCAAACGTTTCTCGTTTTTGATGAATTATTTCCTGGGAACTTCTTTATTTATTGAATCATTATTTATTTGATGTCATATTTGAGATAAAAACAATATATATATATATATATATATATATATATATATATATATATATATATAGTAGGGACGTCGAATATTGGAAGAAATCATTTGATTATTGAGGCTCCGCATTTATGGTGCCTCAATAAGTATTTTAACATATTTTGATTCATTAAATATTTTGACAATATTTACTGTCACAAATATTTAAACGTAGCTCAAAAGTCACTTACTCTTTAAAACTGTCAGATTTATTTCCAATTTTCATCAGAAATTGTATAAACAAAACCTCATTCTTCTTCAATTAATTTTTACCTTTAATTATTTACTTAACTTTGAATATGTACTCATTTAAATAAAAAATCTTATTTACAGTTCTGTTGTAGCTCAAGATTTATATTTCATAGCAGAAATAAAAACATTTAAAAACTTTGCATTGCTTTTTCTTACAAGGAAGAACATAAAAGATACATACGCAGAATTAAAAAATGCTTATTTGAAACATTTTGCGATGATTTTAATGTTTGCTAAACTTTAAGCTCTGTTTCAAATTACATCACAATTAAGTTTAATGAAATCCAACCAAGAATTATTGATTTCTGACCTACTTCTCTCGTAAACAAGTAAATTATAGCTAATAGTTTGAGAATTATTCTACTCAGAAATTTATTAATATTTAATTCGATCCATTTGTTTAAGATTCAATTCAGTTACACTTTAGTCTTAATAAATTTCAATTAAGGTGGAAGATATGTTGTAGCTTTAAATTACAGCAAAGCGTAATTAATTTTCTGAGACCAAAGCCTTCAAACACATCTTGATGAATCGAGTTACCTGATCAATTTGAGGTTATTTGGTATAAGCTTAGTTTAAAATTACGCTACCTAAATATGCAAACAGAGGTCTTTCACTTTGTTCCTTATAAGCGCATTATCTCTGGGGAATAAATTTCTAGAAGCTTTTGAGTGCCTCATCTCTTCTTATTAACATATGAAACTGCATGGGCAAAACAACTTACTTTATTTTGTTGTTTATAATTAAGTATGTTGTGATGCACATATTTTATAATTAATAAGTTCAATATAAATTAAGTATCTCAAAACTGATAATTTCAATTAATTGTAAGTATTTCAAATAAAGTAAATTTCCATTAAAAGATTAACGACATTTTCTTGTTATCATAAATGTTATGAATATTTCTCTTAATCTATATATTTATGTAATGTTGGGAAAATGTAAGGACAGCGATTGCCGTATGAGAATTTGACGACAGATTTTGAAATTGTACAAGAATGCTGATTTAATTTTCATCAGTGGGAAAAACAAAAGTTCAGATTTAATCTTTTTTAAAAAGACTGAAAATCCATTTAATCGACGTAAACTCGTACGATATGTGTCAAAATACTTAAATAATTATGAAAAAATAAATACATTTACGGAAAAATAAAATAAAAAACAACTTATAACATAAAAATGAATCTCTGCCTCTGTAGATCTTTTATGGACTCCTAAACCATCCAGCCTAAATCGATAAATTTTGGCATACAAATAATTTGAAGCGCGAGGAAGGTCACTGTCGTCATTAGAACATTCTACGACGAACCCTTCGAGCAGGATAAGTGAAAAACGAAAAAGAATTTTCTGATTAGTTAAGTGCTAGCCATTGTTTTAAATGCAACTATATACGATTCAATTTCTCACATATTTTAAAGATAACATCAGTGATAATTAGTAGTTTATAACTTGATTTGATCAAAAAATAAGTTAATTTCTCGTATTTGAATAGTTACGAGAAATCGTAACAATTCAAATATCGTACGATATGTGTCAAAATACTTAAATAATTATGAAAAAATAAATACATTTACGGAAAAATAAAATAAAAAACAACTTATAACATAAAAATGAATGTCTGCCTCTGTAGATCTTTTATGGACTCCTAAACCATCCAGCCTAAATCGATAAAATTTGGCATACAAATAATTTGAAGCCCGAGGAAGGTCAATGTCGTCATTAGAACACTCTACGACGAACCTTTCGAGCGGGATAAGTGAAAAACGAAAAAGAATTTTCTGATTACTTAAGTGCTAGCCATTGTTTTAAATGCAACTATATACGATTTAATTTCTCACATATTTTAAAGATAACATCAGTGATAATTAGTAGTTTATAGCTTGATTTGATCAAAAAATAAGTTAATTTCTCGTATTTGAATAGTTAATTATTTTATACTTACTATATCAGATAAATTCAATGAACAACATTACGTGGAACATCGCGTGGTCGATGTCACCAAATTCATAATTTTAAAGTTGTCTGATACCACATGTTTTTTTTTTTAATTTGCAATTTATATGCCTTTTAGTTTTGCACATTTGATACTGCACAAAAGTTTTTATATTTATTTTCCTTGAAAAAAAATGCATAATGATCATCCCAGAAGAATAATAGGTACTCAGCTGTTATTATGTAAAACATTAATGGGTATGTTGCAACAACCTGATGAAATTACTTTTCTCGCTTTCGCAAAAATAAACTGAAATTAGTCGGTTAATAAATAAGTTGAAAATTGCACTAGCTACAGCAAGTAAGGGAAGTATAATTTCGAGTAAATTGCGCTTAAAGTTTTTTTCTTCAAAAATCCGCATAAATACATAAAACTTTGCAACTAACTATTATATATCAAAAGCAGGTACATAAGATGCTTCTTCACTATCATTTTCAGAAGTCTCCAACGCTTTGTCTAGCCTTTTCCTTGTCGATCTAACCTCGCGTGACATATCATATATTTTCAGAGCTGCAGCCGAAATTCTGCGGTCACTATCATTTTAAGCGGAATCTTTGGGTGCTGGGTCTAAATTTATTTGAATATTCCAAAACTATCAATAACCCTTTGCAAACCTTAATCAAAAATTATTACTGATAAATATTTGAAAAAAATAGTTAAAATGATACTATTTTACGGAAATGCTTTGATAGTAGTGAGCAACTGAGTGCACGAGTTTTTTTTCTTTTTTGGAAAATTTTACTGTTTTGTTCACCCTTAAAAAAAGGAATATTTCGTTTTCATCATCAGGGGTAGAAACGAAGTTTCAAAACATTCATTAGGAGTAAAATAGGCGTAGAAAACGCAGAAAGTTTAATTTTACGTACCTGTTGACATTGGCATAGTATTGACATTCATAATTTTATTTTAAATTAACATTGCACTAACACTTAAATAGCAAAATGTTATAAAGCAATATTATATTCAAGTTTTCCCTACTTCATTTAAATACTAGCATGCTATTCGTCCGTAAGCAATAAGTCTTTTCAATGATGTAGGACTAATTTTATAGAGGTTATATTTTTCATGAAAGAAAATTCTATAGCTTATCAAAATTACTTTGTTTAAAATTTGGACTACAGGGCAAAACATAGTGTGATACATTTTAATCTGTCTAAACTTTAAGCATTTGTAAATTCGTTTGAGTTAAGTTTAGAAAATCACAGTTGGGTAGTCAGGTCAAAGTCTTCATTTCTAAGATGTTAGTTAATTTTGTTGTAGAGCTATTATTTTCTGAGAACTACATTTAGCACATTCGCCTCTTTATGCTTGTTATAGTCATTACAAGCAATTAAAACGCCCTTTAGGTATAAAAGCAATTTTTCTTTCTCAATGTTGATTGACGGGGAATAATGTGGTCGTAATTTTGATTGACTTCTTTAATATTGTCTAATTTTAAAGTTCTAAGATATTGTTAGTACTTGAACTTTGACAAAGTCATAAGAGTACACGCAGCTTTAAAATTCTTATAATTTGATTTAAAAGAACGTATACCAATGTATATATATAAGGAAAGAAAATCTATCTAAAACCTGTTTTTATTAATGATACTTTAAAGTGAAATAACAAGTTTAGAAAAGAGGCATGTGAGAAAAATGACACTCTACTTTAGTTATAATTAGCAGTTGGATTTCTAATTATAATATAAATATTCTGGCTTATAAATTGAATTGTTTCAAAAGTACTTTAATGCATAAAAATTTACAATTTCATGCATTACAAATTCAACCTCATAGATATGCAAATATAAATTGCGTGCACGCCTTGCTAGTAACATGTTGCACACGTATGTAAAATGACAAATTTTAATGTTTAAAGAGTTCTTTTATGTAACCAACAATTAGAGAGTACTTTAACCAAACCTTATCCAATGAGCATGCATGTTTATCAGTTGATTTCCTTCTAGTCAACTGATAAATCTGCAGGTTGAAATGTTTCAAAAGATTTTTTAATAAAAATTTGAAGATTTCTATGTAAATTAAGCATTGCAATTGTGCAGAATTGTTCAACACATGTTGTACCTATACACAAAATGATCAATTTTTCATGTTCGGATAGTACTTTAACTGTGTGAGATATATACTGGAGATGAATTTTATTTTTTATTTTGAATCTAGATAACAGTGCAAAAATCCATTATTCCACCACTTCTCTTAATTCACGTTCAGTTATCGCGTTAATGTTACTCAAAATTCTTTTGTTTATAGCGACATACTTACATTAGCGCTGATTTAATTTTTTGAAGGAAATAACTAATAAACTGTTTATCTTTCATTATTAGATATAATTTTAAAATGTACTTTAAGCTTGCCTTTTTTCGCTTTAATATTTCAAATGTATATTGTAGTCAAAATATAGCAATTTTATTTATTTTGAACCATTTCAGTAAATCTCAGGCTTTAAAGTTTTTTTTTGCGATTTATGTTTATACTATTTCCTTTTCTGATTAGGTATAAAATGTCAATGCTAATTGCAGTATATTAACCTGAAATTAACAACCGCATATTTTAAGTTTATTTGAAAAGTCTCATCCAATAGTGTATTATTTAGGAAAAAATATGTAAAATTGAAATTTCAGACGTATGTAAGCTAAAATATAGGAAATTTCATTTAGTAAATTTCTGGCTTTTAAGTATTTTTTTTTTTTTGCGTTTTATGTTTATACTATTTTCCTTTCTGTTTAGGTATAAAATGTCAATGCTAATTGCAATAGATTAACCTGAATTTAATAACTGCCTATTTTAAGTTTATTTGAAAATTCTCTTCCAATAACGTATTTAGGAAAAAAATATGTAAAATTGAAATTTCAGACGTACGTAAGTTAAAATATAAGAAATTTTATTTAGCAACCGGTTCAGTAAATCTCTGGTTATAATGCATTTTTCTTGCGCGATTTATGTTTAGATTATTCCTTTTTCTGTTTAAGTAAAAAAGTTTATTTTAATTGTTATATATTACATTGGAGTTAACAACAATAAGTTATTAATATTCTACACATTTTACAATTACGTACCTATGAAATATATTCGAAATTTTCTGCTGAAATTAAGGATGCGCCTAGTGGAAATTTAAATGCGAAACCCTATTCTACTTAGAATTTCTGAAAGAATATAATCCTAGGATAAGCAAAAAATTAAGTTGTAAAACAGCGTAAACAAATATAATTACATCTCTTTAATTATGCACTTCAAAATAATTTGATCTAATTTACATTTTTCAATAGGAACAGAGGTAAGAGCATTTCAAGAAACTAAATTATCTGCCATGTCATAATTTAATTTTAACTGGTGCTATTTAATTTACCTGTTTACTTTGTATGACTTCTACGAAGTAAAACCTACAAAAATTAATTTTCCAACGGAGAAGTTCAGATCAATTTAGCTTGGAATTTGTCATAGCAATTTAGGTGGTAAATACAAAACGCAATAAATGAATTTCAGGAAATTTTATTTAATTTTCACGAGCAATATGTAATTACTTTGTTTCCTTTGCCCATACCTCATTTACCAATATCTTCCCAACAAGTATCAAATGCTTCGTTTGATTAACAGGTTAGTGTTTCTAATTAGCTGCGATGAGCGCATAATACCTAGAGCTCGTTAGCCTGAACGCTATTGTGAGAAACAAAATCTACTTCGAAGGTTGCCAATTAATTTAATTGGATAAAGATTAAAATCAACTAAATCAAGGCCCAGGAATTTATTCTAAATTCTTTTCCTGGAGAAAGTATTTTGAATACTTAATGAGGCTTTCTTGACTGTGAAATTGTACCAATATAAGTGTATTTAAAGTTAAAAGAAGTGGAAAAATGTTTTCTTAAAATTAATCAGCCGGATTCAAGAGAAATGGTTTTTTAATTTTAAAATTTATGAGGAATAAATTGCCATTTTTAATAATCAGGGTTATATATTTTTTTCCTAACTTGATCTAATTTACATCTTTAGAAAGTAATAACGGCAAGAGAAATGCAAGAAACTAACTTATCTGCCCTGTCATAATATTATTTTAGTTGTTTCTATTTAATTTACCTGTTTACTTTGCATGGCTTGTTCTACGGAATAAAAAATTACAAAAATACACTTTACAATGGAGAAGTTGCCATTTAATTGCCATTTTAATAATCAGAGTTCTATATTTTTTCCTAACTTGATCTAATTTACATCTCTCAACAGTAATAACGGCAAGAGAAATGCAAGAAACTAATTTATCTGCCCTGTCATAAAATAATTTTAGTTGTTTCGATTTAATTTACCTGTTTACTGTGCATGGCTTGTTCTACGGAATAAAACCTACAAAAATACACTTTACAATGGAGAAGTTAAAAACAATTTAGATTCAAATTTGCCATAGCATTTAAGGTGGTAAATACAGAAGGCCATAAATAAATTTCTAGAAAATTTGAGTTTATTTTCAAGGGCAATATGCAATTACTATGTTCCCTGTGCACATACCTCATTTACCACCATTCAAAAAAGAAATTTCGAATGATTCTTTTGATTAACTAGATAGTGTTTCTAATTTAACTGAAATGAGCGTAATAATACCAATCACTCGTCTTAGCCTGAACGTTATTGTGATACAAAATACACTTCGATGGTTGCCAATTACTTTAATCTATTAAAGATTAATGTCAACTAAATCATGCTTCCAAGAGTTTGTTCTAAATGCTTTTCCCGGAGAGGGTCTTTTAAATATTTAATGAGGCCTTCTTTTCTCAGAAATTATACCAATATATGTGTATTTAAAGCTTAAAGAAACGGGAAATGTTTTCTTGGAATTAATCAGCCACATGAACGAGAAATGGAATCTATATATCTACCTTTACGAGGAAAAATTTTTATATTAATATTCAGAATTGTGCAGATTTTTTTCTTAGTTTTCTTGAAATATTCCAGATGATTATTTCTCACTTTTTAATTTAGATATAGTTACATTTATCTCGGATGTACTGTTTGGATCTAGACAACAATGGGGTTTTTTAAAGAAGTCTATCAGAAAAAAAAGCTCTCAAAACTTTTATGAAACAATTGTAAATAACTTGAAATTTGAAAATTAAAAAATAATGTGTTTTTAGCCTTTGTTTTTAACTGTATAATAATTAGGTTTCATCTCTAAGTTTTGAAGAAAAGCGTCCACACTTTTATTTTTTTCGGCATCTTCTGCTGTTAGCACTTGAAAAATAAAACGTTCTTCCACTGAGAAAAAAAAGCATGCTCAAAACTATTAGAATATGATAAAATTTATAGCGTTTCTGGCTTTATGTTAACACCAAAAAAATTGGTAATGATTTTGGTGAAATTAACAATAAAATACTGTCTTAGAATAAGTGATAAAATTTGGTTAAATGTAGTAAAAATCGGTAATTTTGCATGATACCCTAGCACATGGAAACCATTTATTCGGTCAAATTTTCTTTTTAATTTCGTATTTTTCACGAAATGTGTGGTAATACGAGCTCTTATTTTGAAAACCAGAATTTTAGGAAAACCTGTACCATATGAGTGAAAAAATTTACAAATTAAGGGTTGAAATATTGTTTAGTTTGGTTTTATTATCAGAGTTATGTTTTTTAACCATACAATATGGTGATTTTACCAGAATTTTATCTCCATGTAGGAAAAACACCCAAATTATTTCCTTTCATGGAATTAAATCCTTCCTAATTCAGTTAATACGCTGGCTACTTTATTACTATTATCGATTTCTTGCTCTTATAATGAATTCATGTTGGCCTTATTATTTTTAATTTTTCATTCGATTCAATAAATTCGACCTTTCTCTCAATTATAAGTTTGGCAATAACTTTAAGTTAGTTTAATAATATAAGTTTAGTCAAACTTTATCAATGCTTCCATGAATATAAAAACCGGTCAACTGTGAAAAATTATGCAAGTTAAATTTTTTAGATAGAATTCCCTATCGGCCAAAAGCCCCGGGAATGGTTTATTCACTGTTGCAAATTCATCCCATTCTCTGAAAAAAGCCCCAAATAAAAGACCAAAAAGGAAGTTTCTCCGGACATAGTGTTTGACACAATTTCACGATTGTTTGGACTTTGACGGGAAGTTTAAATGTCACGGGAACAATTGAAGATTTTTTTGAGCTTTCCGACGGAGAGAAAACTATAAAAACCAACTATTTTTTTTTTTTGTTTTTTTTCTTTTCACTTTAGCATCCGACGAAATTTTTTTTATCACGTTTGGTTAGTATCACCGAGGTGTTTCAGACCTTTCAGGTCAACTTTTACAACTTTTTATTCGATATCTATCAGTTTCGCTCTTTTTTCGTCCTCTCAGACAATGCGGGTGAAGTAAATAAATATAATTTTAAAATGTTTTTTTTTCTTCCTAAAAGTTCAGTTCTAGTACAATACAAGTCTAAGATAAAACTTCCCTCTGGAAAGTTTATATAATGTTTACTTGGAAGAAATAATACAGGACATTGTAAAATGTGTGCTGAAATAAATAGTTTAAAATAGTTTTGAGAATTCTTCGTCAGTGATATAACAATATAAGAAAAATTTAAACAAGAAAATATATATATATATATATATATATATATATATATATATATATATATATATATATATATATATATATATATATATATATATATATATACATCAATACATATATATATATATATATGCAAACCAAAGGAAAGCTGTCACCATGATGCAATACTTTTGCAAGAGCTTCTAATTTAATTGCTGAATAGCTAATTATTAGATAAGATAGAAAGATAGACTTTTAAGATTCTCATCTGAACAAAATAAAATAAATAAGGAAACAAGACATACTGCAAAAAACTGCCACAAATATACGCTTAAACTGGAAAATAATGTGATATGGATAATTGTTACCTTGTTCAATGTAAGGCGATGTTTGCTTTATTCAATACATATATTTTTTCTTACTTCTCAAAATGCAAATGCGAAAATTGTCATAGTAAATTTAACATATAAGAAATAATTGTTCAAAGACGGTGCTAAGAGTGAGTTTAGCAATGGGTACGTAAATGCTTACAAAACTGTATATTAATTTTAATTGAGCCTGCCAGGTGGCCGAGTGGTTAGCCTGCCGGACTGCGAAGCCAATGGCTGTGGGTTCGAATCCCGCTCTGGGCATGAATGTTTCTCTCTCTCTCCGTGTTGTCTTCTGATGTGTGAATGTATGAATGTGGATATCATCATAAGACACTTAAAATTGACCGATTATTTTGAGTTTTAAACAAGCGCATTGTTCATTACTTAAGTTAGATGTTTTTCAGAAAACAAAATAAATATAAAAAAATGGCATTATATGAAATGAAATAAATGTATTGCACTTTTAGCACAATAAAGTAATAAAGCTCAAAACCCCCCTCATTAGATATTCTTACAAAATTCAGAAACTAAATTAACTTAGAAGAAAGCACTTTACGAAATTACCTCACTCCAAAACCTTGCATAAATTGAAAAAAATAAACATAATGAAAAATTACACCGTAGTCAATGTTTTTATTAGTTAGAATTTTTTTTTACTTCTAATTAAAAAGTAAAACAATACACAAGTTTCAACTAGTTTTGGGAGAACAAGGTACAACTACACCAAGCCAAGTATTCCTTTTGTTTTCCAGAAACTAATCTTTAGGATCGCAAGTTTAATCCTGTAATCCCAAAATGACTCACTTTTTTACTGCCTCATAAATCCCGAGGAATAAGATTCAAGGCAGTTTTAGAGACTGGAATATATTTCCTCCAGTTTGTTTCTAGTCTTAGCCATGACAAAGTTTTTTATTTTTTATCGTCTGCCATACTTAAGCAAAATAAAATGGTTTTGTTCCTCAGTTGGGCGAGAAACTTGGCGAGAAAAAGAATGACTCTTTTCTGAAATGGCACAAAGACTTGAATAAGTTATTAGGTGTGCTGGAATGAATAGATAAAAAGCAAGATATTCTTCACGTGGATGTAGTAATTATGCCTCTGTAAAAGTTTATTATCTGGCGTCGCACCAATAATGTATTCGAAATGAGGACTTCCGAATGTTAATGCAGAATGCAATATTAAACATCATAGAACTAATGCAGGAATGATAATTGGTAAATATGCCATATTACGGGGAAATATGTTACGAGAAACTAACTATTTCATTCAGAATATTGATTTATTTGGATATGTAGGGAAAAAGCAACATTTGTGGAGTATAGAGATCAAACGAGATAACAAATTAATCTCATTCGCATTTTCTAAATTATATGCGAATAGTAAATTATAAATGTACACATCTCTATAGCTGTTTGCTTTGATGTTTATTATCAGAATTTATATGAGTGTTTCTGTTACAAAATTTCGCGACGAGCTCTTATAGATAAAATGTATAAAATGAGAAAAATATGATTAAATCCATGCAATAAAGCATGTTAAATAGTATTTTCAGGCATTGTAATTATTTTTTCTAATTATAGTTTTATTTTATAATCGTTGTGGAGCAGCCAACCCAATTTCGAGTTTACGTCTACTTATGATCAACATTATATCCTTGTAACTTTGATCCTAATTCAGAACACAAGAGAGCTCCTGGATAAAGTATTGGATGAAACCTTTTTCCAGTGGACGACTTTTAATGGAACTAACCAGTAATTGCGTTACATGAAGAGGAAAACCACAAAAACCTTTCACGGTTAGCCTTATGGCAATGGGACTGTAACTCTTGATTCGTTTAACACCGATGATATTTTTATGTCAGCACTGTGGTCGATGGCGGGAGCAGAATTCGACTCGACCAGCTAAAGCTAAAATTGAACCTGGGACACCTCATTGGGAGGCGAGTGCTCTATACACTAAGCCACCGCAGCTTAAATAATAAATTTTGTAAAAAAATCGCTTATCATGTGTAAACGATTTAAAAAAACACTTTAATTATTTTAGCTTATATAATCTCAGATAGCATTTTATCTCACCCAGTCATAAGTTCGCGTATGGACAATAAACTTTTTTATTTTTAAACTCAATTCCAAGATCTGTCTATCTATGGACATTTAACCATAGCACTGTGGTCGGTGTGAGCCGGTTTCATATCAACCAGCCATCGCTGGGATTGCAAATTTTACTAATGAGCTAATTGTGGTTTTTCTAGTTTTGTTTCTCACTTTTTTTTCCTATTTTGCTAGCAACTTTGCGTTTTACTGTTCAAGTCACTTATGTTTCTTCTCATTCATGTCTGGCAAGTCCAGAAAGTGGACACTTATTTCTGACCACATGAAACAACTTGCTTTTCTATTTTCTTCGATTTAAGAATTCCGAAAATCACCTTAAATGCATAAGTTAATTCTGGTATTAGTTCCAGATTTACAAGGGTTATATATGGAACATGGCTCTAGCGTAAAATATTTACACGCTAGAGTGATGATTAGGGAAGCATTGTACTCAGTCGGAATGAATTTATAATTTCATAAACTTATTTTAAGCATTTTTATAACGTTATTTCTTAAGACTATTAGTAAAAGAGAGATGAGAATTTTTTTCCATTATCTTAGACATGGATAATAAAAAGCAGATAAGAAATACATCGCATCGTTGAACACTTAATAAGCTTTGAGCCACAATTTCGTATTGAGTAAATTAGCTAGAACCATAATACGGTAACAAATGCTAGATGCAAATTAAAATATCGGAAGCTTGTACAACGCTCAATTTCCATGGAAATATAGTTCAAATTAACAAGTTGTTGAAGTAGCAGCAAATTCGCAAATTCAGGGAGCCAATAGAATAGTTCAACTTAGTTTTTCCTAACGTTGATGTTACAATTTCTTTACATAACGTTAACGGTTTATATTATAATGATTATTTATAAATCATAACTTACACAACGGTTCAATTTCCACGGAAACATTGTTCAAATTCACAAATTATTGAAGTTGCAGCAAATTTACAAATTATAGATCAGGGTGCCAATAGAATAGTTCAACGTAGTTTTTTCTTACGTTGATGTTGCAATTTTTTAATGTAGCGTTAACGGTTTACATTATAATGATTATTCTATAAATCATAACTTATACAACGGTTCAACTTCCACGGAAACATTGTTCAAATTATTGAAGTTGCAGCAAATTTGTAAATTATAAACTAGTGTCTCACTAGAATAGTTCAACGCATTTCTTCCTAACGTTGACGTAACGATTCCTTAGCGCAACTATCTTATATATAATGATTATTCTACATACTCTTTATATTATAATGATTATTCTACTTACTCTTTATATTATAATGATTATTCTACATACTCTTTATATTATAATGATTATTCTACATACTCTTTATATTATAATGATTATTCTACATACTCTTTATATTATAATGATTATTCTGCATACTCTTTATATTATAATGATTATTCTACATACTCTTTATATTATAATGATTATTCTACATACTCCTTATATTATAATGATTATTCTACATACTCTTTATATTATAATGATTATTCTACATACTCTTTATATTATAATGATTATTCTACTTACTCTTTATATTATAATGATTATTCTACATACTCTTTATATTATAATGATTATTCTGCATACTCTTTATATTATAATGATTATTCTACGAATCATCGATTAGAAACTAAACTAATTTTATTTATCGACATTAAAAAATTATATAGCTTTTATATTATTTGATTGTTAATATATAATTCAATATGTAATTAAAATATATATTTTGAAAATATTTAATGCAAAAAATATCACGCAAGGAGAAATATAATGTTTGATAATTAAAGTGATTAATTTAGAGATAAATACACAAAGTACAGTGACTAAGTGACTAACGTTTATTTATATCCTTTGGCAATTATATTTTTCTTTTTCAACAAAAAAATAATTATTAATTATATATGAATGGAATTGAATGCAATTAGCCATTTTTAATTTCTTTCACTGAACGCTAAGTATAAGTAAGTCGATGTTTAAAATTCTCCTTGGAAATTTTTATGTAAAAAAAAATAATTGAGCACACCTCTGGCATTTATAAAAGTCCAAATTTTTACTCACATAGAAAAATAATTAATCAGACAGTTTTGTAAACTATTGAGTTTAGAAAACTGTCGTCACCATGAGTATTTAACGTAAACGAATAGTTTTTTCTTTACTTCCCACTAAATTATTTATGATTCAATAAAAAAAATTGGATTGCAGGATAGATTGAAGAATAAATTTGTTTTCTGAACTCGTAGGAAATAAATAAGTTTTTACTTTAAACTTCAGTAAATACATAACGTAAGCAATTTTCAAAAAATGTTTGTTATAGTACCTTCTTAGGAGGAAATTACGGTTTTCCTTACGAAAAAAAAAATTTATGGTAATGAGCCAAATCTAAAACATGGACTGTTAGTTGATTTTTCTTTATTTCAGAAACTCTGCAAATTTTATTTTTGTCAAATATGTCACACTTAGTAAATATACAAATATATCCAACACTGAAACAGTGTCTAGTTAAAACTTAAGAAAAAGTCACTTTAAAAGATTGGGAAAAATATTAAGATTTATTTAAAAAGTCTATAATAACATTTAAACAACATCTAGTAAAAAAGTGTAAAACTGAAAGGTTAATATGATTTTAAAATGTTAACGTTTATTCGTTTAATTTTAACTAACAATTGATTTCTGCATGGAGAAAAAACTGCCCATACTCTTCGGCAATGATCATGATAATTCAATCATGACCAAGCCTCTAGCCTCATTTTCTGTTGCCATTCCGATAAAAAAATAGTTTTCTGGTAGCAAAAATTAAAACATACGGTATTTAATAATTCATTTGGTAAGTTTTGCACTCATGTGGTAACGGCTTACCAGAAATTCTGGTGTTTAAAGTTGTAGTTCTTATTATCATATATATTTAGCTAAAAATACTAAACTGAAAAGTAAATTAAAATGAATAAATTGTTTCTAAGGTAACATGATAAATTTACAAAATTTTATAACATTTAGCGAATTTTATCACATGTTACAAAATCATATTTTATTGTCAATTGTACCAAAATCATTACCAAAGCATTTGGACAAAAATTACTGAGCTTCTTGGAGTTCCCATAGAGCTAAAAAAATTATAATTTTACCATAATTTTGTAGCTTTGACTATACTTCTTTTGAACTGCAATTTTCACAATACCTTTTGAAACATATAAAATAAAAGTTCGTCACCAGCACATAAATGGGTAGATAGAATGTTCAACAAGTATTAAAACGGTTAGATATCAGAAAAATACGCGTCGGGTCAAAAATTACAAATACCGGTTTAAAATATTTTAAAAAAAGCAATGAATGATACCCATTATGACACCCTACTCTTACCCCTCGCTAGAGGATGGAAAACATCTTCAAAATCTTTTATCGAAAACCCCATTTCTTTTTAATTGAAGGTTTGAATTTTCTAGAAAAAAAAGTACTCCTAGTTGACTGTTATGTTGTTTCATTTTAGGTCGTCGGTCTACCAAAGCGGGGTGCCATCCCCTATGCAGAGGATCAAAATTGTGATGGCATGTCTTCGGATCATCCTCAGGGATGTTTCCCAGATCGTCGCCAATAGCCCATTGTGCAGCTCTAGTGCGACGTAAATGAACTACAACAGCAACAACGTCAAAGTTGGTTCATATTGTTTTTTAGATGACGTTTTAATCACAAAGTAAAAATATATATAAAGAGAGAAAGAATTTGTTTAAAATAGCAGCATTTCAGAAAATACGTATCAGATAGATAAAATGAAATTGGATTAGTTTGATATTCTGAAAAACCTGTCTGAAGTCTCATATTCAATCCACCACCAGAGACTGGGTTGACTTATTAAACATTGCTGCTCTAAGTTTAAATCCTGTAATAAACTTTAAAATTGAAATATTAATTGTGTACTGGATGATTAAAAACTTATATTTCGCAGCACTGAAATGAAAAATTCACATTACAGGCATGCATACTGAAATTTACATTACACGCATGTATCGCATGCATGCATGTATATGGAAACAATTTTCTAACGTTGCTTTTATTTTTTTAATTATTTTTTTTCTTTAATAAAAGCATTTAATTAGTGCAATTGGTACATAGTACATTTTGCTACAATGTCTTTAAACAACTTATAAAAAAAATTGAACGCAATATCTCGAAAATTAAGCCGCCTGGTGCATTTTTTAAAAAATTTATTTTAAAATTTAAAATTTTTAATGAAATTTAAAATTTTGACAATTGTTCAACAAAATTTTACATGGTATATTGTATTGTCTATATACATTAGCTGACAAATTTTCAGAATGATTGAGAGAAAAATAAAAATAAAAAATTTTAACCTCCCTTGTCGCCTTAGTTTCTTAAAAATGGCAATCATTCCAGGAATAAAGGCTAATAAAGGATAACCATACCTAATATTAAATCTTATTCAAGGAAAAATAAGCGGATTACTATGCAGGTGGAAAATTGAGAAAATATTTTCGAATGTATATCTAACGTAAGAAAAAAATGTATTTCAACTAGCCGAATGTCCTTTCTGGCGACCATTCCAAATACAATAGGAAGTAAAAAAAGGACAGAAAGATTGGAAAACCCTATTGATTTTGCCACTAGCCTCAATGACAAACGAGTTCTGTCGAAAACTGGAAAGATAGAGAGATATTTGAAAATTGGCAGATATAAAAGGGTTCTTTCTTCAACTATTTTCATTAACTTCGCAACTTATCTTTCAGCTGAAAGGTTATAATTTTTTTATTGAAAAACTGAAAAATATTTTTGATGGCCTTAAGGAAATTAATGAATAAAAATGTTTCTTCTTGACATTGTTTCAGCTTTTAAGTCGATAGCATTGCGCCTCATAAATCTCTTGCGTCTCATAATTTTTAAACCTTATCTTTTAGAAAAGATAATGCATGTACGCAACCAGTGTCGTAAATTAATATTTAAGTGAGAAAAAACCAAAACGCTATTGAATTCTGACAAAATGGGATTTAAAATAATAAAATCTGTTTGAATGCCGAATGAAAACTGACAATGCAATTAATAATCTTTGAAACTTATCTTTAATTAAAGATAATGCATATATGCCTTCAGTATTATGAATTAATTTTTAAGTTAGGGAAAAGGAAAAACGCTATCAAATTCTGACGAAATAGAATTAAAAAACAGGATTTAGAGTAAAAAAAAATTCTTTTTGCGTGCGAATATAAAGTTTTGATGATGTAATTAATATTGTTGGGTCATATCTTTGTGAAAAGATAATGCATAAACACATTCAGCCTCACGAATTAATATTTAAATGAGACAAAAACAAAAACGCTTTTGAATTCTGCGGAAATGGCATTTAAAAAAACTGGACAAAGAAAAATATGATGCAAAAAAACAAAACCTGTATGAATGCCGACTATAAACTTGAAAATGCAACTAATAACCTTTAGTCTTCATCTTTTTGGAAAAAAATAATGAATGAAAAAATAATTTCAGAAAACACTCTCTCGAATTCCAGGCAACAAAAAAGCATAAAAACAGGATTGGAAGAAAACAGGATTTAAAATAACAAAATCAGTTTGAATGCCAAATTAAAAACTTGGCGTTCTGATTAATAATCTTCGGTCTTTTAGAAAAGATAATGTATATACACCGAAGAGCCATTACATTAAGACCACCCTGCTAATAACATGTAGTATCACCTTTAGCCCTCGAAACTGCTAGCACCCGCCGTGGCATTGATTCCACTAGGTGCTGATAGGTAATCTGAGGTATCTGGTACCAAGCGTTCACCAACTGGTCCCGCAATTCCCTCACATTGCGAGGTGATAGCATGGCAGCACGAATTTGGTTTTCCAAGTAGGGCAACAAATGCTCTATTGGAATAAGGTCAGGTGAATTTGGGGGCCAAGACATGACTTGAAAGTCACTGGAATGTTCCTCGAACCAATCCATTACGATTCGACTCTTATGACATGGTACATTATCCTGTTGGTAAACACCATCCCCCGCAGAAAACACTGTTACCATGAATGGGTGAACCTGGTCTGCAATTATGTTCAAGTAGCTTACAGACGTCAGGGATTGTTCTATGAGGATTATGGGTCTTTATGTGCCCCATGAAAACATTGTTCCTGGGCGAGAAACCATGAAAACCTGGGCGAGCCCATTGTTACAGATGGAGGGTGATCATAATGTAATGGCTCTTCGGTGTATATCTCTCACTGTTTTAACAGAAAAAACTACAAGAGAATAATATAGAGAGGTTTGAGAGTTAAAAAAATTCCTTTTTAGGCTCTAGTTATATGAAAAAGTTCTTACCCTGATAGGGGAAAGTTCCTTACCCTCCAATAACCATATTTATTATTTAACTTCCCCCAAAACAATAATTTTAAAAGGACATTTTTGATTTATCTTAATAACTGAACTTCCCCATCCCGTCATCAATTTATTCTCAGCTTCTGCAAAGAGGGTTTACACTTTTACCCCCCTGTCGTATTAACATAATTTTCTTAAAACCTTTCGTAAATTGATCTCTCCTTTTTAATTTGCATGTAAATCAAGCATGGAATGTAAGTTTTTTCCTCAATTTTTTTATCTGTTCTAAATTTAATCATTAATTGCGTGATCAAGAAACATCTGAAAATAAGATTTCAGGCATTTTTAATATTTTTGCATTTATCTGTGTAATTATTTTAGCTTGAATGTCCTTAGAAAATGTGTAGAAGAGGGCAGCATATTGATAATTATTGTAACCAATCTAGTATACCTTGCATATTTTCATTTTAAGGAAAAGGTAATTTTTATACTATATTTATTAAATAAAACTTCTTGCATTTCCATTTACTTTGGTATACTGTTTTTTTTTAATTTTATGTAAATTTTATTTGCATCGAAATGTTAAGAGTCATAACCTAAATTTTGATTGCTTAAAAATTAGAAAAAAAATATCATGGAATATTAAACGAGAAATCTCTTTAAGAATTTTGATTTCATGGGATGGTTTGGGGGTTATTTTTGTAACTTAGAAAAAATGAGGTAAAATCTCACATTCCAACCTTTATTTACATGCAAATTAATCAAAAGAGACCGAAAATACCGTCTTTAGAAAATAAGTTCAGGAAAATTATAGTAATTCGGAAGGTGGCGTTCGGTGAAACCCTCTTCTCAGGAACTATGAAAAATTTATAAAAGATATGAAAAGTCGCATGAATGTTATCAGAAGCCTAAATTAAGAAAAAATTTAGGAACATAGGCTAGAATTTAACAATGGGAGAGACCCATTAAAATTACTAGATCCCACAAGAGAATTTCTTATAAATTTCAAACCTCTATAAATTATTCTCCTTTATTTTTCTTCCGCTGAAGTAGTAAGCAAAACATCTTTCCAATGTTATAGTCATTATTTCAGCACTCATAATCAATACTAAATTAATCCCAAACCATAACCAATATTCACCAGGTATAAATATTAAGAGGTACTGGATTTTTAATTTTCGAACATAAAGCAAGTAAGTGAGATCTCACGTGTAATGGAACAGAATCTTAGTGTGATGGCTCAGACACTTAATGAAACCCTTTTGATATGGCTAAATTACAAATATTAGTAATATCTGAGGTTTTAATTAAAAGAAATAGCTGTAGCCAAAAATTTAGGAAACACTAGAAACAATAAAGTTATGCTTTGAAAAGCTCAGTTATTAATATTTCGTTTTCGTTATAAATCGTTTTAAATATACAATAATGTACGAGAAAAAAATTCTAGTTTATAATTAACAGTTTTCTCGTTATTTATTTTCTAATATTCTGCACAAAACTTTTATTACTATATTTTTTACAATAAACTAGTGAACATAAAACAAATATTTACTATAATTGTTAGTATTATTTTTTAAGCTTATTATATTTCCTTTATTATTACTATAAACTATGACAAGAAATATAATTCAAAATATAAGAACTGCAGTTTGTTTCTTATGACAAAATAGACCTATAGACAGACAAGAAAATAATAATAAATGAAAAATAAACTTTGAAAACAAGAAATGAATAAAGTCGAAAAATATAAGACAAAATGAGAAAAGACTTTTCAAAAGAAGCTTTAGTACTATAAGAAAATATTATATATCTAAAGAAAAGATTTATAATTGAAAATCTTATCTTGAAAGGAAGAGCATTTTCTATGAAAGAAGACATTAAGAAAACTAATTTTGGAAAATATCACATTAGTAATATAGCATAAAAAGTAAAATATCTCTCTTATTATTCAAAATATTTCAGCATAAATAATACGAAAGTTATAGACACTCTCTAATTAACTATGCTATGTTTATACATAAAAGTTTAATTTATAAAAATATATCACATAATTATTCATTATTATACAATATTTTTCATTATAAAATGTTATACTTATAGTTACATAAAAATATAAAATGTAAGTATATGATATAATTTTGAGAAGTTTTATTTGTGTTATTTTTATAATTAAAATTTCGAAATTTTTATAATAATAAGAAAATTAATTTAGATATAAAACTTATGAGAGAATTCATTTCTTAAATTTCATTTCAGTGAGCAAACAGCTATTATGCAATTGAGGTTTCTTTTTTTTTTATTTTGAATTATCTTGGCGGAGTGCGTAACATTTGAAATAAACTGTGATTTGTATTTTTATTGCTTATTGCTGTCTTTAAGCAAAATTGTTTCAATTTACTGTAATTATTAACTTTCAGCTAATCAAAATAGGATTTTCGTAATTATATATGTTTTAATCTTAAATTTTGGAATAATAGATCAAGTTGAAATAAAAACCACAATTTCTGAATGTTTATAATATTATAATATTGCAAAACAATATCGAAACTTTCAGATTGTTCTTATGTTGATTTTTGAGATAATATACATAGTTTTCCAGTTAATATATCTATAAATAATCCACGTGTACATAGATTTCCACTCAAATGAATAAACTAATTGTAACAATTAAATAAAATAAAAAAAAGTCGAAATGTATAAAATAATATTTAGAATTAAACCAGGATATATTTAAAACTCTAAAGACCATAATAATGTATATCATTCGAAAAAAAAATACTAACCTTCTTTCATATCAAACATTGATCATAAATTTTAAATGCCCGAAAGCGTTTACGGATGCGATCAGAATTTTTGAAAGGAAAGCTGTTGAATAAAAATGCTAAAATTTGCAAAACTACATTCCATTTTCACAGTGCTTACAATTTTTAGTTTTTCAAAGTTGTACAAACTGTTCTATACATTCAAACGATTGTAGCTTGTATGCCATCATCAATAACTTGAAGGACCTTAAAATATTACAGGGTGTTTTAAAATAATTTAGAAATACTTTAAAGAGTTACTAACAACTGGAAAGTATCTAGAACGATGTAAAAAAATACACCTAACATTTGATTTGGACTAGCAAAATTATTTTTCTTAAAAGTAACAAAACAACTGACTAAGTTAAATATTACCTAAAAAATATTAAGTTAAACTCATTGCATGTTACACATTAAAAATTATATACTACAAATTAAATCAAAACATTATATTTTCTTTAAAGAAAACATAAGTAACTACTTAAATCTAAAGCAATTGGTTTTCAGTTAACAGTTTAGTTCATTGCAAATCTACTCTTCCTACAATTATAAAGTAACATCAGAAATAAAGTAATATTGAAGTAAGATTTCCCATTGACAAAGTAGAGATTTGAAATCATTTTTAATTTTATTTTATCGACAGCTTCATATTAAACTATGAGCTTTGATCTCGCTTCTTTAGGTGAAAAAACCTTTACGAAATCGTTAGTTCCTACATCTTTTCAAACATGATAATAATCAACTACAATAGTGCGTCTAAAAATAATGGGAAAATACATTTTATTGCCAACAGAAATGCTTGAATTTATTTTCCAGCGTTTTACTGAAACAATAGAAAAAAACAACAGAACACCAGCTATTTAACAATATACAAATTTCAAAATTTAATTATTTAAATTCTTTAAAATTTAAAGCAAGCCCTCATACTTAAACTTATTGAAAACGTTCAAGTTTGAAGAATTAATATTTATTTAAACTATTATACAAAAAAGTATCAAAAATATTTTAGAAAAAATGCATTAATTATTTATACTTTGAAACCATTTAGTTTTCAAGTCAAACTAAAATGGTATAATGAACTAGTGATAAACTATAAATAAATGAACTGAAAAAATCTTAACTTTCTACCTTTAATAATAAAATAAAACTCGGGATGAAAACCAGTCCATGTTTCAAACCACAGTAACACAATGCATTATATAGACAGATAAAAGAAGAAAATTTCATGTTCATTCATATGACGAATAAAAACTTTAAATGTCAAAACAATTTTACGAAAAAGATTGGAAAACTTCTCTTGTAATATACTTATTAGCAGATCTTCAATAGGAAATTAGAGTCCACAGCATGTAAGAAATAAAGCCAAATAAACTTTAAAAATCTAATTTTTATTGAACTATAAAACAGCAATCGCTTCTGACTTAATTCGAGTCGCATTTGGCTCAAATTTAAAACATTCGAGTACCGTCAAACTTTATTTCAAATTATGAAATATTAAATATGTTATAAGTAAACTAGTGGGCTATAATTTTAAGCATAACTTAAATTAATAAAGTTTTAAAACCTAAAAGCTAATTAAAAAATCTAGCTTTTTTACTTCGAACAATAAAATTCAGAGAGAAAAAGTATTTTTGACTAAGCCAGTCTATGTTTGAAAAAAGAATGCATTTTAAAAACAGCTGAACTTAGAACATATCATGCTTCTTCCTGTCATTAAGCGAACAAAAGCTAAGAATGAAATGAACAAAAACTTTAAGGAAAGAGATCGAACAACTTTAGCTGTAGTACACTTATAAAGAACTTCCAAATAGTGAATTGGATATATTCAGAAGAAAGTTTGGGATAACCAATTGATTCAAACTCTATTGCAAAATATAAAATATAAATTAGAGAACTATATTTTCAAACATAACTTGAGTAAAGTCCCAAAGTCGACCAATAAAATCTAGACTTGGTCTATTGAACAATAAAATTCGGAGAGAAAAAAGTATCTCTGACTAAGCCTGTCTATGTTTGAAATAAGATTTTATTATCTAGACAGCTAAAAGTAAAAAACAGCTGCTTGAAATGAACAAAAGTTTAAACAAAAGATATTGGAAAACTTTATCAGTAATACATTTATGAAGAGCGCTGTTCAAAAGAAAAATAGATACATCCGGAAGTAAAGTTTGGAGTATTATATTGATTTAATCTGTATTGCAAACTATAAATATTAAATATATTATGCATAAATTAGTGAAATATATTTTCAAACATAACTTGAATAAAATCCCAAAGTAGACTAACAAAGTCTATACAGTGTACGTAGAACAATAAAGTTCATAGATGTAAAGTATTTCTGACTAAGCCAGTCTATGTTTGAAACAAAATCGCATTATATATACAGCTGAAAGTAGGGAAAAAAACAGCATGAAATGAATAAAAATTTTATCAAAAGAGATCGGAAAACCTTCTCAGTAATACACTTATGAGGAGCAAGAGAAAAGTCGATATATCCGGAAGAAAGTTTGAAATATCCTATTGACTTTATATGGCAAAATATGAAATATTAAATGTGTTACATGCAAATCAGAGGAACATACATTTCCAAATTTAATTTGAATAGATAAAGTTTTAAAGTCTCAAAGTTAACCAACAAATTCTAAACTTTCTACATTAAACAATAAAATATACAGTTCGGATAAGAAAAGTATTTCTGGCTAAACCAGTCTATGTTTTAAACAGGAAAAAGACTAAAACAATGCATTATATAGAGAGTTGAAAGTGGAAAATTTCATGTTCCTTCGTGTCATACAGCGAACAAAAACTTGAAATGCCCAAAAACTTTTGCGAAAGAGATCGGAAAACTTTCTCCGTAACACACTTATGAGCAGCTGTTCAAGAGAAAAGTAGATATGTCCGGAAGGAAGTTTGGAATATCCTATTGATTCGTTCTCTAGTGACATACGAGCTATGTCGACAACTCGCGAGAGAGAGATATTTCGAAACTGACAGGAAAGAAACGGGGGGATTTTTACAACTATCTCCGTTAACTTTTCAAACTTTTCTTTCATATTAAATGTAATGAGTTTATTTCGATTCTTTTGAGAACCCAATTCCTTTCTAATGTGTTGAAGTTACTCTTTTGGGCTAGAAATTTTATTTCGCCATTTTCTTTCCTTATTCTGATAAAAAGAGAAGACAAGAATCCCATTTTATTATTTGATAAACATAAATTTCAAATGATTTTTATTGTTTTAGCATTATCTTTTAAAAAATGGTGCCGAAATTATTACGGTTTAAGAAAGTTGTAAAAGAAATTCTTTCATATTAAATGTATGAGTTTATTTCGATTCTTTTGAGAACCCAATTCGCTTCTAATATGTTGAAGTTACTCTTTTGGGCTGGAAATTTTATGTCGCCATTTTAATACATTTTCTTTCCTTATTCTGATAAAAAGAGAAGACAAGAATCCCATTTTATTATTTGATAAACATAAATTTCAAATAATTTTTATTGTTTTAGCATTACCTTTTGAAAAATGGTGCCGAAATGATTACGGTTTAAGAAAGTTGTAAAAAGAAATTCTTTCATATTCAATGTAATGAGTTTATTTCGATTTTTTTGAGAACCCAATTCGTTTCTAATGTGAAGTTACTCTTTTGGGCTAGAAATTTTTTTTCACCATTTCAGTACATTTTCTTTCCTTATTCCGATAAAAAGAGAAGACAACAATCCCATTTTATTATTTGATAAACATAAATTTCAAATAATTTTTATTGTTTTAGCATTACTTTTTGAAAAATGGTGCTGAAATTATTACGGTTCAAGAAAATTGTAAGAGAAATTCTAAGAAAATCTTTTCATTCCGAGAAAGTAGAAGGGGCTAATTTTAATTTTAATCAATTTCATAAAACTATAAAACTGTTAAATGTATGATTCTAATTATCCTTTGAGGCACAGTATCAACATTCATAGAAATCTTCCTCTAATAAACGACTCAATTCATAACAAGTTATTAAATTCAAATAAATTTAAAAAACATATGTGTCCTTAATAGTAGCAGCTTATACCAACATTTTCAAACTGTTAGGGAAAAAAGGAGCAATATTTTAACTATTTCTGTGAATCTTGACATTATTTCCGCACTTTCTGTACTTTACTTTCAACACAGAGAAAAAAAGTATTTTCAAAATTACCAAAATATGGTAAAATTTACTGCGTTTCTTACTCTATGGGAATATCAAAAAGTTTGGTAGTTTTCATCAAATCGCTTATGTAATGATCTTGGTAAAATTAACAATAAAATATAATTTTATAACATGTGATAAAATTTGGTAAATGTGGTACACGTTTTTAATTTTATAATTACACCTTTGAGAATGGCTTGAAAAAGCATGTATTTTTGTTAAATTCACTTTGCAGTTTTGTATTTTGTACTGAATGTGTGATAATAAGAACTATAATTTAGAAAACTAGAATTTCCGTTGAAGCGTTGTCACATGAACAGAAAATTAAACTAACGAATGATTTAAATACCATATATATTGGTATTCATTACCAGAATGTTGATTTTTTTACCAGAATGATCATTATCATAAAATACAGTAACTTTACTAGAATTTGTTTTTCAGTGAGTGAGTATTTCCGAACTTTTCAATTAAAAAGTGTGAAGAATTTATTTTTACAGCCTTTTTTGGTATTATGTGAAGTTGTTGTTTCAAAGCAAAAAATTTATTTTTCAATTTTATTAACATAGACTACTTTTTCTGTAAAATTTTTATTTTTGTATAACATAAATTAAGCAAATTTTAATATTTAAAAATTTATAAACAAAAGAGCACTAAAAGCAGTTTGTTTTGTGATCTGAGTGATTTTCTTCTGAGGAAATAAATTTAAAATGGAATTAATGATTTTGAGATTAAATAATTCTTGACATCCAAATAAAAGAAACTACTTTATTTCTTTTTTTAGAATTTTATTTGTTCATAAATTGCTCGTTTTTACCTAGACTTACTTTCTTCTTGCTTCAGTAGATTCCTGCTTGTTGTTAGTTTAGAAATGTAAAGCCAAAAACTGTTAGGCTGGTTCGGATTTAATATGGCTCAGATTTAAAAAAATTATAATCATTTGTAAAAATATCCTTCAAAATTTAGCGTTTCAATATCCATGCATTATGAACTCAAATTAATTTATAGCAAAAAAGTTATAAATTAAATTCAACATTCATGAGTTATGTTACTTTAAACAAATTATTTTCCAAAAACATATTCTCTAACTCTATGCCCTAGGGATAAATTAGTAGATAAATTAGAGATAAGTTAGAGAGTAATTTTTCAAGCTAAATGGAATCAACCCAAATAGTATTTTAAAATATCCGCACATCTACAGTATTTACCCCTTCAGTGTATGTAGTGATACTGCAAGACTGCATATTCTGAGATTATACGTACCAGTAAGTACGTATACGTACTAATCCAAGATATTATACGAGAGTGCCGTATTGAGATCGCGTCTGTGTGATCCTGAATAGCTAGATTCAAAAAGGTTAGTTTTAGATAAGATAGCGTGGAACATGAAGGGAGAATTGCGCGATCGCGTTCCTGAAGTGGTAAAACTCACTGAATCAGTAAGGCTGAGGATAAAAGTCATAATTTTGCTCCAGTAAATATGCTTAAAATATTCAATTGGTCCTCTCTCTCTCTCTATTGTATACTATGCTGACGACCAGCTTTAAATGCCACATATTAAGGGTTTCAGCGATAGAAAAGTGGAATTTTTAACAATTTCGATGGATCAGTCATATCTGCAGATTTGATGACAAGAACTCAGTCAAAAAATAGTGATGGTTTTCTAGAAACTGGATGGAAAAAGAAAGAGAGGTAGACCATGTACTGGGTGCTTGGATTGTGAGGAAATTTGTCTATGTAGTGAAAAGAGGAAGTTGATGGATAGAGAGTAGTAGTGGAATCTGATAAAGCAATATGGAATAAATATGCTTGAGGTAGCCGTGTTTAGCTGCAATAGAGGTAGAAGAAGGGGAGAAAGGAATTCTTAAAACTTCATCTTAAATAAAATTCATTCGAAAAATAATGTAACCTAGAGCTTCATTTTTATTGTATGTGTGAAATTTATAATTTTTTTTTTTGAAATTTAACCTTAAAAATTTATATAGATGAACGGAATCAGGAATAAGCTAAGTTATGGAAGCTTATTATACTACGCTACACTGTTAGAAATTTCTCGGAAGAAATAGTAAAATAACAATTCATTGAATGGTTATTTTACCATATTTAATCAAAACAGTCAAATGACCATAAATAAAACGGTAATCAAACTTTTGAGTTTGAGAAAAACTCTTTATTAACTGCTTTCACCTAATGCAGTTAAGCAACCAGAATTTTATCGCACCAACTGGAACCACCTAATGAAGCTGCTGTGTACATATCATAGCCGAGCGCGTTTAGCTGTCAATTCTCATGACCGGCAGAACTGGAGTTCAAGTCTTAGTGTTGACACCACAATATTTTCTCCATTCCCTTTAAAACTGGAAGAATTTACAGTGTCCGGCACTCTCCAATGCCCATTACCTTACGAAAAGCCGAGCTAGTATACCTAGCAAAATAATTATATTTTTTTCCGTTTTTGAAAAATGCTAATTGTAAATGGTTAAAAAACCGAATAGTTTTCTATTCATGGTTTCATAACCATATTTTTGGTAAATGGTTTCAAAACCATATAAGAAAAAAATTTTCTTTACCGTAAACTTTATGGTTAATCGGATGGACAGACAGCTGCCAGTTATTTTACCATAATTTTAGAATGAAAAATTTAACAGTGTATATTTGAAAAATATGCACTAAAATAAAGCCGACTTAAAGGAAGTCGCATTAACTATTCCACTTCTCATTCCAAAAATAGTAATATTTTAATCAACCATTAAATAATTTCGTGCATTCCTTTTCTTTCTTAAATAAGGGAGTAAAAATTTAATACCAAAGTTATTTTAGAAAATGTTTTCTATATTAAGTTATTCTTACTATCTGTTCAATTTTATCTTGAGTTAGTAGTTGAATGATGAAAAATGTTGCGCATTTTTATTTCTTCGTCTCATAAATTATGGAGGTATTTTGAAAAATATTTTTCAAACTCGAATTTCTCGGTGATTTATGTTCGGCGGGCAAGTTCAGCATACACGTTGAAGGAATTTTAACTTTATCAATAGTGCATGTTCACTTTTTTTAAACTAAACTGTAAAAAGAATTTTTACACACGCTTATGACACACGAATTCTTCTAAATAAAAGTACTTAAGTTTTCTTCGAAAAAATAAATTTATGTCAGAGAAATAGCAATTGATGTATCGAAAATTATTGCCAGAGACTTTAAATCTTCAATAAACAGAATATTAAATAGCTCACTCATTGTTTATCTATAACTAGATATGTATAATTGTTTACTAAATTCAGATAATTAAAAGAGCATGCTGAAAATTTAAAACATTAACTTAATAATTTTTTGCTGTTTTTATTTATCTAACAACTGAATCTAGTTAAAGATCATATTTTAAAAACATTCTGTGAAAAAATGACTGCATCTTAAAATCATCGCTGTAATCACACTCAATATCGACAACAAACATTTTTATTTTATTGAAAACTTGTGCTAAGATATCTCCGAATTTTTGTTGATTTCCTTCCACGATAATTTATTCCACGATTATTTTCAAACAACACTCAAAGTTGACAATAAACATTTAATTGTCTGGTGGAAACTTGTTATAAGAATTCAATGATTTTTTGTTGGCATATCCATATTCCCGATGTAATTAATGCAATTTCTTAAAAAAAACAATCAAAATTAACAGTGAATACTTCTTTGTACTGTTTACGGTTACTAAAGATTCTGAGATTTTTCGCTGATATTTAAAAATCCCTGAGATAATTAATAGAATTTTTTTCAAACAGCACTCAAAATTGACAATAAACATTACAATGATTTGTAAAATTATTCTAAAAATTCGTAAATTTTCCATTGAAAAGCCTGCATAATTATAGCTATCAGAATACAGATCAAACAATTTAAAGTGCCGCGCATTTGTTTTGAAATAAAAATACAACGAATTTTACATTCTTAAGCAACTGTACATTCTTTTACATTCTTAAGCAACTGTAAAATTGAATTAATGTCTTCTGCTACAATAATATTCAGAAAGAAAATATTCCCACTCAAAAAGATTAAATTAAAAATGGCACATGTGTTTTTCATTTCAGTAAAAAATTCCGCATTAAAAACATCTATTCAAATCTACATTGCTGGTTAAAAACTAATCAGGTCTCCAATTTAGTAAAGAAACCTTTAAAATTAGTTTTTAACATTTTCTTAAGTATAAATATTAATAATACTTAGGCTTAACTGCACACTGTTTGGGGGGAGGTAGACGTTTAAAGAGTTTGAAATCAATAAAAAAATTAAAAAAGAAATAAAAGTTTTGGAATTTTAAAATTAAACCTTTGTTGTAATAAACAAATACTCAATTTCATCAGAAGACAAATAATTTAAAAGTTTGATATTTTTATGAAATTTCAACTTAACAACGCATTGTTATAACTTTAGATGTTGCAAGAAATAATTACCTATTTTATCTTAAATATCTGCAAATAAAGCATTTTAATAAGTCATCAAAAATAACATAAACATTATAAATATAAATTTATCTCCACAAATCATGCAAGCTCCTAATGTAAAAAATCTATTTTTATCTAGAATAATTACAACATGAATGCTTAATTACTCATCCAAGTTTCCATGAAGCAACTTATTAACGTTTAAAGCACAAAACAAAACAAAAAGATTTTTTAAAAAAAGGCTATCTCGACCTTTCCACATAGGGGTAGTCCAAGAAATTGATGTGACAGCTCCACTACGACAAACAAGCATCGTTGCCAAAAGGAAGAGAATATGTTAAACCATTCAAGTTTTAACACGGAATTAAAATAAAAACAGTTGACAAATAGAAAAAGAGCAAACCAGGTAATATAAATAACGTTAAAAAAGAGATAAGAAATCTGAGAAGGGTGAAGTGCGAAATGAAACCTCCTTTATCTTATTCCACTCCACACACTGAATTTTTCACTGTAACACATTCTAAATCTGATTTCTTGGAAAAATTCTGGATAAGAAAAAAATGGAATTTCAAAGCAGAATGCTATTCTAAATTTTCATAATGTCATTTTTGAAAATGTATTTCTTTCACTGTTTATAAACTTAAACCTAACATTTATATTTCTCTAAAGCAAATGACTAATAATATTATGTGAAACCACATGTTTGAGAACTCAAAAGTAAAGGGATTCTTTTAAAGGAGTTTATCCTATAACTATTTAAAAATGTTTCTTTTCAAAATCACTTTCTAATAAAATTAATATGAAGAAAAGTGAATAGATGTTACAAGTTTTAGAAATGTTCAAACAATTATAAGATCAAAATGAATTTCTTTAAGGTAATACTCGTGACAGTAAAATAAATATCGCTGCAATTGCTACGACATAGAGAAAGGTATTGATAAATTCATAAAAGGAAACAACTCAACTCACCAAATTAAATTACTAAGAATTCTAATTGAAATATCGCTGTCAAGTCAAATTATATTATTTAACTAAATTTATTTATTATTTAAACAGCATTTAATTAATTAGACTGCAAGTAACTAGTTAAAAAGTTAAAATGATATTAGTTAACGTAGCTAAGGCTTTAAAGAGTAATTCTGAAGAAGTTAATAATGTATAAATATATAATTAATACTAGAATAAATATGATTTGTCATTTATATTTTAATTATTTTTAAGCTTTAGAAACAAATATGCATTAACTGACACATTTCTTTAAAGTGCGTTTTCATAGTCTAAATATTTAAGAAAGCAACTATTTTAATTTGTTAGTTTCATTTTGATTTAAAAAAGGAAACTAATTCCGAAGAATTAAATAGATTATAAATGTTACATAAAAAAATCGGTTAATGCATTTCGATTCAAAAGAGAAAACTTATTCTGAATTGAATAAATTATAAAGGTCAATTGATTAAACAATCAAATTATTATTAATCAACATTTGTAATTTAACATTCAAGTTATTATAATTTGAAAATTTTAATACTTTAACTGTAATAAAATTCGTATTTTAATAGTAAAGAAATGTATTTAAGTTTCTAATTGTAATTAAGTCGTCTTAGAATTTTCATAGTACTATAAACCAAACAATCCATAATTATTATTAATCAACATTTATATTATAATATTTAAATTATTATCTTTTGAAAATTATTACAAATTAACTGAGATAAAATAAGTTTTATATTAAGTGAACATAATAAAATTATTAATTTTTATTAAGTCGCCTTAAAATTTTTATAGTATAAATCAAACAATACATAATTATTATTAATCAAAATTTATATTTTAACATTTGAATTCGTATTGAAAATCGCTACGCATGAACTTTTATAAAATAGCTATCCATTGTAAAAAAATACATTTAAGTTATTAATTGTAATTAAGACATCTTACTATTATTATCGCATTGTGAAGCAAAATAAATGCAGCACCTAAAAAACTAAATTGGACAGAAATCAATATTAAAAGATAAACCGTTTCTTAGAGACTGCAAAACAAACGTTCTTCAATTTCCATTTACACCCTAAAGTTATTGGCATCTGTCACTGCCAATGCAAATTTGCATAAAAACTAATTGAAAACAATGAATTAACTATTTCCTCCACAAATTCATCGATATTTTCAAAACAAACTACGCCTGTTTCCTAATCCTATTACGTCCATAGCATTCCATAAAATAATACTTTTGAAATTTATTTTTATTAATTTTCTTCATTAACTTATGCCAACAGAGTCACATGCCATTTTATGTGAACTAATATACTTCAAACTATCTATTTATAGGTTAGTCAACGAGTATACTTTTTTCTCATCCTGTTCTATTTAAATGTCGATCCATTATAGCTTTGCTTAATAATCAGGAGAAAAGGCAATACAATCAGGAAAAAGGTAAGAATTTTTTTTATATTTCGTATTAAGAAAAATGTAAGTTCAGTTCAGAATGTGTCAACTTTTATTAAGTTCGCGCTGTAACTTAACGCTGCCCCCCATTAATAAAGTAGAATAGGACGTGAAAACAAAATAAAGCTTTTAAGGAAATTGAATAATGCTACTCTTAGTTATTTTCTGGCATGAATTTTCTTTCTGGATGAATCTTATTTTTTTAATGACTCCATTAAATATGTCAAATAGAAGTTTTTTTTTTTGCGTTCAGGTTTATCGGATGTGATTAGTTTTTTCTCCTTTAATTTTTGTGGCATTTTTGAATGTAGCGGGGAAGATTTAATTTTGCCGTAATGGGAGATTAAGTATGATGAACTTTTTTTCTAATTGCCATTAATTATTCTTTAATAGTTTCTAAATGTGTTCAAAAGTTCATTTGTATTAATGATTTGGAGTGTGCTGGCTCGAAAAATACTGCTGCAAAATTGCTTGGAAAAAAATATATTTTTAAATTTGTATGATAATCTCCTTTTTTTATATTATAACCATCAATCTAATTACGTTCTAATATATATAATAATACTGTCTTTAAGTTTTCCCAAAAAAAGTAATTTTTAAACAAAATATTGTTTTGTTATTATTTCATTTAAAATTTTTTTATTTAGTATCCATTATTTCTGATATGATTAAAATGATGAACAACTAATGTTAACGTGTATGTGCCAAGTTTATGATTCAAAATTTAATTAAAGATTTAAAATATATGCTTAATTTTGTTAAATTCAAGTTGATATTTTTTTCGTTTAGTTATTCCTCCATTAAACTATTGCATTGAGACAATATTAAATCTATGTCATGGACTTTTATATTAATATTCTATGTCCTTACTTAACGATGAAACTGAAATAAAAATGAATCACTTTTAACCCATTTTTTTAAAGTGAATTTTAAAAGATCGTTAGGAATAAATCCATCTTGATTTCGACTTCAATTTTACCTGTGATTTGAAATAACTAACAGTTAAAATACGAATACAAATGCGCAAAAGATGCAAGATTTTAAACTTAACACGTTTGCAACATTTCCGTTAAACTGAATTCTTTAGTAATGGTTCGAATTCATAGATATCTCAAATAGAGGTTGTGACTTTGGAATAAATAGAAGTATTTTGGAGAGTCTCTTTATTATACGAAGAAGTATTGCCCAGATTTTCAAGAAAATTAATCTGACATTTTCGTTATGTACGTAATAAGCAAGAACGTTCCAAGAAGTTTCAGAAAAGTTATTAATTAGGTGATGAGATGGTTAATAGTCTAGATCAGGGGTAGGCAACGCGGCGCCCGCGGGCGCCATGGCGCCCTCGATCGATTTTTAATCAGCCCTCGCTGGACTAATGTAAATGTTTAATAGCCAGAGCGATTTACTTAACTCTTGTTAAACGGCGATATACATAAGTAGTCAGCTGAGTTTAGGATTGTGCATGATTATCTGCAAAATATGCGCCCTCGGTGATTTTCAAATTTAGTATTGCGCCCGTAAGGACAAACAGGTTGCCGACCCCTGGTCTAGATTGTCTACAATAAAACTTAGCATTTACGTTTCTGAAAGATCTCTTGACCAATGCCTCTAAACAAAAACAGTCCATATTTGATTTAATTCGTGGCTTTACATCACACCTTTAAGAGGTTTGTTCAATTAAAGTAAACAGCCACGTTTCCAAGGAAATTCAATGAACTTTCTAATCTTTTCTTCTCTTTACTAAATTACATCGTTTTTATTGCCTTATGTAAAAGCATATCATACAACTTTGATGCAATATAGCTGATTATACGTTCTGTCTGCTCTTTAGCTTGTTTCTTTATGTAAAATGAGAGGTTACTGACATTAGAGCTAGAATCTTAGAACATGACTTTAATACCAATAAGTTCATAAAAGATTTCTTTTTATGTAATGCATTAGAAAAACTCAATTTGACTGCATATAAAAATAAGAAAGCATCTCACAATTATGAAATAATTATAATGCTACAAAATACATTCACACTGTACGACAAACGTCTAGTACAAAGTACAAAGAAAGGGTTAATGCTGTGCTATATAAAGGTAAAAAAGTCATAAAAGTGAAAAGAGTTCAAATAATTTCAAGTAATACATTTTGAAGTTCACAACATTGTCTACATAGTAGATTACAAATAACTTGCTCAGTAAATCTAATCAATAGTGTAGGGGAACAAAAGAGTTAAGAAAAAAGCATGTTTTCATCGAAGAACCCCAGGTATTAAAATAAGTAAAAATTAAAGGGAAAAACGTTATCAAATATTTTGAAGAATGGAATACTAGTGACAATTTTGTCTAAATTATTAGAATTTTCCAAATTAGAACATGATTCCCAGAAATTTTTAAATCACCAGTGCTGAAGAATTTTTGTTGAAGAAAACTAATGCATAGGATTTACTACCAGTTATAACAGCAACTATATTTCACTTAGTGATATAGTACAGTGACGCATAGAAACATTTACGGCTGAGAGAATTTTTTTTTTTTTTTCGGAGCTTAAAAATGCTTAAATGGAGCATTTCGAGAGGTGTTATCTAAGTAGAATGAGAAAAAAAAAGTATAATCATAACTACCAGAACATGATTAGTTTTTTATAACAATGAGAACACTAAAAAGTTCGGTATTTTTTTCCGAGGCACTTTGGTTAAATAAACAATTGAATGTGGTTTTACAATACGCGATAAAATTTGGTAAATGTCGTAAAATTTAGTCATTTTATTATGATACCTTAGAGCAGCGCATATAAATGATTTGTTCAATAAAATTTACATTTCTATTTTGAAAATTTTGCTAAATGTGTAGTAATAAGAAGTACAATTTTTTGAACCAGAATTTCCGGTAAACCGTTACCATGTGAATTGTTTGATGCCACATAAATGGTTTAAATACCGTATACTTTCGTTTTATTAATTAGATTTGTTTGTCACTGTTTAGCCTTTCATTATTATTCACCAAAGTCATTATTATTCAGTCTTATATTATTATTCATTATTATTTACCAAAATTTTTTCTCCGCCTAAGGATTTAAATCTGTGACAATGTGGTAAAGCATTTATCTAAGCTATTCTTTACGGTGGTTTGCGTGTAGGCCAATATTGTAATAAATAGGTCAAAAAATTATTTTTTTTTACTTTTCTATAAGTATATTTTATTCTTATAGTTGTATACTTTCAAAACAGTTCAATGTCACCATATCATTTTTGCATTTTTATCTTTTTTACAATTTTACACAATGATCTTTTTTACACTTAAGTTAAATTACTTTCCCATCGCAAGCAGTGAGTAGTAATATATTAGAAATTACACTTTTTTGACAGAAAAATAATAATAAATTTGCGTTTAAATTTGGTGTTGATCATTTAAAAGACTGTTGGCTATTTTTTTACACACCAATAAAAATAGTATACAGTTTTCCAAAATAATTACCTATGGTATTTTTATTCTTTAATTATTTTTAGTAAATAAAGATTAACGGCACTATTCGGATAATTTTTCTTCGCTTCTAAAAACTTTCTACACAGCTGAGGCTTTAAGTAATGTATTTGCCTTTTTTAGTAACTTGAAATTTTTAGGTTTATCCAAAAAGAGTTATTATCCTTATAAGTAGTGCAATTACACATAACTCTCAAATTACTAATTCATAACATTCAATATTTGCTACAATCATAATCATATTTATCGAAAATAGTAACTAATATTTTCTTAATATAATCTACCTACTATCTAATAATACCTTCTATCTACCTACTATCTAATAATATAACCTACTATATTATAATATAATATTATAATATAGTAGGTTATTTTTATAACCATTTTTGTTAATCTAAACTTCACAGCTATTACAGTTCACTTTTCAGTTTATACTACACATACACGTCGTGGAGAAAATTGTGTACTTAATAATATTATTTTATTTCCTTAAATATTTTTTAAACATCCCATTGACCTTACATTTTTCAATTAATCAGAACAGAGTAAGGGTTCAACCCACTCAAAGAAAGGCTACTTCTACACAGCATTATTTGACATTAAAAATAGTCATGTTTGTCGCTGTCAACTTTTGATAATGAAAATTTTATCCCATTCTTATAATTTTGATGATAATTTGGCACTATTCGCATACTTAACACATACAATTCAATTTTTTTTTAAAATTTTCTACTTCAAAATTATTTTTAATTGCAGAAAATCATTTCAAAACAATAAATATAAGCAAGTTATTTCTAATAGGCTTCAAAATACTAATTTGGCATTGCTATTCCAACGTTTAACTTTGCTAGTTTACCTAAGTACATTTGACATAAAATACCAAAAATGGACGTGCATCGAAATTTCAGTATAGTTATTTTTTAAGAAAATAGAGCTACAAACTATCAAAAGCTGCATATAGCAAGATTCAACGCTAAGTTGAAATCGTATGAAAACAATTCATTTTTACACACTCTGTTCGAAAGAGTTAATGTTCCACTGTCAACAGTGACCCATTCCATGCTTCAAACAATTAATGTGCCAAATTTTATTGCAATCGGGTTTAGGGGGTCATACGAGACAGGCGGACAAATAAGCAGACAGACATTTAGTTTTATGTATACAAATGAAAATAAAAATCTATGGAATATAAGTAAATAAGTTAATTCGAAAGAGGTAATAGAATTATATGAAAATATGATTAATGTAATTGGCAAAAGGTTTTTGAAAAAAGAAGTGGTTTTCATATTATGCACGAGGGAGTATATTAGTATGTGAAAAAGGACAAACGTGGGCGACGATAAAAAAATATTCTAGATAAATCTTACCGAGATTCATAGGCAATCTCTTTCCTGACGCTATTGGATTGTGTTGAAGATCGCCAATAAACCATATTGTTACTAATACAAGGTTCTTACTAAGGAAATGAGAGACTGTATTATATTATTTCAAGAACATATTACTTTTCGGTTTATTTGTTTGTTACGTGTCAGTGAATATTCGTTGTTTCAATTATTTTTCGTTTGTTATGTTTAATATATTCATTATCAAAGAAATTTTTTTTTACTCTAATTTAAAAGAAAAACCGGGTATGCGGTATTTGCAATCTTTAAAACCAAATTCTCCACTATATTTATGCTGAAAATCATAAACACCTACATTTAATTTTTAGAATGATCTATAAAACTAAAGTTCTGTATCAAGCGTTAAGAATTATTTTTTTTATTATGAAAGAGGAATTTTTGTTTACTAATACTTTAAATTTCCTTAAACTATACTGCTTATATTTTTTAAACTATCTCCCTGATTTGTTTAGTATTGATGTTGATGTATTTATAAAGTACGATATTTTGATTTCTTTTGTACTAATTTATTGAGCTTTTGAGGGAAAAAATATTTTTAATGAACTATTTGACCAACATTTTTAAAAATATTATCCTGTTTTGTTTAGTATTGATATTAATGTATTTAGAATACATGATGTTCCAAATTCTTATGTGATTATTTTTTCAGCTTTTCTAGAAAACTTTAACTGACTAAAATTTACTCTCTTTTGTCCGTAAAATTATTACCTAATTTTATTAATAAAGCCAACCATATTTTGGTATTAATTATTAGTTTAAGACAAAAAAGAAACTATAGAATTATTGAAACTATAAAAAAACTATAAAATTACAATTACAATTAAATTTCAATCTAAGTTCAACGATTCCATACAAAATATAACGTTAATGAGTTAGATTTATTCTATATATTATTTTTAAAAAAATATTTAAATGAAACTAATCTGTCAATGTCGTTTGAAACTTCATACTAAATAATATCAGCAAGGTGGTGTAACTGCTAAAGTATCAGACCTGTTTCATAGAACTCATGCCTAATCCTCAAAATAAAATTCCTTCTTTATAATATTTTTCTATAAATTTTTACAATTAGTTCTAGCATTGATTCCAACGAAATTATTTTTAAAAGAACTTTTTCTAATTTTTGATCCTTTGTTATAGACAATCAAATCATAGAAATAAAATTACTTATTATAATATTTTTTTAAAATAAATTTTAAATATCAGTTCCAGAATCCATGGAAAATCCCAACAACAAAATAATTTTCAATACAATTTTTAAATAGATTTTAATATTTAATTCTAACTTTTATAGAAAAATTAATTCTAATGATAAGGCAGAAATTTTTTTGAAATAAGCCACACAAATATTATAATTTTTTTTTATATGATTTGGTTCTTTTTACCCTTTAATAAAAGTTTACTTTTTCTATACTTAGCATAATTTTAATAAAATGCAATTGTTCTTCCAAAAAACATGCAAATTAGACGAAAAAAAATCAAACCATTTATTTTACAATTCAGTATTATAAGGAAAAAAAGTTCAATATGAATTCGTCTATAAAAATAATTGAATCGATATATTGAATGATTTTCTCTAAGTCTATAAGAATACATATAATACCCAGTATATATTTTATTAGGTATCATATGAAATATTTTTAGATATTTAGAGACGTTTTCTTAACGAATTAGCAAAAATTATCGAATTTAAAATAAATTTCTTTTAAGCAGCCATTTCCTCAATATTTTTTATAATATCAACATATATTAAAAAATAATTATAACGTGAATGTGGATTAAATATATGAATAGTATCAAGAATCATGAAGTTCTGAATATCTCGAAATTAAAACTGATTTTCATTTACTGTTTTCTATACTGTTCTTGATGCACTAATTAGAATACTTGATACACTAATTAGAACTTGATACACTAATTAGAACAGTCGAGAAAAGTTAAAATTATAAATAAATTTTAAATAGTTAAAAAAATCAATTGTCTCGTAAACTTTTAAAACTAAATTTAATTTTAAAAATTTACAAGACATTTAATTTTCTTAACTATTTAAATTTTAAAATTTACTTATAATTTTAACTTTTCTCTACTGCTCGTGATACACTATTCAAAGTTTTGAAAATTACAAAATAATATAAATTTTATTTTTAACTTTGATCTTAAGAGATTCCAAGAGGTTCGTGGTATCAAGTTCACTAACATGAATAACGATATCCTTCAAAATTGTATCACAACTTTTTAACACAAGATTACTATTTATATTTTTAACAGAGAATACCTCTTAACGGATAGCAAGTGCAAATGTGAATTTCGAGTAAACATTTTACCCTCGTTAATTAAAAATAAAGGGGAAAAAATGTTCAGCACCTTATAATTTATAGAAGATTGAGAAATGGAATGTATTTAAGTTTCCTGAAAGCCTGACATACTTATGATTTTTAAGTATGCTAGGATGATCCTAATGATTTCAAAAAAATATTACTTTATTATAAGTGTTAAAATTTAGTAATATTATTATGATAACTTAGAGCATAACATGACAACAATTTATACGGTTAAATCTGAGCTACAGTTTTGTACTTTTAACATAATGTGTGGTAATAAGAACTGTTACTTTAAAAACTAGCAGCTTTGGTGAACAGTTCCCATATAAACGGAAAAAAGGACTTTATGAACGAGTTAAATACAGTACATTTTGATTTAAATACTAGAATTAAGGTAGGTTTTTTTTTTTACCAGAAATATCATTACCATTGAAGTACGATAATTTCACCAGAATTTTGTTCTCCGTGTAACTAATTTAAGAGCAATTTCTTCTTATCTACTTTTTCTTCAAATTAGATAATCTTAAAATAAATTTTATTAGTATATATAAAAACTGAATTTTTTATCTAAAGTTCAAACCTTTTAAATGACATGCTTCCATTTGTACTTTTCTGAAATCCAAGCGATATTTTTCACCCATAATAAAAATATCGTTCGAGGTGAAAATTCTGTTATCGTTGTTTTCAATTACAATATTAATTTATCCAAAATTAATCTATAAAATGATTTACCATACTATATGCAGAGGAAGATCTTGTTTATTGAATCAGAAAATAAAACAAATAATAAAGTTTTAAATTGTTTATACAACTAGATATATTGAACAAAAAATAAATGGCATTTGAATAATTTTTGTAATTAGAAATACATTTTATTTTATATCCGTTTTATTTTATAACCGGTGTAGAACAGCTGACTCAATTCTGAGCTTACGACAAGTAATTAGCCTTGTAATTTTGAACTTGATTCAGAAGACAAGGGGACTCCTGAATCAAGCAAAGGGACAAACTTAAATTTTTGGCTTATTTTTTTTATGGAACTAAACTATAATTGCGTTACCTAAAGCCGAAAATCACGAAAACCTCTCATGGTCAGCCTGACGACAAAGTGATTTTAACCCAAGATCCGTCTAACACTGAGGATATTTCTATGTCAGTACTGTGGTTGTTGCGAACTGGGAGCAGAATTTGATTATACCAGCCAAAGATAGGATTGAACCTAGGTCAGTGGAAGGTGAGATCTCTATCGCCTAAGCCACCGTGGCTGAAACGATGAATTTTGTAAACAAATCGCTTACCATGCGCAAACAATTTGAAAAAAAAAATTCAGCTATTTAAGTTTATATTATAATATGTTGTCTCACCCAGTCATATGGACAATAAACTTTTTGTTTTCAGTTTACCATATTATACTTAATTCAAAAATTTTATCATATATTTGTTCAATTTATCAATAGTTGAAAGTTAGTTCAATTGGTAGTTTATCGTTAATTGAAATATTCATTTTAAATGTTTTTCGTTAGACGAGTAATTTACTCCTTTAGTTGAAAATGAATATAATTATGTGTTTAAAAGATGGCTGCAAAAAGTATTGAATATTTTTTTTTGAATAAAACATTACTTATTTGAAAATTTATGTTATTATAATATTAATTTCTGAAATTTTTACCTTTCGAGTAATAGTGATATATTTTTTTTATACGCATAATTACTATTTAGTGTTTGGGTTTCTTTCCGTTCAGGTTCTTTTTGTTCGATTATCAATTGTTAGAATTCATACCATTTGTTATTCTATTTTAAATTTTTTTAAAAAAAGTAAAGATTTTTTTTTTATTAGACGAGATTTTTCTTCTTTTAACTGAAAATAAGCATAATTTTATAATCAATACTCTTAAAATTTATAATATTTTTGTTATAATAAAACATTCCTTATTTTAAAATTTATGTACAAAAGTATTAATTTTCGAATTGTCTACCTTTCGAGTAATAGGCACTTGTAATCCAAAACAGAAGGAACAATGAGAAAGAACAATCCATGGCTTATCTAACGCACTATAAATCCGCGGATGACAAACTTTGAAAACGTCCGCACTCTCTGATATCGGAGCGCCATTTGAATTGGAAGGACTTTGAAAAAGATGCTTTGTGGCGCCCTCTATCTCTGGCCGCATGCGTGCAATCACTAGGCCCATTCACTCAAAATAAGGACAGAGAATAGCTTGCATGTGAGGAGGAGAAAGCCACAGTTAAGGTGAAGGGAAAAAGTAAACAAAACAATTCCCATTTTTTTTTTCTCTCTCTCTCTCCAATCTTTTGAAGTTTCTCTTTGATCCGCTGCTAGTTTCTCATTGAAATCTTTTTCGAGAAATATTTTGTATCATTTTGACGGAATTATTAATGGTATATATTAGCATACATTTGAATAAGTTTCTAGTCTTCGCGACTTCATGATGCTGATGAGAGTAGTTCGGTTTTCTTTGGTTCCATGATTCTGCAATATAATTATATCTCATACCTTTCTTTTTTTCTTCAAATATTATAAATATATATATATATATATATATATATATATATTTACATATATACGTATAAGGGGTTCGAATTTTAATTATACTGTCATTACTTCATTACTTATTCAGGAGAATATTCATAAGAATTTCGAATGAGAGATTCTTTAATTAATTTAAAGAATTTTTTTAAAATAATTAGATAATTACTCATTGAATTATATCATTACCAAAACAATGAAATCTATTATGTAAAATATTTAAAAAATTATTTATATATATATATATATATATATATATATATATATATATATATATATATATATATACATATATATATATATATATATATATATATATATATATATATATATATATATATATATATATATATATATATATATATATATATATATACTTGTTCTTAGCTTATATTAGGCAAAAATAAACAAAATTAAATGTAATAATAACGAATTCGTAAAAAAATTTTTTTTAAAAACAAAATTTTATTTTTAATTCAGAACATTAAAATAATTTATTTTTCTTTAAGAATTTTGACGAAACGCTTAAGTACTAAATACATGTGTTTATATATAATGGAATATAAATATAGTTTTTTTAAAAAAAAAACTTTTTATCACCAAAACTTTCGAAAAGTAAAAATTTTATGATTAGGTTCATATGTTATCAAATATTTCTACAATTTAAAAATTAAAAATATTTATAAAAATGTTTGAAATATTAAAGTGTATACAATACTTAATGAATAGCTGCTATAATTGTAAAATAATTCTTTGAATGAATTAAATATTCTTTAATTGCTATTTTTTTCGATTATATTAAAGATCTATTAAAGATTGATTATTTAAAAAATATCTATTGTTTGCTTTCATTACAATTATTTTTTAATATTTATTTTTTCTCTTCATATTTTCATCGTATTTTAGTGAATACTGAAGCAAATAGTACATTATGTGCAACTAAGCGAATGTTCGCTGTAAAAAATTATGTAAAATTATGTTCGCTGTAAAAGAGTGCAGTCACTCAGAATACCGATACTTTTAACCATAAAACCCATTTTTACCAAAACATGCTACTGTTACTCTGTAATTTTATAGTAATAATTACCGTAAAGTCACTGATTCACATTAATTAGATAAATATGACTGTAAAAATTACGGTATAATAACGGTATAATTACGGTAAAATAACTGTAAAAATACGGTTTACGATCAAATTTAATTTTACAGACAGGAATAGACCCAAACTGTCTATTCCTGTACTATGTATGGAAAATTTATCCGGAATTTTTTACATTATATAGTGTGAAACGAAATTGAGAATAATGCTCAAACACAAATGTAAAACTGTCTTCACCGCATTGTTGACTTATGCTTTGCTAAGAAAGCATAAACCTTCGGAAGCTAGATTAAGGGGAAGAAAAAGACGCGCTTTTGTATTGCGGTGAAATTCGCTAGGAGATGAATATTCGACTTCGAGTTAGAACTCTTTGACTAAAAATAGTTTTGCGGTGTTTGCTTGTTTACGATGACTTTAAACAAGTTTCATTTCTAAATGTAAATAATTTACCGCAAAACTTTCTACGGTGATTTTAAATTATTATTTGCGTATCTAGGATAAAATGCTATTACTAAATTTGTATTATTCTTAATTTTTGTTTCTTATTTGTTTGTGGGACTTGAATATTTGTTTTATTGGTTATAATAATGTGAAATATAAATTAATCAGATAACGTTAAGTAGTTGAAGTATGATAGAGGAAAAAGATTGCATTTCTTATTTTTTGGCATAGTAGCATTTTTCTTTAAATGTAGGCATAGCAAAAAGTAACCGAGTTTATAGTTTTGTGTATTAATTTATTTTTTAGAAGATACATTTTTTGTTGTTTTTTCTTTATACACTGTTCTACAATAATGAAAGAGACACTTTCAGTTTTTGATATTTTTTTAACTTCGCAAGAAATACTAAGAAGACTATTGTGAAACTTTAGAAACGCAATTTCTGCGATTTTTCATACTTAAAACATTCAGAGGTTTAAAGACAGACAAAATATTACACACGAAAACAAGTATTTTTGAACGCTTTATACTAGAAAGCCCAGCAATAAACGTGTAACTAGTACCGATTACTTTGGTTACAATTTGGAATAACTGCTAAGCATTTCGCAAATCTAGCTTAAATTTTTATGGAAATATGAACATTTTTATAAAGAAAAATTTGTCTTATATTTTTGCTATAAATGTATTCAGCAAAATAAAATGAAAGTTTTGGAGCAACTCAAAATTAAATCCAAATTTATTGTTTTAAAATTTAAAAAAAAATATTGAAGAATGCTCAAGATATGAGTATTTATAGTAGTTCTTTTATACTGAGCAAGCATGGGAAAAAATTTGAAATTATATTTTCGGAACTTTGTAGGGAATCGTATATGACAACTAAATTTGATTTAAACATCTTAAAAACATGCAAAGTTTCAAGAAATTTTCGAAGCAGTTTCTGTACTTTTTAAAAATAGCTCAAAATGATTAGGGGTCTTCCACAAATATTATTAAGCATTATTGCAAATTACACTGCCTTATATTAACCTCACAGTTAGAACATCATTAAATGTGTAGAAAATCATTTATCGTTTTGAGCTTACTTTTAAAAAGTACAAAAACTGCTAAAAATTGCTTGAAATCTTTTAAAAGGGGACCCCAACCTGAATATTTCAAAAATTTTAGAAAAATTTTATTGCATTTTTAGACAAAAAAAATTTTTTTTGTCTAAAAATTTTCTTATTTACTAACATATATAAGCTAGATATACGAAATTTTATGAAGTTATTGCAAATACAAACGAAAATAGTCTACACAAGTTGCAATTTTTGTAACTTTATTTTCTGGTATAGGGTGTTCAAAAATATTTTTTTCTTTCGTAATTTATTTCTGATCTCTGAAACCTCTGAAAGCTGTAAAGTATAGTATAGAAAGTCGCATGAAATAAACTATTTTAGAATTATAAAATAGCCCTCTAAATATTGAAATACTCATCAATATATTAAATGTATTAGACGATATTGTGGAAAGTAAGCTATATAAATATAATGCCAATAAGAAAGTGTTTTTTTTCGAATGGCAGGCACTGAACTTTATTCGTTTCGGCTTAGAACAGGGGTCGGCAACCTGTTTGTCCTTAAGGGCGCAATACTAAATTTGAAAATCACCGAGGGCGCATATTTTACAGATAATCATGCACAATCCTAAACTCAACTGACTACTTGCTGTATATCGCCGTTTGACAAGAGTTAAGTAAATCACTCTGGCTATCATACATTTACATTAGTCCAGCGAGGGCGCATTAAAAATCGATCAAGGGCGCCATGGCGCCCGCGGGCGCCGCGTTGTCTACCCCTGCCTTAGAAGATGCCAGAGTTGTTACTCATTTTGCGTTACCCAGTGGGCACCTGTGAACCAAAGTCACGGAGACGAGTAACATTGCCCACGCCACACTGCCACAAACCCGTTCATAGGGTGGGCTACATTCACTCATCACGCACAACAGAGGACAACACAAGAGTGAGAATAGTCTACCATTCCCATTCCCAGAGCGGGATTCGAACCCGCAGCCATTGGCTTCTCAGTCAGGCGCGCTAACCGCTCGGTCACCTGGCCGGCATAAGAAAGTGTAATATTAATCTAAAAAACTTATTTAAAGTAAAGCATTCCTGTAAACAAAATGTGTGAGTAGCTCTTTGCGACTACTTCATTAAGTGTTTCCGTTTCACAAAATCGACTCACTGAACTAATTAATTTCACAATCTGTCCAAAATGCACCATAAAATCAAATAATTTCGTAAACAAACCTATTTAACTAAACTAAAATAGAAATTTATCTGATTTAATAATAATTCAAATTCTATTTTAATAAATTCATTATTTTAATTTATAACTAGTTTTATAATGACAACTCGAAATATTTTGTATGTTTTTAATAAGAAGTGTATATGTTTTTTATGAGTAGTTTTCAGAAAATAATTCTTTTCTGTAACTCTAAAAATTCAATGTAGTAGCTAATTTGAATTACTATTAAAACATGTTGACTCTATCAAGATATGTAAAAGCGCAGAAGTATAAGTAAAAGTATTCATGCTGAATTAACTTAATTTTCTTTGCAACAAATGATGTTATCCCTGGTATATACGAAGCTAATCTAGCTTGTGATTTATCTATGCGACATGATCAATAGATAAACCATTGATGCGCTTGGAATGAGTTTTTTACAAGCACCCTGAGGAAAACGCCACTTATACATACAAACGAATTTATCTCACTCCGTTATTTTAGAGATACATATTTTCAATATTTCTTTGTCATGTTAAACATCATTCATTAGAAAATAGGATTGTATTTAACTAGAAATAATATTCCTTAATAAAACTTTCTAGATGTTAAAACGATTTAAAAAGTTTGATATTGATTTAAAAGTTTAAAAAAATACAAAATATAGGGAGCTATGATTTCATTATCTTAAAATAATGTTTTTTTTTTTTTTAAAATTCCTATGAGCTGCACAATCAGTCTTCTCGATGAGCAGACCTTTTACGTTCTCCAGATGTGGTATCTAATCTTTCAGGACCACCACAATGGGTGAGATACCGTTGGCCATGTAAATTTGGATGTCTAGTTTCTGCCATACTAGATGGCGGCACCGAGACTCTATTTGGATGCTAAAGTGCACTAGGAATTTAATTTGGGAGGAAATGCCAAGAGCCAATAAGGCACTCCAGAGATCTTTTACATGCCGCATAATCATACGACATAGCCGCTGAGGATTTTCTGCATCCCGAAAATCTGTCTGGGTCGGGGATCGAACCCGCAGACTTGGGCTCAGAAGGCCGACAACAACTGCGCCACCCATCCACTCTTAAAATAATGTAGATTAGGATTTTTATACCGGAATTCTGAAGCGAGATAGGCATGAAACTTTCAAAAAAAAGTTGCTATGTTATTACCCCCCTTAGGCATTTTTAACTAAATTTTAATTGTTAAAACTCCTAACTTTTCATAATTTTCTTTTTAAGTGACAGAATGAGAAATACAAAAAAAAATTAATTTTTCAGTTGGACAATTTTTGAATGCCCCTCAACCGCTTTGAAATTTCAATCTTTTCTAGATTTTGTCGCAAAATCTTATATTTTTGCTAAACGTAGAATAATATTAAATTACCTGGTCTCTATAAGGTTTTGTTTTATTATCTTTAATTTGGAATAAAAGAATCGTTGCATTCAGAATATTTTTAAATACCCAACACCTGTTTGGAAAATTAAAACTCTGTTTCTTAATGTATACTTAGCACTGTCAAACGTTTATCTACCAAAACTGAGCAGAATAAAAAAATAATAAAATTAAGAAAAAATAAATACACAAGCTTTCAATGTTTTCAACTTTATTACAAGCTTTAGTTATAAATTTTAAGGCTTTATAGCTTTATAAAGTAATTACCTCTTTTATTTTCACCCTAATATGTCTGTCTCTTTTTTCCTGGCTTCAAACTCTAACCAATGCTTCAGTAACAATTTTTTAAACCAGCTGGGATGTGAAAAACCTGCAGTAAGTGGAAGTCTTTCTAGCCACCTGCAAATCTTTCTAGGTTAAATTTGGTAACTCAACCATGATATTTTAAAGCATGACATAAGAAGCATCGATTCAGTTTCCAGTTCTGTATTTTTTACTAATTCGTGGTAAATTGAACTATAATTTTGAAAACCGTAATTTCCGATAAACCTTTACCAAATGAAAGGAAAAACTATCGAATGAATGGTTGAAATATCGTATATTTTTTTAAACCAAAATATGATTGTTTTTACCAGAAATGTCATTACCATACAGAACAGTAACTTTACCAGAATTTTATTATCCAAGTAGGATTATCTTTAAAATTTATGTTCTGACGTATTTGCTATTATTATTTATCCTACACAGCAGCATATTTTCAGTAACCGCAAAGTACACAATTCTGGATCTAATTACTTTGTATAGTACCAGCACTTTGGGAGAACTTTCATCCATAAAAATCATTTTACCACACAATCCATTTTTGCTGTAAAATATCATACCATACTTTTTTACTGTAATATTTATTTAATTAAAGTAACTCCATTATTTTATGGTATTTATTACTGTAAAAATTACGGTAAATTAGGCTTTTTTTGTTCTGTAGCATATTCTCGTAAAAAAAGGATTCTACGGTAAAAAGTACCGACGCTATTAAAAAAAAGTACCTTTACCGTAATTTGGCATGGATATTTTTGCAGTGTACACGATAAGCCGGGTAACTGGATTAATAAAAAATCTTAAATCTTCGAACAAATACCTTGAAGAACTGATCAAGTGCTGCAAATCTTCAGATTCTTGAGTAAAGCTTGACCTGGTCTTGCTTATGAATCATACAACGAAGCTCACATTCATTACACATTCGATGAAAGGTCTTAGTTTCTTATATAGTTCGTCATCTTGAGAAGTTGAAATATGTAATTTTAATACGCGATGAGCAGTAGTAAGCTGACAAAGTGGCTAATCTTTCATCTATTGCCAAACTAGCTGTATATAGAGCCCCTGAATAAGAGAGGCAGACTCGTCCACCATTTCGGAGCAAAAACTTTCACTTATGCGGAAGAGCTACAAGATTTGGCAATTTATCGCTACAAATGACGCTAACTGTAAGATATTTTTATATAAAATAATTTACTGATGGTATTTCAGTTAGTAGATAGCAACGAGTAGAGTTTTGTGGTTGTCATGGTGATGCAAATAGTTGTAAATAGTTTAAATAGTTTTGGAATACAAATATTTCTTGAGTAATTGTAAGATTTTTTTTTGGAATGATGATGCTGTGATTTTGTTGTTGAGTTAAGAAATCTTCCCTTTCATTAAACGTAATAGAAGAGTTCTCTTAACTATTTGATTTGAAGTCCTTTGAGTTTTGTTTAAGGTAACATTTGTATTTATTTTTTGACAGTAACCTCAAATAGGATAATTCGTAAAAAAACCGTGTTTGCTTACATCGATTTACTTTGTTTTTCTGGGACTTCTTTTTAATACTTGAACAAATTCATTAAGAAATATTATTGTTATTGTTATTTAAAATAAAAAGATTATTCATTACTGGATAGAAACAGTTTATGCACATTTTTGAATCTTTAATAATTATAAAAAAAGGAGGAAATAGAGAAGAATCAGTAAATTTAAAATTGTATTAGATTTCTGCTCATCTAAAATTGACCCGGGTTTTAGACGACTTATCCATTTTAGTTCTTTTGGAGGATTTGGAATAGTATCAGGCCTTAGTTTTTGTTATCTTTTTTTCCTAGATACTTTAGGTTGAGATTGTACAAAATAAACCTGCAAGAAAATTTAAAATATTATATAATATTTTCATATTTAAACTAAATCACATTAAAAGATTCAAAATTTAAATTTTGTAAACATACTCTAATTAACTTTTTTACAACAGAAACTATTTATTTCAATAATTTAACAAAAAAAATTTTTAAAGAAAAAGGAATAGAATTTATAGATTCAGATAGATTTCAGATTTATATATTAGATTTCATACTGTAAATGTATACAAACCGTTTTAATTTTAAGCCATATCTTACCCTAAGTAACTAAAAAAAAATAATCGAGCCAGGATTAAAAACCTAACTATCTGATATATTAGTGAATCAAAATAAAATACCATCAGAAACACGCAAATATATGTTTTTAACAAAACAAAAGGGAATACTTAAAAGTGATTACAAAACTTGGCGATTCTGACGCAAGTTTTGCGAATACTTATTCAGTCAATCTTTTCCCCTTATTTATTTGATTCTATACCACATAAACACTCAAAATTCTTAAATAAATTAATTACTATTTTTTAAATGTCATATTTTAAATCAATATTTATTTAATAAATGCAATTTTCAAGGAAAATTCTTATATTCGATTCATAATTAGAACTGAATTCATGTAGCCCCGTGTTCGTTGAGGTAAGCGTGTCCTTGAGGAGGCTAGACTACCGACAATGTCAACATTCATCTATTAAGACGTACCCCAAGATATAAACTAGTTAACGTGTCTGATATACTAGTGAACTGGAATTGAACAGTTGTAATGGTAGCTATGCTACAGGCCCTGTATCGTAAGCCTACAGGGTCCTATATAGAAATTAATATTGGTCCTATGTTCAAACCAATTCGAGGACCAATATTAAAAAATCCTGATACCCTAATAGTGGCCCTATATTGTAAACGTATAAGAGTCCTACATAGAAATAAATATTTGTCCGGAATATAAAGAAGTTCTAAGACCTATTATTACAAGACTTACACAATCTCGGTCAGATATCGAAAGTCATTCTAAGACCGTTGTCTAGAAATATATAAGATCATTACAGGCTTGTTATTAAGATCCAGTTTTGTATTCACATCTATTAAACCTGGAAAGACTTGAATTATTTAAATAATATCTATTCCTATATAGAAATTAATATTGGTCCTATGTTCAAAACCATTCGAGAACCAAAATTAAAAAATCCTGATACCCTAATAATGGCCCGATATTGTAAACGTATAAAGGTCCTACATAGAAATAAATATTTGTCCGGAATATAAAGAAGTTCTAGGACCTATAATTACAAAACTTATACATTTTCGGTCAGATATCGAAAACCATTCTAAGACCATTGTCTAGAAATATATAAGACCATTACAGGCTTGTTATTAAGATCCAGTTTTGTATTCACATCTATTAAACCTGGAAAGACTTGAATTATTTTAATAATATCTATTGCTACATAAGTAATTTACAATAAAAACAAACCTACCTATAACAGATTTTTCTTTTTTGCCCATAAGACATTTTTGTTTATTTAAGAATAGTCCAAGTACAATATAAACATTAACTTTTTGAAAAGAAATATTTTTCTTTGTTTGTCTATTGAACTGATAGTTCATATAACATTTTAGTAAAACTGTACGGGATTAAAAGAAAATTTTTGCTTAGGATTATTTATTTTGATCAGGATTATTTAGTATTAAATAGGAAAATGACTGTGTAAATGATATTTGTCTTAAAATTCTCAGCTGATCCAAATATCTTGAAATTAATTAATAGAAAGAATTAAACACACATGTTTGAAAAAGAAAAAATTGCTTTTATTCGTTATACGGCTTTTGAGGGTAATACAGTGCGATTTGTCGTAGAAAACTAGCAAAGTAAGAAGTCTTAATAATGTATTTTTGATATTGCAGGATGTTAAAAAATAGATTACTTAAGCTACACTTGAACTATCGGCTCCATTAAGAGTTGGCTTAGAAGACACAATGCGCAAACCAATTAATATAATGTCCAACAGAGTACACCTACGTGCTCATTATATTCATTAATTTTTATGAGTAGATTTTTGGGACTTTTAGAGTTTCTATTTTATTGTATAAAATAACATCTAAGAAGTTCTACGACATGCTGTTTATATAGTGCAATTTTTTACTTACACATAGTAAATTTACGATCCGTTGTTTGCATTTTTCTCTATATTTGTATTATCCTTTTCGCAAAAAAATCTATTTAATTTGTTCTTAAAAAACTCTAAATTTCTTGTCCTTGAGTCAAGCTTCCGATGAGAAGAAAATATTTTATAACATCTCCCTGCACTGTAAAAAAAATCCTGAAACGTCTCTGAATATGTGGGATAGCTACGGTGCATGTAGTTTTCGGAAACTTTTCTGAATATTTCGGAAACCTCAATCTGTAATATTCAGGAACATTTCGTAGCACTTCAGGAATGTTTTGAATCATTTCTAGCAATTTCGCATTTTTTTAATAACATGAAGCGTTTCCTAATATTTCGAAAACTTTTAGGCACCTTTAACTAAATCGTGTTTACAATTTTCAACATTCAAAAGTGATTGCAGTGCATCATATTTCTTTTATGATCATTTCAGCTTTCTCCGTTTCAAACGATTAAAAATCAACCAAAACAAGAATAAATAAATACAATTATCATGGATAAAAATTAATGCTTGTCGTTTAATTTAACGACTGTAAAAAAGCAAAGGCAACGTTTATAAGGGATGCGTTATAATTACGTTAGAAGTTTTTCATATAAGAGTTCTATAACAAAAAGCTATATAACAAAAATATTCATTAATAATACACTTCAAGAGATCAAGTGATTTTAACGGCAAGCCCCAACTATAATAATACATTATAACTCGTCGATGAATAAAAAAACAGACTATTTCACTTTCACAGACATTGTGCAGTGTTTAAATATTTTAAGAATTCGGCATTTTTTTTTTTTTTTAGTTTAAATTTAGGGATTTAAGGCAAAAAAATAAATTTTTAAAAGGGAAGGGTTTTCAAAATAGAGCTGTGTCCACCCATAGTATAAAAATTTAGATCAAAGCTTAAATTTAGATCAAATCATAAATTCAAAACTAGTGTAAGATATTATAGAAGTCATCAGATAGTTTGTTTTTGCCTCTTATTCAGAAGTTTGTTATTCGTTTTGTTTCTTATTCATTTGAGAGGTTGGGCGTTTAAAACTCCAAAACTTTTCATATTTATACTTATTTAGTATTCTATGTCAAAAATGAAGTAAAAAAAAAATTAAGAAAAAGGTTAAAAGTTAAAATGTAAATGAAAAAAGAAAACGCTACCGAATTGAAACGAATCACTACTGAGGAAGACGGGACTGACATTATCAAAGTTAGTTTAATTGTCTGAAGAAAAAGAAGATAGTTAGAAGAGAATAATGCAACCAAGCATCAACAAGCCTTCATCTCACTATTAATATTTTTCCCCAAATTCCTCATAAGTGATTTGGCAGTATTCGGGGAACATGTCCCGTAATAATAATTGTTATAATCATTTCGTACAATCTATAGTGTACGGAAAAAAACGCATAATTAATAAAATTACTTGATGACAACAAGTACGATTTGAACAAGCAATTTTTCAAAAACAATTGCTTACGGCGTTGAATAATTTTCTTTCATTTAATTAGCCAAAAGGGATTCTTAAATAACGTTAAAAATATATTGTGGAACGAAGGAATTATTAAGGAATTATTAAGGAAACGAATTATTATTAAGGAAACGAATTATTATTAAGGAAACGAAAGAAATAAAAATAAAAATATGACCACCGAAGCCGACGTATTCAGGAGGAACCGGCCCCGGTAGCCATAAAACAAAATCTTTTCTATTGAGGGAGAAGCAAATGTCTAAAGTAACTCCCTCAGTACCCCTCAAACAAAATCATCAGAAATCAGCTGTTTGATCTGGTTAAAGTGAGTTCTTATTTTCTGATGATTTCGTTTGAGTTTCTTTTCTAAATTGGTTCTTTGTATTTCATGTTTTTTTCCTGCACTTCTATACAGAACCTTCGGGGTACTGAGGGAGTTACTTCAGGCATTTGCTTCTCCCTCAATAGAAAAGGTTTTGTTTTATGGCTACCGGGGCCGGTAACCCACGAAGACGTCGGCTTCGGTGGTCATATTTTTATTTTTATTTCCTTCGTTTCCTTTATTGCTACATTTATCCTTTTTTTTGGAAATTTCTGGTGCTTTTAAGCGCGTTTTCTTCAAAGAAGCTATATTTATTTAGAATTTTGAAAATTTTTTGTCTTCTTTTAGTATAAAAATGCTTAATATATTTTCTGCCGAAAGCTATAATCCAACAGCAACAGTACGGATAACCTTAACCATATAACTAATAGCAACAAATAACGATAGTATTTATACCATTTTTATAATATTTATAATAAGTTTCACCTAAACTTTTCATAATTTTAATAGAAAATATGTCTTTACAAACATAATTACCCATTGGAGTCAGCATTGATTTCCTTCCTTCAACCCTGATTATCAATTGTGATTGGAAGACATTTAAACAATGTTTGATTTAAACTGGCGTAGACTTTACTCGCCTTCAATGCAATGTATTGAAATGTGCGTCTGGTTTAATTAACATTTTCTCGTCTTGAGAGTTCAATTGATTGAATTTCTCATTGATTATTCTAGAAACGTAAAGTCGGCCCTAACACAAACAAATCTGCATTTTGGAACTATGCAAACAATACAACTTAAATTTAAACTTTGTTGCAAACTTGTGTTTACCAAATGAAAGCGTAAATAGCATTAAAATATAAATAACAGGAATGAATGATACAGTTAGATCCTTTATTATAAAAGCACAACAACGATATGCTTTACTATACTTTATTTTCGTCTGAGTAATGTATAATTAGTTTAATATACAGTGTGTTCCTAATTTATTTCTCTTAATGTATATATTGAGAATCCTTGCAGCGCCGAGAAAAAATGTATAGTCAAAACTACTAGAATATGATACAATTTACCATTTTTATGGCTCTATGGGAAGACTATCGTACTTATTTCATCCAAATGTACAGACCTTCAGCTTAAAACAGACAAATTCAACAAATATTCAAATAGTGTAGGTTTATTCATAAACAAGAAGAAAACTAAAGTAATGAGAATAAATCAAAAGAAAAATGACAAAATTAAAATCGAAAATCACGAAATAGATGACATAGAGTCATTTAGCTATTTAGGTTCTATTGTAGATAAAAAAAAAAAGGTGGAACTAGTGAAGATATTAGACAGAGAATAATCAAAGCGAGAACATGTTTTAAGGGATTACATAAATTTTGGAGAGAGTCAAATATTGAAATAAAGACAAAAATAGTTGTTTACAAAGCTATTGTTAGAGCAGTACTATTATATGGCACAGAAACCTGGAAACAGCCTAAGATCGAAGTACAGAAATTATAAACCCTTCAAAACAAATGTTTAAGAATTATTTTAAATTTTTCTGGCCTTACAAAGTATCAAGTCAAAATCTATTAAAGAAAGCTAAAATAAAAACAATAGAAGATGAAATTAAAAAGCGAAGATGGAGCTGGCTCGGACATATCCCTAGAATGCCCAAAGAAAAAATTACACCTGTTGCGCTTACATGGGCCCCTGATGGTAAAAGAACAAGAGGAAGACCCAGACTTACCATCCAGCGCATGTTTTTGGGCGAATTAAAAGAATGTAGAATGTCTGGCTGGGAGGAAGCAAGATCTATTGCTAGGGACAGGAGGCGTTGGAGGGATATGCTAGAGATCTTAAGTGCCCAAAGGCACGTAGAGGATAAGTAAGTAAGTAAGTATGGGAAGACTAAATAGCTCAGTTATTTTCACCTAATCACTCTTTGAGGATTATGGTAAAATTAATTATAAAATGTAGTTCCATAATATGTGATTAAATTTGTTAAATGCGGTAAAAAAGTTGATTAGCTTTAGTATTTAAATTTACTTTTGAGTTTTGCATTTTCTACTAAATGCTTTTTAATAGAAACTATAATTGCGAAAACCGGGAATCTGGTAAACGGTTAAGATAGGAAAGAACATAATCATGTAAATGGTTTAAATATAACATCTTTTGGATTTATTTACCAGAATTATGGTTTTTTTTAGCAAAAATATCCTTACCATACAGTTCGGTAATTTTACCAGAAATTCCCTCACTGTTTGAAAACGAAGCAAAACAGTAAGTCCATTGGGCATCACATATGAATGGTTAAACCATGATAAGACATTAATAATATCAGAGTGTGATAAATCTCTATTTAAAAAGTACGACTAAGTATATCAAAATATCAAACTGGTTGATTGCCCAATGAAGATCAAAAGTTGTTCGATCAATCGTCTCTTAGCTCTTTTTATTTTCCTTCGACGATTAAACATATTTCAATATTTTTAATCAATTCTCTTTTTGTTTTCAAACCACCGAGTTTTTTTGTTTCAGTCATCGAGTTAAAAACATTTTTGATTTTCTTGCTTAATCATTAAGCAGAAAATTTAAATGCGTACTTCTTTATTTTTATTTTAAAGAGGTTTTAAAATGTTTGTAAAAGGTCTAGAAGTTTTTAAGGGCAAGAAATATCAGAAACAAACAGATTTCTTGTTTTTTATAGTGTAAACATTGATGAAGAAATGTTAATTGAGGAAATTTCTCTTCATTTTGGCAATGGTTATGAAACTAACTATTTATATTATGAGGGGTAATTAAGGGTCAACCCACATAAGTTTTAAAGAAAGTCATGCATACTTCATTTTTATACATTTAAAATTGGACTTAATCTTATTAGGCAATACTTTTTGATGAAAATTTAAGAATTTAAATTCGAAAAGCCTACTTTGCAGCTCTCAACAATGAAAGTTTCATAACTGTCATTGCTTCTTTTTATAATATCTCTATATAACATAAAATCATAATGGTCTGATACCCTTTTTCATTGTTGTCGGCGCATTTTTATTGCCCGGAAAATCACGCGGTAGAATCCAGTTTTCCCCCATTCATTTCCATATTGTTTAGGTTGTCATCAGCATAAAATTAACAAGAGTCGTAAAGGTATTGTTTTCCTTTAAATATTTTTATATCCCTAATTTAAAGTTATTTTTCAGTACTGCTATTATTAGCGAAAATTTTAAATTATGGTAGAGAACTCATCAAATTTACTTGAACAATATAATGTATTAAGAATATAAAGGTTATTTGAAAAAAATGATAGTTAAGAAATCACTTCTGTTCACCAAGAGATCTAAATGTTTATAGATCTAATAGATAGTAATATTTGGAAGTGGGAAATAGTGGCGCAGGAGGATAAGTAAACAGAATTCCTTTTTGTACATAGATGTTAAGTGAATATTTTTAACTTTAGTAGAAAAACTGTTTTCTGCCAAGAAAAACAATTATTGCGAAGCAATCATTGGGGTTAGTGAGCGGTAGCGAACAGGGGGCTTTGGCCCCTAGTAAATAAACAAAACATATAAATATTGATGAGTTATTAACTACGATTTAAATGTAAGACTTCAACTATATATTAAAAGTTAAAACATTTTAATCACTTTATGTAATTTTCAATGCGTACTCGATATTCGATAATAAAAATCTATTAACTTGAAATTTGAACGGAGCAATTTCAAATAAAGAAAAAGCTTTGATATTTCTTCATAACCACAGGATTTTCAAAATTTAAATTGCGCATTTTTCAATTGTTTTTAAAAGTAGAAAACGTATAAATAATTATTTAGCTGGTAAAATTAGAATTTTCATTGTTAGGCGAAAAACATTGCAAAAAAAGAAAGTGATAGTTATTCCATACCAGGATTTTAAATTATCAAATTATTCAATTCTAAATTCCCCAAAGATTCTATGTCAATATGGCATTTTGATTCCATTAAAATTAAATCCAAATTTTGAAAATTTATTGTTTTGAAAATGAATGTTATGGTTCGTTCAGAATTTTTTGATATTTTTGTTTTAATATTCTTTCTTTATTTGCCAAAACGATAACTTTTTGAAAAATTAGTAATTCAAAGTCATAAATAATGCTACCAATTGTAAAGTTTGAGATGTGGTTACAATTTAATTATACCAAAAGTTTATTTGTTTATACAAATAATGTAATTAATTGAGATTATCTCAGTCAAAATTACAAGTCAAAATGATTGTATTTGAATTTCATATTTCACTAGAGAAACTCAAAAACGAAACATAATATACGTTACATATTTAAATTTGATTATCTTACTGTGTATAATTATTTTCGAAAATTAAAAAGTGATTTCCAATTGAAAAAAGTTATATTACATATTTTAAATATTTGACTCAAAACTTAAGAAGAAACACATAACTTTTATTAATTTCGCAATTTTGTCTCAATTTTATTACTTTATTTTTAGTTTTGTTTAAACAAATTTGTTAAAGAAATTCAAATATTATTTTTTATACTCACGTAATTGTTTTCTAAAATATTTCTTTCATTGTTTCTTTTAAATTTCGAACAGATTCAATGGTGAATTAGATGACTACACCAATAATTCTATTTCACACATATCGAAAAATTAAATAAATATGTGGTTGCTTTCAGATCTTCAAGAAGTTTATTTTTAAAAACACCGAAAAATACATTTTGTAAATATAATATTGTAAATCAGAACAAACAGAAATAATTTGTAACTTCATAATCGTAGAAAAAAATTGTAAAAAAAGAAGCATCTGAAAATGTGCATTTTGAGTACTAGAATCCTTCGAGAACTTCATTTTGTCCTTTATTTTTTAATTTCAGGATATTACAAGACAACATTAGAAGAAAAGAAACGACATTAAATGTAAAGGAGTACAAAAATTATCTTTGTCTTTAACTAACAATGCATAGACAAATGAGTTCGTAACTTCCGTAATCGTATTCCTTTTAACATTTACACTAAATATCTAATTAAAAATAGAAAATACTCACAATATTTGCCAAACGCCAAACGTATAGCCATAAACATTTAGCTAAAGACCATAAAATCGAATGTTTAAAGAAGTGCTCTCAAATACGTGAGCTAGAAGGAAAACAAAAATATTTTTTAAGGCAACAGCTGATGACGATAAACGTTACTAGTTTCTAAACTTTTTTGAATGTCATTATCAAAGCAAATGCCATATGGGCATAGATCATTACATTTCTTTCAAATAAGTTTCTGTATGAAGTTGAGGTACGAGATATGAGAGTCATTTTATTAACTTTTAAAAACGCTATGTTGTCAAATTCAGTAGTTTTGTCTGCACGGTAACTACAGATTTACCTGTAAAATGTTTAAACGAAAATTAACCGATTGCAATTATATTGACCATACTACTACAAATAATAATAACGATATTTATGCTAAAATTGTTTCAATTTTGACTGACAGAAACTAATAAACAAAACTCGAATAGTTTCTCGGGAAATTATTTATACCTTTTTTCCTGAACATTTACATGAAATACGTAATTAAAAACAAAAATAACATGCAATTTTTTCATAAACTACAAAGATTAACAATGTTAGCTTAGTTCAAATACAAACACTCTTAAATATGTGAATCATAAAAAGATTTATCATAAAAGAATAATATTCAATATTTAAAAAAGTCTATTTCAAATACGTGTCCCAAATGAAATACGAATATTAACTTTCACGGCAACAGCTGATAGCGGCAAATATTTCTAGCTTCTAAATATTTCTATATTTTACGATCAAGACAAATAAACAAAGCTGCCGTTTAGGTATGAACCATTAATTTTTCATTCATGTGAATTTCTCTGGGAAGTATCATTTACGGCGACACAGATACGTGTTATTGTATTAATTTGCCAAAAACACAATCTTGGAAAATTGAATTTCCTCGTCTCTGCGAAAACATCATTTCTGTTTAGCTGTAAAATTTTACATCAGAAAATAACTTATTTCAGAATGTTATCACCCATTAATTTCTAACACGACTACGCCGAGTAAAATCTGTAATGGGATTCGAGCGAGATCACAGTTACGAGAAAACTTTCACCGTTAATTGTACTCGTTATCGCTCAAATGTTAATGGGCTGCGTTCGATTTAAATTGCCCTTAATGCATCTTCTTCAAAACTAAAACGTTTTAAAGAGAGAAATGTAAAATATGTGAAACGAAAACTTACTAATGTACCGGAACATTTTTATGTTTTTAGAGATTTCGGTGAAATTTATATTAGACTGTAAATTAAAAGACACATTCAGAATTTTATTTTTATACCAAGTGAGAAAAACTTAATTGTTTAAAAGCATTTGCCTTAAAATGGTGTTTAGATCAGTTTATTTCTAAAATAAAAGTGATTTTTACTACGGACAAAATCCGGAGAATACAATTACGAAACGTGCCAAACTGGTTTTGCATTCTAAATATTTCAAAAGCTTTAAAATAACATTTCCTTGGATATTTGGTGAAAAGAAAAACCTTTTAGTTGTTTTTAGTCGTTTAGTCTTATCGTATTTATAATTAATCAAAAGTCATTATGTTATTAAATTTTATCTACGTGACTGATTTTGAAACTAATTTAGATGCGCAATGCTTAATTAAATTATTTTTATGCAATAAGCTTGTTCTTAAATTTATACTTGGTAGTGGCTTAAACGGAATTAGTTTTGTTTGAAAGAATAAGCATATGAATATTCGAAAGTTTGAATTAATGTATAATTGTGTATACAAAATAGTTTAAATATACTGCAAAAATATTTATTATATTATTATTAAAGTAATATGATAAAAATTATTCTGTCATATCGTTAATACTAAACTAAATGGTACATTGCTCCCTTATCACCATGATTCCTACTTTATTACTTTAATTTCATAATAAAAAATAGATTTTTAAAAAGAACTGTATAATTATAACCGAACTGAATAGTGCTACTCAGAACTATGTACACAGCATAATCGCAAATAAGAACAATTGATGGCTATAAATTAATTCCACTATTAATTATTATAATTATAATAATTAATAGTAATATAATAATTATAATAATTAATAGTAATATAATAATTATTAATAATTATAATAATTGATAATAAGTGTTAATAATTATAATAATTAATAATAATTATTAATAATTATAATAATTATTAATAATTATAATAATTATTAATAATTATTATATTTAAATAGAACTTTTAAATTCACGATATTATACGTAGAAATGCTTGGTATCTAATACAACGAAGGCATTTCTTTGTACATATGATTCTAGGCCCTCGAATATATATTTTTACAAGGGCACAAAATTAGCTTTTATAACTACTCTAAAGAAAATGTGATTCATGAATTTAATCAATTATTAAGACGAACAATATTTCTTTTGGCCTACAGCAGGTTTATGCTACAGGTTCATGCGATGTGAAAAAGCAGAAGTGAAACGAAGAAGTTTAAAAAAAAAAAATGTAAAAAATAACCATTAAAGGTGCTGAATCGTTTGAAACTTTTACGCCTTTATCTATTCCAAACTAGAAATTGTTTATGTATTAAGAAAATTGTACTTCATAGATGGGTCAGAACTAATAACGTTAAAGTAGTGATAACTCCCCTTCGTTTTAATTTGTGCCTTATCATGTCTTCTAATATAATCCTGTATTTTTTAAATATTAACAAAATACTCTTTTTATATGTGATCAACCTTTTGATTTGAGAACTTCATGCAACCAATCAACAATTATTGGCTCCCTTTCCTAATTTTAAAATGAATTAAAAGTGGAAAAGTTTCCAGTAGTTTTTATGCCCAATTAACGGAAGGACCTTTTAATATGAAATAGAAATATATTTCAGACCAACCATTTATGCAAACTGGCCACACCGGATGGTTGATGCCTCAAACAGCGTATCTACATTGTATGGGTTCAGCATCTAAGCTAAACTTTCCCATTTGCCTTGGCCAATTTGTTTTGGATGACCACCTCATTTTCCATTGTATTGATTTGAGTAGGGCGTCTTTTTCTCTATGATATTATAAAGCGAAAGGATGAATGATGAAAGAACAATTTATGCAACTGTTCTTGTCTCTTTTTCTTATCTCCTCTTCTTCTTAAGATTTTAAAGCAAAATATGGATATTCTGATCCCTAATTTTCGAAAGATATCTTACTTACTCACTCCGAGGTATAGTCCAGTTGTATCATTGCCACTCTAACCAGTCTTTTCCAAAGCAGTTAGTTTCATGCTTTTGTTTTCCAATTGCTTATTTCCAAACTCTTAAGGTCTTACTTAATACCATATATCTATCTTCAAAAGACATTAAATGATAAAATATTCTCCAAGTAAGTCATCCAGTAAAATCATTCATAAGTGAATTTTTAAGTTATATATATATTTTCCAAAACGGATAATGATAATAGTTTAAACAATGTGTTTTAATTAAAACCTCTAATTTTTTATAGTTTTGTGTTCGTTTAAAACTATGAAAGTAATTCAAACACACGAAAATCCCCTTACGCAAGACATTTATTTGAGAATTTGCTGTTAGACTCTTTAATTTCATACCATTCTAATATATAAACCCTACTAACATCTTAATTCAACGTAACGAGTACACACATGTATTTATAATATCACATCTCATGACATTTCAACCACGCCATATCCGGATATTCTTGAACTTATTTAACATCACTTGCAGCGAAATACATCCTTACTCCCACCATAGAAATATTTAGCTTTATCTGGGATAACACGTGTGCTTTGAGTAGGAGGCCATTCAGCATGCCATTAGTATGTGGATCTTGAGTTTGATGAATACCAGAAACTAGAGCTTCGTCGTGACAGCTTGCCTGCGCTTTTGTATTCATACGACGTCAGCTTATACGCTTGAAGGCACAGAAGGAATACAATGAGTTGTAATATGGTGGAACAGGCGAGAAAATCTGGCGATTCTGGGAAGTGGTTTACATTATTTGCTGGCGTAATTATTAATGTGGTGCATCGGCAAAGATTGCTTGCATAATATTGCGAGCCAAATTGGATATGAGAGAGATAGAAAATTTGAGACAATGTCTTAAGTAGGTTCATTTAGTTTCTAATTTGTGGCTGCGTGGTTGAAGGAGACGTTAAACTTTGATGATTATGTATTTATGCATTTAATTTTTCTTTGATTTATTTGATAAATAAACGATTGATGTTAAAATCAGAAATAAGACTAATTTCTTACCAAGCAGACAAACTTTATTGAAAAATAGAAAAAAGATATATATAAAATAATTAAAAATAACATATATTCATCATATATCTTGCCAAGGTGATTAAGAAGATAAATACGCAATAAATTTATAAAAATAAACGAAAATGGGGAAATGGTGAAAATTACATAATGGCGAATAAAAGAAACATTGGGCAAATTAAGAATCTCCTAATATTCATAAGCATAATGCTCACATATATTGAAACTAGTATATATACACATTCTTGTCTCTCTCTCTTTATATATATATATATATATATATATATATATATATATATATATATATATATATATATATATATATATATATATATATATATATATATATATATATATATATATATATATATATATATGGGTCATTCTCACAAAAACAGTCATTTTCATGTCCCCAGTATATTTTATGTTTGTTTTACAGCTTACGAAGAAAACAAATTCTGGGAAAGTGTCCTTCAGAATGCAAGCTAACAAAAGAATAAAAATAAAATTATCAATTTTTATTTTTTATTTATTTTAGGTAATTAAAATATACCAATATGTCATTCCCTCACTTGTCCCCACTGCTGATTTAAAAAAAGAAAAAAATTGTTTCTGAAATAAAAAATTTTTTTTTACAAATTCGTGTTATTTATTTCAGAATACTGAAATATAGAATTCAGAAAATCAATTTTAAATTTAATTTCTGATAAAAATATTAACACAGCACTATTTTAAACTTTGTCCCCAGTGTTTCGCGTCATTCCCTCACAACAATGTTCTTATCACCTGCAATCTTCTTAGAATAAAAATATTTTAATAAAAACTTCAGAAGTTAACAACTGGCATCATAGAACAAAATTGCAGTATGTTTCCATCTTCAACTTAAAGAAGCTTTGCTGTGGAATAAATTTGAATGAATCAAACCAGGTAAAATTTTTTACATTTGTCATTCCCTCATGTCATTTTTTAGAGTAAAATAAAGTACAACTTCATCGAGAAAGTGGATAATTATATGTTGCTTTCTTGTATGAATATAATTGTATGTGATTGACTTCAGAAATTAATTAGGCCTAACAGTTATTTTTAAATTTTATTGAATTCGTCATTCCCTCACTAGTGCATAAAGTGAGGGAATGACGCTAAAGTGAGGGAATGATTCAAGATGAGTATATTATTAAATTTCTTTTTGTTTAATCGTGCCAGCCAATTTTATTTCCCAAACCTGTAAAAACTATTAAATATATAAAACTAAATTATAATAAATATTAGATATACTTAGTATGTTATCATTTTCAAACTTTAGGTAGATGTAACTTAGAAAAAAACATGTATTAAAATAAAATATCATTCCCTCACTATTAGTGTCATTCCCTCACTTTTTAAATAGTGAAAATAATTAATTTACTTATTAATTAATTTGAAAAATAAATTAAAAATTTAATACATTAATTTATTAAATTAATAAATTTATTTATTAAATTAATTAATTTATTATTATTATAAATTAATTAATTATAAATTAATTATTTAAAAAATTAATTAATTTAAATATTAAGTATAATTTATAGGATATATACTTTCTTCATAATGTCATTACATATTTCTATTAATATAAAAAGTTTCAGAGCTTTTTATTCACTTTACTTTTTTGGGATTTTATGAACTGAAAAATGACAGTTTTCGTGAGAATGACCCATATATAGTGCAAAATGCCTGTTTAGCAGATAGCTGGGTAAAAAAAATATATTGCCTCCTTTCTTTTATCGGGCTGCTTGATTGAAAAAATGATGAATATTAATTATCGATATTAATTTTCAATTCATACAATAAAAGTTTAAAAGTAGAAAACGTTTTTAGAGCCTGCGCTGAAGTAGGTAACATGTTTATTAGTTTAGGGGCTAAGTAAAAAAATTTAAATTAAGAAACATTTCTTTTTTAAAAGGAGGAATTTCATAAATTTCATTCGGTTTACTTTTAAAGCTTATACTATAAAAACAGTAAAATAATTCTATTTAAAATTTGACTATGCGCAAAGAAAATTTGCGTTTAATTTAGTTTTATATTTTTTGTAAAATATATATATATATATAAACTTTTTTGAGAATTTTTAAACATTATAAAATTATTAGGATTAAATTCATTATAATGCTTAAGATTTTTTTGTCCAAGGTGATGCTTTTCTAATATCTGAAGCAGTATAATTAGGAAAACTATCTTTTAAAATAGATGATCATTAAATGATTATTCATAAATAGGACAAACTGTGGTAACTAACATACTTTAAATATAAAATAAGTGTCTTTTGATCTGTGACATCGAAAATAAACAAATAAATTGAAGATGTAAAAGCTATGTTTAAAGGTGTTCAAGTTTTCAAATAGATTTTCCTACCCTACGTACCACTCCTTCGTAGAACGTGATAGAAAGAAACTTATTTGCGGTGAAACGTTTCAGAGTGAACTCAAAAAATTCTATAGGTAGTTCAAAAGTTCGAAAATTTTACATAGAATCTTTAGTAACTCGTATTATTGTGGTTTTTAAATAGGACGAAATTATAATATTTTATTCTCTATAAATAAACTTTTATTTGTATTGCGTAGGTCTCTAATATTAACTATTAGAATGAGTAAGTAATTCATAATTTATTTGTCTTCGAATCATTTGAAAATGATAATTAATTTTCTCTTATATGTTTGGCACTGCTCTTGTATTTAGCGCACATATAAAAGTATATATTTCAACTAAACAAAAATTAAAAGCCGACATTTAAAGTGTGTTCAAAAAAAGACATAATCTTTTACGAAATATATCATTTTTTACCTAATTAATTTGAAATTTAAATTTAAAATTTAGTGACAAAACTTCTGAAATTAAATTTCAGTTAAACATAAAGTTTAATCTTCATGATAATTCTCAGTCAATGTCGCATAATAAGAGTGAAATAATAGAAATTTTGCAAGAATATTACTGAAAACAGATTTCCAAAGCATTTGCATGAACTAATATACATTATAAATGAAAAAGAAAAGAATACCCACGCACCATACCCAACTCTTCCTTCTTCGATGAATCAATTAAGAGTTATTAGGTTCCAACAAAGGCTATTTAAATTCCAGGTTGGTAACAGTTGTTTAGGTAATCAACATATCTTTCAATAACTCAGACTCTTTACGACTTTCCCGTAATTAATTCTTTTAAAGAGCAGATTCTATTGGGTTAAAATTTGTGAAAGGAAAGATTCCTTACGGTGTTATATCAAAAGATTTCTCGTTATAATATGGAGGAATTCTTAAAAAAGGGATCGAAAATTAATATAACATATTGAGTAAAAAGGCGATGGCAACACTTTCTTTGATGCTGTTGTGTTTTATCTGCAATACTCCCCCGGTTTACTGTATTTAAAGGAAAAATAGCTGAGTGTCAACTTTGTTTAGAGAGTTAGAGTTCTTTGTGTTTTCACTTGATAGGTTTTGAATTAAATATTTTGATTAAATTGTGGGTATGCAAAAATTGCAGAAAATTTTAGACTGGGTGATCCATAAGTTCTCTTTCAGATGCATTTTATTCATACAAATACAAACTAACCCCAATTTAATGATCCTGGGTTATATTAAACATTCGGTTGCAGTAAACGTTTTTAGTCCGAACTGTTATTTAACTGATGTTAATTCATCCACTTGTAGGGAACAACTAAGAAAGTTGTAGTTCGTCTATAGTGGACTGAGATCGTTTTTACAGAATTCAAAAGTGTATAATTATGACAATGAAAAATGGGGTAATGCACATTATAAGGGTGTTTAAAATGAGTTATTTCGCTGAAATAATATTGATAATGCGAGTGTTTCTAAAAGTAAGAACATGGGAGAGCACAGAAATATGAACTATTAAATGTCTTCTATTATATATTGACTATTAAATGTCTTTCTTCAAAAATAATGGAAGTAATCGATAAATATAATAACGAAAATGAAGAAAAAAAAACAATTGTTTACAGTAAAACAATCAATTCGTCATACAGAGAATAGTTTGAATGTCTTTTTAACGAGGCAATCTAAAAAATTTCGTAATAAGGAGAAATTCACTGTTAGGAAACTACGTAATAGAGAGACTCTACACTTAAATTTTAATTGATGATTTACAAAGCGAATTTTATATGATGGCAATTGCCATTTCCAAACATACTAATGCAATATGTTCAAAAAATATTTTTTTATAGATTTTGGATATAGTGAACAGCCATTTAGAGTGGGCTTAGTATTGTGTCTGCAGACTGTTCACTATAGAGAGATTCAGCTGTATTTAGATTTTGCATTCTTATCTACTCAATGAAATTTGAATAGTAAATTATCATTTAAATTAGCATAGTTTGACCATTAGCATACATGCATTTGACCATTTTTGACATGTTTGACCATCAGCATGTAATAAGCATATATGACCTATGATTTTAAAACTCGTCTGAAGGAAACTGAAGGAAGACTGAAATATACGGTTTACTGCGTTTTGCTTCGGAAACCATTTCGGGCTCTCACTAAATTTCTAAAATACTTACAAATGTTGTCAGCAGATCATGCTGCTGATTGAAAACTGGCTACTAAATAATGCTTTAAAAATAGCCACTACTTGCAGCAAAACCGTCGCATAGTCTAAAGTAACAGACACATGTACAAATTATTTTATTTGGTACAGTCTGCCATGCAGCAGGCAATAGCGTCGTTTGCTTATAAGGTTTGTATCTAATTTAGAAATTTGTTTAAAAATATTTTAATATTAATTCGATTACATAATTAGTAAAGATTACTTTTGTGCGGAATTATTTTTGAATGGAAGAATTTTATAACTGTATTCAAAATTATTTTATTCGCTTAAAAAGTTTAATGGTATTTCAAGGAATGCAAAAAATAAAACTAACATTATAGGATCCAAATTTTAAATGAGTCAATATTTCTCTTGAGTAAGAATTTTGAAATTTTTTTCAACCACTTTAGACAGAATTCTATCATATTATGTAGTAATAATATATTTCTTATATTAGGGCTATCTACTAAGAATTAATGCTAAGTTCTTAATTAAATATAATACAGTGAAGTGATTAATAAGCGAAGTATTCTATTTTTTTTTAAAAAATCAGTCAATTTTTTTTCTTGGATAAGAAATTTATTCGTCATTACTTTTAAAACGTTCTCTGAAAACTAAACTTCTGTTAAAGTTCTTAATCTCTAACGACAAGGATATCAGTAAGCTGTCTATATTTTCGTCCTTTTCGAAACTTTTGTTTCTTTTATCCTGGTTTTCCCTTTCTACGTGCTAGGAATTCATTTGGGATTTTGAATCTTTTTTTTTAACGCTTCGAGAACTTTTTTGATAGAACAATAGAGGAGAAATAATAATCAAAAGAGCAAAAAATTATTTTGCAATGGTATGAAAAGTTTCCAGTTAAGCCTAACATGGCGACAGAAAACCAACGAATATATTCTTAAAATCTCCTCTAAGCAGTGACATTTGATCCTCAAATTTTCTAAAGTATTCAAAAGAATTTCCGATATTTTTCTTTTCAGAATTTATTTCCTTCATATGCTTTTAAAGAAAGTTTCGAATTCCTGATACGAGTGCTCATAAAATTTTAGATTCTAAAAGAATATTTCAAAGAATTGTTGTACTTTAAAATACCAATGAAATCAAAAGAAAGAAAACAACAAAAAAAAAACAACAAAAGAAGACGAAATAATCTTTTTTTCGAGAAAAATCTTTAAGACAGTTGTTGTAGTTATTTCAAATGAAAGTCGGAAGATTATGTGCTGATAGAATTTTCTAAGCTAGTTTTATATTTAGTTTTAAAAAAAAAAGATTATTTCTTCTTTTATTTAGACCTTCCGTAAGATTTAATTTTTAATTAAAATTCCAGTGCTAAATTACAAGCTTTCTAATTTGTAAATAAATTTGATTGTTATTAAAATCTAATGAAATTTCCACTTTTTGATTAGTAAGAAGTTGAAATAACAGAAAAGTTATAAAAAAACATGATTCTTAGTTTATTCGTGAATAAAGATTTTAACTATAAATGATAGAGATAATGTTTTCAGCATTTTGTTAAATTTAACACATTTACAAAGAGATATAAAACCAGTGTATCATCGTGTTAATAATTTTTATAAATTAGTTATGATTTATTATGCCTGAATAGAGAATATATTCAACTTTTTCTCGAATGTTTGCTGTTACTTAATTCCTTTTATCATTCTGCATACTTAGTTTAGATTTTGTCATAACAGTATTTTATTTTTCAAACAATATTTTATTCTCAATATTCTTGTGTAATTAATTTTAAAAAAATTCATGTAATCCATCATACATAACTTTATAGAATTAAACCTTGTAGTTACACGAATAAATAACCTTAACACTTAAAAGGAGCTGATTATACGAACTAAGTAGTTGTAATAAAAAAATAAACTTTTTTCTTTTAAAATGAGGTAAATTTAAAAATATAGTAAATTCAAAATGCAGTGAATACAAAATGTAGTAAATTCAATTATTTTCTAAATGTAGTTAAGACAAAGTGTAGTAGTGTAAAATGCTGTAAATTCGAATATGTAGTAAATTTTTCTGTCTGCATGCAAAGTTTAGTTTTTTCAGTCATGTCAGTATTATATTTTTTTAACAATATTTAATTCTTAACATTCTTGTGTAATTTATTTAAAAACAAATTATGATGTAACTCACCACAACTTCTTAACTTTAGAAAAATAAATCTTATAGTAATACGAAAACAAAAAACCTCACGCATAATATTAGTTGGTTTCACGAATTAAATAATTATGGTAAGGAAAATAAAGCAAAGTGGACCAGGAGCCTCAAGGAGATTAAGGCTTCACAATTGCTTGATTTTTGGTTCGATTGTGGTAATGTGTTTAGCATTGCGCTCCAACCGCCGTTACTTCCAAAACACACTGATATCCAGCGATCTGAGACTGGGTGAACTTCAAGCCACCACTGAGTTTGATGCCAAGTGCTCACAATGAAAGCTCAATGCTTTAGCCACACAGTCATAGCTGTTAAAATAATTATAGTATTTTCTTTATTATGAAACCAATTTTAGTGACTGCCATTCCGATTTTGGAATAATTTTTCTGTCCGCTCACGAAAATCGAATTCCGTTGCAGAATCATTACCAGTAATACGTACTTGTAATAATATTTACAATCCTTAAACAATATTAAATCAGAAAAAAACGTTAAATTTATATAATTAAATTTTCAAGAAAGGAAAATAAGCGAAGACATTGTGGCGTCAGGCATGGTGCGTAGTTGCCAAAGGAATCAGCTGGATGACGTACACAGGATAGGCAACCTTGTACCATTCTTCAGTATTTAAGAAGCTTCGAACTTTGCTCTGTGCACACTCTCACACTCATACCTAACTTTTATGTTTCTGTTTTTTACTTATTGTTATGTTTCAGTTGGTAATAAATGTTGTTTGATTTTATCATAGTTGTCATCAACTTAATATGTGAGGGTTCCTCCCCCTCATTTGGTGATCCGGACGTGATATGACTGTTGCTGTATTTGTGACAGACCCGGTGACCTTAATCCTGCTCTCCCGGTCTGTCACAAATACAGCAACTTGTGGTATCCATGTATCGAATTCTATCCGAGCTTTAATTCTGGTGGGGGATTACTGTAGCGTATCTACCACTACAAAATTACAACTACAAGTATATAAGACATGTCTCGACTCTATGTCGGGGTACCTTTTCATAGATGAAGGTTGACATTGTTGAAAACTACTATCCCCACTACATGATCAAAATTTGATGAATTACCATTGAGGAAATCAGGATTTCAAAAAAAAAGTGAGTTTAATTGCTTGATGAAAGTTGAGGACGTTTTAAATTTAACATTCTTCCCGTCTCTTCCAGCAATTTAAATATGTTATTGCGTGCTCGTTAATAAATGCATGCTCGTTTTGTTTTTATTTTTTCTTTCTATGCTTAAATATTATTTTGCGACCACTATTGCACATACTTTTTGAATATTATATTGTACTAGAATTTCAATTTTATACATTAAGCGCGGTTTTTATGCAGAATATCTCGTATATTCCCAAATATCAAGTTTGGTTACATTGATTAAATCTTTAAAATGCCCACTTAGGGACCTTATGGAAATGTTGAGGAACTCGCAATCCCCTATTAATCCTTTATATTTCTGTTTAGCTACTCGTAAGCTTGTCGTGTACCAATTTTCTGACAAATGATATGTGCTCTTAAATGATCCATAAAGTTTGGGTAAAATTCTCAAAAGACAGTCCCTTTGCATGTTCTAACTTCTGCGTCTTTCCTTAACGCTTAGGTGAGAGCGAATCAAATTCAAACTTTGTCAACTGGCTTGCTAATTTCGGTCTCAGTTAGGTCATTTGAGCGATGGATGGTAATATTTCACGAAGTTCTCTCAAGATTTTCAGCGTTTGACAAGATTATACAAGATAAGGATAATTAACTCAGTAATAAATCAATAGTCATATGGATGGACGTGATTATCTTAAATGTTCCTAAACTGAAATGATAACAACGAAATGATTTCAGACTCCATGCACAAATATTAAAGGCTCAAGTCATATTTTAGTAGTACCGTAATGCCACCCCCCCCTTTTAATGTGTATTAATTCTTGTCGAAAATGAAGTAAAAGAGGCATAAGAGTTAGGGTTCGCAAATTAAATTTTAAGTGAAAGAAAACAATAACACTATCAGAAGAAAAGGTCTGTTAAAGAATAACTTTGTTGCAGTGAGAAAATCAGATTTGAAAACATCAAAACCATTAAAAATGCTTGAAGACAAGTGAAGGTGTTTTTAGTAATTGAAACTAACTACCAAAATATTTATTCGTTAACATTTGTTAAAAAATGTTGATTTGTTAGCTATGCTGAACGCTCAAAAGAAGATCGATATTCAATTCATTATTGATTCTTACTGCAATCAAACAGAATTTGTTGTTTTTATTTTCTCCTTTTGCAGCAGTAATTCCACAACAAATCTAAAAGTAGTTATGCAGAAGCAAACATGAAACTTAGTTAAACTACTTGCATACTAATATTTGTTACTAGGACTGGGCGATATTAGAAATTATATATCGTGATATATCGTCAGTTTTGCATCGCGATATAGCGATGTATCGCGATATAGTATTTTTGAATTTCATTTACTTTAAGGCACAGAAAGTCAGATTTCTATCAAGACTTCATACACATATTGATTTAAATCAATTTATAAATTTGAAGATATATATGTTTTGATAAAGAAAGATATTAAATAAATTGACTAAGATGTACAAATCTTACTTAAAATATTTATTGAAAAAATGTGTGTAGATACAGAATGAAATATTTGCACTTCTTTATCGTTTAAAAGGTATAAGCAGTCTTAATTTAAGTTAACCCCTAAAACACCCTTAATGAAAAAAAAATATTGTTATTAAACAAAAGCTGATTTTAAAATTTCAAAATATATTTTAATTAAAATAAAAGTTAGATTGACTAAAGGCCGAAGTTTAAAATTAAAAATGTTCGAATTTTAAACTAAAAAGTAAACATAAGATTTGTAATAATTTCTTAAAATTTTCGTTCTCTGAAAGATTTCTCAGTTTAAAAATGAAAAGGGAATTTTATAAAGATATCTAGCTGAAATTATTGAAAGAAAATTTTAAAAATTAAAAAAAAAGCTTGTTAAGAAATTCATTATACACTTAAAACAAAGTGTTAAAAATATTTTTTTTTTTAAAAAAAAGAAACTTTTTTTAACAAATCAATATTTGCTTGTACTATTATGCGTAAATAATTACAGAATTATTAAGTTCGATCGTAATGTTCAAATTCTTAGTGAAGAAGTAAACACAAGTTTTGCTATATTTTCTAAAAATGATCACGCAAATAACAAAAGATTTCTTAGTTTAAAAATAAAAAAATAAATAAAAGTGAAATTTATCAATATATTTACCTAACAGCATAGGAACAAAATTTAAAAAATAAGTTCGTTAAAAAATTATTTGTATGCTTAAAACAAAGAGCTAAATAAATTTTAGAAAAAAAATGCTTCTTAAACACTATTTTTATTATTATTTCATATAAATAATTAAATTAAATTAAATAATGACCGAATTATGAACGAAAAACAAAGTAAGGCAAAGTTTCTTAATTAAATTTTTAAAAATAAAAACAAAAGAATTGTGATATTCGGTAATATATTTAGCTAATTAACTAATAATATAAAACGAAAATTAAAAAAAAATAATGATTTTACTCTCTAATAAAACGAAGTAGTAATTGATAAAAAAAAAAGAAATGAATAAAATTCGCAAACTTTTCAGATTCTTTTGAACAAATAAAGTTTATTGACTTATGTCCAAAAAATAAGTTTTGTTTTAACTTTATTTCTAAAAATAAAAACAACTCAAGATTTATAAATTTAAAATCAGTAATGGAAGCCCATTAAATTATTAGAAGTTTTATCCGAAAGGTTTTTAATAAATTAAAAGAAAGTAAAAAAGTAACCTAACAAATTTATTTACTTTGTAATTTAATTCCTTATGGGTGCCTTAAATTAGATTTCCGATAATTTTCACATTTAAAAATATAAAAAAAGTTTTGTCAGAAAATAAATAAAAAACTTACCTAATTAATGAAGAAACTTTTCTTTATAAATTCTTTTCAATAAAAGATTGCGTTCAGAACAAGGTTACGACAGCGATCACGAAGTTAATCCCATTGAAAATAATCTACAAGAAACGATTTCAAATCGCGAAGTTGCGAAAACGAACATGTGATATAACGATATAAGGTCTCAAAAGTGATTCTGATTCTACCGCTCATCAGTCAAGGCCGTCTCAACATAACGAAACAATATCGTCTTCCACAGCGCGAGTTAACATCGGAACGTATGAGAAAGTCCTTGCGTGTATCGCTATATCGTTATATCGTCTTCTTCACTCGACGGCTTAAATCAGATTTCTGATGCATCGCTTGGAATGAAAGTCGCTGTATCGGTTTGCCGATATAGGCGTTAAATCGATATGTCGCGATATATCGATTTATAGCCCAGTCCTATTTGTTACAAATAATTGAAATATCTTTTTGCTCAAAAATTTAGCAGCGATTCTATTAAAAGTTCAGTTACTGAGAAGCAAACATAAAACTTGTTGAAACTACTTTCAGTTTGCATAAGATTCTTTGCACACTGAGAAAAAAAGTATGGTCTAAACTAACAAAATATAGTAAAATTTACCTTATCTCTGGATCTGTGAGAACACCAAAACACCCGATAATTTTAACGGAGTGTTCTGGTAATGATTTTGTTAAAATTAATAATGCGATAAGTTTTTACAATACCTAATAAAATTTGTCAAAAGTGGTAAAATTCAGTAATTTTATCATGATATATTAGAGTTAGGCATAAAAAGTATTTATCCCTTTAAACTTCCATTTTAGTTATGTATATTTTAATGAAGTGTGTGGTAATAAGAAAAATAATTTGGAAAACCGAAATTTACGGTAAACCGTTATCATATGAACCGAAAATTACCAAATAACTAGTTTAAATACCGTATATGTTGGTTTATTAACCAGAATTAGGGTTTTTTATTATCAGAAATCTTATAACAATACAGTACGTTGATTTCAACAGAATATTTTTCTCTTTGCAGGTCTAAAAATTTAGCTGTAAAGCCCCTTTTTTAAAAGACTGCCTTAGTTACAAAACGAACGTTAGTTATTAAGAAAGACAGAAATAATTTGGCAAAACAACGCTTGGTTTTCATAAATTTTCTTGCAGTATACAATCGGGGAAAATACCATTCTGTTCAAAATTTTAGAAAAGTAGAATAATTTCATTACGTTAATCATTTTGACAAATGAATCTGACATTTTCTGTTGTCTCCAATAAAGTCTCAGCTAAAAGCAGTCATTTATTTACAGCTAGTCACCTATTCTAGTGCCGGAGAAATAATTTGTATTTTAGCTAGCTTCTTATTATAGCTGTGTAGCGTAAATGCCATTTATTTTTTTTAAACTTAATTTTCAGTTTTGTATTTTTAACTGAATCTGTGGAAATAAGAGCTTGTATTTTGTAAACCAGAATTTCCGGAAACCGTTACCATATGAACCGTTACCAATCGAATGGTTTGAACATCCTATTTCTGGTTTATTGACCGTAATTATGACTTTTTATTAGCAGAAATCTCATTATCAAACCATACGGTAATTTCAGTAGATTTTTTTTTCTCCAGCTTCAATTGCTGAGAATATCTTTTGCATCTAAAAGTTTAACAGTGATTTCCCTGAAAAAACGTTACTTATTAGAAGAAATTAAATAATGTGGTACAACTACTTTTGTCTTGCATAAAATTACTACAATTGTTAAAAATATCCTTCTGGTCAAAAATTTAGAAGGAAGAGAATAATTTCATTAAGGTTGGCATTTTGACAAATGAATCTGGCATTCTCTCTTGTCTCCAATAAAGTCTCAGCTAAAAGCAGTCGTTTATTTACAGCTAGTTACCTATTCTAGTACAAGAGAAATAATTTATTACTATAGCTGCTTTAGACAGTCTAGAAAATCTAATTAGAACGTTGGTGAAGTTGAGTTCTCAGAAAATGCAAGTCCTACACCTAGTGGAAACATTTAGCTGGGTTTAGCTGTTTCAGAGCTTTCTTAATTTGGTTTTTGCGACAGAATAATGTAGTAGAGGATTTTGTTTACGAAAAGTTTCCTCGGAATAGCATTGGTAGTTCATTTGAGTGGGAAATTACATGTTAAAGAAACTAAATGTAGGAAAATAGCTTTGATTCTTTTGTTTATATACCTGATTTTATTTATCTATTGACTGCACATCACGCAATTGTACTTTGAGCAATTAACGCAAACAAATGTCTAACATAAAGAGCATCAAACACGTTATTGCACAGCAAATGTTTTACTGAATGGTTTCTGAGGTAATCATACCTTTTATTGTGTGTAAAAGTAGCAATATTAATTTCTACAAAATCTTGCGCATGTATAAAAATAGTAATATGTATACAAGTAATACCATATTACAAGTACCTAGTGCAATATACAAGTAATAACATTATTATCAGTATTAGTGAACAGATTTTAATATCAAGATCAGTAGTATATGTATAAAGAACCTCAATGGTAGTTGGGTTAAGGCTATAAGCTGCCATTGTGAAGCAGTGGGGTTATATTTCCTGTAGCGGCTTGAAGATATAGTATAGGGAAGAAAAAGCGGTAGGTGCGCGATGTGCTACTAGCAGAAAATTGGTAACGAAATTGTGGAGCTTCCACGACAGGCCATGGTATATTTACAATTTATACGAGCTGTAATATTATAATGTGTAATTGTACAAAAGAAGTATAATTAATATTTGCTAAATATGTATGTTACCATTAATGTTTAAAAACTAGCATTCTATAGAATGCCTAAAATCAAATTGCAACAAATTAAATGGTAAAAGTTTTCCATATTGTCATGACATTCTTTAGAATGACGAATAACAACCCAGTAATGTACTAAACTAATATTCTGCACTTTACCTATTCATTCTTTAGTATGATGAATGACAAATCAATAATATGTACCACACAAGTAACTCTTCACATATTGTCTAGAATTCTTTAGACTGACGACCCAGCAAAGTATGAAACGATTAATATTTTGCACATTTCTTAGTCATTTTTTTTAGAATGACTAATGACAAACGGGAAAAGTATAAAATGATTAATATTTCTAGCATTGTTTAAGAATTCGACAGGAGAACAGAGCAAATATATAATTTTCATACCTCAAACTCTGCTGAAAAGCACCAGCTACTTTTTTACAGTGGCTTGGCCGTTTTAAAATCTCAGCATTCAATGCATTAATCATATATAATAAAAAGCATATCAAATATAATCAAATATAATAAAAAGCAGAATCGATCGAAAGGAATAAAAAATGAATGAAAAATACTATTACCGTAATGTTAACTTTAAATTAAAAAGTTTAAAATACAGAGAGGCCAAAATAAAAGCAGACAGCGTATATTGAGTCTCTAGATCTGTGTGCGCTTACAGTGGATTTTAAATATTATATTTTATGAGCCATTTTAGTTTTGGCCCACCTGTTAAAGGAGCCATAAGTTTGAATTTCTACATTTTTGAATGAAAAGAAGTTTTCATAAATTGCGAAAAATGTTTTTCTGAAATTTATATTAAGCATTTTCCTCGAAAGTTTACTTTGAATCCAAGCTTTTTTGCAGATTTTGCTGCTTTATCTTAACCTAACATCTTAAACCTAGACGTTTAGGATATTTAATTGTATTTATTCATTTTCTTTATAATTCCGCATTATAATATTACAACTCGCATAAATTGAAAGTATGAAATAGCCAGTCATGGAAGCTCCACAATTTCGTTACCAATTGTCTGCTAATAGTACATCGTGCACTTACCGCTTTTTCTTCCTATACTATACTTAACCCAATATTATATATACTTAACCCAAATACCATCGTGGCTCTTTTTACAGATTCTACTGATATTGATATTACCATCTGTATACTAATACTGATAATAATGCTATAACTCGTTTACATATATTGATAATATCAGATTAATATTATTTGTATATTGCAGTAGTTACTTTGGATATGCTATTGTAAGCATATTGCTATTTTTATACATAAGCAAAAAAGTACAGATATTAATATTATTACTTATACACACGATAAAAAATACGGTTTTATTTTCGCATTTTCACAAACATAAAGTTCCGAACTAGATTTTATAAAAAATTGAAGCTTTTTTCTTTATAAATATGTTTATAACTATGTAAAAATTTAATTTGTTTTTACTTTTCATTACTTATTTACATTTACTAATTTGCATTTACTTATTTAAATTTTTATAATACTATTAAAATTTTTCATCAATATTTGTTTTATTGGCATCTACTAAATTCTTGGCTAAAACACTGCTCCAATAACGAAAAAAGCACATTTTCTATTAATTTTCTTTAAACCTATAATGCATTTGCTTTCAAATATTTTTATTTTTTACTCTATGACAAAAAAGCGCCACAATCTCTAACTAGATTTGCTTGCATTATCAGCATTAAGTCTGTTATTCAAAGCTTTTTGTTGTGAAAAAAAAACACCGTTTTTGTGCTTAAGCTCGATTTAAAGCTTTAATTTTTAACTATATATTTTAAGAAGTCCTAAATTCGATTAAGGAAATGACTTGTCTAGACTTTGAAACATAAAAATAGCTGAAATAAGAATAAAGTTAAACAATAGGAGGAAGCAAATATTATACCTTATAAGCAGACATAATAAACAAGGCGTTGCTTAGATTTATTAATATATATATAGCACTAACTCACTCTCGCTTCAGTCAAAAAGTTTAATACTTGAAAATTTACTAAACATTTTAATAAATTACCACATTGTACGAATGTTTTCGACATAAAATCATTAAAATCAACGAATAAAGTTATACCAACTACTAGTTGCCAAAAATTTTAAATAAATATCAGTTATTAAAACAACTTTTTTGTGGTAAGAATGTAATTTTAAACCAATACTGAAAAATTGAAAGTAAATGAGCTTTTAATTTTCGAGTTTATTGAATCAAATTAGAAAAATCAGATATCGATTTAAAAAAAGGTTAAAGGTTCATATATGGATAAAAATTCATAGCACTATTGATTGATTGAACGAAAAAAAGGGTACACATTTATAGCACAAATTTATTAAGAATCTTAAATATTAAAAACAAATTAAATACATTTCAACAAATCACCAGCTTGGTAGAAGTTTTTTTAAGATGAAATCCTTAAAATCGATGAAATATCAAATCAATCCAAAAAATATTAGCAATTACTAATTACACAAATTTGAAATAAACAACAGCTATTCAAGACAATCTGGGAGATTTTTAATAAAAATTTAGTGGTATGGATGTGCTTTTAAATCCGTTTTGAAACATTGAAAGCAAATAAGCTTTTAATTTTATATTTTGTTGTAAATAAATATTAAAATAATCAGATACCAGCTTGAAAAAAGGTTATTGTTTGTAAGTAAACATATAAAGAGAAATTCATAGCACTGTTAATCGATTGAACGAAAAAAAATATTGCAAATATATAGCACAAATTTTCCCTTTCTTAAACTAAAAAAACAATAAATATTAATAGAAAAGTATTTAAAAAAATGTTTACTAGATCACTAGCTTAGCAGAATTTTTCCCACAAAAATAAAATTATTAAAATCAATGCAGTTTTCCAAGAATGCATAAATTTCCCATACACTTATAAAATTATTAATTGAAAAAAAATACAAATATATAATATTTATAACAAAATATATGAGTTCTTCAATTAAGTTTCGGAGCTATGGGAGTGTTTTTTAAATCATTCTTAAAAATTGAAAGCAATTAAGCTTTTAACTTTCAATTTTGCAGAAAAAAAATTGAAAAATCGAATACCGATTTAAAGAAAGGTGTATCGTTTGTAAGTAAATGTATGGAAAGAAATGCATAGCACTATTAGTTGATTGAACGGAAAATATTGCACAAAGAGTATCCTTTAATCAATAAATATGATGCTTTTTCAGCACACGAATTGATGCATGAAAAAAGAAGTAAACAGGTCTATAAAGTTTCTTAAAGTTTTTTTTTTATACTGAATGCTTCGTAAAATGTTTTATTTTATTTTGTTCTTTTGTGTTACTTTAAAGAAGAAAATCTGTTCTATAGAAATTCAATAACTCAAATAAACACACATAAGGCATGCATTTGGGATAAAAGGTAATGCAATATAAATATAGGAGAGATATTTTTAGCGAGGCCTGTTTTGCAATAAAAACCAAACATATAGTTTTCTTTTTACTAAGAAGGGCATTTATTATGTCAGTATACGTAAAATGTCTTATATTATTCATATGCGTTACTTGTCAATTTCAACATATGCGATTATACAGATGGCCGGTCGATTCCAGAGTTCTCGTGGTATAATTCAAAAAAGCTTTTCAATATTATTAGCGAAAGTGGTTGTTTATAAAAATTTTAATAACAAACTACATTCCACGTACTCTCAGAATTAAAAAGCTCATGTTTTTTATTTATTAATTGCTTGATTTAATATTATTTAAACTGTATTTCGTTTATTTTTTTGGCTATTATACTTCACAGAATCACATGGCGCATGGAATATTTTATGAAATTGCTTCCTCAAGTTTTTGTCATTTCTGTATTCCTAAAGTTCACCAGCATTATTAACTTCAGATAAAGGCAGTTAACATTGTATGAAAGGCTAAAGCATGTTGTTGTGCTCATGTTCGCAAAATAGGTATTCTTAGTTAGAATCCAAGCTGATTCGAACACATGCTTCTCTTATTGTCTGTCGTAGTTAAGCTTTATTTATTATAAGTGAAATCAATGGATTGCACTAAACTAAACCTTTAGTCGAATTTCCTAGCCTCTAAATATTTTTAAATTTAACAAAATGTTTTTAAAGACTATTCCCTATGAAATGATTTTGTCAAAAGCGAAGAAATTTATCAGTATCCATTATCAGTAATCAGGCCAATTATCAGTATCCATTTTTTACATTTTTTTTTACTTTACTTTACAGCCACTTAAATCTCTACCACTTTACTATTCATTTTTTACAGAATGAATTATCGTCGTTTACTACATTTCTTTAAACACTTATTTACACAAATGCTCAAATATTATCGAGTGAACAAATAATCGAGCAAATAAATATTAATTATTGCTATTATTTTAAAGTTAACTATCAAATAAATATTATTTGAATGTTTTGCAACATTCAACGTCACGTGACTAAACACAACACGTGGTAGATGAAAGTACAGCATTTTAATCCCAGTTCATAGAATGTATGAGTTTTAAAGCTGTTTGCATATTTGCATGTACTACGTCCATTCAGATTTCCTAGAAATAAAAGTAAAAAAGACGAAAAATAACTAAAAATAGAACGTTAGCAAGTGACTACCTTAGACTATCCCGTTTCTGATTAAGATCGTCTGGAATTTCCAGTTGCATTAGAAACGAGCTGCATTAGTTGTAATTTGAATGAAATTGTTCCAAAGTTACAGTAGGATTAAAGTTTTTTGCTTATTTCACATTATCTTAAAATTTTTTCAACGGCAGGAATATATAAAGCTTCCTAAATCTCCCTGGACTGGATTGCATAATTATGGTGGTTAGAGCATCATAATTCTAACCCAGTGGTAATTGGTTTGAATCCTGCCGGCAACCAAAGAACATCTCTCTCAGATATTTCTCCCACCACATCACTTTTGAAACCATCCATTTTGCTCAAAAATGAGTATATGCAGTTTAAATTATAAATACATGGGGTTTTCAAATTTGTTTCGCGGATATTTTGACACTCTATTTTACTCCATTTTGAGAAATCTCTTCCCTAAAGTGAGAAAAGTTTTCAGTTTCTGAAAATGACATTTGATGAAAAAAATGCAAATTCAATCAATAGCACAACATGTAATGAAACGATTGCGGATGAAAAAAAGTGTATGGAGAACAGCCTTGTTACTCAACTTACATTATGGGCCAATTTCTGACCAAATCAAAGGTGCCATTGTTTTTTTTAGCAATTCTATTGTCTCTATGAGTATTTTCCAGACACAAACTATTTCATGTGCAAACTATTTCACTCTCATGAAAAGTGAGTGAATAGTTGAAAAAGTCTAAGAGGTTCACACGAAAAATATAAAATCAAAAAAAAAAAAAAATCCATAAAAATCTAGTGTGACACCTTTATTGCTTGGTTATATTGATGAAAGATTTATACGGTGCCCCCTGTGATCTAGAAAAGACTTGCAGTTTACACGATTACGTTATCAACGACGTAATTGTGGTCATGTGTTCAGCATTACAGGAATGCTTGTATTGCTTCAGTATTACATATGAGCATTACAGTATTACATTCAGAATTACATCATGAATCATATGAATGAAGATGGGTGGGCTTCAACCACCATTAAGGGTCGAACTCCATGAATTGATCACTAATCTGAAGAATATTGATAGAAAATCGCTATTCAATACATATAAGAATAAAAATTATAGACTGCATAAAAATATTTTTTAAATTAATAATATACTGATAATTATGTCAGCATAAGCCGTTATTAACTGGATATGGAGTGATTTTTTTAAAAGCATAACATATTTGAATTAAAAAAATATTTTATTTCATTCAACAACAAAACTTTCTTTTCATTCATTTATATAATTACTCTTTATATATTTACTATTATAATGTGCATATATTGACTATCCTTTAAAAATTGCAATGATTCAAAAGTAAATTTCCTAAATGTAAAAAAAAGTGAAAAATCATTAATTATGTTAGCAACCTAATTTTAATATCTATCTTTCGATCTTCTAATACGAAACCATTTTTCATACTTATTTCTTTCCCGGCTCTCAGACTTTATTTTTTGACAACGTTCAAGAAATTCGATAATAACTACGTCCCCTTATTCATTTTAAAATTTTCATTAATCTAGGAAGATCAATTTTCCGTGTGCCATTTTTAGTTACCACCGCGAGCTAAAGATAAGAAGTAGTGAAATTAAATTTTTTCCCCTCCTTCAACTATTTTTCAAATACCCTACCTACGTAAATTAAAGCACTCAACATTTCTATTTTATTTTATTCATTTATTAAGTTCAAAATTATTATTCTTACTTAAACTCATTAAATGGTTGTAAAAATGGTTAAAGCAAGTAAATGCGGAGAAACACATTAAATAATTTTCTCGAGTTCTCTATTTCTGTCTATTCATGTATTTCTTTTTTTATTCAATAAAAATGAGTATTTTTAGTTTTAGTTCAATATCCTAAATTGAATATAACATCTTACAAAATTAAAGTTACACAGAAATTTTCCATCTAATATTGAAATATATGTTTTCTTTACTTAAAAATTATATAATTTTAGTTAAATATAATATTTAAAATTAAGTAATTTAAAACTACAATACACGTTAAGCGTAGCACTATAGCTGATTTACCTCATTGAATGACAAATATGTTTTTTGTAAACAATGCTGAGACGATTATTCTAAAGGGAAATTACAAAAAAGTCAAATGGAAGATTTTACTTCATTTTTCGTTGTTTTTTTAAACTTAGAATTAACAGATTTAAACTATTAATGGAACTTTATTTTCACTGTTTCAAATACCACATAATTTGTAAATTTGGCACTGAACAATAATGTTCGGATAATGTAATTTCGGATGTCTTTTACCGTTAAGTATAATATGCCCGTGTATTTATGTATTTACTTATTTGTTATTCTTCCATCAAGCAGTGATGCTCGTTTAAAAAGTCTCACTAATAATTTCATACGGAGAAAAGGATTCTGGTAAAATTAGGTTATGACAAAGTACGGTAGTGATATATTTTATACGGTAATGACCTTTTGTATATCATTATCGTCACTTCTGGTAAAAAAAAAAAAAATTCTGGATAAAAAAAATAGGCATTTAAACCATTTAGTAATTGTTCCGTTCATATGGCAACGGCTATCCCGAGATTCTGGTTTTCAAAATTATAACTCTTATTACCAGACATTTAGTGAAAAATACAAGATTGAAAATCAAATTCACCCTCAATGGCTTTTTGAAATGTTCTAAGGCATCTTGATTAAATTAACTAATTTAACATATTTGTCAAATTTTATTGTATATTATAAAACAATATTTTATTGCTAATTTCGCCGAAAATAATTACTAAAACGTTTCGGTAAAACTAATGAGACCTTTAGTGTTCCCATGAATTCAAAAATACAGTAAATTTTAAGATATTCTGGTAAGTCAGACCATACTTTTCTTCTCAGGGCAGTTAAAAACAATATGCAAGAAAAATGGACTAAAAAGCAATGTGCATCATGGCTTCTCAGTCATGGCATTTTTTTCAAACATGACCATTTTTCTCTGAAAATATTTTCGTGTGGGAGAATAAGCAAAAATGTTTTTGCTATATTTCACACGCACTCACAAGGCAGAGAGCACTTGACCACTTTGCTGTGTCCTTGATGTTCTTTTATTCCCATCCCTTCTCCCTTTAGAAGAGAAACGGAAAGTAAGTAGAATTTTCGTCTAAAAGAAACATTATGCCGAGAAAATAGTGCTTTGTATATTTATTCTACAGAACACATCTGAGGACTCGAAGTGAATGCCACAATTAATATTATTTCGTGTATTGAAGGGTTACAAAAGTAGATTTATAATGTTTGGAATTTTGTTTCATGTTCTTGGATATATATATATATATATATATATATATATATATATATATATATAAATTATAATTATCAAGTGATACTATACAGCTGTATTGCCTCTACTCGGATGAAACTGGCTTGCATTTGTTTACGCTGTTGCATCAGTTGGTTAACATTGCGATGCAATACGTTAAAAATAAATACAAATAGCAAGTTTATAAGTAATTAAAAAATCTTCTGAATAAAAACCCATCACACGTATGTTTAAATATGAAAGTGTTGTATATAAACTCGTGCAAATCATGTCATTATTAAAAAACTACACTGAGTCTAATAATTTGATCTAATTATTATAATATACTAGTATAATGTTTGATGTAATAAATATTCTATATTTATATAATAAATCGTCTAATTTAACCAATTGATACACTTTATATATATATATATATATATATATATATATATATATATATATATATATATATATATATATATATTTAAAGAATTTTTTTTTTGCGCTCAACTTGCAACAAACTCAAAATTATTCACTGGATTAAGCAATTATTCTACTTAAGAGAAAGACATGCTTTACACTAGTGTATTAGGTTTTTAAAACTTTTTCTTATCAACGCTAATAGTGCATCAAGAGGGGGCCACAAGTCTTGACCTAAAAACTAATCACTCTATCCCTTTTTTACATACTAAATGATGTGTGAGTGAAGTAAGTCAAAGAGGGGTAAAACCCCCTTCGTTTACTTCAATGTATAACTGGCAGCAAGATTTGATTAATTTTTCAACTTCATCCCAAACACCTACTATAATGAATAAGAAGTTCCTATTGAAATGACCACCTACTGTATCCTTATCTTAAGTGAAAATGGGAAATTCCATTTCAGCTGGTGAAATATTTCTCTATAATTAACAAATTTTGTTCATTTTAGTACCACTTCTTTATGCAATTAAGCAGGGATAAAAAACAACAGATAACCGTTAAAACGGGGAAGTTTAACATTAGTTAAATATAAAATGATTTGGTTCCATTAAATTTTATTCCTATAAGCGGGTTATTCGATTATCCGAGGGGCGAATAAGTGGGGACGACTGAATATATATATATATATATATATATATATATATATATATATATATATATATATATATATATATATATATATATATATATATATATATATATATATATATATATATATATATATATATATATATATATATTTATACAGGGTTCTGTTTAGAAAAAATTTGGGTCCGTTAACGTACCCTTCAGAAAATATCTTTTCCTAAAAACGGACACTTCACAAAATATTTTAACTTAAAAACGGACCTTTCACAAAATAATTTATCTTTTAATCGGACCTTTCGCAAATTTGTTTATCTTCATAATTGTTTTGTTAATCAATAAACCCTTCCCAGGAAGGGGGGGGGATACCAAATGTTTGTATGTGGCATCGCTAATTTAGTAGCAGCAATTGCAGTTCATTTTTTTAATAATAATTTTACATTGTTGAGCATAATCGTGTCTATGCATATTAAAAACTATTTAAAAAGGTTTTTTTTTTGTTGCAATAACGGACCCTACTTGCACAAATTCACAATAGCGGACCCTGGTTGTAAGAATATGACTTAACGTTTATTTTGTATTCACAAATTACGAGTAATTTTTTCACAATTTTACAAAAACGGACCTTCCACAAAATGTTTGGACAGACCCCTGATATATATATATATATATATATATATATATATATATATATATATATATATATATATATATATATATATATATATATATATATATATATATATATATATATATATATATATATATATATATATATATATATATATATATATATATATATATATATATATATATATATATATATATATATACAGTTGGACTTCTATTTAACGAACTTCCCTTTTGAGAATTTCTCTATTTTGCAATTTTCTTCGAGGAACTAAGAACATTTTGGAAATTTCTTCGAAATAATTTCCAAATAGCGAAGTGAATTTTCCATTTAACGGACTTTTTCTATTTATTGAGATCCACTTTCCCCATTTCGCAAAACATTTCAGAACATTTTAAACTTGTTAAAGCATTTTATAGAAGAAATGCCCTAGAATTGATTTTAGAAGCTACTTTACTATTAGAGAAATCAGTAAAATCCTTTTCCCTTTTTTTCTGCATTTCAAACGAAAAGTTCAAACAAAATTAACGGATTTTATCAATAACAATTAAACTGAAGAACGCATGGGGGAATGTGTGTTTAAAATTAATTTTATGATAAATGCCGATATAATTTTACCCATAAATTTAGCTTTTTTCAGTTGAAAATGTATGTAACATAAAAGTGCAACACTGGATAATGTTTTGCTCAATTCTTGCTTTTCATGCAGATTTCTTTGAAGGTTAAGATTTATAAAATAAATAGTAGATTATACTTCGCAAGATAACGGTGTATCAATTACTATTATGTCTAGTGTTTTGGAATTTGAAATCTGTTTTGTGTCGTTTACGCATTTTAAAAGGTTGTTTTTTATGTAACGAATTTTCCATATAACGAAAACTTAATAATGGGTCTCAGCGATTTCATTAAATTGATGTCCGACTTGTGATTGCGTCTGTTTTTTTTTAATTCTTACTATAAAGCATGATTGTGCAAAAAGCCTTTGATAAGCATGGATAAAGTTATGATGACAGCAGGCAAAGATGAAGACGAAAAAGAAGAAATATTAAAAGAATACATTTTGCGATAAAATGATTTTCCGTTTGAATGAAACTATGTTATTTTTAAAAAAAATCTTACAGCAAACTTTTTTCGAGACTTTGTTCCTCCAAAAATGCTATAAAAACAAAAGAAATATTGCACAATAAACAATGGCATATGTATTTTGGAGTGAAGTTTGTTGCTCTCAATCCCCTTTAAAAAATGATTAAATAAAGAACATCTTTTGTTCACCCGCATGATTACTTTATATTCTCCCTCAGCCAGATTACCATGACAGAGAAAAAAAGTATGCTGAAAACTACCAGGATATTATAAAATTTACTATGTTTATGGCTTGATGGAAAAACTAAAAAACGCTATATATTTTACCGAAGTGCTTTGCTATTGATTTTAATAAAATTATTGATAAAGTGCGATTTGAAAATATGTAATAAAAGTTGGTAAATAGGGCAAAATTTAGTAACTTTATCATGATATCTTACAGATGGCTTAAAAACAATTTATACGGTCAAATTTACTTTTAAATTTTGTATTTTGTTACTAAATATGCACTGTTAGAAATTTCTCGGAAAAAATTGTTAAATAACAATTTATTGAATGGTTATTTTGCCATATTTAATCAATACAGTCGAATTACCAAAAATAAAATGGTAATCGAACTGTTAAGTTTGAGAAAAACTGTTTATTGAATGCGTTCACCTAATACAGTTAAACAACCAGAATTATATCTCACCAATTAGAAGCACCTAATGAAGCAACTTAGTTCTATGCATCATAGCCGAGCGGGCTTATCTGTCAATCTCATGACCGGCAGAACTGGAGTTCGAGTCCTAGTGGTGACATTACAATATTTCTTCAATTTCCTTCACCACATGGAGAATTTCCAGTGTCCAGCCAACACCTCCTAGAAGTAGGCCTCAGCACGGATCAATTTAGTAGTCCGATGTGACGAAGTTAACTGCGCAGTTGATGAAAAATAAGAAAGATGTCATTACGTTCGGGGTACTAAGCTGCGCAGTGGTTGAAAATACGGTGTATGTCATTACGTTTGGACTACTAAAGGATATTTATGGTAACCCGTGCAGAGGCCTACTCTTTTCTAGGAGGTATTGGTCCAGCACTCTCTAATTACCATTACCTTACGAAAAATCGAGCTTCTATGCCTAGTTAGATAATTATTTTTTCTTACGTTTTTGAAAAATGCTAGTTGTAAATGGTTAAAAAACCGTATAGTCTTATACTCATCGCTTTATAACCATACTTTTTGTAAATGGTTTCAAAACCATAAAGAAAAAATTGTTCTTTACCGTAAACTTAACGGTTAATCGGATGGACAGACAGCTGCCAGTTATTTTACCATAATTTTAGAAAGAAAATTTTAACAGTTTGTGGTAATAAGAACTAGAATGTAGAAAACCAGAATTACCTGAAAACCATTATCAAATATTTACCAAATGAATAGATAAAATACCGAATACTTTCGGTTTTATTACCCGAGTTAGGGTTATCGCATTCAAAATATTTTTAGGAAGAGAAAAACAAAGAGAGCTTATAACGAAACATGTACAGTATGAAAAGAACAAAAAGAAGAAAACTTGTGGCACAAATAACTGTAACAAATATGTCTGCATTCTTAAAAATCATAATAATTTTTAACTTTTCTAGAATATAATTCATAATTACCTCGAGGGAGGATCTGTCAGAGAGATAATAGCATATCACTAGTTTGAGTAATTGGCAGCTGAATAATACGTAGTTAGATTTACGCCTCAAGGCAACTTTAATTGCATTCATGAATTGTTAATGAAGACGCAAAAATAAAATGTAAGCATAATATATGAATGGAAAAGTATTTAAGTTTATACAAAAAAATATTGTAATAAAATAATTCAGAATTATATTTTCAAATGTAATTTTTCATATTTATTATAAAGATAATTAGTGAAAAAGATTCATCCATTTAAATAATTTTATTATAATATTTTTAAACTGAATTTTCGTTTAGCAGAAATTAAATAAATTGTACTACAGTTAGAGTCATTTTTTTATTGAGTAAAGATCAGTTAATTGAAAAAGTACTTATCTCCATTTTCCTGTTTTTAAATTACTGGCTAAGAAACATATCTGCATATAGTTTCCTAGAGAAACGCTTATTTTTTTGTAAGAAATGTCTTTTTAAATTTATCGAAACCACAAAAACAAACAGTTGTACTTTTCAATAAAATTTCAGGAACGTGTTTTATAATATTAAGATGCATTTTGGGGAACACATATTAAAGATAAAACTAGTTTCTTTTATTTGTTTGCAATTAAATGATTATTTTTTTGTAACTGTATAACTTTAATAAGCTTTTCTTATAAAGAATTTATAATTAGTATTTGATGAAAGGACGCATCTAATGATTTATTGGAAGAAATAATAAACACATTGGTTTGGGAGCGTTATAAATATATGTGTATAATATGATTACCATAATATTACTATAATATGAATATTAATCATAAATTCACATATATTCAAATGTTTAGTTATAGCTTTAAATTTTATTAGATCATTTCATATTCAAAATGCTTAGAGTACAATTGATTTACGCCTGGTTATGAAACAAAAACACACGCAGGTTTTTTTTTAACATATCTCTATAATGTACATTCCAAAACTTCAATGACTAATGAATGCACTTTTGATTGTTTTATATCTAATCTTCAATGTAACACATTTATTTTACTCATTAACATGATAGGCGAGAATTACTCTTAAATTTAAGGGCACATTTTGTCGAGTCAATCCTTTTCGTATTCTGTCTTTCGTTTTTTATTTGATACTAATAAATTAATCATTCGTCAATTTATTATTAGGTCAGCAACAAATTCAAAATAAATGAGACCAAATCATCGATTTCTTCGAACTTATTGACTTGATTAATGTTAAATTGTTAAATTCTCTCTATAATTCATTAATTAATGAACTGGTTTATGAATCAACCAGACATCAATAACTTCTACGTCTCTAAAGATGGCTAGAAGAATTGTTTTTTTCAAAATTTTTTATTCGGTTTATTTAGAGACCAGCAATTATGGCTATAAAGTAATGCAGATTTTGCTAATGTCATTAACTAATAGTTTTTTATTACAGAAGCGATTTTGATCTAAAAATTAAACATATACTTTAATTAGTCAGATGCAAGTTTTTTTAAAAAATGGGTTATTTTATTACTCTACAGTTTTTTCTTTATCATTTTAATCCATATTAAATCATATGATTATTATAATTTATCCATCTATGCTATAAATACGAAAACGAAAGAACCATTAAGCAAAGAAATTAAATGGACTGAAAAATATTGGAAGTGAATTCAAAACATATAAATTTTTCTGAATAATCAATCTTAAAAAGCTACCTTATTTCAATTAACCTTAAACCACAAATTTCTAATGTATTATCTACTACAAGAGCTTATAAGCCAGAAAACAAATTAAGTAGGACTTACCTATTTTATATGATTTTTTTTTCTTTTTATAGCGTCATCGAATAAAACGGAATTACGAAGCTGAGAAATCACTTTTTGCTTTTGAAATAACAACTACGAAGGACCAAAACTTCTTAAAATCATGGACTTGGAACACAAACCATAAAAGGATCAAAAATTTTCCGAGTTTAAATACAACATTGAATTTAAGTGATCACATTTTCGAAATAGTCAAGTCTTGGTGACATCATCGTTGCCACAATTATCATATGAAATCTTATTATATCTATTCAAACGAACAATGTCAAAGGGGACAACATTTACAAAGATCTGTCATAGAGTATCCAGTTGTACGTCCTTCATCACAAAATAATACATTACAACTAAGTAACTAAACGTCATCAAAAATCAACAACAAAGAAATAACATTTAATGTAAGAAGAGTAAAGCTTTTATAAAACAGAAGCATGCATAATAATTTTCAGCAGATTCAACACAAATCAATGAATTTTAATCTGATTACATAAATTTTACGGACGATTATAAGTTCAATTTTAAGTGATAGCATCAAAGCACAACTTCCTAAATTTGAGCCACTCATTGGAAAAAGAAAGAAACAAAAACATGCTGACGGTCAAAAAATGACGGCAGCTGTGTTTCACGTTTGTTTTAAAATCGTTTGCATTTTTTTGAACAAATATCAATCAGATGTTTATTCATTTGAATGATTTTCACCTATTGAATATCCTCCCATTTACATTTATATAAGTTATAAAGTTAAATTTAAAATTTTGCACTAATTATTATTTACCTTTCAAATTACCGATCGTTTAAGAAAAATAAAAGTGTCTGAATGCTATATAAACTATACGAATCGCTTCATTTTTTATTGAATATTTGTTTTAATTTTTTCCTGAAAATAAATCTTTGTGTGCAAACGTTATCAATATTGATCCAAATGTACAAAAAACAGAATAAAGAATTTTATTCAAAATTAAAAGATTTAAAAAATGGTTAGCTTATGTTTTTGTTCGCACAAAAACTTTTTTTTCCTACTTCTGCAATAATATTTTTACTAAAATAAATCTTATCAACGTTTTTGACCTTTAACGATCTGGATACTTAAATAAAGTAGGGGTATGCCGCTATCTCGGTGGTTGCAACTCTCTTGTGACCGCATTTCGATGTAGGAATACTGAGTTTCTAATCTTAAACGTCACTTTTCATTAATTAATATTTTCATATTCTTAAGGACAACTTAAATATTTACTACTGTTTCTTTTAATTCTTTATTTTTTTTTCTCTCTGAAATTATATATTTTGTTTTTATTCTATTCAGGGAAATTAATTTCTTATGTACAAGTTAAAACATTCTCATTTAATCTTTTATAATATGCTAGAACTTTTTTTTCTGAACTCTTTAAAACTTTTTGCAGTCGGCTTTTTATGAGGTTCAAAGGATTAAGCTTTTCAAATACTTCAAAATTAAGTCATGTGATAAAGCAGTCAATAAATGGGAGCTTTGTCGCATTTAATAACAATAGATGAGTTCTGTTTCATTTAAAAATTAATAAATATTTCTTTGAGAATTCTTATTGAAATTCTGAATAGTAAATACAACAAATTTGTTTTTCACTGTCTCAAAATTTTACTATAATGTATGGAGGATTTAAAATAATAAAAAAATGAAGAAACTAAGCATTCAAATAGGAATTAGATAATCTTATTGAAACGTAGACATTTTAAATTTATTCATTTGAAAACTATTCAATATGTTACGTTACTTTTCTTTAAATTCTGGAAACAAAACACTCAATATTTAAATGCTATTAAAATTAATTTATAATGTTTTCTAACGAAAAAATATATTAAAGTTAAAAACAATATTGGTAGTCTATTTTCATTTCTTTCATGTGAATATATTTAATGCTATTGAATTTGTTTAACCTCTAACACAAAAAAAGCGCAAAATTATTTTCTCTACATAGTTAATAAATAATATCATGTAAAATTTGTAACAAACGAATAAATAAATTAATTTCAAACTTACCTTTTACAATCTGCTGTTATCGTTTAGATTCCATTCGTCTCTGCCAATTATATGCAGCTATAATTCCCGTCTTAATTAATCACAATCTTCAATAGGAAAACGTTATAATATGAAGCCTAAACTTGCTTTATTTGAACACCCAAATGAGCAACAACCAGTCATTATAAGTTCAAAAGCATCAAATAATAGAAGCTAATAGGAAAACAGATCGGCCGCAATGATACATCGGTCAACAAAATGTCGGCAAATAAGCCATGTGATTAGCGGCAGCCAATTAAAATCGAAAGCGGAACTAAGGTCGCAATAAAAAAAGAGTGTCGTTACTTTATCTTGCGACCAGGATCTTAGTGACTATAGCAGTTTTGCAAAATTTGAAATTTTTACCATGAATCTTTAAGAAAATGTAAGTGTATTCATCTATTTTAAAAACAAAAGGAAAAGAAAATATTACATAGATTTATTTAAATATTGTTCGGAAATTTGAGTATAGAGTATATATACATTTAAAATCTTTTTTTCTGACGCTGCAAACGTTAGTGAATAGAGCACGCATATATTTTATTCATAAACACGTTTTCGGAAACCATTATCCCTTTCAAAATTATATTGAGCAACCTTTGGAGCCATTTGAAAAAGATCACACCTGTTTAATTTTGCAAGATTGCATAAAATTACTTACAAGATTTCAAGCAACTGGTCTAACTTTAGTGAGACATGTCGTGAAATGGTTCTCAAGTGACTTTCAAGGAATCATTAAAGTCACACTGTGACCTACTTGTGACAATTCAAAACGGTCACATCTGTAACTGTAATTGCTGTAACTATTTTTGGCTTTTTTAAGACGTTGCTGTGACAATCTGAGATATCTGGATAATTAATTGATATCAGTCTTCAAGTATAAAAAATATACATTATTTATAATTCTTCTTTTTAAAGATACAAGTGTTACATGCATTAAAAAATACTGTTTGTTTTTAACATATTATACCATAAATAATATGACAGAAGTGCCTAATATAGCTTACATGGTTCATAAAACTAATTATTTCACAAACTACATAATTATTTATCGCGTATTTTTCCATATAAATTAGTTAGTAAAGTTAGGATATATTTTTAAATTAAGAAAAAAAACTGCATAAACCTATGATCCCGAGAATTGCCAGAATAAAAATACTTCGCGGTGACATTGATTAGAACCAAGCTGATAAGAAAAGTATAGCTAAAATTACCAGAATGTGGTAAAATATAACAACCTTACTTCTGACTCTATGATAAGATGACCTCGATAATGTTTACCAAAATGCATTAGTAATGTGTTTTATAAAATGAGCAATAAAACATAGTATTAAAATTTGGTAATTTTATCATTAATCTATAGAGCATGACACAAAAATCATTTATTCATTTATTTTACTTTTCAGATCTGTAATTGCTACTAAATGTGCTGTAATAACAACTACGGTTTTGAAAACAGAACTTTCTGTAAATGCTATCGTAAGAACTCAAAAATTATGAAAAAAGGGATTTAGATAGCGCATATTTTGGTTTTAATAACCGAAATAATGCTTTTTAACATTTATTTCATTAGAGTATTTCAGTGATTTTATTACTGTAACAATTACGGGATGGAGGATTTTTTATTCCATAATATATGGTCCTGCAAAATGAATTTTACGGTAAGATAACTGGCATCCTGACGTCTATTATTTATACCGTAATTTGATCCGAAATTTTTTACAGTGCAGTGCTGTAATTTCACCAGTGCACTGTATTACCATGCACTATATAGGAGAAAAATTTTGATAAATGTTGTTTCTTTTTGATAAATGTTCTATATTATTCAATAACAAATTGCTACTTATATGTCATAACTTTGCAACTACGTTTGATACAAGAACAAAAATGCATGTAAATTGAATACTAATTGAATGTTAATTGAATGTAAGGCAAGAATGTTTATTTTTAGGTTATTAATCATAAAATCATTATAATTAATTAAATAACAATAAAAAATGTTTCTCTCAAAAAAAAAAATTTTAAGAATTTCCTTCAGAAAGTTATCATCGATTTTGTTTTTATCGGAACATTATAAATAGATGAAAAGCTAATTCAGGTTGAAAAGATTAGAAAAGAAAGAAAAATTAAAAATTAAAGATTTTGCCCTATCCTCAGAATAAATTAATTTTACATCATAACATTATAGCGTATGAAATTATTCGCTACAATTCAACAAGATACATTTCTGCGAGTAGAATCCATTAATCCATTAAGTGTTTTTTCATCATATGAACCGATCATATGACCATTTTCATCATATGACCAGTTTGAAAATTCAACATTCAATTGCAGAGAGCAGGCACCGAAACTGGAACTAGGCATTATTTCAAATTTAAAGCACTAAGAATCCGATTCTAGAAGGTTTTAAATATAAAACAAAATTAAATTCAGAAAAACTTGTTTTTAAAAAATATGAACAGAATTTTCAAACGTTTTGTAACTTCTAATTAAAAAATATTGGGCATTTAATTACGAAAACTAGACGAAGCAATTTGACGTATGTAATTAAAATAGTTAACAATTCATAAACATTTTGGACAATATTTTTATTTTCGGTAATTTAAAGTGAAATGAATTATGTTTAAACTCTATATGCACTTTTTAAATATAAGATTTTGGCCTTATGTATTCGGATATTTATATTTATTAGAAAATAACAAATATTGAATTTTTGAGTTTTATTCTAAGAAAAAACTAGACAAGAACAACGAAAACAAAATTCAACTTTCTTTTTCCCTTATAAAACTTACAGTTTTTCTACTATTACTATTTCCCAAGGCCAGACAATTTTAAGAAAATAATCCTATAGTACTTTAATATTTAAATTTAAATCCGAAAGTCTGCCAGACAATGAAATTTCCCGACGATATCACATAAAAATACAAGAAAAAAGCTTATCCTTAAATTCGTACAAAAAACAAAACTAATAGATTTTGACTAATGCTGCAAGAAGTTCTATTAACTACTTCGAACGGACTAATAGAATTTTCAAAAGGTGTTTAAGGAATTACTACTAATGTTGTTGATCATCAGTTTATGTGAACTGTACTATTAGCTTCACAACAGCTAAAAAAGAAAAAAAAAGTATTTAAAGTTTTTAAAGTTAATGCAGAGCTTTTGCTGTAAAGTACGGATTTTGAAGTCCTTTTGTTGTCTAGAAGAAGTCTAAAAGCTTATTCAGAAACTGCGCAGTAAGTTCTGAACTTGGTTTATTGATTTTGATTTCAAAATTTAATATCTTAATAAAGGGAACAAATTGAAAAGAATGTATTTTTTTGGAACATTTTAAATATGTTACACAGTATCGGTAAATATTAAACTTATTTAAAACATAGGTTTCATATCTCATAATTATTCCCTATTTATTTTAGGAACTCTGGTCAAAAAGGATTATAAAAAAAACCATGCCAATTTGTGATCATGCATATGTATGTGAAAAACGAAATCTGAACAAAAAACACTGTCCAGAAAGTTAGGAGAGAAAAACATCACAACCCCTTTGATCAATTAAATTTTGACCGATTAAAATGTACAAGATTTCTAAATATTATATATAAATGTATATATATATATATATATATATATATATATATATATATATATATATATATATATATATATATATATATATATATATATATATATATATATATATATATATATATATATATATATATATATATATATATATATATATATATATATATATATATATATATATATATTTCAGCACACAAAAACACTGTAACTTCTTATTATTCTTTCTTAAATTTTTGTTTAAGTGTGATTTTTCATCACTTTTAAAGTAAAATTTAAAAATATATCAAAGCATCAACAAATGTAATTAATTAAGAAACTCTTTTGATGTTGCTTTCCACTATCATAAAAGTAGAGTAAGGAAATGAGAACTTTTCTTATTTGAAAGAGTTTTCTAAAAAAAATGTATTCACTTAAGCTAACCTGAAATTTCAAAGAGAAGTATTCCTTATTAATTTCTTTGGTAAAGGAACGCTAGGATGGAAATTGTTTGTTAAACTCTGCAGTGCATCAATGACTAATCCTATTCATCTTTTTTTCATTTTTTTTTCTTTTTGGTACTCGACTAAAGAAAATTTCTACCTTTTTCGATACGATGAAAAAAAACCTACCCCTTTATGAACAATTTTTAATAACGATAAGCGCCTGCTAAAGTCTAGTGCAATTTCATTTTACGATGAAAAACTTCATTTTATTTTCTACATACGTGAGTACCTGACGAAGGTTTTTCCTACCTTGGTTTCCAACACTTTCAAAGAGGCTGTCAGAGAAAAGCTATTTTTCAACATTAAAAAAAAATGAAAAAAAAAATTCAAATTTCTTGAAGAGCAACCTAAAAAGTTAACTGTTAAATTTTTCTACGAAGTTTATTTTTACCTACTAGTATTGCTTCAAAATGAAATGCCACACTCGTTTATTTTTTTATGAAATGATGATACAGAAAGAGCTTTCAAAAAAAAATTTTAATACATTTTCGATTACATATTTTTTATTTAATTAAAAAAAATTGTTTTTTTTTCAAAAAACTTCATCGTGTTTTTTTTATTAAATACCAATTTTCCTGATTAAAGAAAAAAATAAAAAGGTTTACATAAGATCTCAAAATAGTGTAGCATATGGATCGATAGTTTAAAAATGACTACATTTAAATTTTAAATCGAATTAAATTAATTAATTTGAACGCACTAAGTTTTAACGAAAAAATAATTAGAAGTTTCGAGGAAGTGATATAATATTTTTATCACAATCTTTGACTAGATAAATAAATGCTCACAATAAGTTTGGAATTAAAAAAAGATGAAACTTTGAAGTTTTAAAAATTCAATCTTTGATCTTCAATTGTTTTGTTTGATGAAACTGTTTTTAAATTCTATTTCTGACGTGTTACTTTGCTCTATTGAACTTGAAAAGATTACCCACCTTGACTTAAAAAAAGTTTATATAAGAATTATGTAAAAGGCAATATTTAAAAAAAATCATATGCAATCCGAAATAAAGCTTTTTAAATTATTTGTATATATTTATAAAATAAAATTTCGAAATTAATTTTAAATTATTAAAATGCATTTAATTTACACACATTTTTATTTTTATTTCATAACTTTATGAAGTTGTATCCTTCCATCATCAATACAAGAACGATACACATTAACGATACACATACGACTGAAATAAATGTTTATATGAAACGCCGCAAAAATACTGAAATGGCTTGTCTGCTTAAAAATATTTCTTTATCCTTTGTAAACTAAAAAATAAAACGAGGAAAGATATAAAAAATGCTCATATTGTCTTACAACATTACAAAAAAAAATCATGTATTAATTTTTAAATTGATAAATAACTCTAAATATAAAAATTTATAACAAAAAACTAATTGTATAATCAGGGCCCGCGCTGGGGATTTCAAAATATTAGCCCGTAAATTAGCCAAATATTAAAAATATTCGCCAAAGTTCAGATAGTCTTCGCCAAATGTGAATCTTAGCAATATTTTGTGATTAACCATTGAATTATTTAAAAGGGTTTAATCTGAATTTTACGGTAGTTGGTGTTTCAGGCTTATGTTATTTGGACTCATTTCTTATTGGTTATGTGGTGAGTCTATCGAAAATTACCGTAATCAAATGAAAGATACTGATTTGAAAAATTCATTTTGACGTAATTTTGAGAATCAATTTAAAGATGTATTTTTCCTTAATGTGGGGGAAAAAAACATTCACCAATACTTTCGCCAAAACACAATTTTATTCGCCAAATTTAAGATTTATCGCATTTGGTGAATGCTTAGCGTGGATTCTGTATAATTGTTTGCTTCTGAAAGAAATAATATAAAATAAAGATTTTTATGAGATAAAAAATAATGGTGATAATTTTTTATCGAATGATGAATGAATGATAAATAGTGATTAATGTTTAAAAAGAATGATTTTGAAATAGATAGGTGGTTAGTTTTTATTGCATATGCCCTAAATATAATTTATTTAATTATTTTTTGGTAATTAAAATGAATAAAAGTGGAGAGCAATAAGATACGAAAGCTTTCAAGAAAAATATTTAATTTTATTAGTTCCTAACACTAACTTAATGATTATCTTGTACTCTCATAAAAAATTCTTATTCTAGAAATAAAACAGCCTAAAAATGTATGATTGTGAACGTGAAAACTGTTGCAAAGATATTCCCTGAATGAAGCGTGAAGTGAATGCTGAAAAGCGAAGTAATTTTACATTTCACGCATGTGCAATTTTTAGTTACCTTTTGGGAGGAGCTGTCATACAGATAATTGCACATCACCACTGTGAGTAATTGGTGTCAGAATAAATGCAACGGTGATTCCAGATTTTTCTTGCAAAACAACATTAATTACATTCATTCATTTTTAATCAGGGGAGAAAATGAAACCCGGTCTTTATCTTCAAATAAGTTCGCGTTTTTAACAACGAGCCTGTAAAGGACATTCAGGTTATTTTTTGCCTATTTTTGATATTTGTTAGAAAATGGAGAAACGAATTTTATTCCGTTATATATTTTTATTAAAATTATCATGTTCGAATTTTATTTTTGACAGATTGCTTTTTTAAAAAAAAATGTCTACAATAGGAAAAATCAAAATTTTGATTTAAAAAAAAATTTAATGATTTAAATATTTAATTTTAACTAAAAAATGTTTTGGAAGATATTATAGTTTAGAATTTTTTTTTCATTAATGATGTAGCGTGTGTACCACTTCAAAAATAAAATTCTGATTCACTAGTATATAAGACATTTTAACTTGATTCTATGGTGGGGTTGACAAACTTCTTTCTAGAAGTTAAAATTTTAATATTGGATGTATCTATATTAATTTATAAATGGCAATATAATATATATGACAAATCCAACTTGGAAAAATGCTATGATGCGTTGACAGAATCAATATGATTTGTTTATATTAGGGCAATCAGAAATAGAACGAATGAATTTGTAGGTTTGGAGAGAATGAAATGGTTGAGTAGAGTGGAAGACAATTTGTACCAGGGGCGTGCAATTGTGGACAAACTTGTCACTAGAAGTTCAATTTTTATAACTTATTTTTAAAAATGTACTCATTTATTGTATTTTATGTTCTTTTATATGTACTCATTTATTGTATTTTATGTACTCCAACAAGTATCATTTTATATGATTTTACTCGAGCAATATGCTCATTACTAATTCTTTACTTTCAATTTTAGATAACAAGGAACTCAAGGAAACACCACAAGGATCCACATCTCATGATGAAGGGGTAAAGGGCCGTTCTGGCCTCAGGCAACCCAACCAACTGACAGGCCTAGGACTAAGACTCTATGGTGGGGTACCTTTTCATAGATGAAAATTGACATTGTTGTTAACTCACTCCCCACATTGGTGACCTTCGGACATGATGTGAACACGCCTATCTTGGCAGAAACACCCACTATGATTTCAACACGCCTTCTTCGATGGATGGTCCACATTGAGCAGTTGACTTGCTACTTGTGACTGAGACATTGTCCTCCTCACGCTGCTGCTTCTCAGTCTCGATCACACATAACGTATAACTCGACTGCTAAAGGCAACACAGGAGCGACCAAGACTGGAAACTTAATGCAGCTCTCACGGTCAGCACTAAAAAAGTTTGATGATGTTAATGCAGCTGTCCCGTCTGCTTACAAAAAAAAGCAACGAATCAGCTAATGGTATCCGTTCATCGAATTCTATCACAGATATAATTCTGGTGGGAGAATGCTGTATTGCATCTACCACTGCAAAAATATAATTCCAATTCCCTAGTATATAAGACAATGTCAACCTTCATCTATGAAAAGGTACCCACCATAGAATTAAGTTAAAATGTCTTCTACACTAGTGAATTGAAATTATATTTTTGTAGTAGTAGATGCACTACAGTACTCCCTCACCATAATTATATCAGTGATAAAATTGTCAACTCGACTTCGCCGACCCCATCCCCACACTTGATTTCAAAATTTTTCGAAGTGTTATGTTCGGAATTGGTTGATTTTGAATATAAATTAAGGCACACGAATTTTCGTCTTTTATAATTGAATTTTTTTTCCGTAAAAGTATGTTTTTTTTCGACAGACAGTTTTTTTCTCTTAAAATGATCGCAATGAAAACAAAAGTAATTTTGATTGTAAAAAATGAATGATTAAAAAATTTAAATATTTATTCATTTCATTATTAAAAAAAATTTATTGGAAGGTATTTTAATTTAGAATTCATTATTTTTATTTTTAAATTCAAAGTTTTCTTTGTTCAGAATTATATTTTATTTAAATTTAAATTTAACAGCATGTTATTTTGTCGTCCTTCGTATTTGGACCAATTAATTAAATGGTAAACCATGGGTTTGGTACTTAAATAAATCCATCGCGCAAAAATAGTTTAACTTTTTTTAAAAATTTGTATTGATAAACTGAATGATAATATGGTTCAAATGCTTAGTGTATATTGTTTTAATTTTGATTGTTTATTTATAATTATAATTTATCTTTGGAAATGTGGTGGTTGGTTACGTTATAGATTAGGCAAATTAATCAACTATGTTTACTAATCGAGAACTAAATAAATATAATAATAAAAACTTGATTAGAACATTTATTTGCAGGCTTTTCAGCCAATATGCAGCTAAATTATAATAATTAGCTAAATTTAAAGGATAACTACATGATTATATAAATTATGAAAAATAATTCCCCTTATTTAAATTAAGAACCAATTAAAAGAACTATGAGGGGGGTAACAATAATAAAATAGCTAAAATGAAAACCTTGTCAAATAGCTGAAAAGCCCAATATTCTACAAAAGTATTAAAAATATTTATTCTAATGCTAGAAGTATGTGATAAAATGTAACAATGCAGTTTTATTTCAACACAATGCAAAATTGTAACATTAGACTAATTTTTAAATTGAGCTTATAAGGTTATTTTTAAATCGTTTGATTATTGGTTTTTATTTTAATTCCATTAAATGTTTGGATGCTTTTTCCTTACGGATTTAAAATGTTAATGAAGACTAATTAAACTTTTTTAGGGTAATTTAAGATATGATTTAAATATTCTTACTTCACTATATTGTCCTTTCCTTATATTTATTTCTATGTTCATACATAGTTTTATGCATATTATAATACATATTTTGCATTGTAATACAGATTTTTATACTTGATAGAAACCATTTACTCTTTTTAAATAATTAAAGAATAAAAATAGATATGTGTTATTATTCATAGTAGCTTCATAAATGATTTTTTGAAAAAACTATCAAAATAGACTTCTTTTCATAGAATTCATAGTAGAATTAATCAAATAACGCAATTAAATAAAAAAAATAGACCGGAGTAAATATAAATATGACAGACATTAAATTGTAGATTGTTTATTTTTAAAAGTCTAGAGCATTTTTCACATCGACAGCTAAAGAAATGGGGCCATATGGGGCCATATCCAGTACTATTATCACCTGAAGAAAATTTTTCGAAGATTGGATTATTGTTAAAGCAAAAATTTAATTTCCCATGCATAAGAATGTTAAAAATGTTCTTTAATGTTATAACAGAAAATGGGGTAGGAAAAATTCATTTAAAGATAATCGTCCAGGTGAAAATTGGGTGAAGCTTTTTTTATGATGATATCCACTGATAACTCAACGCAATACAGATATAATTTCAAAAGGCAAGGCTTCCCTTACAAAGGTTAATATTCGAGATTGGTTTAGGGAACTATAGAGGTATCAAGAAGAGGAAGTAGCTCTGACATTCTTTTAGAAATTTATTGCATCTACAATGTGGACGAAACAGGGGTTGAATGTTTACCTAAAACTGAAAAAAATCTTAAACCTTTGGGAAAACTGGAAAAATATAAATCCTTATAATCTAAAAATTATAAGAATTTAAAACTTATAGTTCTTGAAAAGGAAAAAGAAAGAATAATACATAGTTTTGCCACACTTTTCAGCTAGTATAAAAAGTACCTAAAATGGTAGTTTGTCCTTACTGAATTCAAATTGAATCAAACAGCAAATTTTAGGAAAGAAAATGAAAAAAAATTTTTATTCTCTATTTAACCCCCCCCCCTCCTCTTTACCAACCTTATCTTTACCAATCCCCCTAGCCATTTCATGACTGATAAAAAATCTCACGTTAATTGTGGTTATCTGTTATAATTCCATGAAAAGTTTCATTTTCATGCTTTTGTATTGCGTATAAATTCATGAAGAACATTAAAAAATCGTAAACTAAGAGTTGAACAGAACATCTGGTGTTCATTCACAGGTAAGAACTGTTCATTAACTTGGTTATCTAGATACTAATTATTTGAACCACCTAAAGATTAAAACAATATTATTTAAGTTACTTACAATTTTTCGGCATGATTTGCATTTAATGACAATATGTTGACACTGTTATTTAACTAACATTACAAATTTTGAAATTATTATAATTTTTAAAAGACAAGCTATGTTTAAGAGCTCCTTTACTGGTTAGTTCACCCTATTAGCACATATAAATATTCTGCTCTATTTATATAGATCACATTTACTTAATGAATTTATGAATGAAACTATTTCCCTAATTTTGTTACAAAATCTTACCATGAAACTAAAACCAGCAACATAAAGCTTTTTCAAACAATTCCTTCTGCGTACATATGTTCAGGTTACCTTATCCATGCGTCCTCCGAGCAACATTCTAGTCATTTCTGCTTCCGTTAATAGACAATTTTGTCCTCGAGAAATTTTATCATAACGAAATTTTATTCATAAAAATTTAGTTTTAAAATATATTTCCACTTTAAGAACTTTGCTGCTGTAAAATGCTTCCTAAGAGAAAAGAATTTTAATATACAATACAGATTCCGGAAATCGAAAATGAACTATAGTTATAATGCATATTCTATACTGAAAAAAATACGTCTTTTTCTTAAAACCAAAATTTTTATGCAGTACAAAATCTATCCATATGTTTTTGTATAGGAAGTATGATTTTATTTTATAAAATAATGAGATTTAGTTGCTTTTAAATTAAGGATATTAGGAATCAAGAATAAATGATTGTATTATCCATGATGTAAAGAAAGCGTTTTTTAGTCCAGAAATTTCTTGCTATGCTTAATCTATTTATATATTTATGCAAAGGAATGCATGATTTTGCTCTTTCAAAAAAATGTGCTAATGAGAATTGGCTCTCTATATGTGATTAAATCTAATATAAATTTAAAAAAATCTATATATGAATGAATCTAGTTTCAAACATCCAGATCTCAAGAATCAAGAGTAAATAATAGTGTTGTATGTAATGTTAAAAAGTCTTTTTTTTTAATCTAAAATTCTCTAAATTAAGTCAATATTCAATCTTTTAATGTTTTTTATATAAAGAAATGCATAGCTTTGACTTTCTAAACTAATATGTTTACGAGGGTTTGTTCTCTTTAAATCTAGTCTTTAAGTATCAGATACTGGTAATTAAAAATGACTTTTGGATATATAGTTTTCCTTAATGTCAAAAAATGCTTTTTCAAAGTTGTCTTCCAGTACTTAATCTGTTTATAAATTTTTGTAAAATAAGGCATAATTGCTTTAATAAAGCAATATGAAAATGAGATATTTTGTTTTTTATAAATCCAGTCTCAAAATTCCAGATTCTAGGAATCAAGAATAACTTATATAGAGTTATTTGTAGCATTAAGTAATTTAAATAAGTAACAGTAAATGCTTTTCATTGCTATTTTTTATCACTAAGACACAAAAATGTAAATACATTACTTTGTTCTCATTTAAATGTTAACGTTTTGTAAACACGCAAAATATAGGTTTTTTAAAGTGCATGCTTTTGTTTGTTTATTTTAAGGAATACATTTTTAAAAAAAGAATACTTATTCTAACTGAGATTCCTCAAACAAAAATTGTCTTTTGTTTAGCTATTAAAAATAAAGATTTAACGGAAATATAATTAGTATCACTCTTCTTTTATTTTATTCACTAGTTTTTCATACATTTTGATCTAATGTTTTGAAAGTAATTTTCCCGAGTTTTCTATTTTTATTTACTTAAATAAACATGTTTAACTTATTGTTCCAGAATTTTTGAATAAGCTTCTAGAAGGGAAATGTTTTTTTAAATATAACTCTCTGCTCATTTAGAATAAATAAGTTTGGAGATATTTAAATATTTAAAAATAAAAAAGAGTATAAGCATTTTTCTTTCCTTGGAAAGTAGCGAACTATCTAAGTACCAAGTATTTCGAAACAATAATTACTAATTCTAAATTTCTAAATGTATAAAGTTTGTGCAGATATAGCATACGGTATATAACATATAATATTATTTAAAAAAAACTAACTTACTGACATTTCTTGTCCATAATGGGCCTTCTAGAGTGACGTCATCACCATACATGGTGAAATTATTAACGTTGATTTTATTTGTGATAACCTAACTTATGAACGAGAGCATAAATAAATAATAAAAACGTGTGATGAAGCTAATTTTTGATTTATTAGAGCCGCAAGCTAGCCTTATCATAACCAATTATCATATCAAATCTTAAAGAAATTTTATTCTTTGGAATGCAGTGCTTGAACCATTAGTCAGTGGTAGTTATAAAGTCAGTGGTGTAGTCGATAGTCGGTGGTGGATAGTCGATAGTAGGTGGTAGTTATAAAGTCGGTGGTAGATAGTCGATAGTCGGTGGTAGTTATAAAGTAGACAGCTGGCTCCACCGTGTTTTTAAGCATATTTACGCCAAATTTGATGCGGATACATTAAGAATTGTGAATTTTTGTACAATTCGTATACTTATATACATTCTGTTTAATTTATATAGATATTTTGAAAAAAGAAATTCGAATGAAATCAGGTAGCGAACTGACTCAAATCGTTGAAAATAACACTAATGTTCGTTGTATAGGAATTGAGTTAATGAGAATTGATTGTAATATATTTTAAAAAGAGTTCAGTCAGTACAAACTTGAAGCTAAATCAAACAAGACAGATATTAATAAAAATAAATAGCTCATTATTTTTGATAATGTAAATACTAAAATTTATTTCATTTGCTTAAATATCTTTATAGTGAAAGAAAGATATTAATTTGACTTCCAATAAAAAATATACTTTTCTCATCAATACATCTTAATGAAAAAACAACTTATGAAAAATTTTTAATCGTCAATCACAAACAGAATTATCATTATTCCAATTAACAAACTCTTTCGAAACTCAACAATCAGATTATTTAAATTTTACCATTTTTTCTAACTGGTTCCAACTCTCAAAGGAAAACTAGTTTTATAATTTATTGGCTGCGCTATTCAATTTATAAAATTCTTCGGTATATTTTTTTGCATCTAATTTAAGAGCTTTCTAAGTTCAAGGAACTGATCATTCAACTGAATTTATTTAACTCGAAGATAAGTTTTAAGATTGAGTTATATCTCGAAGTGATTCTCTTTATTTTTAAATTTAATCGAGAAGTTAATGTTGACTGTTAAAGAAATGAGTTATTGATAATTGACTGTATAATTTCGCGAATGATAAATAATTAGTGTTAACTCTAACAATATAGTAAAAACACTTAGGGATAAATAAAAGTGGACAGAAATTAATAAAAAATTATAATTGAATATTATTTTTGCTAGTGTGGATTTTTAATCTAATTTAATTTATACAAAAAATTTCTTTATTGTATAAAATACATCAATTTCGTTTTTTTAATGCATATTTTCAGTCTTTCATACTTTAATGAGAAAACGTACTTAAAACTAAATGTTTAATCGATATCAAAACAGGTCATTTAAATTTATTAATGGAACCAATTTTTCTAACTGTTTCCAACTTTCAAGGGGGAGATAGTCAATTTAAATATGACCTTCGTCCCTCTTTTCTGCAGTTGATTTAAGAGCTGATTATTCAACTAAAATTACAATTCGACTAATCTCGGCGGAAAGTTCTTAAAGTCGAATGATTTTTGGAAGCTCTGAAATATTTCTCTCGGTAAAAAAACAATTATTAATAATTTACAGTCGAATTCCGTAACTGATCTTGGATGTATAAAAATAAAGTTATTTCAAATTACTGCATGATTTCACGAAATACAATCAATTCATCATAACTCCATAGATATAGCATAAATATTTAGGACTGAATAAAATTAAGCAGACATAAAAAAATTTATGTTATTTTTGATAATATAGATAAATATGTTTTGAAATGTTCAAATAGCTTCTATATTATAAAAATATACCAATTGCTTATCACGTAAAAAAAGTTTATCGTAATTTAGAATTTAATGGGAAAACGCATTAAAAACTGTGTTTTTAATCGACATCCACAAACAGAATTATCATTATTCCAATTAACAAACTCTTTCCAAACTCAACAATCAGGTGATTTAAATTTTCCAGTAGAACCAATTTTTCTAACTGGTTCCAACTTTCAAGGGAAAACTAGTTCCATAATTTATTGGTGCAGCCATTCAATTTATAACCTTCGTCCACATTTTCTGCAGTTAATTTAAAAGCTTTCAAAGTCCCAGGGACTGATTATTCGACTGAATTTATTAAACTCGACGGAAAGTTTTCCAGGCCGAATGATTTTCGGAAGCTCTGAAATAACTCCTGCTTTTTCCCTTTTTACGAAGTCGAGTAATTTGCAATGAATTATGTTCCCGTAATTGGTATCTTTTTCTCAGACTGCATCCAGTTTATCATTTCAAATATATTTAGAACGATTAATAAACTTCTACAGGGGATGTTCGCACTCCTTTCCCTGATAAATTGGCTTCTACTTTCCATGCATTAGTTAAACTTTGACGGTAATAATAAATCGAATCCTTCGTTCGTTGTGCATACCTTGATTTATAGCTTATAATGAGATTTTAATCTAGGGACAGGCTTGGCCATAAAAGAGAAATGCTGCTAGTCTTTATTTACTGTGGTGATTACATTTGATTTAAAAACGAGAGTTCTTAATTGATTCGCTTCTATATTTGGGCCATCGTTTTGCCGTTCTTTATTGCAAAGTTTAGAATTGCACTTGGAGAAGAGATTAAAAGTCCCTTGTGTCTAATATTTTACGTGATATTTCTCAGCTAATAATTTGCGTCAGATTTTTCATTATCTGCTGCTTAAAATAATTTTAACGCCGAATTGTTACTGATTTAGGAAAGCAATATATTACAAAACACAGCACTGTTAATTAGGTATTATTTTTATTCCACGCATAAAGAAGTAATTTGCTAATGGATTTAATGAATGTTTACTGACATTTTAAAATTCTTTTTATTGACTTAACATTCATAATTTTATTTCCTAATTTCATTAATTTATTTTGTTTTCTTTTTTAAATTTCATTGTCCTACTTGCAATAGTTTTTATTTATAGGCCCTGCCATAGGAACAAACGTACATTTTCAAAATTTGTGCATGTTTACTTAATAGAATATTAATAAATAAAAACAATTTTACCCATTATAGAGCAAGCATGATGCAAACAATAATGAATTTAACTTATATAAAAGTAATATTTTTTTAGCAATTATTAATATTGAGTTTTCCAAAAATAATATGTAGCATTTTATGCAATCATGGTAAGTAGCATCATATTTTGCAGGATTTGTTTTGAATTTACAGAAAATATTTGCAAAATTTTTAATATCATAGTAAAAGTTGTTTTATAAACATCTAAAAACAAGCCAAGAAATGTAGAAAAAAGCATTTTTTTGACATATCTGAATTTTAAAAAAAAACGTGTGACCAATGTAAAAAAAAAGAAGTATCAGCAAACGAATCCAAAGAATAATACATTGATTATCATTTTTAACTGTTTCAAAATAAAAACAATAATACATTGAGCGAGCAAATTTCATGAATTTTTCATATATGAAAACTAAATATTAACTGTCAGTATACGTCAATCAATTAATTGTATTATTCCCTGATTCGCTAAGTTTCCTCTTTTGCGTTTTTCTTTATCCACCCTTTATATCAATAATGTTTCGAAATAATATTTGCAATGGGGATGTTCTGTTCGCAAAAAGTACGTGAAGATGATGACCGTTAAATATCAATAGCTCAATTCCAAATCCTCTTCCAGCATATTTCAATAGTTTATCCTATCTGAACAACTAATATCATTATGGAACATTTATTACAATAATTTTTATACAGCTTGAAATAAAGAGGAAGAGAATAAGCATAGAAATGATAGGAAAAGTCCATCTAATCTTTCCTTTGATTTAGACAGCTTATAAGTTTGTACAAATATAAAATAACATTCAGTACATTTGTTAAAACAATTTAGATATAATTAAAAATAAACGAAGAGACTAGTAAGCGTACAAACGGCAGAAACACCTATTAAAATCCATATTTTTTCTGAATATTTAATTTTTTAAAACCTGTAAAAATCATCGACACAAAAATTTAAATAAAAATTAGGAAGTGTGGAAACTTTGGTTAAATTCAAAATATCCTTTCCTTAGGTTTATATACAATAAAAAAATCCAAATCATATTACGGTAAAATGTACATGTATTCAGTGTGGAGTGCCGGTATTTTTTGTTCTAAAATCCATTTTTACCGGAACATTTTACAGAACGAAAAATCTGATATTCTGTAATTTTTAAAAAAAAAATTTTTTAGTAAAATAAATTTAATTAAATAAATATTATTGTAAAACCTATTACATAATATTTTATGATAAAAATGAATTTTATGGATGATGCACGCAAAAAGCCAAAACTGTGTCACAATTGATCCGGGATGCTCTACAGAGTAGCTTAAAACTGACATTAGCCTCTATTACTACTGAAGCATATTTAACACAATAATTTAGGTTTACTGATAATAGAGTGAATATTTGTAAGTTTAGAAACTATCTAAATAGTAAAAGATTACAAAATATTTAATTCTAAGTTGACAAAACTTCTTTGAAAAAAAAAACGAATTTAAAAGCAGCAGAAATTTCAAAAGAAAGAATATATGTAGCAATGAAGGAAATAAAAATGAGAATATGACCTCCGAAGCCGACGCCTTCAGGGGGTACCGGCAACGTAAGCCATAAAACAAAACCTTTTCTATTGAGAGAGAGGGCAAATGCCTAAATTAACTCCTTCAGTACCCCAAAAGTTTTGTAGAAGTCCAGGAAAAATAAAACATGAAATACATAGAACCAATTCAGAAAAGAAACTTAAACAAAATCATCAGAAAATAAAAACTCGCATTAACCAGGTCAATAGCGATTTCACAAGCAAACCAAATGCAAAAGAAACATTTAAAACAAAAGAAAACAACGCCCTCTATTAAAATGCGCAGATTGAAAAAAAAAAGTCAAAGAAGAGATTACGTAATAAATTAATAGAATGCTTAACTGGGGCTGCTCAGTTAAGACTTGAATTGCTCCCTGTTAAAAGAAATAGATAACTAGTATTCTTCGATCATATTTTTACCAAAACATTAACTTGGAACTATCTGAACTAATCATAAAAACATACCCTGAGTGCATGAAATATATCAAGATTTACGTTCTGAAATGTACTTTCGTTTGAAATTTTAAATTTAAAATATGAAACTAGTTCTAGTTGTTTTGTAAAAAAAAATCAATTCTTTCCTTACTTTTATCAGCCATCTGTATCGTTTTCAATTTTATAGCCACGCATATTCTCAATAAAAGTATGCTTATCCATAACGACGATTCAGAATTAGAAATATATATGACCTCATAAGCTTTTAAAAATCTTTAATAACATTAAAATACTCACTAAAAAATTCCGGATCGAAGCACGGTATAAAATATTGACTCTTTCAGTGCATTCTCCGTAAAATCCATTTTTACGGTAAAATATTATACTGTAATTTTTACAGAAATATCTTTTTAATTAGAGTGATTTATGAATTTCATGGTAATTATTACTGTAAAAAATACGGTGTATCAGATATTTTGTTCCGTAACATGTCCGAGTAAAAATGGAAGTACCGCCATTCTGCACTTTAAACCGTAATTTGATGTAGATTTTTTTACGTTGCACATGACAAAATAATTAATGCTTAAATAAATTTTAAAAAAAAGATTAGTAAATTTAGAAAAAATTGAAATTAAGTACAAAAGCAAAAATTGTGTGCTTCAAATATTGTACCAAGCTTTACATTCGAAAATATATTTCCTTTTGAAATTTAAAATATAAGGCACGAGTTATCGTGGTATTGTCAAAACTGCATCCCCCTTCTTTCATTGACTTCTGGTGTCTTAAATTCAGTAGCATGTATGTCCTCAAGAAACATGAACTTACCGATAATGAGGACTCAGTATCAGAAGGGGAAATGACCCGTAATGTTTTGATAATACTCCTCAGAGGGTATTCCTACTGCAGTTTGACATCTGCGAAATGTTCCAATGGGGGGATACAAATCCTTCTTAAGCCATCTGTCATGCTAACTTCAGTTTCTGTGGACAGGGAGTTTGATAGCTAGATAACATGTTATTCCCGACTAGATAGGAATTTCCAGTTATAAAACTTTAAGCTTTCATTAAGATTAAATGAGACAAAGATACTACATTATCACAGGGATTGATGGCTGTTTGGTCTTCTCATTTGACTTAAGTTTAATCGATTTCTGAGACATCATGAAATAGCAATTTAATCTATGAATCCAACCATGATTAGTGTTAAATAGCTAAAGTGAGTCATTTTCATTGCTGAATTAGGACACTTAGCCGTCATTTTACAAAGTCATTTAAAATCTGCGAAATCATATAGGAATTTTCACTGAAGTTGAATTTTCTTTTGCTACAAACGCTGTAGCTAAATAATGAAATTTTGCCATCACACTACACTGTTAAAAGTTTCCTTCTAAAATTACGGTAATATAACTGTCAGCTGTCTGTCCTTCCATCTAACCATAAAGTTTACGGAAAAGAAATTTTTTTTCCTTCATAGTATTATAACCATTTCCAAAAATATCGTTATAAAACCATGAATACGAAACTATACGGTTTTTTAACAACTCCATTTACAACTAGCATATTTTAAAAACGTAATAATTTTTTAACTAGACATAGAAGCTCGGCTTTTCGTAAGTTAATGGTCATTGGAGAGTGCCGGACACTGGGAATTCTTCACGTGTTGAACGGAATTGAGTAAATATTGTAGTGTCAACACTAGGACTCGATCCAGCTCTGATGGTCATGAGATTGACAGATAAGCCCACTCGGTTATGATATGTACGCAGTAGCGAAGAACTAAGTAGCTTCATTAGGTGGTTCTAGTTGGTGAGATAAAATTCTCATTGTTTAACCGTATTAGGTGAAAGCAGTTAATAAACAGTTTTTCTTAAACTTAACAGTTTGATTACCAGTTTATTTATGGTTATTTGACTGTGTTGATTAAATATGGTAAAATAGCCATGCAATCAATTGTTATTTAGCCATTTTTCCGAGAAATTTTTAACAGTGTCTAAAGCAATGTAGATATCGCGAGATTATCTGAATTTCTATTGTAGTTGAATTTCCATTTTGCTACTGAGTGCTATAACTAAATTATGACGATACTTTTATCATCTTGTTACAAAGCATTACAGAATCAGCAAGGTTGTCTGAATTTTTCCCCATAGTTGAACTTCCTTCTGGGATTAAGCATAATAACTAAATTATGAAACTTTTGCAATCATATTACGACGCAATGCAGAGACTTCGAGATTATCTGAAGTTCTACTGTAGTTAAATATCCTTTTACTACTGAGTGCCATATCTAAATTACGACACTTACGCCATTATATTACAACATAATACAGAGCCTGTTAGATCACCTAAGTTTCCACTGTATTCGAATTTTCTTCTAATACACTCTTGAAACTAATGATACCAATTTGACTTATATTATCTGCACCTAAAACTATAGTATGATTCAAATTTGCTTTAGCCTTAAAAAGGTCTTTAACTGAATCGAACTTTTGTTCAAATCGATCTAAGAGTATAGTGTGATTAAATTTAAAATTTACGATCATAAATTTCAATTTAGTACACTATTAAGATGCCAGTAAGTTTGAACGATATCATAGTTCAGCACTATTAAAAATTTCTAAAAGGGCTAATAACTGAAATCAATCTTGAGTTTCCTTTGCATTATTAAATTGCACCTACTCAGTTTGAAGTTAAATATAATATGTAAAGTGGAATTAGTTTTTATGTAAAAACGTAAGAAAATAATTTTATGAAAGGGATATAACACAGTCCCTTAATTCTATTTTAATATTATTCTATTTTAAATATTTAATTCTATTTTAAATATTTCGAGAGCATGGTGATGAGAAAATATTTTCTTACGACTATTAATTCATATTCAAAAGTTTCAGAATACAGAGTGTTTCTGTTTCTTTTAAGAAAGAATAATATAAATTTCTATAAACTTAGAAACTTATTTTTTCTGAATTAGTATTTTTTTTTCACATTTGTACAAATGTAAATTTTCTTTTAATTGTTCTCCTCAAGCTATCTTGCATCTAATTTGTACTCAGCTGCGTATAAGATTTTTTTGAATAGGTCTTCTTTTTGATCTCAAAGAAACTATAAGAAAATAAAAGAACAATCTTCCTATAAAGCAAGCTTTGTTAATAAAACACATGTAACTATAGTTTTAAGCAAATTTGATCAAGATTTCATATTTATAGTGGTTTTTAGTACACGAAACACCATTTGAGAAAACATTGTGTAGAATTCAAGAAGGTTTCCCTGTTCCATACCAGTATCGATATATGTTTATATCCAACCTTTTCCTACAAATTTTAACTTGAAATTTTATTTATTCATACGCGGTCTTTCAAATTCTTTGAAAATGAAAAGATTATTTCTAATCTGGAAATAAATGGCCTACTGTTGCACTTCCTCATGATACAGATAAAAGTAAGTAGAAAGTAATTTAACAAATGTATTGAAATCAGTGACTTATTAGTATACAAAATGCAAAAAAAACTACTTTAGTAAATTGCTGATTTTAGAAGATTAGAGGCTGATTGTACTTTTTTCAATTTAATACTTACCAAAAATTCTTCCTCGAAATTCTTTTCAAAGGGAAAAAATGAACCTCTTAAATTCAATGCAATCATACTATCATGCTTTGAGGAATTTCTTGAACATCAATATTTTTCAAATATTAAACTTTAAATATTAGCATTTTAAAGTATTGTTTTACAAAAAATTACCAATTTACGGACATCTTTACAGGTTTATGAAATAATTTAAAAAATGAATAATTTTCAGTCTTTTGCATACTTTACGTGTTTGAAAATGCGACATTTAAGTGACTTTTTAACTTAAAAATATATTAAAAATATTTTTTTATTTCCACAAAACTTACAAACTTTACTTACTTTACTTTCCACAAGACTTTAAAAAATTAAATAATAAAAATTAAATTTTCTTCCAAGGTTTGATACAAAAAAAAAGAAAACTAAGGTCCCCAAATGTTTGACTGAAATCTTGAGGATAAAAATTCAGTCTTTCAAATCAAAAAATAACTTTGGCGCATGAAAATATCGAGGAATAAATCATTTGTGGAAACCTCAAAGTATTACCATGACTAAAAACAGAAAAATCTTTATTGTATAAAACCAATAATCAATTTGTATGAGACACGTATAACTTATTCAATGATGCTTATAAAAGTGTACATATCTTTAAGACGCCCGGAGCTTATTTTCAATTCTTTTTTTGTGATACTTTTAAAAAGAAGACGTTTTATATAGAAATTCGATAATTCAATAGCTTGGTTGAATTGTAGAAATAGAAAAGCATGAAGAGTCTTAAAATATTCAACATTTACGACTTTCTATCTGAGTGCTCTTCACACATCTTTCTGCGAAGAATATATAGCACAAGTTTTTAAGCAAAGAATGATACTTTTCAAACAGTTTTAGATATTCTTTTTTCTTTATCCAGCAATTCGTATTTGAAAATAAAGAAAATTAAAATTTTATTTATCAAATAGATTGTTGCACTAGGATGTAAAAAAGCAATTATTGGTATGTAAATCATCTAAATAATAATTAGAAAAATTCAAATGAATTAAAGATAAAAAACAATATAAATTGTATTGTTCTTAGTTTTTAGTCAACTACAGTAAGTACTTTTTTATCAAAATATTTTTAATTCAAATTGAGAGTGAATCTTTGAGAGTGGAAATTTCTCCTTCACACGCTTAGTTATTATTTATTTTTCTGTTACCCTTATTTCAGAAATATTCTGTCTTCATAAAGCTAATACATCGTCTTTAAGAAATAGAAAACACTCTCTGACATTCCTGAGAAAATAGAATATATCATTTTATGAGAGTAACAAATACTGTCTCTCGAGCTAAAGAATGTCACCTACCACAAAGACTGGGGCTGCCTGATGCTATGGAAACAAGACGATGTTTGCAGGAGGTTTTGAGGGATATTCTTTTCCGACTGGAGTCAAATCTTGTTCTAAATGTTTAGTCTTTACTTCAAATCATGGCATGCTTCAGAATCGTAGCATAGTATACCTCAAAATTACAACACAGTGAGTCATGGTGGCGTATGAAATAGAATAATCAACTCCCAAAGAGGTTCCCTGGACTCGAATCGCAGCAATTGCTGGCTGATAAGAATTCCAACCCGGTTCGCACCGATCACAGAGCTGACGTAAAATATCCTCAGAGACAGACGGATCAAGTTTTAGAGTCCCCTTACCATCAGACTAGCCAGGAAGTTTTTCGTGGTTTTCTTCTCCACTCAAATGTGGCTTATTTCCATCGAAAATTCCTCCATGAAAGCTCATTTCTCCAAATACAGGATCCATTAGTTCCCTTGTCTTCTTGTGTGGGTTCAAAATTACAAGGCAACGACTTTAAACACAGACAGTCGTAAACTCAAAAATAGGTCGGCTGTTTAATGTTGGTTATAAAATAAAGGAAAACCATTTCACAGTGCTCTAGACAACTAGCGACAGAAGTTCATTTTTTTAAATGCCGTCAACATTTTGTTAATTGAAGTTGTTTGCTTTGATTTTTTAAGAAATCTGAAAGATGGCATTTTCGTAGTTTGATTTCCTCATTATGTATAGTCTTAATTAGACATCACGATTTCCACTTCCGTTGAAAGGAAGGAAGTTAAATTTGTTATATGCGCAAGCAAAGCATATTATTATTGTGCAAATAGAACTAGAGAAAAGAATTACAAACCATGCATAAATTATTAAATAACTACTTCAAAAATTAATTAAATTAGCTAGGGATTCAGCGCTGTATGTTACTTTGCAAAAATGGTTTATTTACCTCTTCTGGACAGGTAATTTATAATAACCATTACTACAACATCAGAAAAAACGCGGTAGCTGAAATGTGGACATGGCTAATTTAGCAGACTTATTTTGCTTCACTCTAAACAACGTTATTCTAACCACATATCTATTTAATGTTAATTCAAAATGTAACTATATAGTTTTAATTTCGAACTAAGATGTGGTGAATTAAATAAATCATACTATTATATACCCATCCACAAATAAACTGCTAAATAATTAGCTTGGTTACCAGTTTTATCTTTTTACCCAGATTGGTAACGTTTCCTGTTGTCATGTGATTATGACAGTCTCGTCTTATGACAAAATTATTACAATGCAATGAATTTTATTGAAATTTAAAAAGTATAAAACGTATTTGAAAAGTATAACATGTTTAAAAAGTGTAAAATGTTGCTATGTTCACGGCGAAAAAAATTCTGGTAAAATTGCCCCATTGTATGGTAACGATATTTTTGGTGTAGAAAAATAACAACTACACTTTGGTAATAAAAACTAAAATATATGATATTCAAACCCATTTGGTAATTTTTCCGATTATATAATAAAAAAGTACGATAAATTCTGGTTTTTAAAATTACAGTTCTTATAACCGCACATTTAGTAAAAAATAAAAAACGGAAAAGTACATTTAACTGAATATATAGTTTTTATGCCATGATCTACGGTATTATGATAAAACTACAAAGTTTTACCCCATTTGTCAAACTTTATTGCTTATTATAAAACCGTATTTTATTGTTTATTTTACTAAACTTATTACCAAAACACTTCGGAAAAAATTACCAAGCACTTTTGTGTTTCCATAGATCCAGAAACGCGGTAAACTTTATAGTTTTCTGGTAGTTCTGACTATACTTTTTTCTCAATGTGTGGCGAAAACTAAATTTAAAAAGAAAATATCTTAATTCAACATGTGATCTTATATTAAATTACTCTAGAAAATATAAAGAAATTCAGGTAATTTCATCTGAGAAGGCGTTTGTAGAAGGGATTTATATGACGGAAATTGATTTTCAACTAAGAACATGTGCTTTGACGGCAAGATGATGAACACTCATTTCAGATGAGCAATATCCATAATTATTATCTAATTTTTGTATATCTTTTAATAATTTCCATTAGCACGCGATCTTCATTTATAGTTTACATGAAATGTTAGCATTATAATTTCTCTTGGGTGTGCAATTTTTCAAATTTTATTTTGAAAGTTTAAAAAGATTATGCATGATAAATTAAGGACATTTGTTGCTAAGCAATCCAAAAAAAAAAAAATGCACGCGACTCAGAAAATCATTTATAATAATCTTAAGCAATCTGGTTATCTTTAAAATAAAATGCTATTTTTCAAATTCATCTTTGGCTTGACACTTAGACTTTAATTTCTTAACAGCTTTTAAGAAATTCGATTAGAAGTTGCAACGCTAATGCGTTTTGAATGATTCATTAATCCAAGAAGAACAATTTGTAAGCTTAGCATTGATTACTTCCGCAAGGCGTCCTTTAGGCAGTTTCAGCATCGCCATTTTTTTTTATTCGGTGAAGTGTTGTTGCCGCTTAAGATAAGAAGCTCAGTTTTATTTTGCCTATTTTCCGAAAGATATCTTCTGTGTAATTCTGTTAAATTATAATCTATTGGAGATAAGCTGAGCGAAATGTCTGTAATTAATTTAATTATCTAATTATTTAACTGTATTTTATGAATTATCAAATAATTTTTTTTTGGTTAATGAAATTAAAAGAAAAAAAATGCAGTAGTATTTAGTATATAAAAACGAAATTAAAACTGAAGTGCGCAAATATACATCTATAAACAAGTATAAATGTAAAATCTTAAATATAGACACAAACAAGTTTTGTCTATATTTAAGTACAATTTTGCCTATTTTCCGAAAGATACCTCCAGTGTAATTCTGCTAAATTATAATCTATTGGAGATAAGCTGAGTGAAATGTCTGTAATTAATTTAATTATCTAATTATTTAACGGTATTTTATAAATTATCAGAAAAATTTTTTAGTTAACGAAATTAAAGGAAAAAAATTGCGCTAGTACATGGTATGTAAAAACAAAATAAAAACTGAAGTGCGCAAATATACAAGTATAGACAAGTATTAATGTAAAATCTTAAATATAGACTCAAACAAGTTTTGTCTATATTTAAGTACAAGTTTTGCCTATTTTCCGAAAAATATCTCCAGTGTCATTTTGTTAAATTATAATCTATTGGAGATAAACTGAGGGAAATGTCTGTAATTAATTTAATTATCTAATTATTTAACCGTATTTTATGAGATATCAAACAATTTTTTCAGTTAATGAAATTGAAAAAAAAAATATTGAACTAGTTCGTAGTATATAAAAACAAAATAAAAACTGAAGTGCGCAAATATACATCTATAAGCAAGTATAAAAGTAAAATCTTAAATATAGGCACAAACAAGTTTTGTCTATATTTAAGTACAAGTTTTGCCTATTTTCCGAAAGATATCTCCTGTGTAATTCTGTTAAATTATAATCTATTGGAGATAAGCTTAGTGAAATGTCTGTAATTAATTCAATTATCAAATTATTTAACTGTATTTTATAAATTATCAAATAATTTTTTTAAGTTAATTGCACTAGTACATAGTATATAAAAACAAAATAAAAACTGAAGTGCGCAAATATACATGTATAAACAGGTATAAATGTAAAATCTTAAATATAGACACAAGCAAGATACGGAAAATAAAATTCTTGTAAAATTACTGTACTGTATGGTAATGACATTTCTAGTTAAAGAAACAATATGATTCTAGCAATAATAACCAAATTATACAGTATTTAAACCATTCCTTTAGAAATTTTTTTGTTCATATGGTAACGGTTTAACGTAAATTATTGTTTTTGAAATTATAGTTCTTATTACCATACATTTACCAGAAAATACAAAACTGGAACATATATATAAACCAATAAATGGTTCTTACGCCATGCTCTAAGTCATCATGATAAAATTACCACATTTAACAAATTTTTTTACATATTATAAAATTATATATTATTGTTAATTTTAGCAAAACGCTTTGGTAAGAATTACCGAGCATTTTGGTAATACGAGGCAGATACCAGGCATATTTCACCATATTCTGGTCTGGTAGTTTTGATAAAAAATTTTTCTCTATGTATGTACTCCTTTAATCGAATACACATTTAGTGACTTATAAATTATTGAAAATAAAACTTAAATTAAAAATTATATTTTTACAAAGAAAAAAATATACTTCTGTACAACTCAAAAAATTTATCAACAGCATTGCTGTTAAATTTTTTTTGATTAGATAAGAAGACCATGAACTAACTTTAATTAATTTAGCTATACATTTATTTAAATGTGAATTCCTGTACTTTCAAATTACCTTTTTTTTCTAGTCAATGTATGTAATCAAACATAAAAGTAGTACTTTCGGAAATATAGTTAAAGCAATTAATAATAAAATGCACAAATATGTACGTTTAATCATAGAATTTTAAGCTTAAGTAAAAGTAAACTGCATGCACATTTACTCAAATTACCATTTTGAAGTTTATATGATATTAAGAAAATATCAAGTAAAAATTCATATTTTTGCAAAACTCAAAGCATTTCAGGAAGTACATAAATAATAATTAAAACTGTAATTAAAATATTAAATAATAAATAAATTTAAGCCCTAGGAATACACTTTATATGTTTCAGCAATTAGTATTTAAACCAATCAGTTTATACAAATTTATTTTTAAATTACTCAAGTTTTAATTTTTGAAACTATTTCTTTATTATAACTAGAAAACGCTACTCAATTCTTTAATACACAGTACATAAAGCTATTTTTTGGTTATCATTTGTCAGAATTTTGTCTAACACTTGGATAAAACATAACTGAAATTACTTTTAAAAAAAAAATCGAAATTTTAAAAAAAAATTTTGCTTTAATTTGCAATTTGGTACACATTGCATAAAATCTACTGCAAGTTAAGCTGTGTCAGTTTCATTATTAAATAAAACTATTGATTTATTTAGTGTTCATTTATAAGATTATTAATTTATTTATTCATCATTGTAAAAATGAAATTTTATCAAAATCTACATTTAGCAATTAATTTGTTTCGAATCAAAACTGAAATATAAAGAGATAAGAACAAAACAGAATTCTTTAAATTTAATTCTGTAATAAAATAGTATGACGACAGTGTTGAACAATATATTTTTACTTATTTCAAAACATTTATAATCTTTAATTTTAATTAATAGATTTTATATATTAGATTTTATTTTCTGTTGAATATAATGTGTACAAAACTGAGAATAAAAACTAGTAATTAAGTTTTAAAAAGTGAAAAAAAAGTCGGTATTTTTTACTTATTTGCAAATTAAAGCAAAACATTACTCATATCGCACTCTTAAATTAGTACAAAAAAATTTACAATTAATTTTAAAATTAAAATTATTTTATTTAATTATGAAATTATTATTTACTTATGAAATTTTTTATTTAATTATGAAATTTATTACTTAATTATGAAATTTATAATCAATTTATTAAATAATTTAAAATTAAAATTTTTTTGAAACTAGCCTGATTTTTATCTTTAATTTTAATAATCGATATTTATATATATTAGTTTTGTTGTTTAGCCGGTTGAGCTATATGAACCAACAAAACGACTTCATCAGGATTGTACGGCGGAAAAATTCTGGGAAAATTACAGTACTGTATGGTTGTGACATATCTGAAAAATAAACGTAATTCTGGTTAAAAAAAAATAAATTTCTTTTAGTATTCAAACTGTTAATTTGATTTTTTTCCCTTCATGTGGTAACACTTCACTGGAAATTCGGGTTTTCAAAATTATAATTCCTATTATCACACATTTAGTAAAAAATACAAAACTGAGAATAAAATTATAGAATATATGGTTTTTATGCCGTGCTTTAAGGTATCATAATAAAATTACATTACCAAATGTAATCACATGTAAATCACATGTAATAAATGTAATCACATTAAACAATAGTATTTTATTGCTTGTTTTACCAAAATCCTTGCCAAAGCTCTTCAGTAAAAATTATCAAGCTTTTAGTTGCTCCCATAGAGATAGAATCATAGCAAATTTTTCCATATTATGTTAGTTCTAAACATACTTTTTTTCTCAGTATAACTTTACCCTGTAAAAATTCAGAAAAAAATTCAAAATTAATGGGAAATATTTCGTTAAAAAAGTATTAAAAATGCTGCATTAAAGGCACGCGTAAATATGAATTCAGCCAAAAACTGAGTCTCGAAATCAAAAAACATATTCTGGAAGCGACAACTCAATCCCCAAGAACAATTTAACCATACCATTCAGAAACCACATTGAAAACAAACAAGTGGTTGTAGAAAACTCATGGAATGGCACCTACTAACATGATTTTTATAAAGGTACTTTTCTGACAAATTTTACCGTAAAAAATAAATGGTATAATAGAAAATACATTTAATACTTATATTTACTTTCTTGCGTTCCTTACAAAGTGGATAGTTCTATCACCTAAGAAATCCCAGATCTAAGCTTTTTCGAAACTACTAACAATTATTGTGATTACCAAACTCTGCAAAAGAAGTTTAGAAAATGTGGTTAGCAATGATAACGGTAAAAAAAAAACATGCAAAATAATTTGGATCAATCGAGCAATTGTTAAAATTTAAAAATACACTTTTAGAAAACTTCATATAATTTAATTAACAAAGTTATAAAATATCCTAAAATAATTTGTTTATATAGAGGATTTGTTTAAAATAATACTGTTAAACTATAAATGAAAAGTCATAAATTACTTTGCACATTATTGATCGGTTGCAATTACTCATTAATTATAACTTATAGTTCCACCATTTGTAACTTTTACACAATTTAACTTGCACTTTTATGAAATATCAGACGAATATCTCTATTCATAACATAACAATAAAAAAATGCGAAACTATTATGCAAATATATTGTGCAAACTTTCTAATCAAATTGTTACAATGGAGCAAAAATTATTATTTTAATTTCTTCTTTTAAAAACCTTTGAGTATTAAACCAACTCATTCGTGAAACCCCCCGAAAAATATTTGCAAAACGGAAATCTATTCGAAAGATTATGGTAAAAAAAGAAAATGCTAAATTATTAAATATACTTTGATTTTTTTTCTTATCCAAATATTACAATTCAGGAATAATTAAAATTTAAACCTCTACTTTTAAAAATTTCACTCATATCAAATCATCGTTTTTATGAAATTTTCAAAGAAAATCTGTCCAAAAAGTACTTCTGATAAAAAAAGAAAGAGACTTGTGGTAAAGAAAGATTTCTATGCCGTAAGAATAAAGGGTGCCAAAGCAACAAGAAGTTCCATTAAGAAAACTTTTCATGACCGCTTGTGGACGTAAGGAAGTGGCCCCTTGGCGAGTCAGGAAGCATCCCTGAAAGCAATCCTAAAGGACCGTTGAGGGGAAAGTAGCCTTGGATAAAAAAAATATATACGACTCGTTGAGAAGAACAACTGAAGTGAATTGAGAATGACTGCACAAAAGAGAGAGATTCAATAAAACCTCTTCTCATTCAATCTGATGTATCAACGCAGAAGGAAAAATTAAAGAAGTTTGCTTGGGTGGTTCTATTTTATCCTAATTTACTCTACCCTAAGAAGAATATTAGGAAGATTGATGTAAAAGATAGTTTGTTAGTGAATCAGTTGTATGTGATTCTTATTTATTTTGTAATAGAATTAATTTTTCAGATGATGATGTTTTAAAATATTTATTAGTAAGCGATAATTTACACAGCATCAAAAATAAAAACAACTAGCTGGAAAAATAACTAACTAAAAAATTTAGGGAAATCTGAATTTTTTCAGATGATAAAAAAATTTATAATAAAATGTATTTATAATAAAATTTAATTTATAATAAAATTTAAATTATAATTAAATGACTAACAAATATTTAAGATATTTTTTCAGATGATGATGTTTTGAAATATATATCAGTGAGAGGTAATTCACACACCATCAGAAATAAAAAAATATTTAAATAGAAAAATATCTGACTTAAAAATTTACTGACTGTTTTCAGGTGATGATAAGGTAAATTTAGAAAATTTAGAAGCAATTCAATAGAGTAAGATTCAATGAAACGTCTTACTATAAGAGATAATTTGTCAGTGAGTTAGTTTCATGTGATTTTCATTTAATTTATAATATAATGCCTAACAAATTATTAAGATCTTCTTTCAAACGATGATGTTTTAAAATATATATTAGTAAGCGATAATTCACACAGTGTCAAAATTAAAAATGTCTAACTAGAAAAAGCCTCAAAACTTTAAAGAAATCTAACTTTTTTCAGATGATAAAAAAATCTTACAAATTCTGAAACAATTCTAAACGAATAGAGTAAGGTTCAATAAAACGTCTTTTCATTGCATATGATGTATCAATGCATAAGGAAAAATTAAGGAAGTTTTATTCAGTGATTCTATTTTATCCCAATTCATTTTATCTTAAAAAGAATATAGGAAAATTTCTAAAAAAGATAATTTGTCTGTGAATTAGTTTATGTGATTTTAATTTTATTTTTAATAAAATTACTAAGAAATTTTCAAAAAAAATTCTTAAAATGATAGTGTTATTAATTATAAATTAGTAAATGATAATTACCATAGTAACAAAAATAAATAAAAAATATAGTAAAAAAAACATCAAAATTAAAAAAATATCTCTAAATTTTTAAGATTTCATTCAAGCAATGAAAAACAAATCTTACAAATATGGAGAAGATTCAATAGAGAAAAGTTCAATCAAATCTTTTCTCACTCAATCTAATGTATCAATGCATAGGGAAAAATTAAAGAAGTTTGCTTGGATTATTCTATTTAATGCCAATTTACTCTGTCTTAAGTGCTTCAGGATAAAAATAAGGGAAAATCTTACAAAATGAATCTGCAATTTGTTTCGTCTTAAGGAATAATAATAAACTGAGAAAATACTGAGAAAATTGAAATCGGTCAGTTAAATAGCTAAGGGAAAAAGTATTTCTCATGATTCAATTAGAGGGAAAAATCAAAAATATTTATTAATCTATAACTTGAAACCATAGATACCTGATAACTTGAAACAATAGATTAAAAGACAGGATGCGAGTATTAAAGTGTGGGAAAGAGCGTTTAGTATCGAATAATAAACTAAGAAAAAGACTTGGATAAAGGGTTGAGATAAAAGTATTAGTTAAAGCTCCTTTTTGCTCTCTCTCTTTATATATATATATATATATATATATATATATATATATATATATATATATATATATATATATATATATATATATATATATATATATATATCGAAAAAATAGGTCAAAAGTAATTAAAAAAAATCTAAATCTAAATATAGAAGAGGTTAAATAGAGGAAAATTCCATAAAATCTCTCCTCTTTCAAACATATGTATCAAAGCATAAGGAAAAATTAAAGAAGTTTGCTTGGGTGATTCTACTCTATCTCAATATAATTGGTCTTAAGGTTGGTTGGTAGTTCATTTACGCTGCACTAGAGCTGAAAAAGGGGCTATAGGCGACAATCTGGAAAACATTCCTGAGGATTATCCGAAGACATTACATCGCAATTTTGATCCTCTGTAAGGGGATGGCTCTCCTTCTTTGGTAGTCTGACAACCTGCGTGCGAAGTGAAGCACTTCAGGGTCGAACAGTTTGGCGAGAACCAATGCCGTGCACCATCGGTCCTTTCACAGGCAGATCAAAGTGGCCACACACCCGCTTACTGACAGCTTAAGATTGTTCTAAAAGAATGTCAAATAGTGAATTGGTTTCTTGATATTTTCATTTAATTTCTACTAAAATTTTTAACCAATTTGTGCGATGTTACTTTAGAGGAAAATGTTTTAAAATCTATATTAGTAATTGATAATTCACGCAACAGAAAAAATATCGATATAGAAAATAAGCACCAAAAATTATAAAATCTGAATTTTCAAAATATTTCTTCAAATGATGATGTTTGGAAATATATATTAGTAAGCGATAACTCACACAACACACAAAAAAAATCTAAATAGGAAAACATTTTTCAAAAAAAAAAAAAATCTAAATTTTCAAGATATTTTTTCTTTGGCTGATAAAATACATCTTACATATTTAAAAGAGAATCAATGGATATAGATTCAATAAAACCTCTTCTCATTCAATCTAATGTATAAGGACAAATTAAAAGAAGTTCGCTTGGGTGATTCTATTTATGTCAATTTACTCTACCTTAAGCATATCGGGAAGATTGCTATAAAAGAAAGTTTGTTATCGATTAGTTATATGAGATATTCATTTAATTTTTAATTAATTAATTTTCTTTTCTTTCAGATGATGGTGTTTTGAAATATTAAATTTAGAAATTAAAATAAAATTTTAAATAGCTCATTTTAAAAGTACTAGCATTTTTATCCTTAATTTTAAATTTTCTTTTCAAAAAACTTCTTAAGCTAGTCACTTGTCAATTAACAGAAAGGCTTCAACTTTTCAACAACTTGTTTTCTCTGTTATAAGAAAACCAAATTTATAATGCACAACATGGATCAATTTTAAATCTAAGAACATTAAAATCTAGGATTGATAAACAGTATTTTGAATTCAGGAATGATTATACTATCATTTTTCATAAAAAATTTCATAATAAATAATTAAAAAAAATTTTTTTTTCATAATAAATAACTACAATTGACGAAAAGAATGTCTGAATACTGGCTGTCATGAATGTTTCATAGTGACAGCTGGTTTCGGTGGTTTCAGAGAGGTAAGACAACTGTTAATAATATTCAGTTTATATCGATTTGAGTTTCATTCAAAAACCCTATTTTTAATTTTGCTGAATAAGTCAAATATCGTGGTAACAAAGCACCATTTGGGGCAGGTTTTATGTTTCTGCTTTAATTGCAAGAAAAGTGCAGATGAAGCGCATCGAATACTTGTAGAAGTTAATGGCGACAATGCTCCAACTGATAAATCTTGTAGGGAATGGTTTCGACGTTTCAAGAATGGTGAATTGAGAATGAAGATCGGTAAATGGTGTTGTGTGTTATGAGCTGCTAAAACTTGGCGATTCCATTACAGGCTATTGGTATAGGCTACAATTGATTCGTTTAAGCTGTGCATTACGAGAAAAACGGCCGGAATACAAGCAAAGACATGACAAAGTTATTCTTCAGCATGACAACGGTCGGCCTCATGTCTCAAAAGTCGTAACAAATTATCTGGAAACGCTCAAGTGGGATATTTTACCACATCCGCCGTATTCACTGGACATAGCTCCTTCTGATTACTGGTTGTTCTGACGGATGCAGCCCGATTTGGCAGGTCAACGGTTCACTTCTTTCTCAGAAATCGAAAATTGGCTCCTAACTTGGATCGCCTCAAAAGACGAGACATTTTTTCGAGGTGAAATTCGAAAATTGCCTGAGAGGTGGGAAAAAGTAGTAGCCAGTGATGAACATTACTATGATTAATCTGTTTATTTATTTTGTTCTGAAATAAATGCATTTTTGACCACAAAAAAAAACGGAGTGAACTAATTTGTACTCCGAAAATTATAGGATTTGTATATAAGCCAGATACAAAAAAGCTTTATATTTGTTAAAATATTAATTATGTTTTTAATTAGTATTTATTTTGTGAGAAAATTATTATAAAAATATGTTAAAACTGGAATTTAATATCTTATAATTCCATGATTTTTTTTTAAAAAAAACCCTCATATATTTGATGAACTACTGTTTTTTAGGGAATTGTTCAATGTTCATTACTTAGAATTAAGAAAATGAAAAGATGAAACAGATTCCGTAAAAAAAAGTTATTTCACTTGTAAAAAAAACAACCACAATGCTTATAAGTATATTATTTGTTGAAAGCCTCTTTCTCACTCGAGCTTTTTACTGCTAAAGGAAAACGCAGCAGGAAAAATGTGGTAGAAAAAAAATAATTCTTGTAACGTTTTTTTTTCTTTTTCTTTTTTTACGTGTGCAATTTTTTTCAAACGTGACAAGAATCCAGTGGATTATTTTGGTAAAAGAGAATATGTTGAAGTGGTATTTCTTATGTTACGCACGAAGTCCAATAAAAGGTAGTCATTTGGTCACTTTGCGTATGACCAAAAGTGTTTTCCTTTCCAATTTTGTTCCCTGAAGGAGGCAAACTTCGCACCTAATTGGTCTTGCCTTAAAAAATAATTTGATTTTGGTGTATATAGGGAGTTCTTCCTTTGCCCTAATTGAAAAAAATAATAAATATTTTAGGAAGTGGTTCGGCTCTTCAACTAAATAAAACACCAATACTTCAAAAAAAAAGGTATTTCATATTAAAAAAATAAGAACAAAAATGTCATATTTCAGACATTACGTAGATTAAAAAGCAAAAGGTTCCACATTGGTTTCAAAATTGATGATTTAAATATTAAAATATTATTTTTGTGCCTTAAAATATGCGGCATTTATTGTGAAAACGATGCTCTTCAATACTCTTTCTTTAATATGTACTTTTTTTTTGCTTAATTGTATTACGTTTGGAAATATATATTTTAAAGATGAATCATTATTGGATAAGTATTTTCCGAGTTTATTGTCTCACACATAAATTTACGAAAGGTGCTTTACATAAAGATTAATTTATTAGCTTAAGAGAAATATCAATGCAGTCAAATTGGCTTAGAGCTTAGAAATTGACTTATTCAGTTCGTGAAATCATAGTACTTGATAAATCTGAGTTGAACAAAGTTATCAAAAATCGAACAAACAGATTGAACAAACAGATATGAACAAACAGATAGGAAATTGCTTAAAAAAGGTGTGACTTTCATTGTTTGTTTTGTTGGGATGCAAATTTGTGTTTTTTCTTTGATACTAGCTCAATGTACTAAATTTGATGTTTTCAACTTCTTGGGTCCCGCCGTGGACTGATCGATAAGACACGGTTCCCAGCAGATCACCGAAGTCAAGCATCACTGGCTGTGATCAGTGTACGGGTGGGTGACCACTTGGATCAGCCTGCGTAGGGACCGAGGGTCTGCGGTGTTGGTCCTCGTTAAACTGTTCTACCGTAAAGTGTAGACTTCGCGTGCAGGTCGTCGGGCTACCGAAGCGGGGTGCAATCCCCTCCGCAGAGGATCAAAATTGTGATGGCATGTCTTCGGATCATCCTCAGGGATGTTTCCCAGGCAGTCGTCAATAGCCCATTGTGCAGCTCTAGTGCGACGTAAATTAACAACAACAACTTCTTGATGATCGACTGATCTCTAAAATTTTAAAATATTTTATTAAAGCAGAATTTATATTTCATATATAAATTTTTTTTAAAGATATGTAATCTTATTTTTTAACCATTTAAAGTTCTAATTGTTTCTCGTTATTTTCCAATAGCATCGAACTGAAGAAAAAACTAATTATAAAACGGAGAAAATTCTCCTAGCATAATAACCATAATTATATGGTAAATACATTTTTGGTAAACAAAATATGGTAATTAAATCTAAATATGAAATATTTAAACTCTGGCAATTTTTTTCCATTCGCTATATGATAACGGTTCACCAGCAATTCTGGTTTCCGAATGCATAGCTATCACCACACATTTAGTAAAATTGCAAAACATAAAACTCCATTGCTGTGGGATATTGTTCTTCCGCCAAAAACTAAGAAGCGTAAAGGTAGCGGGTTCCTAATTTTTGTGCTATCTGTCTTAAAATTTGATAAGAGATTTGCCCTTCTTTGCATTATGGTGTATCTAATCCAAATTCATTTATTTATTGTTACACTGATACTTAGGTTACGGTTTGATTCGAACCCACTACATTCATTTTAAACAGCATTCGGAAGAAGGACGTGACTATTTAAAAAAGTAACAATTTAAAATAACTTACTGTTCTAAGTATTTATATTTTGTTACACATACATATGCAGACTTCTATGCTCATTACGAAATACGATTCATGAAAAGTCTTTGTAATGTCTAGAAATAGATAGCACTAGCAATGTCACAACAGATAGCAATGAAGATATCACAAGTTATAGAAGGACTTTACCAAGGTACATCACGTGTTGCGGGTAGTGAGTTCGAATCGCACTGCACTTATGCATTGCTGTAAGACATATAAGAGATCTTACATTGTTACAGGTGCTTATACACATGTTTAAATTTGTTCAATGAATACACGGTATGACATAATCTTCTGTCATGCTATTTATTCCAATAATTATTCGCTATTACTTACTCTGGTTGGTAGGTACTTTATTTTCGTCGCACTAGAGCTGCACAATAGGCTATTGGCGACGGTCTGGGAAACATCACTACGGATGATCCGAAGACGTGTCATCGCAATTTCGATCATCTGCAGAGGGGATGGCTCCTCTACTTTGGTAGACCGATGACCTGCACGTGAAATCGAGCACTTTACGGTAGAACAGCTTAACGAGGACTGATATCGCGCACTCTCGGTCCCTACGCAGGCTGAGCAAAGTGGTCAGCCACCAGCTTACTTAGCGCAGCCGGTGATGCTTGACTTCGGTTTTCTACTGGGGACAGTGTCTATTCGACCAGTCCACTGTGGAACCAATTATTTACACAATCATTGCTGAAAGACATATGAGAGACATTACATTGTGATAAACATTTTTTCGGTTTTTTTTCTTTTTTCGTTCCGTTCAATGCTTTCGGTACTACTTGATGCTGTCTCTCCTATTGTGCTATCTGTTCTCTTCTATTTGACGAAGGTTTATAAGCCTATTTTGAGTACACAAGCCTGAAAATTTATGTAATTGCAATAACCAATAACTAATAACATTGCATTGTTAATCGTGTTTTTGTTCATGAAGTTTGTTCTATGAATGATTGGTACTATAGCATCATCTTATATATATTAAAAATTTCAATACTTATCCACAGTTACTTATTCAACAGTTGCTGCAAGATTTATGAGAGACCTTATATTGTTAATTTTTTGTTTGTTCGTGTGTAAGTTTGTTCGATGAAACATTGATACTATAGCATCATCTTCTGTAAGTTAAACATTTCAATAATTATTCATATTTATTTGTTCAATCATTGCTGCAAGACATGAGAAATTCTACATCATTGCTCTTCATATTTTATTTACCCATAATTTTTGAGTAAATTGAACTGGAAGAAGTTCTCAAATGATTAAACTTTTCATCACATTAGTTTTTTTTAATCAATTATTTAGGAAAGTTTCATAAGATTATTCGTTATTTTTATATCCAGGATCACTTTAGATCGATATGCATGCTAAAATATACTCAAACTTTGAGTAAATTTAAAAGTTAATTATTTCTTTAAAAAAAACTCTACCAAATAATAATAGTAAAAAACAAATTCACCTAACCTTAATTTAAACATCCGAGTCTTAAAATAATATCTGATGAAAATGATGTAGAAATAAGATTAAAAACTCAGAAAAAAGTTTCAAGAACAATATGGTCCAAGTGTAATTACGGCAAGTTTATCATACGGGGCCTTTCTTCCTACAAAGATAAAGATGAAGAAGCATCTCCGAATCTGCAATCGATAAACCAATTAGGGAAAAAAAAACTTCCTAATATATGCGGGTTTATGCAGCTGCCTATAAAGAATAAAACGTGGAATTTTCATTAGTTTAACCGTATTAAAGGAAAGAAAAACTCTTGTAGAACACTGCTATATGTTAGTCGCCTAAATAGTATTCTTACGTGAATATAGCCATACTATAACTTCCCTAATTAAATTCAGAAATCAAATTTTAGGTTCTAGTCGATTTCAATTTAGTTTTTGGGACGTTCACAGTATTGTGTGGTATGTTATCATTTAAGAATTTACATGCAAATTAACTAGAAAATATTAAGATGGACTTGAGTAATAAAAAAATTAATATTTTTTTGTTGAAAAGCAAATATATTTACTTCTTTTTTATTAGATTCCTGGAAATAAACTCTAATTATGAGTATTATATTAAATATTTCAATGGAATATATAAAATTGAGAATGAATTTTAGTTAAAATTGGAACCATATATCATCGCAATAAAAAAATAGTTCCAATAATATTTTGAGTTTTCTTTTTTGTGGCTTATAATTATTTTAGTGTTTTTAATTAAAACTGTGTTTAATTATTTAAGAAGAAAATTCATGTAATTAACTGTGTAACCGTTTAAGTTAGAATAAGGTATTTATTGCAAAAATGTAATGAATTAATTTCATGTTGTATCGGGCCATTTTAATATCCAAAATTTATATGCACGTAGTTGGAATTAGGAAAATTAAGGTATGCATTAAGTGTATTTATTTAAACATGCATTAAAAATGTTAAAAATCTATATATTAATTTTATCTTCCCCACTCACTGTGTATAACCCTCTTCATCCAAATAAAAATGAACTTTGCAATGAGGGAACATTGTGGCAATGTACTAATGTTCGGATATTTATAAATTTAATTTCCTTTCTCTTATTATGTATACGTATATAATTTATACGTTCACTTATAACGTATAATACGTATTTACTTTTAACTTTTTGAACCACTTGATTTTAACAAATATTTGTAATCTATTGTTTTCCAAATCTTCCATTTTTGGTCCAAAATTGTCCCTTAAATTTAAAATTTAATTTGTCAAAGTTGAATAATAGTTACAACATCGCCATTTGGCTTCAATATAACAACTAATTATCAAGATAGATGGCAACCTCAAAGTATTCATTATTTGTATATAAAAGAATTTCGATTCTCAGTTCTATTTATAATTCTAACTTATATTTTTGACTGTTAGGGGATAGTGTGGTAAGCCTGTAGTGGGGTGGGTGGAATCGGATATCAAGATGGTGTGGAAATTATTTCCATTTTCCAGCTAGCAAACTTTGAATTACCTTTTAGTACTCAAGAAGTACCTACCATATTCGCGAGTTATTGGTTAATTCACCGCATCCATGAGTGTAAGCTTGTATTGCTATATGTCAGCTCTCAGTTCTGATGTTTTCAAAGTATTCTTATTTATTGCTCATCATAGTCATTTTTATTAAAATTATTGTTGTAAAATTATTAAAATTATTGATGTAAAATTATTTTTAGTCCTGCTTATTGTACTCTTACTAAAGATTCAAACACTAACAAATAACAAGGATTTAGTTCATTAATAGAATTGTTCTCCTTCATTACGATAACCTGGTATTACCCGGTATTTATCCCACCCCCTTGATATGTGACTATGCTGAGCTCACGAAAGCTGCAGTGCAGCAAAAGGAAAAATTAACTACATCACATGCAAATTACATACATAACTTTCTTATATAGCATTCATTACATTACAACATAACGAACAGCAACCTTCGCTTGATATATAACAATGCTGAGCTCATGAAAGCTGCAGTGCAGTAAAAGGACAAATTAACTACATCACTTCATCACATGCAAATTACATACATAATTTTCTTATATTGCATTCATTACATTACAACATAACGAACAGCAACCCCCACTTGATATATGACTAAGCTGAGCTCACGAAAGCTGCAGTGCAGCAAAAGGACAAATTAACTACATCACTCCATCACATGCAAATTACATACATAATTTCCTTATATTGCATTCATTACATTACAACATAACGAACAGCAACCCCCACTTGATATATGACTAAGCTGAGCTCACGAAAGCTGCAGTGCAGCAAAAGGACAAATTATCTACATCACTCCATCACATGCAAATTACATACATAATTTCCTTATATTGCATTCATTACATTACAACATAACGAACAGCAACCCCCGCTTGATATATCACTAAGCTGAGCTCACGATAGCTGCAGTGCAGCAAAAGGACAAATTAACTACATCACTTCATCACATGCAAATTACATACATAATTTTCCTATATTGCATTCATTACATTACAACATAACGAACAGCAACCCCCGCTTGATATATGACTAAGCTGAGCTCACGACAGCTGCAGTGCAGCAAAAGGACAAATTAACTACATCACTTCATCACATGCAAATTACATACATAATTTTCCTATATTGCATTCATTACATTACAACATAACGAACAGAAACCCCCGCTTGATATATGACTAAGTTGAGCTCACGAAAGCTGGAGTGCAGCAAAGGGACAAATTAACTACATCACTTCATCACATGCAAATTACATGCATAATTTTCTTATATTGCATTCATTGCATTACAACCTAACGAACAGCAACCCCCCCCCCCGCTTGATATGTGACTATGAGATCACTAAAGCTACAGTGCAGCAAAAGGACAAATTATCTACATCACTTCATCACATGCAAATTACATGCATAATTTCTTACATTGCATTCATTACATTACAACCTAGCAAACAGCAACCCCCCCCCCCGCTTGATATGTGACTATGCTGAGATCACTAAAGCTACAGTGCAGCAAAAGGACAAATTATCTACATCACTTCATCACATGCATAATTTTCTTACATTGCATTCATTATATTACACCATATTTTCATTGCATTCATTACATTACATCATATAAAATGTATATGGCTGCTGCTTTTTCACCGAAATTCTAGTATTTCTAAATCCCCATTGCCATTGATGTATCATATACTTACCCTTAACCTAAACTTTCCCCCTTTTATTTTTCTTTATGGTCCTACCCGATTAGTGGGATAAGATATGGTGATTTGACTTTTTCTAGATAAAAAATATTTAATAAAGAAATTGTACATCTATAACTTTTCAGGTATGATAGATTGTACACACCTGAACAATTAATATCTTGATTAAATCTGGTAGTTTCAAGTTCGAACAATTCTGCTCGAACAGGCTTTAGCTACCTGGACATACCTTACTTTCTCCTGGACATCTCATTCGAAAATAAAACTAAAGAAAGCTAACTATGTTAATTTTTATAAATTTCTACTAAACTAAAATAATATTTCGCAATTTTACAAAAGTCGTGTTTTTTATCCAGGCATTTGAAAAATATATAAGACCCGAGATCAAAGTCATTTTTTCTTAAATACTCAAAAATAGAATAAATATTTTTTCATGAATAAAAAAAATCTGAGCTCAACCATTTAAGATAAGAATCTGTGATTCTAGAACAAAATGCCCTTGCGTAGGTATGAAAAATATTCTTCTTGAAGTTTAAACTTCATCTGCAACTCATTGCTTTAAAATTTATATTGGTCAAAAAAGTCAAAATTTTTTGAGCACTCGCCAACTTTTTTCACCTTTATAATTTTCACAAAATGAGTTTTTACATTAACAGAACTTCCCTTGATACGTTTTGAATCTAAGAAACACACCAAATTGAATTCTCTTAATAAAAAAAATGCTTATTAAACATGTAGTATTATAGTAAAGCCTTTTGTTTACTGATGCTAATATCCTGATAATGACTCTAAAAAATAACCATTATTCAGCATAACAAAATGAATAGAATTTTTTGTCATCCTCGCCCAAAAGCAATCTTCATTTTATGAGAAAATTCCAGAACTTCTTTAGCTAATAAAACCAAAAGTAATGCATAACATTGTGAACGTGAATTCCTTTAAGAAAAATCCAATAAAAATAACATGATTACATTACCAATAACGAAAGCAGATGAGGCGGGCAAAAATGAAGTAATGCCCTTGTAAAACCTAGCTATGTTTTTTTTTTTTTTTTTGTGCTGAAGTTAGTGAAGAAGCTATATACCTGAAGGCGCCATCATTAGGAAGCAGGGGAGGGGGAGTTGGTGCCATGAGGGGGTGGGCTAACTAATCAACTGTGATAGGGGCGATTCGGAAATGAAGCTTCAACGAGTACTTCTAAAGATGCGGCACTTATTGCCTCCTCTATAGTCTTATCGAGTTTCTCATCTAACTGTTAGGATGCTTTAGACAAAGTTACAGTGCGTGTGTATAAAGAATAAATGTGGATACTTACCGCTATGTCTCATTCTCTATTTTATCTAAAGTCTCCTCGATTGTCTTTGTTTTCTTCAGGAATTTTTTTACTACTTTTCTTTGTTGTAACGAGCTTCTGGCTAAATTTGTTTTTCCAAAACATGCAAACATTTATGAGAGAACATTGTTCTCCGCACTGAGTTTTGTGGAACAATCTAGCTTCCAACGCATTTTAAACTTTTTTTTAAGGTAGTATTTATGATTTCGGAGATTTGTCAATAAGTCTACAAATAAGCCGTTTTGTCTCAGGCGATAGGGCATTCGCCATTCAATGAAGAGAGCCGGGTTCGAATCTCAGAGATGGCTGCTTGATACGAACACAGAACCCGGCTCGCACCAACCACAGTACTGACATAAAATATTCCCAGTGGTAGACGGATCATGGGTTAAAGTCCCATTGCCATCAGGCAGAACATGGGAGGTTTTCGTGGTTTTCCTCTCCCTGAACTCAAATGCGGGTTAGCTCCACCTAAAAGGCCTCTACGAAGGCAAATTTCTCCCCTTACTTGATCTAGGAGTTCACTTTCAGATAGGGTTCAAAACTACAAGGCTACGGAATTGAACATCAGTAGTCGTAAACCCAAAATTGGGTCGGCTGTTCAACTACAGTTATAAAATAAAATATAAGGTTACAAATTGAAACTCATAATGAAATGTAGCTTAATTATATTAATCTGAGAAATATGAAAGAGCAAACATTCGAAATTTTTTTATCTGGACAAAAATGCTGAACAAAAATGCTCAACTTAATTATCGAAAATCCCATGTAGTTTAAAATATTTTTCTTGGTTGTAGCTGAAGTCCAAGGCGCATCTTCGATTTAACTAAATAAAAAAGAACGTGTTTCATAAATCTTAGAAACTTGGAGTTCAAATTTTCAAAAAACATATTTTTGAAAAAATTTTAGTTTAATGATAGCTACAATGTAATATTTCCGGATCCGGAGATAGTAAATATTTCCTCAACAAATTCTGGTAAAAAGTTCCGGCACTCAAGATCTCAGTACTTTCCACCATAAAATCCATTTTTATCGTACAATTTTACAGAAAAGCAAATCTGATAAACCGCAAATTTTACCATAATACTTACTGTAGAATTAATGACTCACTGTAATTAAAAAAATATTACTGTTGAAATTACGATATAAAATTTAACCGTAGAGAAGGATTTTAAGAATGTTGCACGAATGCCAAGGAGTTCCTACTTTTTCCATAATTTGATCCCAATTTTTACAGTGCAAGATAATGATGAAGAGCTTAAAACAATGCATAGACTTGATTGTCTAAAAATGTCATCCTGTTTACTTATCATGAAAATTAAAAAGGGGTATTTGCATGTGATAAAACAGAATTTCTTTCATAAGGTTAATGCTGTATAATAGTTTGAAACGTCTCTTCCCATGAATCATAAATGTATTTTGATCGACTAAGTGCAAATGTTATTTTTTCGGACTTTTTTAAACCTATTTTGACTAGAAAAAATGAAAATATTTTTATAAAGTTTATGCTACAACACAACACGGAAACATATGCTTGATGACTCATAAACGCATTGTGTTTAAATGACTGCTAATTTCATACGAGCAGTGCATGAAATATAAAAAATAGATATTATGAAGCGTAAAAACGGTAATCCTTTCATGAGATTTAGGGTGTAAATTAGTACATTCTGCTTTAGACGTAAAAATTGGATATTTTGACTAGTAAGAACTGAACATCTTAGAGAACATAAATGCTCGTAAACAAACATTACAAAACGTACTTGATTTACAGCAAATATTCAATTTCTGATTTGGGATGAAATTGAAAATATTGGCATTTTAACATGTAGAACCGAAAATCATTTTATAACGCTTCAAACTAAATGGAAGTTTTTACACGCTATTATTTAAAGTTATACTGAAGATGATATTGAAGTGTTGAGTGTGCGCATTGAGTACAAATTACAAGAATATAGTAAATGAAAATTAAATTTTCAATAAACTGATATAGTTTTCAGAAATTAAATAGGTTTCTATTTCAATTACCACTCACTGATTTTAATAAATAATCCTTGTTATAGTACTAACTCGAAATCAAGGGTTAGAGTAAAAATAGTTTATGCAGATCATGATACGACAGGTAAAAATTCAAATTAAATTTGCAAATGGAAGAAACTTCCTGAAAATGAGCAGGAAGTACCTAAATCTACTTTATCGATCTCCATTTGAGAATAAAATGTTTGCTGTAATCTTATTAAAGTATTATATACAATAATGATTCCTCTCAACTTGTCATATTGCGTCATGTGATTAAGTTCAAATTTTTCCGTCCATATGGTTACGAGTTAGAGAAAGTCATGCTTTTAAAAATTATAGTTCATAATACCACACCTTTACTAAAAATACAAAACTGAAAAGTAAATTACACCAGATAAATAATTCTTATGCCATGATCTAAGTATAATGATAAAGTAAAGACTAATTTGACCTAATTTAATAATATTTTATTGCTGAATTTACTGAAATCATAGCCTTTATTATTATATTGTTAAAATCATTAAATTCCGGCAAATAATACCGAGTTTTAGCCATACTATTTTTCGCAACTTAACAGTGTACAAAAAGTGCTTGATTCCTCACTTGAAGCTGTATATAATTGTAATATTTCACTGCACAAATTCTGAAATAAATGTAAAATATTAGGATGCTTATACCATAAAAGATGAAAAATTCAATAATTTGACATTTAATATAATAAAACCCTAAACCTTTGTTTAACCTTAGATTAACTTATAGAACAATTTCGAATAAAGAAGTTTTAGAGTTCATAAAACAAAAGTTTTAAATCTTTGAGTTTGAAAATACAAATTTACACTTCCGTATACTTGTTTTCAATAATCCATCCACTTTATTGAAACTTTCTCCTAAACAAATTTTAGAGATGAAATAAGCGATTCAGAAAAATACAACTTGTTTACTTTGAATCCTCTGAAGAATTGAACTTTCACGAAAAGGACTGAAAGTATATAAATTTCATTCAAAGAATTTCGTCGAAGAATAAAAATGTTTCATTTGCAAACTCTGATGAAGAAGTTTTGCAATAACAGAACAAGAGAAACTTACATAATCATCGATTGAGAAAGAGAGAGAGAGAGACTGAAAACACATTTAGCAAACACCCGGAAACTTTGGCAAACTTTGACTCAAGATACCCTTGTTCTAAGAATGGAGTTTTCGAACGAAACCATTTAATATCAGTGGAATTACTCTGTGAGAACATTTACCAAGTTTGAAGAGAAGTAATGGTTTCAGCTGATAGTTCAAAGATCTCAGGGATAGCGTTAAAAGTGCAAGTGAAAGAATATTAAATGAGTAACTCGGGTTTTAATCAAGTTTTATAAAATTATTAACAATCCCGTAAATGTGTAATAAAATGTTTAGTACGTTTTAAAGTTTTTGGAAATGCTTATTAACTTACTTTTAATTTTTTGTAAAAATGCTGGACTGAGAATTATGCGTAATTTGCATGAAACCACAAAACTTTCCATCAAAAGACTTGTTCATACATAACAATAAGTTTGATTGCAATAATTTTTTAAATCAGCGATAATTTACTATTCTATATCACATTTTTTGGATGTTTTTTCCAGCTTAATAGTCAGACTAGTTATTTATATATTAAATTTGAATTATGTTATTCAAGATTTGAATCGGAGAAAATGATTTCTGTAAAGTTGAACTAGTATGATATTACATTAATATGTACATATAAGGCCTTGAATGAAACAATTCATTATGTGTATTTAAAAACAGATATTTACAGGAAAATAAAAGTGTAAAACTAACGCCTTTAGTAAGCAATAAAAATAAGATTTTAGATCATTGTAAAGATAGATAGATAGGTCAGTTTCTTTGAATAATTTTGATATAAAAATATAGAATAATAAACAGAAACTGGTTACTAGTAGTTTTTAAAATTCAATTTTTCGGAACTATTCAACCAGTTTCATTCAAATTTTGAATCTTGCTACGTTAAATTAAGATTTTTAAGAAGTAAAAAAAAATTATACTTGCAATTCAAACTGTGCTATAAAATAAAATAAGGTCAAAAAGAATAAATCGTTACTGAAAGCTGTTTTTTGCATTAAATTATCTTTGTATAGGCGAATTTTATAAATGTGTGAATTTTTTTTTTAATTTCTGTTAAAGAGTTCTCAAGATCTATCGAAGTACGAATAATGCGAAAGTAACATTAGGGGGTCCAAACTTTGAACCACTCTTCTGGCCTAATTATTGGGACCACCTTTCAAAGATTGAGGCTATCCACAATATTTTGGGAGTCAGAAATCTGAATCCGTCGAAAAGAAGTTATGTTTATTGTGTCTGTACAATTTTGTGTCTGATTTCGTAACTTAATAGATCGTCAGCACTAATCAATTAGCATATTTGAGATCACTATTTCGAACTTTTAAGATTGAGTCTTAAAACATGATGACCAGATCATTAGATCAAGAATAATTCAGGTTGATGCAATTTCTATTTTGCTGATTGTACATTTCTGCAATTAGAAAGCAAAAAAAGAATTAGTTTAATGCCATTATTTTCAACCATTAAAAAAAAAAAAAAACATTTCTCTCCCTTAACGACGTATGTCTAAACTGTCTGCCAAGAAGTTATCGGCACATTTAAACAGGAAAATACAATCAAAATTCTTATCAGCGCGTGAGAGAGAAAGCGTTTTTCAGAAAAGTTAAAAAATATCCTAAGAAATAAAAACACGAATTAAAACAGAAAAGAAATACATTTTAGAAACATCTACAAATAAGTACCCCTTTTAGAAGTATATATTCTTTTCAAAATTGGAAGTTCGTGCTTGAAATACATAACAGATCTCAAATTCCAAAGCTTTGTTACGTGAATCTGCGGAATTTTTTCCTTATCGATAAGACAAATAGATTTATTTCAAAATAAATATATCTTAAGACATGATGTAAGGTTTTTAAAATTTTTATCGCTCCTCCAACATATTTTTCATGGTTTGTTTTGAATTATAAAGTCATGAGATTTTACATTGTATCAAAATGTGTACGAAAAAAGGAGGTACTTGATATGCTTTCAATGTTAAATATTATATTAGATTCGATACATTAGCTCTGCATAAATTGCATTTAACTACTTTCTTTCAGAGACCGACTGGTCTGTGTAGGTTTCAGGGAACTGGCTTTGCATCAGAAATGATCTTTGTTCGAATCCCGGGGAACACATGGATGTTCTTTCATTTTCTATACTATCTGTCCCTACTGCGGGGACAACGTTGGCCCACCTAATATGGTGCCCTTAAAAGAGTTGCCTACAAATCTGCCCTTCTGGTGCATGCATGACGAAAGGTCATTCTCCAGATGCCCATTGAAAAAAAAAACACAACTTTCTGCCAGAGCCGTTCTTGATAGTAGTATCATAAATTGCGGGGTTCATTTTCAGCCTTTTCCCCAAATGGCAGTCAAAATTTCATATTTTTGGTGAAAATAAGTTGAATTGCAATGTAATAAAGGTTACTTTAGAAATTAGTTTCCCGCAACCCTGTTCAAAAATCAATGCTTTTTGTAAAATAAAATTTTCTTAAGAATCATTTATTGAAACGTTGCCAAGCACTTTAAAATTTATCTTCATTTTTTTAGTCATCTATTTAATATTATATACCATGATTTTTAATTTTACTCCATTTATTCATCAAACATGTTTTAATTCTGAACCGGAGAAAGAAAAACAAAACATTTCAATAATAATCTATTTTTATTCTGAAGCAGGGATGTTGTGTTGGATGTGCTGTTGTTTCTAATGGCACTCTGACAAACCAGGCTTTCCAACAGTTGGCCTTGTGAATTAAGTCAGGAAGTTGCTCTTTTCATTTGACAAAAGAGCACAGCAAAGGTGAAAGTGCATTTTGTATCAGAGTCCTACGGATAGATGACAGCACCAGTCTTTGGGGAGGCTCTTTTCTCAATTTAGACATAAATCAGAGGGGATTAGAGTTACACGCTTAAATGTGGCAACGCATTTGCTTCGATAAAAAGAGTAAAGTTACAAACATAATTTCAGTTATAAACTTAAAAGGTTAAGTTCCTTCAAGAAAAAGTTAAGTTACGTTAATAAACCTTGATTACTGAAAAGCAGAAGACTTCTAGATTATTAGCAGAAAAGGGATTATATTTACAAGTTTTAAGGGTGACATTTGGACTAATGGGTACGATTTTTAATGATCTATATAATACAACGTTACTCTGGTGATAATCAATTTTATCATCAGTGACGGATAATTGTTGCATCATGTCTGACTAACAGTATTGTAGTTATCTCTAAAATAGATGACTTGAAAGTTTACAAGATAACAATTTGCCAAAGCATTGTAGGATATTTCTTAAACCAGCAACGTGTGAATACGTATAGGAGATAATGCATATTCTAATATATAATGGATTAAAGAATGATGCTCACAGCATCTTCATCCCTCTGCTTTAAGTACAAATGATGATCACTTTATTTGAATCGATATACTGTCTGGTTATAGTCCTGATCAGAGGCGTTAATTAGTAATCACCTTAAGTAGTTTCCAACTAGAGTGATTTACAAACATGGATCATTGTTTGCCAAAGATAGATTACAAAGTGAGATTTTCGACAAGTACTGAAAACACTCTGTATAAGCCATGTATTTCCTTTTGCTTTAATATAAAATCATTTTCTGCATTCTATATATTTGTCTTTTAAGACCTTATCATTCATTATGTTTTACTTTTTACTGCAATTTAAACTAAATTTAAATATTATAAGTGACACTGCACAGTCTCGCTAATTTAGAAAATGTTCCATTCCCATAATTTATTTTAAATATACTTGAATAATTAACTAACACGAATAATTTAAAATGATAATTGTGTGTTTAATTACATTTTTCGAGGTTTCGTTCGTTTTAGTTTTAACCTAATCTAACAATTCCTCCTCTTCACAGGCGGAATAATTTGTTTAGTCGACTTTTAGAACGGCTCACTGGATTTAAAGAAAAGCATTAATCACTTTGGAAAGTATCTCCTTTTCAAATTCTTCCACTTACTTCGTGATTTATAGAGCATCCAACTCATTCCACATAGCTTAAATTCTTATTCCTGCCTTTTCCTATTCATTGTATTCTAAACTATTTTCAATGTCTTGCTATACTTTCTCAAGAAAATAAATCAAGAAAAGGCGCCTTCTGAAAGGAAACATTGACTGTCGATTAATGATGGCAAATGTTGACTCATGTTTTCACTGCCTATTAACTTCTCAAATATATTTTTCATTGTCAATCATCGTTAACAAGAAAATTATGATGGAAAAAGCTATCATTAATAACATTAGCTGTCATATGAGTTTCCGCTTTTAAGTTATTGACGATAACAGGGATTTAAAAACGGATTGATTGCTTGGATCAAAAGCAAAGTAATTTTTGTAGGTTTGAAAGATTTGTTTTTTCATGATGTCTTCTCAATAACGGAAATAGATTCAATGTAATAGCTTTATTATAAAAAATAGTTTGTCTTTAAATACTGAGTAACTGTTTTAGAAAGCAAAATCTCGGGGTCTGTAATGATAATTTGTACTACTGTTAATAATTCTTGAACTATTAAATGGATGCTAAATAGATTTATTCAATCGTACTTCATGTACATTTTACTAAACATTTTAATAATTTATAAAAATGGATTTTGTCCAACACTTCAAAATGTAACATGAAGTAGAATACCTGAAGCAGTTACAACGAGTATTCAACATTGAAAAATATTCCCGATCGAATTATAGTATGAAGACAGGAACTTTGTGTGCATCATCCGTAAAATTCATTTTACCGTAAAATCCATTTCACTGTAATTTTCATAGTAATATTCATATAATTGGAATGATTCAGTGATTTGACGTAATTATTACTGCAAAAATCACAGTATATTTTTTGTTCCGTTACATGTTCCGGTAAAAATGTATTTTACAGAAAACACCACTTTAACTGCTAGCACTTTTTACCGGAATTTTTTGCAGCTTACTCACTTTTTTAGTATCGAAAAATAATTTCGAGTTAAGTTCTAACTCATGTTAAACTAACACATTATGCTGCAAAATAAAATATAGTGTTTTTTTTTATTCAACTTAACTGCATATGTAAACAACAGGGATTTTTTCAAATTATCTGACATGTCTGCTTTTATACACTTGACCTGACACTCCTATTTTAAACATTTCGCATACTGATTTCATTTTGCTGTTATAACTCTGACTATGAAACAAAATACAACATCTTGTTAAAAAATGATATCTTTTATTTTCTGGGAAAATTCAAATTTGCAGTAAAAATAGAATTCCTCAGTTAAAATTTTGAAGGTGCCCTCTCCTGTTGCATGAGGTCCTGCATGTTATCGTAGAATGCATTATTGGAAAATATTTCCCTCGTATGATTTTAGATTTTAGTATTCCTTAAAATTTTAAAGAGTAAATCTGAAAACCTACATTTTCAGTGACCGATAGACTATAATTGCTTAGTAGCCACATTTCCTTCAAACCAATGATGAGATGGTATCGATAGTTCCTCTTTATTTAATTGCCTATTTTTTCAAAAATGTTTTACTTGGATTAAGTTATAATTTTAAGAAATAATCTATGACTATAAGAAGTTTATTAAAAAATAAAAATAATGTAAACAAGGGATAAAATTTAGTAGAACATACTGACTTTAAAGAACTTTATTTAAAAATATTTGGGCAGGAAAAACACATTTATGGTATGTGTTACTGTGATTGACCAAATTGGTGAACGTTGACAATCACAGAGTGGCTTTGGTAAATGTCAAAAATATAGACTATGTCTGGTTAAGTGCCACTACCCAGTATACATTTGCTTAGTATACCATACACTGGTATTTTTTTAAGGTTCAATTCACTGCCCAATATAGATTTGCCCAGTTGGCCCAACATCAAAGTTTTTTAAGGTCAAGTGCCACTGTCCAGTATGCATTTAACCGCTGCTCAGAACACTGATGTTTCTCCTAATCTTTCCTCATCAGATACTAAAATATTGAATAAATATAATAACAACAACAAATAAATTAGTATCAAATCGGATATAACAATATTTCGGTCAAAAGCACTAAAGTGACTAAGGGATTGTTGACATTTACGTGAAAGTTGACAGTCTCTTGATTTTGGTCATTCACAGTAACATATACATTACAACTTTGAATTATGAAAATTGTTTAAGAACTCTCCTTCCACATGAATCTTTCCATAACAAATTGATGGATTCTGAAAGATTGAAATTTTAAATGGAGACATTGGACATTTTAAGGAGAATTCGGTTATTCTGTGAAAATTCTGTTCTCTGTTTCATCATTCCCTTATTTTTTACACAGCTCATATAAATAGAAGTTTCAAAAATATTAAAAAAACAACAACAAGGATATGAAAAGCTATCTAAGTTGCACAATTGGTAACAAGGACCGTATATAACAGATATTGAACTACACTGAAAAAAATTCCGGATCAAATTACGATAAAAATTATCGACACACAAAGTTCTGATACTTTTTCTCTTAAAATGACTTTTTACCGGAATTTGTTAAGGAACAAAATAATTGATAAATCAAAATTTTTACAGTGATAATTACCATACATTCACTGAATCATTCTAATTAAATAAATATGATTGTAAAAATTACAGTATAGTAGTTTGCAGTACGGTATAATATTATGTATACAGTAAAATAGATTATACAGGCGATGTACCCGAATTGCCGGTACTTTATACAGTAATTTGATAGGGAATTTTTAACAGCAAACTTCCCTTTTCTGATTTTTCCAGACACTGTTGGTATCATACTAGTATTACTATTCCATCCTTGCCACACTGTCATGTTTGTATTCAATTCCATCATCGAAATAAGTGTTTAGAGAACCAAGTTTTAAATAATTCCTAAACAAGCTACTTTGTTTAAATACCAGGAGTAGAAAAATTCAATTTGCAATAAAAAAAATTAATTCGATTGTTATGACAGCAATAAGAGCATCAAAATTTAGACGAATCCGAGCAATGGCTGGTCGATACAAATTCCGCATCCGACTCACACTGACCACAGTGCCGACTTGAAATATCCTCAGTGGTAGACGGATCTCGGGTTAGAGTTCACTTGCTACCAGGCTAACCGTGGGAGGTTCTCGTGGTCTTCCTCTCCATGTAACTCAAATGAGGGTTAGTTTCATCAAAAAGTCTTCCTTGAAGGTAAATTTCTCCCAATACTTGATCCAGGAGTTCCCTTGTCTTCTGGATTGGGTTCAAAATTACTATGCTACGTAGTTGAACATTAGTAGTCCTAAACCAAAAAACAAAATGAAATAAAGATCGGCTGTTCAACGACGGTTATATTGTTGTTGTTGTTAATTTACGTCGCACTAGAGCTGCACAATGGGCTATTGGCGACGGTCTAGGAAATATCCCGGAGAATGATCCGAAGACATGCCATCACAATTTTGATCCTCTGCGGAAGGGATGGCACCCCCGCTTCGGTAGCCCGACGACCTGCGCGCGAAGTTGAGCACTTTTCGGTAGCACAGTTTAACGAGGCACAGTTTAACGAGGACTGATCCAAGTGGTCACCCACCCACACACTGACCGCAGCCAATGATGCTTGACTTCGGTGATCTGCTGGGAACCGTTTCTTAACGATCAGTCCACTGCGGGACTCAACGAATGTTATAAAAAAGTAAAATAAAGGAAAAAGAAAATCCAAATATTGACGCCCAAAAATATTAAGCTCTGAATTGAAAATATCGTCTCATTCCCTATTTTCTTTCCACTATTTCATATTTGTTGCCTTCTATATTCAGAAAAATTCTTCACCTTTTACCTTACTGATTTGTAAGGAAACCATTTATCAAAAAAAAAAAAAAGAACCTCATGCTTTTCCATTTTTTCATCCATTTGTTAGTTATTTCATGATACGTTAAAGTATGGCCTAAACACCATTTCGGTAAAATTGACTTTTCAGTCTTGCTTTTTTTACTGAATGAGTAGTAATAAGAACTATAATTTTAAAAACTAGAACTTCAGGTAAACTTTTACCACCTGAACAAAAACAATCACCAAAATGAATGGTTTAAATACCGTATATTTGGTTTTGAATACCAAGATTAAGATTTTTTTCAACTAGAAATGTCATTATCATACAATGCGATAATTATAATAGAACTTTTTTCCCCGCGTACCCTTCACTTTGAGACCCGAAAATACCTAACATGATGAAAAAATAATTATAAATTATTTGCAATAGGGTCATATTTTTATAAAATACACATCTAGAAAAAATTCAAGTTCACGTCTCTTCATAAGATTTTTCTTTTTGCTTTTTATGAAAAAAGCTTTTGTGTGATTCAAGTTTTTGAATTTTAATTTTTTTTCGTATTTTTGTGTATGTTACTACAATGTAGGGTACACATGATCTGTCAGACCAATGTTAAAGAGCAATAACCAAAAGCAAAGAAAATCAGAAAATTAAACTTAAAGGAAAGTTTGCACAACATGAAAGACGTTAAGCAGTTTCAAGTTATAAGTTGCACAGCAAGCAGTGAAGTTGAAAATTATTAAATTATAGAAACAAATTTTTGAAATACGATTCATATATGCTGAAAAAAATTCAGGTAAAATTACTGTACTGTATAATCATGACGATTCTGGTAAAAATATAACTTTACTTAATAACTAAACGTACGGTATTTAAGCCATTCATTTGGTAATATTTCCATTAATATGGTAACGGTAATTCTAGTTTTGACAATTATGCTACCATACGTTTAGTTTAAAAAGAAATACAAAATTGAAAAATATTTTTTTATGCCATGCTCTATGGTTTCATGATTAAATTTCTGAATCTCACCACATTTACCAAATTTATGTTTTGAAACTATTTTTTAATGTTTTGAAACTATTTGTTAATGTTTTGAAACTATTTTTTAATGTTTTGAAACTATTTTTTAATGTTTTTTAATGTAGTTTTGAAACTATTTTTTAATGTTAATTTTACTAAAATCTTTACCTAAGCACTACAGTAAAAATTAACGAGATTTTTGGTATTCCTCTATAGCCAGAAACACGGTAAATTCTACAATATTCTAGTAATTTTGACTATATTTATTCGTCTGTCAATGTATATATTTTAAATAATCAGTAAGGTAAGTTAATATGACATTTTAGAAGCCAACATAGATCTCTAAAATTTCGCTCTGTGATAGACGAAAGTTAAGTGCATGTTTGCTTCAGTTTGCACTTTAACTGCAAATATATATTCAAACATCTAAATCTTTTTCTTTACAGAGATAAAACTCTACTTCGAGCTTTTACTTAATATTTATTCTTCAATAGCATTTATTTATGTCGATTTTTCGCATTGCACTTTACTCAATACCAAAAGAGGCTCTTTTATAAGTACAGTTTCTTTATAAAAATTAACTTGTGTGGTTTTTAATATGGATCATCGAAAGATGTTCGTATTAGGCTCTATCCTTACTGACAGTTATTAGTTATTTGTTAATGATGGTACGTGTTCGAAACTCTTGTTTCGATCACCTATTATTGTCTCAAAATTCTCATTGATTGTCAATCAAACATGAAACTAAAGTAATTCTGGTGAATTCTGTCTTTTATAAAAGTCAATAAAGGTTCCCACTTTGGTTTGAATGATTTGGAACTGCGAGTTTGACTTGGATGCCGTTGCATTTTAGGGTGATAATTTTATATTCCTTTTATTATAACTGAAAGTTTGGATAAGTTTTAGCACTTGCAAAATTAAATCAACTTTACAATTAACTTCTGCTGAAAGTAAAACGCATGCATTTTTATAATGTGGATATTTTAGTTTGTAGCTGGTGTTTCTTAAATAAAGTCTATTTAGAAAAAAAACACTAATGATAATTTTAACGCTTTTTTTAAGCTCTGGGCTAAGAAAAGCATGTGTAAAATTTAGTTTGATGAACAAACTGTATAAATATTTCACACTTATAAGTCAGTGAAAATGTAACGTGGAGTTCATTAAAATGCAGACAAAATATTCTATTGGAAGAGCAAAAATTTTAGAAACAAATATTTATTTAAGGAATGCTTTTTAATTTTTAAATTTACTTGGGTTATATTAACGCGTTAATATAACCCTCTTATGTTTCTCAAAATACCTTTACATAATTTTAAATTTTAATAGTTAGTTTACATGTTATATTTGCGATTTATGCATTTATTACTTTTAAACAAAACAATTTTTTTAGGTAATGTGATTAAAATTATTCGAAGTTTATTTCATAACGTATAATTTTACAAGGTTTACTTCATGACGAATAATGTACTTTCATTTTAAAATGAAAGTACATTACTTTACATAACGCCAATGAAAGAATCGATATACTTTTACAAATAGTAAGAAAAAACAAACAAAAAACATTTAACTGTGAAAAGTAATTTGTTACGCATTGCTGGATAAGTTAGGGAGAATTTTAAAAATCAATTAAGGAATAACGGAAAAGTGCGGAAATTTGCGATTTTCTGCTTTCTAATTTATAAACTAGTTATTACTTTCACCGAAGTTTAAATTTAGCTACAATGTTTGTCAACAGGTGACTTTATTGCATGTTTTATCCATTATTTTCATATGCGTCTGTTAATTTTATGCTAAATTGAATCAAAATGTTGAAGCGAATGTTTTTTTTATTCTTTTGAAAGTAATGTTAAATAATTTTTCAGTATGTGACATCAGGAGCAGCAGTGGCTCAGGAGCCGTTTGCCTTCCAATGAGGCGAACCGGGTTCGAATTACAGTCGATACGAATTCCGCATCCGGCTTGCTTGCACCGATCACAGTGCTGACGTGAAATACCCTCAGTGGTAGACGGATCACGGGCTAGGGTCCCCTTGCCGTCAGACTAACCGTGAGAGGTTCTCTTGGTCTTCCTCTCAATGTAACGCAAATGCGGGTTAGCTCCATCGAAAAGTCCTCCACGAAGGCAAATTTCTTCCAATACTCGATCCAGGAGTTTCCTTGTCTTCTGGATTGGATTCAAAATTACAAGGCTGCGGGATTGAACATAAGTAGTCGTAAGCCCATTAAATTGGGTCGACTGTTCAACGACAGTCATAATATAAGATTATAATACATGTCATTAATTGCCTAAATGTCAAGCTTATTTAGATTAAAATTTATTGATTTTGAATCAGCTGTTTCTCAACCAGAAAGAAGCAGGTCAAAAAATTCTATTTCCTTCCGTTTTTCACTATAAGTATTTTAAAAATAAGTTTATCATTTTTTGTATACTTGCTACTTATATTGCAGGAATGTTCTTTATTATTAGAACTGATTTTTGTAATTAGCTATCGTAAAAACAAAAAGTAAAGAAAAGAAATACTATAGTAATTTTAGTGATACATCTCATGATTGTTCAATTCACAAACTATGAAATATTTCCTTTACGCAAAAGAAATATTTTCAAACGCAACCCGTAAAGAAAAGAAAATGGTTTTTAACTTTTGAAATATTGTCGCTATCTGGATAAAAATTAATGAACCATTTTTTTATATTTTTGCATGTAGCATGTAACATGACAATTTTAAATTTTCGGAAAACTTGCAGCAATGGACAATATATATATATATATATATATATATATATATATATATATATATATTTTACTTTTAGAAATAAATGCAAATCTTCTTAACACGATGCAAACTCAACATTGGTAAACTTAAATTTTTTTACGAAGAAATGGATGACATGAAAAAACTTGTTTTCTTAACATTTAGAGTACCAAGAAAGTTTTTCTAATATTGATCTTCATAAATGGCACTGGTAAGCAAATTAAGAAGGAACATACTACTTTCCTTTTCCTTTTGTTTTAATAATCGAAAAGAATGTTTTTCCTTTTCTTATTTTTCTTTGTAATTTTCCTTCCAACACTTTTGCTCATTTATAAACATATCTTATCTGGGTAGCTTGTTTTTCTTTTAGAGAGTTGCATTTCGTTTTAAAAACATTGTTTATTTTTCAAAACAAAAGTTGTAGAAACAAGTTCAAAAATAATTTTTTTCCATCTTTTCCGCAAATGGGTAACATTTACTTTATTTTTGTGAGAAAAGAGGATTTTTCCTCCAAATTTTCAATTAAAAGGAAAAAAGACCAATGTTTTTTGTTGTTTTTTTTTCAATTTCTGTATGAAATTTTTCAACGTATAAAATAGCGCATGCATTTTAATTGCATTAATTTATAAATTTCAAATGATATAAAAAGTTTTTACAATTCTTAGTCTAAAGGAATTGAAAATAATTATTATTAATTTTAAGGCTGATGGTTAAATAGGAATTGTTTAGCATTCCTCGCTGCGCAATCCTTTTAAATGTTTTTTCAACACAGTTCATCTGATTTTTTTAAAATTCTTTAGTAAACGTAATTATTTTAAAATCATTATTTTATCGCGTCATTATTTTTATCAACATGTCTTTTAAAACGTTTTTATTTGCTCCTTTGCTGTTTATATTTATTTTACTGTGCTCAAGTTTTAGACTAATACTTAGTTTTTCTATATCTAGTTCCTCTATACCTTTTGCATGTTAGCAAGAAAAAATTTTCCTACTAATTACTAAAAATCATTAAGCTGACAAACGGTAAATGTTTATTAAAGCTTTTAAATTCAATTTAATAAGCATAAGCTTATTCAGTCTTTAACAATTATTAATTATATTCAAAGTTGTATCAAATTGCAATGTTTATTAAAAGCATTTAAGTTCAATATAATAAGCATAAACTTATTCAATTTTTACAATTCCTAACTAAATTTAACATTGTATCAAATTGGAACATTTATTCAAAACATTTAAATCCAGCTTGCTTGTTCGATGATCACAACAATACCTTAAAAGGTTTAGCAGATATCAAATTGCAACATCCAGCCAAAACGTTTAAAATCAGTTTATTAAACAAAAGTATTTTCGCTCATCACAACTATATTTAATTAAATTGAACATCGTATCGAATTGTAGCATTCATTCAAGCAATTAAACTCAGTTTAATAAGCATAAACTTATCCTATTACCATTATAATTTCTAACTAAATTTTAGATTGTATCAAATTGAAACATTCATTTAAGACGTTTAAAATCAGTTTATTAAACAAAAGCTTTTTCGCTCATCCCAATAATGCTTAATCAAATTTAACACCGTTTTAGAATTTTAGCTTTTATTTAAAGCATTTAAATTCAGTTTTAATAAACGAACACTTATTCGATCGTCATAACAATACTTAATCATATTTAACATTGTATCAGATTGCTACAAAATAAAACACTCTCTGTCTTAAGGATCGTTGATTAATGACCATCTAAAGCCTCAAGACAAACATACCATCTTCTGCTTAAGTGATTATTACTTTTCCCATGTGGTAACGGTGTTCGCTCAGAACTTTCTATGCTTCTGCCATAAATGAAACAAACAACAAGAAAAATGCTGTCAGGAAATATTTCATATTTCCATAAACTAGAGCTTCAAATGCTTCAAGACTCTTTTCCACACAAGTGAATAACTTTCGGTTTTAATTATTCAATGATGGTTATGTAATTAAAGAAACTCCCAAGAGCTTACAACTGTTGTATTTATTAGTATATATTATTTATAAGTCACATAAAGTAGCTTTATAAGTTTTAATAATAGTTGCTATTACGTAAACATACAGGGTTTTGTTAGGAATGAACTTTCAGACTGATGATTTGGAAAAGAACCAAAATAACTGAACTTCCTGTGCAAATAGTTTTATAATTCATAATAATGTAATACCCTTATACAATTAGAAATGTTACATTTTCCTCACAAAGATTTAAAGTGTTTTTGAGGTTATTTTATGCTTTTAAGATCGATTTGGAGTATCTTTGAAATTGACTTCAAAAACAAGTTTAAAAAATAAAACCTAAATAATTAAGGTGTATGAAAATGTCTTATTCAAACTTGAGGTTGATAGAAATATATCTTAGAGCAACTTAGGGAGGTTGCTTTTGAGGTGTACATGTTATTTTTTCTACATTTCAGGCAAATAAATATATTTAAGGTGTTAAGGTAATTTCTCCCGATTTTAATTGAAAGTATTATTGAGAAATACATGAGGTGGACTTTATGAGATGTAAATAAGGTTTAAATTAGGGTTTATTAATGAGGTTAATTTTGGTGCAAAATATAACTTCCTTTTCTACCTCAGGTGTATTTTTTTAACGCTTTTTCACCTCAGAGCAAACAAAAAAAAACTTATTTTTTATAAGGGTTAATGTTTAAGTTTTATTTGTTTCTTAAATTTATATTCATATTTAATTCTTAATGTCCGGTTGTCAATTAATGTCCAGTTGTTAATTCCTAATGTCTTCGTAAGACCGGTTGTCAAATTTTGTTTTTATATTCATTTTCGTTCAGTGCCTAGTTATTTTTATAATACAGTATATGCTTGCGATAAATTCAGAAAATCTTTTGGGTTTTTCTTTCTACAAATTTAAGAATAAATTATAGTTTTGACTCTACTATAACAATTGTCATAGTAGATCTATGATGGTTTAGGGTTTAGGGGATAGAGCTTTTGCCTTCCTATTAGGTAAATCGATTTCGAATCCCAACGATGACTGTTTACGAAATGCGCATCCGGCTTGCATCGACCACAGTGCTGACATTAAAATGTCTTCAGTGGTAGACGGATCATGGGTAAGAGTCCCATTGCTTTTAGGCTAACCGTGGGACGTTATCGTGGTTTTTCCTCTCCATGTAATATAAATACAGGTAAGTTCTATCAAAAAGTCCTCCGAGAAGGCAAATTTCTCTCAATACTTAATCCAAGATTTCATTTGTCTAATGGATTTGGTTCAAAATTAGAAGGCTACGGAGTTGAACATTAGTAGTTGAAAACCCAAAAATTGGATCCGGTGTTCAACGACGGTTATAAAATGAAATAAAATAGTTATAGTTGGGTTGACTCGAACGGCTCTATATTTGTCAAAACAAATTTTTGATAAATCGCCCTCTTTTTTTGCATTCCAAATCGTTTATTTTTTTCTTTTTTCTTTCTTTTTTTTTTTTTTTGATTTTGTTGCAGACTGATTTAGACTTTTCCATTAAAATGCTCTTCTCTTAAAATTACAAATTGTGAAAATATAAAAATATATGTAATTGAATGTGGATCATTTTCCTTCCAATTAAAGTACAAGGACTCTAAAGTACAAAGTTATTTGGTGATAAAATCTTGCATTTTTCGGAATTCTATTTGTGAGTTCAAAGAAATTTTCGTTTTTATTATGAAGCCTGCAAGGAGCTACGTGTATTTTTTGACTAAATGACCGCCTAACGTTTAATAACCCTTGAGCTACGTTTTTTGCTACATCAGCACTTACCTCCACAGCTGCAAACCATAATACATTATCTGCACCTGGAAAATGCTCGAATTATAAATGATATTATTAGGTACTTGAAATAGAGTGCGCTTATTAATAGACCTTAAAAATAATTTTTTTTTCTTTCAGTAAATAGTGTCCAGATACAAATGTTTTCATGAGATTTCGTTTGATTATTTGATTTAAAGTATGCTTAAAGCATCAAAAACTCCTTTATACCCCTCTAAATATCATACTTATCTAAATATCATACTCTAAATATCATACTATAATTAATGCAAAATAATCATGAAAAATTCTATGAATGATATAAAAATTCAATTCGAAAGGAAATAAAAACATAGTCAGAATCATTGTTGCCAAATTTTTCAGTAGATATCAGTAAACTATTTTTCTAGTGAAATAGCAATTGTATTATTTTACTTGATATTTTCGACACGAAAGAATAATTTTTAATACTTTGATAGAAAAATTTAGTAAAAATTTGTTTATTCTTATCAATGGCCAGAATTATAAATGTACTCAAGCGATTATACTGTTTGTCTCGCTCTTTCGTATCTCTGAAAACATTTTACTTCCAATAATTGAGTGAAAAAATAATTATTATAAATTCTATGAACAATTACATGATAAAATTCACTGGAAATAAATAAAAAACCTATAATCAAAATCATTGTTGTTAACCGTTGTACTAGTTATTGATAATATTTTCTCCTAGTGAAATAACAGTTGCTTTATTTTGTTTAACAATTTTGACTAGGAAGTATAATTTTTAGTGCATTGAGAGAAAATTTGAGAAATTTTTTTTTCAATTATTACCATTGGTCTGAATTATTTTTTTCTTATCTCAAAACTGGTGTACTCAAAATTTCATGTACTCAAATATTTTACTGTGTGTTTATAAATTTAAACTTAATTAATATCGTACCGTAAACATTAAACTGTTTCCAAGTTTAAAATTGATAGGATTTGTTGTTGATATTCATCCATTAAGATTTTATTTCAATGTAGACAACACCTTCAACTATAGGAAACAATTACCATTTCATACACGCGCACGTAACGGTTAATAACAGTCAATATAATTTTGAATAAAATTTATAAATTTTGAAATGAAATACATAGGCATAAATGTAGCTATCATTTTAAAAATATTCATACAATATTCATGTAAAAGCAAAGGATTGGGAAGTTTTCATGGAACGTTTAGATTTGATGATTTAATTAGCTATTCTTACCATCTTTCCAATAAATGTTAAAAAATTTTCAACATTTTAGAATTTTTAATTGCTCTAAATGGGATCTAGAACTAATTAATAATTAGTATAATATTCTCCGATATTAGACAAAAGTAAAATGATGGTATTATTTATATTACATATTAAAAATTGTACATTAAATCTATAGTTATTTTACATTAATTTGAACCATAACTATTCATCAAGCACTGAATTTATTTAAATGCTCGAGTTAGTAGCATGCTTTGAAAACTCGACTTCTTATTATGAGTAGTTATAATTTTATGCAACAAAATATACGCCAAGCTGATTATTTGTTTAAAAAGTAAGTTAAAAAAAATATTGCTTCAAAGGGCAGCTTTCTTCTTTTCTAAAAAAATAAAAAAATTCAGATTTCTAGGTTTAACATTGCTCAAATTTTAAATTTGAAGTGTTATTTTGTAAAAAAGAGAAAATCCTTCAAATTTCAGATTCTTTATTTTCATTGCCTTAAGCACTATGCCGTTTAATCTCTAAATTTTGAAAGATTTATGAAATGCTACTTGAAAGAAGATTAATTACGTTTAAATTCTTCCAAGTTTATTGTTTGTTAAAAGGTCGGAAAACTATATTTAAAAAGCTGCTTTCGTAAAAAAATAAATATGAATTTTTAAGTTTGATATTACTCTCAAAAACCAAAAAAAATAATAAGACATAGAAAAAAATATGTTCAAAAATATAATTTAAATAGGAACTTTTAAGTGGCTATTAGTTTATTCAAGCGTAAAATAATTCTGAAAATTAATGCTTTGGACACTAACTTCATTTTTTCCCTTAAGACATGAATTTTTAGATTTATGATTTTAAATTAAACGGTTGCTACTGACTTAATTAGCATGAAAGAAGAGGAGAAAGAAGAAAAATGGTTCTGAGACTGAGAATAAAGCATGTGATTAAAGAAAAAAGTAATTACTACATTTGGCTTTTAAATATTTCTTATTTTATGAATGAAATATAAAAGCATAAAAAATATCCCAAGGAAAAAAAATTAAATATATAAAGTAGTAATTTATTTTGTAAACTGGACATCGAATTGTTGGTATATGATTAAAATGAATTCTAAAAAAAACGATAATAACATTGTTAAATAAATTATGAGCTACGAAATATTTTTAATTCTTAACTGCTGTAAATACGGAAATAAATAAATGAAAAATGGTAGTTATAAACGTACATTTCATTTAAAAACTGAGGTGATTCATGTAAAAAATTGGGAGTGTAGGTGCATTGGAGTTTTAACGGAATTTAGTTTATTACTTTATAGAAATATTGACGTATTATTAATTTTCGCTTATGTTGCAACATTAAATACGTTGCCTATTGTAAGAAATAATTTCTTAGATATTGTAGTATTTTCTTAGTTTTTAGCTTAAACCCTTTCCTGATAAATGTTCAATATTTTATCACATTGCGGAATTCATTCATTTGAGCAGAATTTCATCAGAATACCAAATATAAAAGAAATACAACATACAATAAATGGAGAATAAGTGAATGCTATACAATAAAAAATTCCGAATCAAATTGCGGCATAAAGTACCTTTAAGTTCTTCATTCGTAAAATCCAATATTACGATAAAATATTATAACGTCATTTTTACAGAAATATATAGTTAATTTGAGTGATTTAGTGATTTTACTGTAATTATGACAGTAAAAATTACGGTTCATCGGCTTTTTTGTCACTTAAATCAATTTTAAAATTTTAGTAATTATTTTTACTAATTTTAAAAATTTAGTAAAAATCAATTTTACAGTAAATTTTTTACAGTACAGGAGCCGAACTATGGAAATGTACGTGACAAGCGAACTCACTAACATAGGTACTCTTGATCTTCATTTAGCGTGGATGGCATTAAAATCAGAATAAAAGGTCATAATGTCATTGTGAATGAAAAAAATAATCATGGCATCTATTTACATCTATCTAGACTGTTTTAATAGCTTAATTTATAGTAAAAGTAAAATTTTACGAAATGAACTTATAAGCGAGAAATAACGTAAACTCAAAGCTCGCAAAAAGATTGTAATTGAATGAGGAATCAGTGTCCCAAATATTTCAGAACTCTCATTTTGTCAAAAAGAAGAAAAAAACCTTCATTTAGAGACGAAAAGATTGACAGAATCAGACAAAATGTATCTAAAGAATTGATGAATTGTCAACAGTGAGAGTTTTATTCTGAGAATGTTAAGTTTCCTAGAATGCAATACGTATGAGACGGGAGTAGAATGTACCAAATGGTGTTCTGAAAATGCGCAAAATGTTTTGAACATGTTATTATCAGATGAAAGGGCAGAACTTAGTTGTTTGTGTTAAGACATTAAATAAAATAGCTTTTAAATAAATAATAAATTTAATATTTAAAAGAATAAAAATATTTAAAAAAAAACGGAATCATTGCTCATTTTAATAATATTTATAAATAATTTAATATTTAAAAAAAACGTAAAATTACATTATAGTACGATGATAGAGGATTTTACGGATGATGCACCCAAAATTCCGGTACTTTATGCCGTAATTTAATCTAGAATTTCTTACCATTCTGGACATGTGGGGTATTGTTTTTTTATGTTATTTTAAGCCAGAGTTTCTTTTTAAATAAAAAACGTTGTCGATAAAACTAATAGTTTTAAAGTTATTATGTATTTAGTAAGCATAAAAAACATATTTGCGTGTCTGAAATAATAATCTAGGAAAACGAACTGTTTCCTACACAATGTTTTCTCTGAACCGAATAAACCAAACTAAAATCTGCTCAACAGTTTTTATAATTAATACAAAAAAAATTCACAATTTGGTAAATAGAACTGCCTACGTGTTGATATTACAGCGTGGATGAGCGAAATATTGGACCTTAGGATTTAGTTTACCCTGCGCAAAATGAAGTCAATTAAAATTTTGATCCATTCTGAGAAAATCGGTTCAACGATGAACCATACTATTGGTTGCTTGAACCATATTACTTTTAAAATTTTCTGAAATCTTGAAAAGGTGCTTAAAGGAGCTACGATTCCGTTAAGAAGGAGCTATACCGTGGTTAGTAATGCACCTTCTCCTTTGGTATTTAAAAACTGCAAATTTAAAAAGTCAGTTCAAGCTAACTTATATAAGCTCTGTATGTAAGCCATTATTATAAACCATAAAGTTTCAAATATTAAAAATGAAGAATCAGAAAATCCAAGCGTAAACGAATGTATGAATAAAAATATGCAAAGATACCACCAAAAGTGAAATAATTCGTTTACGTTCCTCAGTATGTAATCATGAGCCCCCCTGCCATAATTTATTTGCATTTCAATTTATTAAGTCTTTAATAATATAAACTTCAGAGTCAATTTTGAGTTTGTCTAAACTCACCTGTTCTATATTTTAAATTACCTAAGTAAGTGAAAAAGAATATGTCATAAAAAGTTTCTCCCTTAGTTTAGTGTCCACTTAATTTGAACCATAGCATCGGAAAATCAAGTTTAAGAAGCCTAATACCGTTCAATATAGCAGCGAATTCGAACAATAATACGACTCAGCAATCTCTAAATATTTTTATCGGTTTTGTCAAAAACTGCTTGTAAAAAACAACCAATTAAAAAATTTTCAAATATATATTAATAGTTAAAATATTATGCAAGTTTCGATGGGAACGTTATTTGAGTGTATGAAAGTTATTTTACAATATAAAAAAATGGAAGAGAATTTTCGCATATTTCTTAAATTCACCTATGATAATGCTCTAGTTCAGCATAGGAATGCGCACGTAATTTTATCTTTTTAATGCGTAGAGTTGATGTTTTTTTTAAAATCATTATTACAGTTTATTTTTTTCTTAATCTCAAACACTGATAGAGATAGACTGATAGGGGTCTCTAAAACTTGGGAGAATTTAGAAAATGTCTGTTTTGCCCGTGCGATAATCAGTCACGAAACATTACTGTTTCAATTTTTTTATTAACCTCATTCTTTTCTACTTTTTTTAACTCTTAAAAATACTACCTTCACTTTTGACGATGTAGCAATCCTTGTGCTGTATTATCTTGAGAATTCCTTCGTCATGAAATCATGTGATTTAAGGCGAATCGGGACCTCTCAAATGTATGACGGAAATATTTTCTCAACTCGAAACCTCATCGCAGTGCTTCGTGAGATAATATTAGCTAGAATGACAAAACTAGGGTGAAGACTAGACGATCGAAAAATGAAGTTACGAAATGAACCGATCGAATGTATGGTAGTTGCCTCCCTGTTCTATCTTTTTTGAACTGTTAAGGCAATATTCAATGATAAAGGGATTATAAGAAAAATTAAATTCATTAGGCACCACGAGTTTTTTTTGAAAAAATACCAGAATTACGAAATATGTTTTTTACTAATAGCGAAATTCATTTCATCGATGTCCCTTCGAATGTTAATCGAAATGTTCGCTAGGAGCATATACCAGTTAGCGGTTTTGTTAAAAATGAAGAACAAATTGAAGTTTCGTGAAATTTGAGTAGTCATTTTTACAGTGAAGTTTTGTGCATTGTAAAACATTCCAGATCAAATTACGATAGAAAATACAGGTACGCTGGTACTGTTCTTCATTAAAACCCATTTTACATCTCCTGGGACAATAAATCTGATCAACCACACGGTAATAATTACCGTAAAACTATTGAATCGCTCTAATTAAATAGACATGACATTAAAAATTACAGCATAATATTTTACTGTAAAATGGACTTTAGGAGGATGCATCCAAAGTGCTGGTATTTTATACCGCAATTTGATTCGGAATTATTTACAGTGTGGTAAGATCTCATTAATTACAGCAGAAAACACTTTGTTAGAAAAGTGTCAACCCAAATATCTTAAAAATATAATTTCTAGAAAAAAATAAAGATAGTTTTTATATTTCAAAATTTTTTTGTTTGAAAATTTAAATTCATACTACTGAGGATCTTTTTTCCTTAACTAACTAATGACTTTTATTTCTGAGCAGATAGGATATTTTTAGAAAACTATCCATTTTTATTAGTAAAAATGACTATAATAAGAATATAGCCCAAAATAAATTAAAATGTTATCAAGTAATTTGAAATAATTATTTTACTTTTTTTAAACTTCAAACAGTATTAGTCTTTCAATCTAAGAATTACTAAAATAAAAATTTCATGTAAGCAACTTAAACGATTCCATGTATTCAAAATATCAATTTCCAGTATTTACAACTAATATCAAGAATTCCTGAATTTCAATATAATCTTAAATTGAATATCTTGTTGTTAAAAGATATGAAAGGTATTTCGCTGAAAATAGTTTTCGATTCCTAAAAAAATACCTATAAACAGAAAATGTGCGAGAAATTTAATTTAAAGCAAACAAGTAGTTTGACAAGGAATTTTAATTTAGGAAAATGTGGTTTTGAGACAAAATTAGTTGAAGAGAAGTGAATGTAAGTTTGGAAAAAAAAACTTTTTTTAAAATTAAATGACATTCTTTCTCCGAAATATTGATTAAAATAGTGACTGAGTTTTTGAAAATTTCTGAAAGAGTTCTGGACAAATTTTAATTAACTTGCATTCTCACATTGAAAAGGTATTCATTTGTCGCATTAAGGTTTCACGCTCTTCTCACAAATTAGATTTTTTTTTCAAATTAAGAATGGGATATTTTTTTATTACCTTTCAACACTGACTACTTTAAAAAATTATTTTTTGACAGTAACTTTTGGTACAAAGTAAAATTAAATTTAGGTCATAAGGTCATTTCAAATGTTGTTTTTTATCTATGTTTTTACATTTTTAAAATGGAATTAAATTTCAGTATTTAAAATTAGGGCAAATGAGGTGAAATATTTATAAGGGAGGCATTTGAAAGATTTTGCATCGAAATTTATAAATTCGAATTTAATAACCGAACGTAAAACTGAATGAAAACGGGGGAAATAGCAAATCAAATATTTTGTAAAAATATTTTTAGATTAGACTGTATATAACATTAAAACAAAATGGGTGAAACGGATATCAATGGCTTTTATATAAATAAAGCAGAGTGTACATAAAAAAAGCACATACATTTTTACCACTCAACAATTCAACAATTGAAAACCAATTGAAAAACATTCAACAACTGAAATTTTCCTAATTTTGTAAAAATGTAGACAATTTTAATCTGTTTATGCACACTTAAAAATGTTTTTTTTTTAATTTTGCAGAAACTTGAAGAAATATGATCTAATATTTTACTGTTCCATTAATCTTAACTCTCCTAAAGCTTTTAACTCCTAAAGTACAAAACGCGAATGTATCAGAAAAGCGAATCATCTCTGCTGTCAACGACGCGTTTATATCTATTCTAAAACTTCAGAAAGACGTCAAGAAGAGGTACGAATTTGGGAGGAAGAGAGATGGGAAAATCTAATAGCGGTCTTGCTCTAATTGTATTACATCTCTATAATCATTTATATGATGTTTTTACTGTTTTCTACAGACTTTAGACTCTTTGTCGTAATCAACAGATTTTAGATTCATGAAGTTTTTGAAAAAACTTGCTCCTTATATTTTTCCTAGAAACAAGCGTTAAAAACACAACTGTCAACAACGTAAGCACGTAGTTTCAAATATCTTTAGAAATGCTAATTTGGTGACGCAGCACCAATTTACAGGTCATTCACGTTGACGACTGAACTTATAAAATAGAATATGTGATTAAGGAACAGATTTGTTGCCAGTTTTATATTGTATAGAGGACGTTGTTTTCTTTAGGTTTTAGTTTTTTCTTTTCATTCGGCTTGCTTGTGAAATTGATGTTTGACCTGTGACTATGCGAGTTTTTATTTTTCTGATGATTTTGTTTGAGTTTCTTTTCTTAATTTGTTTTTATATTGCATGTTTTTTTCCTGGACTTCTATACAAAAACATCGGGGTACTGAGGGAGTTAATTTAGGCATTTGCTTCTCCCTCAATTAGAAATGGTTTTGTTTTTATGGCTACCGAGGCCGGTACCCCCTGAAGACGTCGGCTTCGATGGTCATATTTTCATTTTTATTTCCTTCATTTTCTTTTTTTTTATTTGTAACACTTTTTAATGTTAAGCTAATGAGAAAAAATCATTTTTCAAACATAATTCTGACAGAATAATTCAAAATTTTAAATGATTTTAAAATAGGGGGCTGAAAAAACTCTTCGTAGTGTATGTCTAAAATTCAAAACCATGGCGCCAACCGTTCTGTAATTATAAGTGTCTCAAAATAGCTTTCAGCAACAATAAGAATACACAAAATACTGATAAAACACAAAACAAAAGTTGAAAAAACAGATAAATTAAAACTGAGATGAATGACATTTCTGTCAAATATTTAACATCGTAATTTCTACTTTTTTAAATTAAAATTGAATGACAGTATATGAAATAGGAACAAAATGGTTTGAATGAATATGAATGGCATTTCAAACATTTGTTATCTACATTTATATATTTTACATTAGAATTGGTTAGAAGTTTATAAAACCTAAGTAAAAAGTGTGGAATAGAAGATATATGCGATATTTCAAACAATTTGCATCGGATATTTTATTATTTTTAAATTATAATTGAATAGCAAAATATAAAACGAGATCAAAATCAGAAAAAAAAGGGGATGGCCATAAAGGCCATTTCAAATTGTTTTCTTCTAATTGTATATATTTTTCATTTATTATAGATTGACAGTATGATATTTCAAATAATTTGCATCTGAATTTCAAGTATTTTTAAATTATCAATGAATAGCAGAGTATAAACCAGAAAATGGATAAAATAGATGTGAATAAGAATTTTTAAATGTTTTGTTTATATATTTTCATACTAGAATTAGATACCTGCAAGCTGCGTCATCATGAATAAATCGTGACTTCCATCGATTCAAAAGTTAATCACGTTCAACTCTCTTGGGACGTCACTTACGGGTATCCAAATAAATCTGCTTTAAATCACGTGGTTGGGCCTTATCACTTATTTTATCTTTACGAGTGGCAAGTGCCTAATTGAATGCCAGAATATGAAATTGGAGCAAAACGGGTAAGAGGACCTGACAAGTCAAAGCTCTTCTTGAGTTCTCACCTTTTTTTTATTATGTCACTGTTCAGTAGAATGAGCATCCTGCTTTGATCAAAGCTCAAATATATATTTTTTGAGCGGACAGAAAACATTTTAATTTTAAAACTCATTACTCTGTTTTTTTGTATGTCTGCATTTATATAAGTTGGCAAAATAATAGATGAGTCATTATTAGATTTATATTTATTTGACTGGTGCTTACGATTGCCTTTAAAATTAATAGCATTCTCGCTTATCTGAAATATGTATGTAGTACGATTGTTGTTTGTAGACAAAACATATTTAGCCTTATGCTAATTTGCTAAAAGCACGTAACCGTCTTTTAGGTTTATTGATTTTTCGGATACTTACATTCTAGAAAGTAACGGAATTTGTTAAGTGTTGGTTGATAATTACGTTTAGTTTTATCTTTATTTACTTAAATTTTTTGACTGGTTTTTAAAAAGCATTGTTTCTCACATGTTTGAATTTATACAAGACACAAAAATTGCTAGTTGTAGTTAAATAACCATTGGTTTTAGGTTTCATTTTATCGTACGATTGGTTTTTATATTTTTGTATGATCTGTGGTGTTAAAACTCTAAATTAGGTAATATAAATACTACACAACACTTTTGGCAATGGTGTCAAGTAAGGAAAATGTAACACGCACATTTGTAATGAACAATAAAAATATTCAGGTAATTTCTGATGTAAATATTACTCTCGAATTTAGTCTATACCATACAGCACTCTAAATTTACTGTCAAATTAACCAGCAGCAGTCTTTCCATTAAATTGAAAGCACAGTTTACAACCAGGGAATTTGTTTTTACCTTTACGTGTTAGAAACAGTTTACAACTGATATGATTAAAAAATCGTGAATACAAAACTGTACGGTTTCGTAACAAAGCACAACTGGCATGGTTGTTTTGTATTTTCTGGTTTCATTTAAAGAGTATTCATTATATATATATTTTTTTTTTCTCTTGCCATGTGAAGTTAACATCGAATGAGACTAAAATAAGTTTCCGTATAAACTCTTCAAATAACATTATTTTTCTTCAGACCATTCCTTTTTTGATTATTTTTGAAAAAATTTACACTTTTTGTCTTTACCACTTATTATTACATAGAACCCGAGATAAACATACTAAACCGTGCATTCTAAGCTTATTGACCAGTTGATTATTGATGTTATAACAAGAAAGTTATTGGTACCTAAACTGTATTTCACAAATAAAGCTGATTTTTTGCACAGTGGGTTTTGCAATGAAATCATAGACATATATAAAATATTTCGTCACTTCACACTGGTTAAAAAAACATGGATCATAGAAAATATAAGTTTTGGAAAGTACGTAGAAAAACATGCGAAGATATCACCAAAAGTGAAATACATAATAAAGCTTGAAAAATAACGTTTAAGAGATTTATGAAGAAATAATGATTCCTTATTAGAGATTTAATTAAAGCTTATAAATTGCTTTTATTAAAAATATGATATTTCCAAGTGAATCCAAGTGAATCCAAGAATGAATCGGTAATCCAAGTGAAGAAAAATGTCGTTAAACTACAAACCTCCACCATTTATATTCATTTTTTAAACACATTAAATTTAAATTTAATAAAAAAATTAAACAATGATGTAAGAATCGTCGACAATAGATGGCGCTGCGAGATACGAAAAAACTTAAGAAAAGAAAAGAAGCTGAGTGTTCTCTAGCTGGGGGTGAGAAGACTGGAATGTTCTATGATGGAGCGCGAAGTTTCATCGATTATGTGATTAATTACTATTATTTTCTATATACTTCATGTTTGTGTCGTGGCATAAGTACGCATCTAAATAAAATCGGTTATGCCAAGAAAGGTTTATGGTGAAATCATTTCACATTGAAAAATCTGAAAAAGAACCTGCGAAATATTACTGGCGCAGCCGCCGAAGATGATGCAGAACCAAAAACCAGGTGAGAGCTCACTTTATATTTGTAAATGTATGCTCCCATAAATAAGTAATTATAATTATTTGGGCGAAAATTATACAAAATGGAAATTAAATGTTTGTGTTCCGACATGGAACATTAATTTAGTTTACTCGTCAGAGTACGAACACGCCAGTGTTCTAAAGTGAATTCTTTTACTCGCCAGAGTACGCAGATAGCATATTTCTAAAAAGAATTTGGTTGTTCTTGTTGTTTTGATTTTCGTCCCAAATAATTGAAAATTTTATTTCATTTTATTGAATTTATTGTGGTTTTTAAATTCTGTTTTGGAAATTGTTGGAAGCACGCCAGTGCATAACATATAGCGTGGTATCGTAATTGAAAATTTTGTTTGATAAAATTGAATTTATTGTGGTTTTTAAATTCTGTTTGGGGAATTATTGGAAGCAGCATAAAATATAATGTTGCAATCGTATTTCGAAAAATAAAGAATGCTGAATGATCTATTATTTATATCAACTAAGATTTATTAAACCAAACAAAAAAAAGCATAGGTTGTATCGAATAACGGAATATAATTTGGCGTCAACCAACCTTGGAAGTCTCATTCTAAAACGATTGTTTTGGTTCTTTTATTTTTGTATAAAATGTTTTTTTTTTTTATTTCTGAAAGAAGAGGCAAGTGTCTTTTAATAAGAAAAAAATACAAAACTGAGTTTGTTTTATTCTATTTGATTATTTTGATATTGAATTGTATCATTGTTGAATTTTTTTTTATACATATGATATATTTTGTTTTCGTACATTTTAAAGAGAAATTTATACGAAAGTTATTTATAAATTTCTTATCGCATTTAATGATTTAAAATATTCAGTTAAAGTTTTCATTCTCACGTAGAATTTGATTTTTGTTCTAAGAATAATTATTTTGGTTAAAATAATTATTATGTTTTGAATTTGTGAACTTGTAGGAAAGTATATATTATATCTAGTGTAAACAAAGTATTGATTTAAAATGTTCATAAGTGTTAAGGTTTGTTATATAAGGTTTATTATATAACAAATCGATAACTGAATATTACAAAGTATTCTCAGTATTTTGAGGTTGTTAATTTCGTTTTGAGGTTGTAAAAAATAGACATTTTCTATAGATTTGTGAACGATGTTCATTTATGTGTTTTCTTTTAAGAAATTATTGGAATATTAATTAGGAAGTAGTCAATTTTTTCCGTTAATTTTTTTTATGATTGAGAATTATTAAATTTAAGCCATGGCATTTTTGGGAAAGGGTAAGAAGGAGGATTTGTTAACGTTGGCCACCGAATTAGAAATTGATGTGGAGCCAAGTATGAAAAATATAACACTAAAAAACAAAATAACACAAAGTGACACATATGATGAAGCGTTTGCCAGAGAAATGTTTTTCTCAATTGTGGAAGAGAGGAAAAGGAAGGAAGAAATTGAGGAACAGCGAAGGAAGGAAGAAATTGAGGAACAGCGAAGGAAGGAAGAAATTGAGGAACAGCGAAGGAAGGAAGAAATTGAGGAACAGCGAAGGAAGGACGAAATCGAAGCTCAGCAGAAAAGAGAACAAATGGAATTTGAGTTGAAAAAACTTGAAATTGAATCCCGTACTCAACTAACTCAAACTTCATCGCCCAATGGAAACGGACAACATAACGTTGACTTAATTAAGCTCATTCCTAAATTCAAGTTAAGGGATGATGATATCGTGATTTATTTATCTTTATTTGAAAGACAGGCTAAAAGAACAGGGATTGATTCTAAAGACTGGGTGTCATGTTTATTAACTTTATTGCCTTCTGAAATCATTCAACTAATTGGTAGAGAATCTGAAGAAAAATTTGAAGACTACGAATACATTAAGACCATTTTATTAAAGAGATTTAAATTGAATCCTGAAAGTTTTAGAAAAAAGTTTGTGATGCACCAGAAAAGCGCTGAAAAATCGTGGAGGGATTTTTGTTATGAAATCACGAATTATTTCGAAGAGTGGATTGATGGACTTGAAATCAAAGACTTTGCCAGTTTAAAAAATCTCATTATCACTGATCAACTTAAGAAAAAGGTACCTCATGAAGTAAGAGACCACCTTCTTGATGAGTGGGCGAATTTCGTTTCTCCAACCAAATTAGCGGATAAGCTTGACGAATATGACAGTGTACGTAATGATTCAAGGAAAACTACTGGAATTCCCTCAAAAGACAAAACTAATGAAAAGTGGCGACCACGTTCTCCACCTTCAGAAAGAAATTCAAGAAACAAATCATTCTACAAACAGGGCTCATCAAGCACATATACACCCCGTAAGAGTGATGAACTACAGAGGTCGTTTTCCAAACTATCTTGTTATACTTGTGGAAGAGAAGGCCATACATCCAGATTTTGCCTTAAAAATCGGCAACCTAGAAACACTCCTACAACTGCCCAAAACAATCTAATCCAATCGTCACCACTCCCTTTAGAAAAAGAAAAACCAGAAGTGCTAACTGCCAAGATTTCTATTCCTGTCTCAAAATCCGTGGATATATCTGGAAACATAGATGATTTAAAACTCGTCAGAGTTAAATGCGGAAACGTGGTTCTAAATGGCATTGTAGACACAGGAGCCCAGATATCGGTAGTCCGCGAGAAGTTAGTCGCCGACATACCTTGTGAAGGAGAAAGTAAAATAGAGATATCTTCTGCTTTCGGAGAAAGCGAAGTCACTCCACTGAAAATCTTCCAAATGAAAATAAATGACGAACTTCATGGTAGTGTACCTATCACCTGTGCTGTTTCAAAGAAGCTGGTAACCGATTTGCTGCTAAGTTCTTCAGCTTATGAGATACTGTGTGAAAATATTGAGCTTTGTCACAGTAATCTTCAATGGAATACCTCTTCAGAGGGGGAAGACTCTAGCGACGAACCATCACCATTGAAAGAAAATACTTCAAATTGTGCTGCCATTACCCAAATTTCACAAAAAGACATTAAGAATGCAAGAATGGAAAATGACACTAAATTGGATTTTAAGACTCTTCAAGAACAAGATGAGAGTCTAGAAAAATGCTTTGAATGGGCGAAAAGGAACAAAAATGCTTATACAGTTCAAAACGAAATTCTACTTCACTCGGAGAATATTTGTGGCGAAAACATCAAACAAGTTGTGTTACCCTTAGAGAAAAGAACAGAAGTTCTGAGAATGGCTCATGAAATTCCTCTTGCTGGTCACCTCGGTGAGAAAAAGACAACTCAACGAATTAAATATTCATTCTTCTGGCCTACTATCAAACAAGACGTTAAGAAGTTCTGTGAAAGCTGCAAGGAATGCCAATTGAAGCGAACAATCACATATAAAGATAGAATTCCAATCCAACCTATCGTCAGACCAGAAACACCCTTTGAAGTATGGAGTGTTGATTGCATTGGACCGTTAGAACCACCATCCAGAAGAGGTCATCGGTTTGTGATATGTGCAATTGATTTATGCACTAGATGGGCAGAAGCCATCCCTGTTAGAGAAATAAGTGTAAAGACCACATGCAACGTCCTGATGAAGATTTTTTCTCAAACCGGATTTCCGAAAATGATTTGTTCCGATCAGGGAACTAATTTCACAGCCAAACTCACCCGATCTTTTGAAGACTTACTTGGCGTATGTCCCAGATTTTCCACTCCCGGACACCCCGAGAGTATGGGTGCTGTCGAACGATGGAATAGGACTTTAAAAGAAATGATGAATAAAAATATCCAGGAACATGGAAGAAATTGGGACCTACACCTTCCATATCTTCTGTTTGCCTACAGGGAAGTGCCACATAGCATCACTGGTTTGTCTCCCTTCCAGATGGTGTATGGAAGACTGCCACCGGGACCTTTATCCTTATTGAAAGAGATCTGGACAGGCGAACGTAGCGTTCCAGTCACTGCATCCCGCTCAATTGAAACTTACCTACATGATCTTATCGGAAAAATAAGAAAAGCTCATGACATTGCAGCTGAAAACTCCAAAATCTCTCAAGACGGATACACATCAAGATACAACTTACGGTCTAAGGATAAGACTTTGAATGTTGGGGACAAAGTCCTCGTGCTAATCCCATCGTCATCTCACAAATTGCTCAGTACTTGGCAAGGACCAGCTACTGTAATCGAACTTACCAGACCTCACTCTGCCAAAGTCGAAATGGAAAACGGGAGTATAAGGGAACTCCACATAAATAAATTAAGGCCTTATATTGTTCGAGTGGATCATATTGGTATCATTTTCGACCAAGATGAAGACTTTGGAGATATCCACTATGCACCAGCGGATCTTATGGACAAATCTACTGAAGACTTATGGACCCACTTGCAAAATATGAAAGGTGACCTAAAATATTACCAGCGAAAGGAACTATTCAATGTGTTAAAATCATACACCGATGTTTTTAGTAGCAAACCAGGTCAAGCCCATGTCGATGGTCATGACATAAAAGTTACAGCAGACTGCAGTCCGAAGAGATTAAAACCCTATCGTGTCCCCATTTCGCTACAAGACGAAGTTGATCGCCAAGTTAAGGAATGACTAGAATGGGATCTAATAGAGCCCAGTGACAGTGAATGGGCACATCCTGTGGTATGCGTTGCAAAAAAGGATGGTAGCGTTAGACTGTGCATTGACTTTAGACTTCTGAATAGCTTTACAGTTCCTGACGCATATCCAATGAAGATCGCAAAAGACCTACTTTTTGAAATAGGTAAAGCCCACTTTATAACAGTAATCGATTTAACGAAAGGGTACTGGCAAATCCCGATGAAGGAAAGCGCCAAACCATATACAGCATTTGTCACTCATGCTGGCCATTACCAATGGAAGGTCCTTCCGTTCGGTTTAAAGAATGCTGGAAGTACCTTTCAGAAATCCATGGATAAAGTACTAGCTCGCCATAGACGCTACTGTCGCTCATATATTGATGATGTGGCGATATTTTCTAGATCTTGGGATGAACATCTCTACCACATCGACCAGGTGGTTCAAACTCTGCGAAGTGTTGGTCTAACCGCAAATCTAGAAAAGTGTGATTTCGGAAAGAGTCACGTGAAGTTCTTAGGCCATATAATAGGTTCTGGCACTCACTCTCCAGATCCTGAAAAAGTAGAAGTCATCCAAAATTTGTCTAAGCCTATCACCAAAAAGGAAGTTAGAAGTCTATTAGGGTTGGTGAGCTATTATAGAGAATATATCCAAAATTTTTCTGAAATAGTTCTACCTTTAACGAACCTTACTAAAAAGAATGTTCCGAATAATATTTCATGGGACTCGAAAGCAGAAGCATCCTTCAACAAACTTAAAGAAGAGCTGATTAAAATGCCATCACTACATACTCCAGACATCGATAAACCCTTTCAACTCTATACTGATGCGTCTGCGTTTGCAATTGGAGCATGTTTAGCTCAAAATAATGAACAAGGAAAAGAGATGCCCATCGCATTTTTTAGCAAAAAACTAAATCCTTGCCAACAACGATGGTCAACCATTGAGAGGGAAGCGTTTTGTGTCATCGAAGCCTTGAAAAAGTTTGATACTTGGATTTTCGGTGCCAAGGTACAAATTGTATCAGACCATAATCCCCTTACTTACCTGACCCGAAGTACCCTTCATGGGGCTAAACTCTCTCGGTGGGCCTTAGCATTACAACGCTATAATATGACTTTAACATACCGTAAGGGCAGTTCACATGGAAATGCCGACGCATTATCAAGGTTAACAGTTAATTCCTAAAGAAATCATGTATATATATTTGTCTTAAACTCGGAACAAAACTTAAATGTCAGGGCTGTTTAAAAAAAAAAGTGTTTTTTTTTGCATTGATAACGTGTAAAAGAAAAAATATATAAATAAATAATTTTTTTTGTAATATTTTGAATTGTTTATATTTATGTTTTTATTTATCATAAGGAATATAGTTTTTTTATATACTTATATATATATTTATGATTTTTGGGAGCTGCATATTTTGGAGCTCTCACTTGAATTTCATCACCTGAATAGAAGCTGTGTTGCTGTTTTTTTTTGTTTATTGTATTTTTCAGGTTTTCTCTCTCTGTCTCAGCAGCATTGTCTCTAAGGTGACGAATGTGCTTCCTTTGGGGGGACTTGTAAGAATCGTCGACAATAGATGGCGCTGCGAGATACGAAAAAACTTAAGAAAAGAAAAGAAGCTGAGTGTTCTCTAGCTGGGGGTGAGAAGACTGGAATGTTCTATGATGGAGCGCGAAGTTTCATCGATTATGTGATTAATTACTATTATTTTCTATATACTTCATGTTTGTGTCGTGGCATAAGTACGCATCTAAATAAAATCGGTTATGCCAAGAAAGGTTTATGGTGAAATCATTTCACATTGAAAAATCTGAAAAAGAACCTGCGAAATATTACTAATGATAAGAAATGTAAGTAATGAAATTATTTTTCCTCGGATAACAGAAAAGTACCAAGGATAGTGTTGAAATACTGAATTATTGAGGAACTTCTAAACTCATTACTCCAAACAATAAAAATTTTAATCCTACTTTTATAATTTAATCTTGTAAAAAGTATTACAGTTTTCAATTTAGAACAAAATTTTCGATTTATGTAATATTTTAGAGCCAATAATGTTCTTAGATTATCAAATGAAATGACGAGTTTTCAAGGTAAAAATTGATTTTTTAGACAAAAACTTAATGTTTACATCGAAATAAACAAAATAAATTTTCTATACGCAATTGTAAATAAATTGTGAAAGAAAATCACCTCGATATCCAAGTGAAAATTCTGATACTTTTTTTAAAATCATTAAAATTTCAAATAAATAACTTTTTGCGAACGAAACGTTCAAAACCAAAATCCTTCAACCTCTACGAATAAAGCAACACACCAATTTAACGAAAAGCAATGAATGTATTTTCTTCAACTATTTGTTTAAAAAAATCAGCCCGATATCCGAGTGAAACTTCGAATATTTTCATTGTAAATCATTAAAATTTTAAATAAATTCTATCCTCATACAAACGAAGCGTTCAAAACCCTTCACCCTTTACCAAAAAGGCAGCACACCAATTTAACGAAAAGCAATGAATGTAAAAGGTCGTAAAACCGTTTAAATGACACCTTTTTCCTGATAGCGAAATACCGTAGAAACTCTATTCAATAAAGATATAATCTTACTTAGCTTTATATATATTGGGCTTTTGGTTCAATGTAATAGCACAAGGCTTCCGTAAAAGCGAAAATGGAGTTCCTTACGTGATGACAATAGACTGGCTCATTTTCTAAATTTAATCTTCTCCCCTTCTGTTCCTGTATAAATCTTTCAATTCTTGTAAAGATAAGGCGTTGTTTATTCTTCTAAATTGAAAACAGGGTGTACTTTATCCATCTGAATGGAGAATAAATTAGGAGAAAAATGCAATTTAGATGGCGAAAAGCGTTTTTGTTGCAGTATAAAATGCTGATAAGAAGCGGGGTTAAAACAAGGTTCTTGCCCGTAGCAGAGAGAAAAGTTGTATTTTACTAAAATCTAGTTAAAATGATTATAAAGAAGAAGCGTTTTGCTATTTATAAACTAAAGCTGTATATTTTTAATGGTTATTTAGAAAATGAGTTATAGGGTGCTTTATATTATTTTATAAGTGATTTAGGGAAAGTTTTCTTTAATTAAAGCATATATTTATGTTTTGAAATTTAACAAAAAAAATTAATGCTACTTTTTGACAAATACTAAATTTCATGTTCTAGTTCAGCTGTACTAACATGGTGGTATCTTAGGGTATCTTCTGATGCATCTTAGGGTTCCGTGGAGGGGTTATAAGGGTTCTGAGAGCTGGCACTTATTTTTAATCAGTTATGATTTTCGAAAGCTGTAATTAAATTTGCATCGACTAAGTTATCCATATGTATTTAATATTTCAGTTATTTTCATCAAATTATATTTAATTAAAATATTTGTGAAGAAAAGAGATTCGGTACGCTTTTTTTTCGAATAACAATATTGTGAATGTATTATAAAAAGGATATGCATTTCTGAAAAATTGTATTAGTTTTTCGCATCGAAAAAAAATAATTCAACAATGAATAAGTTTGTTTCTCTGATAAACATCTCTGCTTTTATTTCCGTTCTTTTTCGCTTTTATTTTAACGGAAACCATATTTCAGCTAATTCATTCACTTTCAGTGTATACATGCACTGAAATAAAATTAAGAACTAAGCTAGATGTCGCTTTAGACCTGCGAATTTAATTGTCTGACGTAAAACAAAATTTAGGACTAATCTTGATAAGACTATATGATGAAAATACAATCCCAACTACGCTGGCAGATTCAAATACTTTTGCAAAGTCAAAACCATTCACCTCCTTAAAAAGAAAGGCCCACGATCAAATAACTAATCTTGACATCGACAGGAAGACAGCCACCACCCTCATCAGACTAAGAACAAAACATCATAAAAACATGAAAATCTCTGCAGATGGGACTAGATAATATCAAAACTGTGGCAGCTGTCTTAATATGGAACTCACACCATATCATGTTTTTAACTGCCCTGCAGTTTCTGCAGGCCTTCACCTCGTAAACTACCCTACAGAAGAAAATTTATATTCATTTAATACCATAGAGATACCTAATTCATAATTCCATAACAATAAACATTTATTGGATATTATACTATATGAGGTTCTTTGTATATTATATTGCACTTGCTGCCTGTTTCTTGAATACTGTATGTATATTTCTTTAAAGCATAAATATAAAAATACAATTTTTTAATAATTTAATTTTTTATTTTCATATTTCTATTTTAGAATTTTGGAATATTAAGTTACTCCAAATATATTTTAAATTGTATATTTTTAATATTTTTGAATTTATTAAATTTTAAATAATTTCGTTTTTGATTTTTAATAATGAATTTCGATTTTAAATAATTACGCTTTTGATTTGATTTAAATTATTAATAAATAATAGTAAACGATATGATTCATCGATAATTTGGATACATTTTTATTCAAATTTTAATTTTAAAAGGCTTTAACAACTCTAAATCAATTTCAATGCTGAATTTCTGCCGATTCAAAACAGTATCTAGTCCCTTTCAGCACAAAACACACTATGTCTCCTTACTTTAAATTTATTTACATTTATGCGTATTTTTTCATATTCAACACTTGGGTTTTTTACTGATTGTGCTAGTTACTAGTGTGAACTAGTCTGAAGAATGGGTAAAAATAAAGCCTACAGTCAAATATTTTCTAGCAGACCATTTCTACCAGAATTGCTTTTTGCTCCCGAGAAATATAATGAAATTAAATAAAAAAGAAAAACTGAAGAACTCAAAATAAGATATACATTCTAATTCATCATTAAATTTCTCATATATCATTAAATTTCTCATCTATCATTAAAATTCTCATCTATCATTAAATTTCTCATCTATCGTTAAATTCTATCATTAAATTCAAACATTCTTTTACAATGTTTTACCTGAAAAAAAACAAGTTTTTTTTAAACATTTGAGGAAAGCATGATAGGTGCATTTTTCACTTTACCAGACGTAAAAGATCAGGGTTATTGTCTCACTACGAAATATTTCAGATAGATGAAATGTCAAAGAAAGGCTAAAATCTTTATGTCCATTTTTTTAAAGAGTTGCTGCCTTTTAGATTTTCAGAAGGTATTTAGAACATTCACAAGTTGGTAGAGGGCACAGGGTACCCGATATTTAACCCGATATTAACATTGGATTTGTAAATGCTCCGAATTTCGAACAGTAACTCACTTTTGAAAGTAAAACTGGAATAAGAGTTTTTTGGTTTGGCTCTACCGAGTAAAAAAGGATTTGTGTATATAAAGGAAGGAAAATGTATAAAAATAAATAGTTCCGAAACAAATAATAGTCGAAAGTGAAATTCTCGATCTTAGTAGAATGATTTAACCACTATAAATGAAGGCCCTAGTCCAGGGAGAGTTTGGATGCTTTATATAGTGGCAGCCGCCATGACGCATCTTGACATATATTTCATTCGCTTAAATTTTTTAGACGTAGCAATATAAGCAAAAGTGAAATTAAAATTAACGATCTCCTGACTAAGCTATCGGGGCTGTATTTTCAAAACAGTAACCCTTTGTTTATTGAAATTGAAAACCAGCATGCAACTATTTTGGTTAAAACATTCTGTAAGGAACTTGGAGGTCATCGGTACGGATCCTGCCTGCAGGCAATTAGCATTTCTCTCCTGCATTTTTTCCACTGCATACAATTGTCTTAAAAATGAGTATATGCTGTCACAATTTCGAGGTCGGGGTTTTCAAATTAGACTGTTATTTGATCCAGAGTTATTTATTTTAACACGTTTTTGTTAAATTTTTGTTTACTATTCTTTACATTTTGAAGAGCATGGAAATAATCAGGATATTCACTGACTTCTTATGACCTTTTGCCCCTTACCACTCACAATAGCATGAAGGAGGCAAATATGTTCATCTTGGTTTCAAAATTAATAACACTTTCTGTGACGCTTGTTGGTGTCTACTTGTGAGTTCTTTCTCACATTAATACGGCAAGTCCCTCTACAAAAATATTTATAATTATTTCTTATACGCACCAAAAATCGGAAATACAGATAGCTAAGCATTTTGGTGTGAGCCGTCAGACGTTATTTTTCGGGGTGCTCATTCCGTAGTTTTGCATTATCAAGTTAGATTGTAGGTAAAGAAATTATTGTGTCTCAATGTTTTTGCAATTTATGTTACCATCAATTTTATGAGACATTTATTTCTCCATTTCTTGATCGAAATTTACCACTACCTAATTTAACCACTACTGATTTACTATCATTTAATTTTACTGCTACTAATTTACTATTATTTAATTTCAATACTATTTAATTTTACTACTGACTATTTTGTTCTCTACAAAAAATATTCATAATAATTTCTCCTATATACCAAAAAAGGGTAATACAAATAGCTTTGTATTTTGAAAAGTGCCTTCAAGCATTATTTTTATGAGTTGCTCATTCCGTAGCTTTGCATTCTATTATTTTTTTGTTATTAAGTTATAGTGTAAATAAATAAATGTAAAGAAGAATATAGTGTCTCAATGTTTTTGTAATTTATGTTACACAAATTTCGATTTCTTGTTCGGAATTTGGAATCCTTTGGAATCAAACCATCATTTTGCTGTTTATGTTCTACCCAGTGTCCTTTTTATATGAATAAAACTACCATTATATTTTACTGTTAAGATGTAAATCACATGAATCAAAAACATTAATGTATTTTTTTAAGAATTCGCAGTATTCATATAATAAAATATAAATTTGAAGAACAAAATCTGCCGTGTACTAGAATAAATACATTATGTTTTAAAGCGTGTTTTCGTAAAGCGAAGTCAAATTTCAAACAAGCTCTAAGCAGATTCCTAAGGCATCCAATATTTGTATTTACATTGATGCAAAGGTTGCTGTTCAAGCAAACAGCGTTGGAATGTATCCTACAGTCAAACAGTATTGAAACAAAAATAAATTATGCACTTACTCCTGCTCTTACTCTTAGTTTAAGTATACAGATTTATGTTGAGAATCTAATAAATATATTTAGTTCGATGAAATATTCATCCAAAACAAAATGTTTAAAATTTCTAAAAAAATTTATTTTATACTTCAAATTTAAAACTTATCAAATTAAGTTATTTTTTATAAATTGGATAGCTAATTTAGTGTAAAATATTTTTAATTTTATAATGAATAATGTATTTAATCTTTTATTCTTTTTAATGCATGCTTCTAATTATAAAAATTATAAAAAAATCCATAAGAAATATTAATAATATTGTATAATAATATAAAAAATATTGTAGTCTACAAAAGAATCTATAAAAAATAAATATAGATAATAAGAAGATACTATTTTTAACTACATTTTAAATGCATATTTTCAATAGGAATAAATATTTTCTGACGTTTTGCAGTTACGCACTTGGTAAAGAAGTACTTATTTCAAGATCTTAAAGAAACAAGAACATTTTAAGTTGAATAAATTCTGTTAAAACTAATAAAAACCGTGCTTTTTCTGTACTTTTACTACCCTAAAAGAGAACATTTTCTCAAATACAATTTTATTAAAGCAAACGTTATTTTTATCTATAACAGCTAAGTATTAAAACTGTTTATCTGTTTTATTGCTTGGGTGACCAAAAGAAATAAAATAATATTGCTCCAGGACCATTGGTTGAATCACGCAGTTGTACTATGTTTTATTTATGTTTCTTCTTTAATATTTTCAGAAGTACTATAGTTATAAATGGAAAACATTCACTGGAACATACTGTTTTATAATTTATAATTCAAATTTACCTTGTTACAGAAAGAATACTAATAATTCCGGAAAAGTTATATTAGCTTAACAAAAACAATGCCGTATATTAAATTTAAAAATGGAATCTCAAACATCTAATCTAACTTATAAAATTCCAGTTTCTTAGTTCTTTGTTTGTCTACATTTTTCATTATGTGACATGAAATGTGTTATGTTTTATGGTAGAAATTATTCCAAAAAATAGCGGTAATAATAGCATTTAGGACATATTGCATTGAAAGAATTTCTTTATCTCATTTATGTTAATTATTACTAATTCGTGCAAAAATATTTATTAATTAAGTATAACCTTTGCAAGATTTTATGTAAATATATTTCATCCTCAAAGATTTTTTAAAACGTTTAATAAGTTATAAAACAATATATAGAAATAAATTTAATTACTTTTTTGAGAGTTCAAAAATAATTTCGCATTGAAAAGAAGAGTATGATCATAGCTCCTATAATATGTTAAAATTTACCATGTTTCTGGCTTTAAGAGAAAAAGCACCGTAATCTTTACCAGAGCACTTTTGGTAATAATTTTGGTAAAATTAACTAAATATTGTTCTTTAATATGTGTTAAAATTTGGTAAACATGGAAAAATTTGGTAATTTCATCATGAAACTTCAGAGTATGGCATAAAAACCCTTTATTCTGTTAAATATAATTTTCATTTTCGTATGTTTTACTAAATGTGTGGTATTAAGAAGACGAACTATAATTTTGAAAACCAGAATTCCCTGTAAACGGTTGCCATAAGAATGGAGACAGTTACCTTATGAATTGTTCAAATAACGCAAAACCCTTTATTCAGTTAAATATAATTTATATTTTCGTATGTTTTACTAAATGTATGGTATTAAGAAGACGAACTATAATTTTGAAAACCAGAATTCCCTGTAAACGGTTGCCATAAGAATGGAGACAGTTATCTTATGAATTGTTCAAATGACGCATATTGTGATGTTATTGCCAAAAGTATGTTTTTTTATCAGAAATATTTTTACCGTACAGAACATTAATTTTATCAGAATTTTTTCTTCCGTGTGGTGTTCTAGGAAACTCTACAGAGGATACTATAATATAATTAGTTTTTTAATTATTCTGTTTTTTTCTACTGTCATTAATGAAAATATAACTGAATCTATAACAGTTTTCTTTGTCTAAAATTTAAAGCGCATAAAGCCGCCAAACACCAGACAAGTTTTTAATGCTTTACGAAGCGCCAAATTTAACAAACAGGTTTTACAAATTGTTCAAATTAAGCAAAGTCACCAATGTTGCGAGGTATATGTTCTCAATTTAAGGAGAAAGGTGAAGAAGTATATAAAATAAATAAGATATAAATGATAATAATATTAAGTGCGTAATTAAGAAGAGCAGAATTACAGAAAAAAATCTAATATTAAAACTTTAAAAAAAAATCTGATAGCAGATTTTTTTTTGAACGTGAGCTTCTTGATCACCAAAAAAGTAAACTGACTACTTGGTTTATCTGAGGTTTCAAGTTGTGCATGATTTCTCTGAAGTTGTCTATATCATGTTTTACCATGCGCAGAAAATTAAAAAAAAATCTCGTGAAATTTAGAATAGCTATTAAAAAAAAAACTTTTTTTGTTAAAAATATAAGTTTAACTTAATTGGCGTTAAAGATAGAGATGCTAGAAAACAAAAGATACCAGTTGATTTCATAACTAATTAGCTTAAACAAAATGCCTCCGGACGCAAGTTGAAGTCGTTTTATTATATCTAGACATAAATCCTTTTCAAACAATCTTTTTTTCCACAAAAATCCAAGTTCGTCGACTATACAAACTCACATCGATTAGCATTAAGCACTTGGAGAGCTGTTTCATAACTTGGATCATTACTTAGCAAAATCATTAAAATATATGTCTTAACTTACAGCAATTGCTTGCTTCGGTCTACCATTAAGCAAACTAAGAATAACTCATCAACACGTTAGATGATCTCATAATTAATTAGCTGCTCCAACTTTACTCCAGAGACAAATTAAAGCCGTTCGTTAAATGTAAACACAAATCATTTTCGGACAATCCTTTTGCATTGTAATTTAAATTCATTTGAGGTTCCTTCCACATTCTAAAACTTACTCGTCAGAAGCAACTTTCCATCACAATATACATCTAAAAGCTTCTTGGCTAAAAGCAACTCTCATTAACTTTACCTGACTCAGTAAGTCTTAATTAGACCTAGACTATCTTAGGAGGCACTCTAGGACAGGATTCTCTTCCTGCATAATAATTAGTAATTAGCAGTGGACAACACAACGTAGAGGAATGACATTCAGGCTTTCAAATCTGAAAAGTCCATTTGACTGCAAAGGCTCGTGGAGCCTAGCTGAATCGGTTTGTAATGTTCCAGATGGCCTAATGAGGGAAACCTGACAGCAACAAATGGATTTCTGCAAAGCCTAGTAATTTAAAGTTTAATTACATGTCTTCAGGTTGGAATGTAAGATTTTGATAATGAAATCTAACAAAACGAGCTGAGAGATCTTTAATTTTATGTTCTAATATCTGCCCTGAATAAAAGTGCCTTTACTGAGCGCAACAATGCGAGCGTAAATGGAGTAGCAAACTTCTGAGCTTGATAAAAATGCGTAAACATTTTCATTTTTAAACTGCTGAATGTAGGATTTGCAGAAACTTGTTTTTATTTTCATACTTCATATTTTCACTTTGCGAAAAAAAAGTACAGCGTAACATAAATCAGCAGACACAATTGTGTTGGAGGTAATTTTCAAAATATTGAAATTATCTTTTGTTATCTCTAAATAAGTCTTATTATCAAGTCTAGTTAAGTCCTATCTCCAGTTCAATATTGCTAAAAATACTGTTTTATGTTGAACAGCAATGTAGAGAAGATTTCATGTACCCTTAATAAGTTGTTAAGCTGAAACGAATCATGTTACAAGAAGTAAAATTTAATAATTCCACTTAAAATAAAATATAACTCGATTTAACACTATGCTAAAGTTGTAAATGATTTAAATGTTTAAACTGTTTATCATGCTTCAAAGTGCCAACATTATGGTCCACACGTAAACCAATGCTTCTAAGAGAGCTTCTAACTTGAACCGATGTTCCACCTTTGATAAATCTATCACATGGAATTTAATTGCATATAAGAGAATTTATACACTCCATATTCCTGAAAATATAGAAAAATATTAACTTCAATTGCAAGATATAATCAATTTTATTCATTTTTATAAGGAAAACTAAGTTATGCAATTTTAAGTACTTTTTGAAAACGCAGCAACACATAAATTATATTCCGAAAAAAATTCTGATATTAGATAGAACGCAAGTAAAATTAAACCAGATTGGTGTCAAAAATCATGTAAAGGATATGCATACAAGCCAATTCATCTAAATTAAAAAATAAATAAATAAAACTAATTTTATAACTTACTTGCAAAACCATATCATTATATTTTTTGGTCTTTTAGATATCGTATGCAACAAAATTATTTTAATGGAATTCGAATTCCGTAACGCAGGGTACCACAGTGGACTAATCGTAAAGACTCGGTTCCCAGTAGAACACCGAAGTCAAGCATCGCTGGCTGCTGTCAGTAAGCGGGTGGGTGACCACTTTGATCGTATGCGGTATCGTTCCTCGTTAAACTGTACTACCGAAAAGTGCTTGACTTTGCGCGCAGGTCGTCGGGTTACCAAATCAGAGGAGCCATCCCTTCAGCAGAGGATCAAAATTGCGACGGCTGGTCTTCGGATCACCCTCATGGATATTTGCCAGACAAACGCCTGTAGCCCTTTGTGCAGCTCTAGTGTGACGTAAATAAAATACTTCCCTACCATAATGCCGGATTAATCAATAATTTTCAAATGGCAATCACAATTTTGGTAGGCTGCAAAGGAAAACAATAAAAATTTTTAAACTCGTTAGAATCAATTTAAAATTGATATTTGAAAGAAGAAAACAATTTTGTGGCTTTTACTGTGTCTAAAGAATGGCTCATAATTTAAAGGCTCTAGGAAAATTTCAAAAAACTCATTACAAAGTTACATCAAAAGTAGCTAAATAAAATTTATTTCTGAATAGAAACAAAAATTCAAGAAAAATGTTTACAACTAATAATATTAAGTTGAACTTACAAAATTTATTTAAAAATTATGAAACCATACTTACAAATATTTGAAAATACACAATACATAATCAACATAAACATTTATATTAATGTTGAAATTACGCCATAATTTCTCACGTAACGAAACCCACTAGCTATACGCGATATACATTACTTACAATTATTAATAAAACAGTTGCCAAGAAAAATTTCTGCTAATTTCATCTCTCATTCCGAAAGAAAAGAAATATTTTACGCTTTCATTTTATTTTCTAGTTAATTAAATTATTACCCTAGATATGGGGCAAAGGAAGTTGTACGCGCAAGCTGTTGCCACCGAAAAAAACTCGTAATTACTTTACAGGCAGATGTAATGCTCATCAAGTACTTTAGAATCCATTTATCAAAGTACCACGGGACACTAAATGCTTTTTAGTAGTTTTAGTAGAATTTTCAAGCAGTTGAAACTGTTTTCAGTTATTTTAAATTGGACATATTTTTGTAACTCGGATAAATTTGTAATAAGTACTTTTTTCCATTTTTTTTTATCGTCAATAAGTTGCTATTTTTAGAGATTAAAAGCCTCTTTTGAATCATAAATAAAACGAAACGTGGAATGTGTTGATAAGAATTTTTATTATTGTTTTTTATGAAAAATTTACTGAAGTTGAACGATGCTACGATTTTCAGAGAACTGTTTTAGGAACAGAGAAAATAGAGCTACAATTAAATAAAGATTAATTCTGAATTCGAAGAGTGATACGGAATATTTAATGGGCTTAGTAAATCAAAGAGTGCATTTTAAATCACAAAATGTATATATCATACGCAGTTCACTTAATTTCATAGTTTTATTATTATTGCAATCGAATTTCTTTCTGCATGGTCTTCTATAGATGCCATTCATGCTATTTATCTATAAAGTTGTTCATAACAATGATGTTTTAAAAACTTATTCATTAGTAGTGGTTGGGAATGATTTAAACATTATTAAAAATATTAATTAATACTGATGTGTCAACAGAAAATTTGGAATTAAATTGAATTAAACGAATTTTTTTCTGTCGAAATTACAAAATTTTTCGCATAATTTCTATAGGTTATACGAAATATTTGAATCATCTTGTAGCATCATCCAACTTTAAACTAGTAATGATAATTTAAATTTTTCTACTGACTCAATTACCCTCCAACTTATTCATCAAATTTTGACAACATTATTGAATTGTTATTAATTACCAATACTATTTACAAAAGTTCTAATAATTTATTATATCTGTTATATGGTCCAAATTTATGTAAGTATATTTATGTAAGAATTCAAAAGTAATGCGAGAATTTTTAAAGTTATGCAAGAATTCTAAAATTATGCAAGGTTTTTAATCTTATGTAAGGAACTTAAATTGTAAGGCTGAACTGAACTGGATTTTGAATTTATGTAATACTTACTCCGGAACACTTTGATTTGAAGAATTATTTGATATAGGGGAGTGTCGGATACCCCCGCCCACTGTCAATTTCATGTGTATAGAATATTTTTTCAAGTCAATGGGCCATCGGACATTAATTGTTATATTAAAAAAAATTATTTTCGAAGTTTCAAGTATTTATGCAGCTGGTAACATGGTAAACAATAGTTTTAAAAACAAGTTGAATACAGTAGTCAAATTTTTTAAATTTCTATTTTTTTAAGTTAAGCTATTCTTTTTTTGGTTTATTCTTTTTGCATTATTTAATTAGATGATAAAACAATAGAAACATACAAAAATATTGATTATTACTCAATATTATACTAAAATATAAGCAATACTCCTTAAGTGGGCGAGGCTACCCGACTTTCCCCTACGTTTTGATCCATGACAGCAATATGCGGTATAAAAAATAATGTTGCTATTATATATTACATTAATAAAAATGTCTGAATCTGTATATTCTAAGTCAAATAATCTCTAGCTTTATTGCTTACGCTGTCCCTGTTAAATTTCAACCTCATCACTTCATCCAATCTAATAATCATTGAAACAAGATGCTTCGAAATCTAACTTCACACATTGGCTTACCAACTGTCATAATGAGATACGCACGCCACTCCTGCTTATTTGTTGAATGATATACAATACATGTGAGCAAGCATGGGCTCTCGGATTAGGGGAAGTAACTAGTGTCTAACAATCGATCCATTTTGTAATTAATATTCGGTGAATTATATGGCTGTAGACAGTATAAGGCAAGTATAAGCTTCATGTCTGAGAGAAAAGCCTTTGATGAGCGTAGGTTATGATGCTTTCAATTCTATTGTTCGAGTTTCAGATGCATAGAAGCTGCTACTTAATTATTGAAAACTACGCAATCTGTTTCAATTATATTTTATGATGTGAGTTTCTACTTTTATAAATACATTTTAAGTTAAGTTTTTTAAAATCAAAATTGCTTTGAAAATATATATACATTAAGTAATAAAGTATGGTTAAAACAACCAGAATACGATAAAATTAACTGCTCTGGTATTATGGGGACAAAGCCTCTGATGAGTGTAGGTTATGATGCTTTCAATTCTATTGTTCGAGTTTCTGATGCATAGAAGCTGCTACTTAATTTTTGAAGCTACGCGATCTATTTCAATAATATTTTATGATGTGAGTTTCTACTTTAATAAATACATTTTTAGTTTGGTTTTATTTATCAAAATTGTTATGAAAATATATATAAACTGAGAAATAAAGTATTGTTAAAGCAACCAGAATACGATAAAATTAACTGTTCTGGTTTCATGGGGACAAAGCCTTTGATAAGCGTAGGTTATGATGCTTTCAATTCTATTGTTCGAGTTTCTGATGCATGGAAGCTGCTGCTTAATTATTGAAAACTACGCAATCTGTTTCAATTATATTTTAAGATGCAAGTTTCTACTTTTATAAATACATTTTTAGTTAAGTTTTTTTTAATCAGAATTGCTTTGAAAATATATATACACTGAGTAATAAAGTATGATTAAAGCAACCAGAATGTGATAAAAATGACAGTTCTGGTTTTATGGGGACAAAGCCTTTAATGAGCGTTATGATGCTTTCAGTTCTATTGTTCGAGTTTCAGACGCATAGAAGCTGCTACAAAATTATTGAAAACTACGAGATCTGTTTCAATAATATTTTAAGATGTGAGTTTCTACTTTTATAAATGCATTTTATTTTGGTTTTTTTTATATCAAAATTGCTATGAAAATATATATAAACTGAGTAATAAAGTATGGTTAAAACAACCAGAATACGATAAAATTAACTGCTTTGGTTTTATGGGGACAAAAAATGGCTCGGTGAGTTTTACTGAAATGCTTTGAATATGATTTTGGTAAAAATACCAATAAAATAGTGTTTTATATTAAGTGATGAAATTTGTTCAATGAGGTTAAAATTTAGTTATTTTATCATGATGTATGGCATAAAAGCCATATTAGATCATGGTATAAAAACCATTTATTCCATAATTTTTTCTTTTCAGTCTTGTATTACTTAATAAATATGTGGCAATAAGAACTATAATTTTGAAAACCAGAATTTACACTAAACCGTTACTATTTGAACAGAAAAATTACCAAATGAATGATTTAAATACCGTATAATTTGGTTTTATTAACTTGGGAAGACGCTCGGGGGTCATCTTATGACCCCGCATTCTATAAATTCTAATTCCGAAGAAACTAGACACATGTTCAGTATTTCTTATTAGTAGCTAGTTTTTCTATCCTTATTTGCCTTTTCTGAATAGTAAGAAGAAATTTCTGCATTTTTCCTTCCCCAATAGTCGTTTTATCAGTTACAGGTGCTACCCGCGCGACTTTCAATTTGTTCTACAAATCATTTTATTTCTCGTAGTTGCCAAGTTCAGTACGTTATTTTTCACTCCAAGTTAAAGTCATTTCTACTTGTTTACAATGTTCATGAAAATTACCTTGCTACTTGCGAAAATCCACTAACTGTGCATAAAAAAATACGAATTTACCTTAACTGTGTATGAAAATCAAAGACTTTGGCATGTCACTAATAAGTGATCAACGCCAGTGAATGCGCGTTTAATCCATGTTCAAATCATGAACTACAATTTTAAATATAAAATATAATTTTTTTGTCTGGAATCGCCAAAATAAAAATTTAAAACTTCTTCAAATCTGCTTCGAGAAATCTTGAACTCGCGCGATTTGTGCCCAGTTCTTTTCAAGGATTATAAAGTTCCTGTTTGTAATAATTGTCTCAGAAAAAAACAAAATATAAATAATTAGCAATATAAACATTCACGTCTGCTTTACAACAATCATATCGAATATAATTTAATAATTTGTACTGTAATTATCAAAGGAGTAAATATTACCATGTTTTTCTCAAATTTATCGCCAAAAGAATGGTAAAAAGCTTTAAATATTTAAGCAAAAAATATTCAGCTTCTATGAATCAAAAATGTCATATTTCCAATAAAATTATAACACTTTTTTTCATGTAGTGTTTATTTTAAAAAGGGCAGTAGTAATACAATGCTGTCGGTAGCAAAAAATTGCAGAACAGAAGGTACTTTTAAAAAGTAAGCAAAATATAAAAAAAAATGCTGTGAAGGTGGCTAATAACAAAAATATTGTTCGCGTATTTAAAACTTTATTAGAAACACTCAATGTTCCCTTAGTAACATATACTTAGCTCCATTATTTTTAGTTTCTAAAATATCTTATTCGCGCTATTTATTCTGTAAAATGCAAACGTGAGACTCGTTACTACTTCATTTTCTGAAACTATTATGTCATTGTTTATAGCAAGGATTTGAAATATTATTACCAAACGCACCCACTCAGTGTTTGAAAATAATTGCAAATGAAATATAAATTTGAGTTCTATTCTGCAAATAGGAACTACGATTTATACAACTTAAACACATGCGTTTGCGTTGCATCTTTTAATCAGAATAAAACAAACCTCATGTTTCACATCTTTCAGTATTGAATGTAAAAGCGGCGATGCTTTGACTAATGATTTCGGAAAATTTGAGATATATAGTTTTGACATACAAATTTAATTCTGAATATTGCTTTTGGGTATAGCTCAGTTTTCTATTTAAATTCCAATATTAAGTATCACATTTAACATACTTAATTTATTGTCAGATATATCAAATATATTTTTCGAGACGAGTTTTATTTGCTATAAATTATATCTCATTTTCAAATACCATTTCTCAATATTTATTTATTAACATTTATGTAGTTTATTAATTTTCGCTTTTGCATTGATTGATAGTTGAATTTTTGTGATGAATTTTAGACTCTGTTTATATATTTACTTTTTATGTCAATTACTTTTATTTAGACAACTTAATTTTTTAAATAAATACTTTGAAAAACCTACATTTACTGAATACTCAACAACAAAACACATCCGGCATGAACTCTACAATATCTTGTTTGAACATTGCAATTCTTTTTAGATATTTAACTTTTGTGTCAATTACTTTTTTTAGAAAACTTAATTTTTTAAATAAATACTCTTAAAAAACGTACATTTAATGAAAAATCCTCAGCGAAACACACCCGGCGTGTACTCCACAATATGCTGTTTGAACATTGCAATTCACAATGCTCGAAATGTTCATAAAAAAGTTCCGAATTAATTGACTGACATGAGGGAAATATCCCCTTACTTATATTTGAGTAATTTTTGTGGTTTTCTAATACATACAACGCAAAAACAGATTACTCGATAAGTTGACTCAACGACAAAAAAAAAAAGAAAAGAAAAAACCTTTTGATACGTTCTGCATTAATTAATATAAATTTTTATAAATGGTATTTTTTCTAATAACCCACTTGGATAAAAAAATCTGGTAAAATTAGTGTAATGCATGGTAATATAATATCTGGCAAAAATAACATAATTATTGTAATAAAAAGTAAAATGTACGGTATTTAAACAATTCTTTTGGTCATTTTACTATTCATTTGGTAACAGTTTAACGAATATTCTATATTTCAAAATTATAATAATTATTACCATACATTTAGTACAAAATACAGAACTGAAAAGTATATTTTACTGAAAAAAGGATTATTTTTATGCAATGCTCTAAAACTCTCAGGTATCATAATACAATTACCAAATTTTACAACATTTACAAAATTTTATTACGTATTACATTACCATATTTTATTGATAATTTTTCTAAAACCATCACCAAAGCGCTCAATAAAAATTACCAAACTTCTTGGTGTTCCCAAAATCAAGATCAGAATCAAGGTAAATTTCGCCATATCTTTGAAGTTTTTTCTATCTATTTTTAGTGCAATTATAAATATTTAAAAATTAATAAATTACATTAATGTGTCTGCCTTTAATAAACAGTTCTTCAGAGCATAAAATTATATAGAAAAGAAACTTATTTTGAAAAAAAAAGAAATAGATTTATTATTGCTTATATCTCAGATTTTAGGATAAAGTTTTCAAAATGGTTTGATAACGCTTTGAATAAAAATTACAATAAAAGAAATAAAAATATGTATGTTCTTGGAAATAATTTTTAAATAAAATAAATAACAATTATGTAATACGTTTAAAATATCTACACTCGCGCTATTCATGTAATCAGAAGCTTACTATAATAATATGAAGAGATGAAGAAATCTTATAAAGAAGCTTTAGAATTTTAAACACAGAAATTATAATTCCAGAGACTTTGAAAACAGTAACATTTATCAAAAATATAATTTTAAAAGTTTCAATTGGCTCAATATAATGACAAAGATTTAATACAATTCAATTGACTAAGAAGAAGAATAAAGTTTTTCCCCCAAAAAAGTGATAATAGCTAGAGGGCGCTGTAGATTTCCCCTGTTCTGAACTAGAATGGAATTATATCAAGCCAAATGGTGACCAGTTTTCAAACATTACAGTCGTTTTCTGTTATAGCTTTTTTTTGTTCAGAAATTTATTGTTGAATGAAAAATCAAATTTAATCTATTTGTAACATTTTTCTTAAATAAAGGCATTGCACTGGATATTAAAATTCAGTATACCTCAAATTAAGGTAACTTAGAGAATTATTTAATTTTATGATACAGCAGAAAAATTAGTTATGTTTAAAAGAGTTTTCAAATAAATTGTATAGAATTTATAATTTAACTAAATTGAAAAAAAAAATTACTTTGTGTACTTTCATAAATATTGCAAACATGGAAGATCGAAAAAACAAACTTTAAAATTGTTGAAAATAGAAATAATTATTCTCACTTAAGAATGTGTATGCATAAAATCAGAAGTTTAAGTAAAATGTTAGCTTCTTTTTTTTAAATTTTGAAAATTAGGCGAATTTTTAGTATTTCCGATTATTTTAAGCAAAATTTAAAATGGCGCTTATTGTAGCTTAAATTGAAGAAAAAGCATTATTTCTTCAAATATTTCCTGCCATTAATTTTAATAAAAATTGATATCGTGAAACTAATAAATATATTTGCATGATGCATTCAGTTATTTGCTTTTCATTGCTTCATTCCGTAAAAATATAAATAATTTCTTACAACTTGTTAAATTTTTAAATTAAAATAACACTTTTTATGTCCCAAAATTTAAACAAATATAAAATAAATTGAATAAAATGTAATGCTGATTTGAATATTCCTAGGTATTTTATGTTTTTTAAAGGGCTATCATTTTCTAATGTTTTTGTATACTTATATTTTTTAATTCTAAGTATATAATTACTTATTTAAGATATAAGTAATTGTATCCCTCTTTCTGTTCCCTTCTTCGTCGTCTTAAGAAAATCTATGGAATCTACAAAAAGTATTCAAAAATGAAACAAAATCATAAACAGTGAAAAGATTTTGAATTTGAAAAAAAATAAACTTTACAACTTCTTCTTTTTTAATAGTTAATTTAAAATTCATTTCTTGCTTGTTGGCAAAATAATTACAGGCGTAGACGTTTATAATACAGTTTTTATTCAACTATTTGCATTTATTTTCTTTCTAATATCAAACAAAATGAATTTATAGTTTTTTTTTCCTTTTTATTTTTTTGAAAAAATATTTATGCTTACATTTACCATAGATTAAAAAATATTCTTTTCAATAAGCTATATTTTATTAATAACTATATTTAAATACATTTTAATATTTTGATCTTCATTACTTCTATTAAGCGAGCATAGTAAAAATTTCTGTAAAAACTTCTAAAGCTATAAACTGAATTCTTTTTTAAAGTGCGTTAGTAAAAATTATTAAAAGTGAATACTTTTTCATAAAAAATTGCATTGAATATCTTAATATTCTTTTGAAGTCAAAAACAGTTTTAAATTTACTAATGTTAAAGAACTTAAACACATTTATAAAAATAACATCCTTTTCTTGTCTGTTAATTTGGAAAACGTCAGCTGTATATATTTTGAATTAAGATAAAATTAGCAACCACTCTCTTAAATAGTTACTGTTCAAAGATATTAGTTTAAAGAGTTGCACTCTCTTTTATTCTTTGAATAGTTACCATTTAAAATTACTATTTTTTATAGTTACTTTTGAGTTTCATTAAGTTGAATAGTGAAGTTTTAAAGGTTATAAGTTGAAAAGTCGCTAATGAAAAATTATTATTTTTAATGCAAAAATTTGAAAAACATAATCTCTTTGGGAAAGGCTTTAAAAATAAAACATTTATTATTCAATCATCAAAAGGAATTAAAACTTATAATTTTGGTTGGAAGTCTTTAAATTAGGGAAGTTAGAGGGAGCTTACAATTAAGTAAATCTAAGTGTATTTAAATAATAAGTATTTTTTTTCTCATTTAGTTAAGTTCGACCAAACATGAATCAAAAAGGCTAATATTTCAAAAGCTAAAGAAAATAAATTTTGCATAAAATATGCTATTTTTATTGATCTTATAAAGAAAACTCGTATAACTGCAATATTATTTATCCTAACAACTCGACTTTTATCTCATTGACTCGACCTTTATCTACATGAATAATTTCATCGTAAAATGTACCTCACGAGTTCAGATAGCCCCCAGATAGCAAAAGTAACAAGCGCATTTAATCATGTCAAAAATAGTATTTTGCAACTGTTGAACTACTTGTTCAACATTTAGTTAAATGAGACCAAACATGAATCAAAAATGCTAATATTTCAAAAGGTGAAAGAATTTTTTTTGTGCATGAAATGTGCTATCTTTAACTGCACTTATCAAGAAAACCCTTATAACTCCAACAATATTTATCCTATCAGCTCTAATTTTATCTAATTCAATTCAACATTTATAATTTCATCTTAAAATGTACCTGGCATGTTTAACAAGCCTCTAGATAGCAAAAGTAACAAGTGTACTAAATCATGTCAAAAATAGTATTTTGCAACAGGGAGACTATTTGTTCTATTCATTCGTGTACCGTCTCATTCAATGATGCGTAAAAATTGCGCATAGAGGTCAATATCTTTACTGTTTAGTTATCAATATCAGGAAACCATATTATTTCACGTAAACTATTAGTTCCATCGTCAGGGGATTGGTCTCATTTATAAAACCAGTTTTTGAATAAATTCTAATAGAATAAAGGGAAATATTGCATATGAATAGAATAATGCAATTAAATCTTTAATGCACGAAAGAAAAAACAAATTTTACTTCTCAGGATTAAAAGCATTTCATTTTAATTTTCATTGCGATTGTTCTTGTAATTCTACCGTATAAAACCCCCTTTTGAAAAAGTACATTTAGAATTTTAAAAAAATATTTTTTAGTGCATATTAACATTATTTTAATTTTAAATGCACAAGAGTAGCATCAGTTTAATTTTATTAAGTATTCGCTGCATTTCTATTTCAATTGTCATCATGATTGTCATTGTAATTGAACATAGAAAACCACTTTTTTAAAAAGTACTTTTAGAAATTTCTAATATTTCTATATTCTAATTCTAATAATTTCTAATAATTTCAAATATTTTTAAATGCATATAAATATTTTTTTTGATTTTTAATGCATAAAAGTAAAACTAATTTTGATTTTTAAGTATCCACAATATTTTTATTTTACTTGTCATGGTGATTGTCATTTTAATTAAATCATACAAAACCGCTTTTTGAAAATGTACTTTTAGAATAAAAAAAATTAATACATAAAAAACTAATATGATACTTTTTGTATTTAAAATCAATAGAAAACCAGATTAAATCTTTTGAAAAGAGAACCTTAAATAAAATCTAAATAAAACCTAAAAGTAAAACAAAAACATCTCCTTGAAATAAAAACAGTTAACTGCTTACAAAGCAGCTTTAAAATAACATTTTATGAAGGTGCAATAACCTCCTGTTTGAGCTTAAATCTTATGGCACGGCGTAAAAATGGAAGTAAAGTTGTTGCTGATGCTAAAACTGAACAACTCTATTTCGTGTACGCTATAACTTTAATTTAATCTACTTCTATTCCTCTCAACATACAAAGCTTTCAAACTGTGAGGAGATAAAGCAAAGTTAGGTCACTTATATTGAATACATGGCATGCTTTAAGCCAAATAGAGGAAATTGGAGTTAGGTAGCAGTTTACACGAATGGTGATAACGCGTAATAGCTGATTCGATTTACATAAAATGTTGCATTTTGTTTAACATCACGTTAAGTTTGGCATTAAACTAAATTGTTTGTGGTAGATATTGTAGGAATTGAGAACAGTTTATAAAAAATGGAATTATAAATATAAATTGTACAGCGATAGATTCATAATTTTTTTTAAATGACTGCATAAGAAAAAAAAATTCTTTCATAAAATCAAAGTATTTCGTGAGTTTTTTTCATATTATTTTAATAAAAAATATATTTGATTGCATGTTTTGTTTAACTCATCTGTTTAATTAAATATTTTAAAAATTAAATAATTCTTTTTTTTTTGCAAGTTGTAATCAACATCTAATTTTGCATTCAGTTATTTCAATAACTATCGCATTCCGTATTTAATTTTATGTTAAATTCGTATTATTGTAAACTGAGAAAAAAGTATGGTAGAAACTACCTGATTATTGTAAAATTTGTTATGTTTCAGGCTCTACAGGAATACCAAATATTTCAGAAATTTTTACCGAAGTGCTTTGGTAATGAGTTTGGTAAAATTAACAATAAAATGGGATTTTATAATATGCGACAAAATGTGGTGAAATTTGATAATTTATTTATAAAGCATTGCATAAAAAAACATTTATTCAGATAAATTTAGTTCTGTATCTTTTTCTAAATATGGGCTTATACGTGACTTTTATCACCAGAAATTGCATTACCATACAGTGCGATAATTTTAACAGAATTTTTTCACAGTGTTCAGAATTATATTATTATTATTTTTTTCAATTTACTGAAAATATTCGAAGCCAGTTTTTTACTCTTGATTCAAAAAAGCATTAATTAAATCACATTTCAATAAAATATGTTGCAAACTTTTCCATACGGCGCCTTTTAATTCAAATTAATAAACACTACATTCAATGTATTTCTAGTCTTTGGAGTAAAACATATATTTTAATCGTTTCTTTTATAATGCTATTTCAGTTTTACTGCAATATGTATCTAAATCTCTCTGAAACGTGATTTATTGCTGAAAAAAGTAATTGTAGGTCAGATTTTTCTAACGTCCTTAAGCACGAAAACAATCTTATTACAAAAAAAAATATTATTGCAAACTTCCTATTTTTCGAACCAAAGGTTGTTATCGACGATATAAAAGCAAGTTTCAAGAAAATGCTGAATTTAAAAGATTTGCAATCAAATTTATAACACAATAGACTTATTTTTAAAACAACGTCATCTTAGCTTATCAATTCATTACAAATTGATTTTATGCATTTTTTGAAATGGAATATATATTTTTTTTTATAAAATAAACAACCTGTTTTAAATGATTTTGTCGAGATATTTCTGAATTGTTTTATCAAGTGAGCATTCAGTTTTTTTAAATGAATTAAGTATATAATTTTGCTGGACGGCATGGGTAAAGCACAAATTATACTATAAAATCATATAACCCACATTGTGAAAAATTTAAGGGTATCTCAACATGACATGGAAAATGGTTGCAACTCAAAGTGGTGCAGCAAAATACCGCGAATAACTCTTGAATCTAGCTTTTCAGTGCACTAGGCTTTTCACACACAGAGTAAAAAGAGAATATTAATATGAATTCGAGCTAGGCTTAACAAAACCAAATATAATAGGAGTGAGATATAAAATTATTTAATAATTGACAAATTCATATAAATCTTCATTAAAAAAAGAATAGAATTATTTTAATTGATTACCTAAAAACATACATGTCTTTATCAACATTTTATTTTTATGCAACGTTTAAGACGCGTGAATTCGATTGATTCCAAACGTACGCCACAACAATTTAAAAATGGGGTAAGTGCATCTGATCATTGTGTACGCTTTCTCATTTATTGAAGATTAGATTTAAAAACACGCTTTAAAGTGTGAACGGACCCTCTATTCGCTTTTAACTTGAAATAACACACAATATTTAGTTTTTCAACACAAAATTCAGATAGGTATTGCACCACAGTTTGTACTGGTATAGATTTTTCCCATTGCTTATAAACCAATTTTATTTTAATTTTTTACATCTTGTGTGCCAGAGGATCTTACCCTACACCCACCAGAGTTATTTCCTTATATCATCTACTTTTTCTCTTTTTTCCTTAGTCCTCTACCCAATCCCCTATTGGTTAATTCTTTTTTTCTTGTTGCAACTTGTTTGAAATTCTACTTTCGCACAATGGGTTTCCTACTCTCATTTTCTGTTTCAACAATGAAGAAGGCTCAAAATTACAGAATTAAAACTTTAGTATGGCGATTTCGGGACATTATTTAGACTTTATTCTAGTTGGCTTTGCTTTCTACTTACTATCATATAAATATACGTAGTCATTGTTCCTTAGCTTTAACGTAATATTTGTTGCTTTGTAAATCTTTTTATCATAAAATATGTATGTGTATATGCAATTCTATAATATATGATGTTTAAGATGTTGTCAGAAATTTTTGCAATGAAATAATTATGTCCTTTAATTTTGACCGATTAGTGAAATTTTTGTAAAATTATATTTAAACATAATGAAATAAAAAATAAATCATAATATGTGCGTAAAAATCACATGTAAAAAAATTTAAATTTCTAATAGTTTTCCTATTATTGGCCACAAAAGATTCAAGCATGAACTTTTTTTCCAATTTAAATTATAATTTTAAATTATAAAAGAATTTTATGGAAAAATAACAAATAAGTAAAGTTTTGGTAACTATAGCAGAAAATAATAATTATTCGGAGAAAAAGCAGGAACGATAAATTCTCCGCGATTTAAATCCCAGCAAAGAGGTTGATACGAATTTCGCAAACGGCTCGCACCGATCACAATGCTGACGTAAAATATAAGTGGTAGATGGATCATGGGTTAGAGTCCTCTTGCCACTAGGCTAACCGTGTGAGGCTTCCGTGGTTTTCCTCTCCATGCATCACAAAAGCGAGTTAGTTCCTTCAAAAAGTCCTCTATGAAGACAAACTTCGCCCAATACTAGATCTAGGAGTTTCCTTGTCTTCTGCATTGACATATATATATATATATATATATATATATATATATATATATATATATATATATATATATATATATATATATATATATATATATATATATATATATATAGTAGTTACTTTATGAACAAACAACAAATCTAACAAAGCCTCTAAATATATCATACTTTATCAAAATGAATTTAAACAGGATTATTGCTTAAGTTTACTTTGTTATTTATTTTTCATTTTCACCGGAAATGAATGGCATAAGCTTTTATTCCATTAAACAATGTTTTTCCCCATCAGAACCAAGTTGATGTGTGTCTTTTTTGATAATTTCCATTAATGAACTGTTTCATTGACATGTTATTTGCATTTTTCCTAGCAACTATTAACTATCTAAATGCAAGATTTAAGACAAATCCTTGATTTAGAAATTTCCATTTTTTTTGCCTATTCTGTAGAAAATTATTTCATTGATCAGTGACTGGTATTCTTTAAAGTATTTTGTTATCTTTTAAAAATGCAAGATTTAGGGGAATCTTTGCTTTAGAAATTTTAATTTAGGTATCTGTGATATATTCTGCAGTAAATGATTTCAATGATGTGTTGCTTGCTTTCCTCCAAGTAAGTCGCTTACATTTGAAATGCGAAATTTTAGATAAAACTAAACTTCCAAAATAATTACATTTTATGGTATTTATTACATAAACAATATCATTCCGCTCACTATTCGATTCTTCTCGTTTTAACCCGATACAAAAAACATAAACTTTAATTCGTCCCATCAAATAATGTTTTTCACCACATTGAAGTCTATTTGAACTCTGTTCATTTTTTGGTATATTTCAGAGAAAATAGTCTCATTAATGTGTGGCTTGCATTCATTCTTTTTAACCATTCAAATTCAAACCAACTTGGAATAAGAACTGTTATAAGTATTTGCGAACTATTTATGAAATCTAGATCCCCAAAGCAAAAACAGGTTCCCCACAAAGCATGATGGAACCCACTTTCTAAACAGAATTATACCGTTTATCATTTGGCTCCTTTTCTTATGAATTTCATTTTGTCGAGTCAAATCATCAAGATCCTCTTACTAAAACAGATTCACTTTTAAGTTGTATGGAGTCCACTTAAACAGAATTATACCTTTATAATTTGGCTCTTTTTCTTCTAAACGTTATTTCGTCAAGTCAAAAATTTTTTCCCTCTGTCTCGAAGCTAATTTGAACCAATAAAAGGAATATTTTAATAGAAACTACAGCCAAAAGTATCAGCGATATTTTCTTACGAAAAAAATACTACTAGCACAATCATAAATAAAACTTTACTAGCTTAAAACACCAAAGGATTTTTCTTTACTCAGCTATTATCTAAGACAAAAGAAAAATACAAAAAAAGGCAAAAAAAATTCTTAAGATTAACTCATTATCTTTGTGTCACAAATTCAAGGAAAAAAATGTGCTAAAAAGACCTCAGTTGACAAATTACAATATTCCCAAACATAAATGCCAATATAAAGTAATGTTTAATGATCATTAAGACTCACGACAGAACTTTTCTTCATTTTCTAACAACTCACTTAGCTAATTTTTAAATTGTGTAATCATCTTGTTCAAGCTATGTCAAAAACTCAGTCGGCTGGAACTTAGAAAATGACATAACTTGACATTTTGAAAAGTGTAATTATGTCATGTAATTAGCGAAACATGAAATTTTTCTCATTTATACGCTTAGATAATTTGTTGCGATTTTTTTCACTAGTAAATCTTATCTTGTGTCCAATTATAATGATAGTGAAATGTAATTTGAAATAAGTTCATCATTAAACTTTACTACTTAATGATTGGACTCGTTAGTTAAATTGAGGTTATATTCAAGGTTAATTTTCAAGCCATTAATGATTTTTTGAAGTCATGTTACGTCACATTAAATATTTTTTTCTACTTTTTACATGGTTAATAATCAGTTTTTCTACAATTTAATTTTCATATTATATTGAGGAGTTTCGATTTTTTTTCTAAAAATATTTTTATAAATAAAATCTAAAGTATTCTATTAATTACAATACTAGAAACGTTATTTTATTTGTGATAAATTTCCATTAATTTAATTCAAGGCGTCTAGAATTCATATAATTCTGAAAAAAATATTAATAAAGTCAGAATTGAATTCAGTTAATGTACCTAACAACCAAGCCTGAAGAAATACAATGTATCTACATCAGGAATTCTTAACCTTTTGTGCCTGAAGGCCACAACAATATAATCATGACATCAGGTCTGCCAGATATGTGCTAGGCAATATTGATAAAGATATTTCACATGAAGATCAATTTTAGTGTAGTTCAGATTTCTTTTTGTTGGAAGATGAACTTATATTTCACATGTGATGATTAATTTAATCAGAATCACTGCTACCCTATCAACAACATAACTTGGGTCCTAATGGGGCCAATATTCATGAATCCTGGCTCAATTGAGGTTCAAAGGGCCGTTGTTTATCCGACATTTTCCTGTATAGAATGCTCCGATACACCCGACATTTTACAGCCACTTTACAACCAATATCGCTCCTATATAGAATTGTCAGATTCACCCTATATTTTATATCCATTATTTAGCCAATATAGGTTCTATATTGGCCAATGATTATGATTTCAAGAGGATAGAAAGTGGATCTAAGATCCATCGAAAGAAACTTCACTAAACATCATTTGAACATTGTTTGCATCTTTTAACATTTAACATGCCCCTTTATTAACACGTTGAATGCCATGGAAGCCACTGGTGACAGGCACTGAGTTTGTTCGTAGCACCACGGGGGTCACCGTGATTTTGTTCGTAGAGCCATGGGAGTCACCGGTGACCGGCGAGGCCAAAATTACTAAAAACACTTAATTCGAGTAAATTTTTAATGCTTTTAATTTTTTTTATAGTATTATCATTACTAAAATGGCTTGAAGAAATTAATGCAATACATACTGAGAAAATCATTTTGGCCAAATGGGCAAGCAATGTAAAATTAGCGTGGTGTTCAACGTGTTAATACTTATTTTATTTTAATTTATTTACTTTCTGAGAGCAATTCATCTAACTGACATGAAAAATATTCCAATTTTAAATATAACTTACCCTCAGATTTTAATAGTAAAGTGAAAGTATTACCCTTTCAGCTATTTACGTAGAGTATATATAAAGGTGTATTTAAAGGATCTAAGCACCTTTTTGAACACTTATCATTCCGAGGTAAATGATACTCACAATAAACTAGTTTAAGGAATTCTTCCCCTTCAGATTTCAATTATAATGCATTTTTCTTTTTGAAAACTGAACCGTTTTTTGAACTTATCCAATTCCAATGTGTCGTAAATCAATCTACTAATTGTCACACACAATAAGCTAATTCGAAATATAATTCACCCTCAGATTTCAATAATAAAGTGAAACTATTACTTTTTCGGGATCATACAAAGTCGATCCAAAAGTGGGTCCGAAGAAGAACCTGAATAAACATCTTTTGAAAGAGTGGAAACGCATTTAGCAAACAACGTAGAAACTAAGGCAAACTTTGGAGAGAGATAACTCTTGTTCTCTGAATAAAGTTTTCCGAACCAAACCATTTAATATCGGCGGAATTACTCTGTGAGAACATTATCCGAAGTTTCCAAACTGAAGTAATGGTTTCAGCTTGTTTCGAAAGATTTCAGGGATTGCGCTTAAAGTGCGTCTAGGGGGAAACATCTAAATAATAAATGAATGGAACGATCTCTAATCGAGTTTAGTATGCTATTCATGGGGTGGTTTAAAACACCCATTAAGCAATCTCTATGTTTTACCAAATTTTTTGTCCCTTTTTTAAAAAAAAAATATATTGTGTTTTTTTATTCCATTGTACGCGTTTATTTGAAATGTTATGTTTATTAACACATTATATTCTTGAAGTGCAACAGCAGAAATCCTATTGCAGATTTGAAAATCATCTGAAGTTTTTATTACGATGATAAAGTAAAAACTTAATAAAACCTTTCCCTTTCTTCCTAATTGTCACTCTCTATTCATTTGACATAAAAAATATTAAAGGAAGAGAAAAATATTTTTATGATAAAGATGAATTATTTGAAGAAATAACCGGATGTCATATCTGAAATTTTGGTTTAACAAAACCCCTTTTTTATTCAATGGTAAAGATTTCTTTCGATATTGTCTAATAAATGATCATGAACTAGCTATAAAGTAATAAAAATATATCATTTTTCATCTGTCTTTCTTTATGAATTCCTCACAAAAATCAATATATCCGTAAAATTTAAACAATTGTTTATGACTAAAAAATTAAAATTTTTATAACTTAGAAAAAATAAAGCATTTAAATGAAAACAATGTTAGCAAAAAGAAGAAAGAAAAGTGAAATAAGTGAGAATTTGAACCATATCTCTTTTAGCACTTCACATTTTTAAATGTTTTAATTGCCTAAGATAAGAACATTTATCAAACTACTTAGAGTTAATTATGAGAGAGTATAGAGTGAATATACTCTTAAAGCTGAAAAAAACATTAATTTATTTTTAATATACCTTAGAAATGTTTTTATTGGATGAAACTTGTTACAAACCTGTCTTGCTACATAATGAATGTCTTGAAATACTGACTATTTACAACTGTTTTTAGAAAATTTATTTATCACTCTTCCGAGATCTTTATTTTATAAGCTCAGGCTTAATTCGGTGTTTTTAGTTTAAGATTAGCATGCTAACAAAATTTCCTTACATGAAACTACTATAACTGCATATTTTGCAAATGGAATGTTACTTGTTTTGTGGAAAATATAAACTCTCAAGACTCTTTTCTTAACTTTCATTATTAGTTTCGTTTGGAATCTAATAAATTACTTTTCACAAGCATTTAAATGCATGCCTTTAAAGATGATTCCTTCTTTGATTTTGATAAAAAAAATGCTTGCAAACATTGGAATTTTATTTTTAGTACTAGCAACACATGTATCAGAAATAGATCATCTTCTACTAGACATGCATACATGCTTGGTTGCTTAAAATAGATCTTGAGTCCAGCTTAATTTAGGTCCAGCTCTCTTTCTTTTGTTGATTTTTCTTTACTTTTTTAAGAATGAATAAATTATTTTTACTTTTTTCTTTAACTGAAGATTTAGTGGTGACCATGAAATTTTAGTGTAAAACTGACTCATAGGGTGGTCTACCGTCTTAAAAACAAAGTCAAAAATTATGTCAAATATTGCGTCATAAAAGTATAGGTAGAAACTGAATAATTCATTTACTGCAATTAAATAGAACAATAATAATATAAATTGCAAATCATTAAGGCAAATATCTTGATAAAAATGTATATTTTTTTATCCGAAACAGAAAGCAAAACTGTGTGTTTCTTTCGATCCAAGATTCCTCATAAAATCTGTATTAACGATACTTTTTCCTAAGCTAACATTGGACTTTTTTTAAAAAAATTATACATATTAACATTTTTGTTCTTGTGATCAATTATTTATTCTAAGTTTTTGAAAATAATTTCACACGCTATAAATCCATTATAAAATGCATACATATTCTTTTCTTTTTCGTATTCATACCCAATTTACAATTTTGAAACATTGCCAAGTAATTTATCATAATTTTCAAGTACATAGTCTTATGAGAAAAATACCTTCAAAGAAAATGCAACGATATTTTTCGCACTTTTTATTTAATGAACTTAGAAAAACAAAAAATTTTCAAAACTCATGTGTGTCTCTTATTTCAACGTATTCCATTTTTTCAGCGTATGCACTTACTTCTATTATTATGTTTAATTCTTTTTAATTATTATGTTTTATATTTTTGTTTTATATTTTTGTTTTATTCATTCAGAAAATAATAATACCCACTTTCGTAATGATATATACCTACATACCATTACTAATTTATTATAATTATTCAGTCACGTTTATTTCAATTATTTGCATTTATGACACTTTAAAGCATAATTTTGATTAAAGTAAAGAAAGAAAATACTTTGAACCGATTTTTGTTATTTTTACTTACAGTGTAAAAATCAAAGTTCGTTATGATTGTAGAAAAAAATAAATGTGTTTAACTTATTCAACAGAATACGTTTTGTTCTTCGTTTGTTTAAAGTACTAGCTACTTAGAGTAAAGAGTTCAATGACTTCTATTTGCGTCTTTCATAATCAGAATGCGTCTGAAAGCCGTCAAAAACATTTTTTTTAATGTGCACTACTGAAAAAGGTGTTTCCTACTTAGTTATTGCACTCGGCATTTTCTCGCAATGATGGATCATAACAATTTAACGGTACAACTTTTGCACCTCAGCACAAAGACTTTTATGATTTCTTTTTGTTGTACAGTTCCTTGAAACGGTCGTATATAGAATAAAACAGAAAATTTTACTATTTCTTGTAATGCGGCTATAAAATATAATTTCGAGAAATGTTTGGCATGGCTTTTAAAGGGAAGAAAAAAAAGTTTTACTTGTAAGTGTAAAACATTTTTATTTATGTTTTAATGTACTTAATAAAGAAACGGAAGCAAAATTTTTAAAATAAAAACTTTCATAGATTAATTTTATATATTTATTTTTCATTGTCTAGCTTGGGTAGTTAGTTATTTTAGAATATTCCTAGAAAGGCTAAGGATTTAACAATAGTCGAGTAAATTCTTTGAAACCTTAAAATATGTGAATTTGTTCATTTCCGTTAAATTTAAAATTAGTATTGTGTTACGAAGATTAATAGAATTTACTAAAGTTGTTTTAAAATTCTAATAAATGATACAATTTGCTTTAAAAGTGAAATACATAATGAAAATTATTAATTCTTGAATTTTATCATAACATAGGAAAATTATTTAATGGATTTTTTTAACTAGACAAATGTACTTTCATCATATATAAAATATATAATGAATTTCTTTTAAAATGGAAGTGTATTTTTAGCATCTAAGAATATACTATGTATATTCCACAATTAGGAAATGTTTTTTTCATCATGTATAAAATATGTGACATGTCAATTTAATAGAATATGCAAAGTGTAATACTTTCAAATGGTTTAAATACAATAAGTGCACCGCATAATTTTCAAATAAATACTACATTTTGAGAATAAACATTTATTTGTATACATTTCGAGTTTGACACTTATTTTCTCATTTTTTTTTAACTATATTGCCTTTAAAATCGATTCTAAATCCATGTTCAACATATCATTGCGAAGCTTTCGTCTATAACTATTATAAATACGAATCTTAGTGGATTTTTCCCTTGAATGTAAAATTATTGAATAAATAATTTCATTACAAAGAGTTGCATGCTACTCGCAAAAAAAAACCATTATACAAAACTTAAATTAAAAATTTTCTTTTAAGTATAAAATATTTTTTTCCTCTTAAACGTTATTAAATACAAAGTGAAAATTATTATAAATCATAATTAAAAATATAGTTTTCAAGATTTTTAAGAACAATCGTTTTTCGAAAGTATATTAAAAATCCACATGTCACTTCATGCTTCAAATTTTGTTAAGAAAAAATCAGAGGATTTCATGTCTGGAGACTAGTTTGACAGTTGTATATACTTTGACATATTTTTGAAAGCTTAAGAAAACGTCACTTACTACGCTTAGCAAGTTTTATTAAATGATCAGGGGCATTTTTTTCAAATATGCTCTATCAGTATTTGATTTGTTTTCTTTTTAAAAAATATATTAGTAAAAAAGATCAAGCTCAGTGAAATATTGACTTGTCTATACTTCTTCAATTGCAAAATATTGGATAAAAAATAATAATTGTTTTATAACTTCAATAAAAACAAATGCTTGAATTTTCGTTGTTAATTCATAAATTTGTAAGGATGTAATAAATATTTTTCTATGCCTGCCTGTTTAAAAAAATTAAAATTTGATTTCATTTTAAATTTAAGCTTAATTTCTAGTATACCATAGCCATGATATTCCATTTCATGACATTTTTCGAAGTATGTAGCGGTGTATCCCCTCCGGAATGGAAAATGGAGCAAAACATCTCTTCGCTTTATCTTCTTTTTTTTTAAAAATTATAATTATATTCTATGACCTAATCCTATCCTATCCTATAGCCCATTGTGCCTCAGATATATAATTATCCAACTTCATTGGAATTTTCCTATTCCACCATGATATTTCTCTACTTTATTCTTTTTAAAAACATCATTATATTCTAATCATATCCTATTGCATCTTAAATACATAATGATTTTACCACATCTGAATAGAAATGGAGCTTAATGTTTTTGTACTTTATCTTTTTTTAAAACATCATTTTATTCCACATCCTAATCCTATCCTATTCTGCATTCTATTCTGAGAGCATTAAACATCTTAAAAATATAACAATGTAGCCCACTGCAACACAATATGGAACACGGTATTTCTGTTCCATATATTTAAAAAAAACAGCTAGTTATATATTTTAAAATTATAATTTATTTTGACTTAAGATCCTAGAATTTTTAAGAAATGATCAAAAAATTATTTTTATACATTTCGAAAAATATCGAACAAAATACAATATAATATACTAAAACTACATTATACATAATTTTAACTTTTTAATATTTTTGCTCGTGTGTTAATGTTAATATTAATATACTCTAAAAACAATTTTTTCTCGATCCCAGATGGGCTCCAAATTGTCCCAATATGGGTCCTATGCGAATATGTACCGAGGGACAAATATTGGGGTGTCTAGATTGTTTGATATTGGTCCTAGAATGGCTTTTAATATGTGTCAATAAGAATTTTATATAGGGTCGATGTTGGTTGATAAGTGACTGTAAAATATCGGGTGAAGTGGACAATTCTATATAGGGCTGATATTGGTTGAATAAAGGATATAAAATATTATGTTAATTTAACAATACTATATGAGGCCAATATCGGAAAATATCGGCCCTTTTTTTTCCTTATTGAGTTAATATTAACGAATATTGGCCCAAGGAGGGTTATTTTACTACTAGGATATGAATATTAAAAGAAAGCAAATGAATTTTAAAAATATAAATTCATATAATACATTATATATCGTCTTATAAAAAATGTATTCTCTAATAAAAGTATAAAAAAGTGGAATTAAGGATCAGTCAATTCATTTTAGGGGGTTATTTTAACAGTAACTTTCTATTTGTAGATCTTATATGTTGGCCTGTTTTTCTCAGAGAATTTTTGATTCATGTGATTTTAGATGTAGTGTGTTTCTCTGGATTTTCATTTTTATTTTATTCTTTGAATTTTTGAGGTATTGTATTTTTGTTGCTAATTTGTCCTCCATTGGCCTCAGGACACAGTCTGTCAGTGTTAGGTTGAAACTACAGAAAGGTTCCAGCATGTTGGCAGAACAGTGTTACCACTGAAAAAGCTATATTTTTGCTGGCATGTTTATTTTTGAAATTTCGTTTGGTTTTTATTGAGGTTCTACCATATTAATGTATCATCTGCTATTATGAATAAAAAACGAGTTCAAAAAAATTAAAAACATGAAATTATGAAATTATGAGCTTACTGCATCCTCTAACAGGAAATAATAAATTCCAGACATTAACAAAAAAGTTTAAGAACTACACGATAAAAAAATTACAATTTAATTATTTAAAATTGACATATTTATCAAGACCAGCCACTGTAAAATAGATATTCATTTTCGAGTATAAGGGTTCTAGTTCCATTCAAAAATACAGAATTCACAATTTTTGAAACCTCGTCATCACTCTGTATCATCCCTGGATATTCGAAGTAGCACCAAGTTTCCATGAATAAAGTACTTAAAAAGATAAAGCACGTTATAAAATGTTTTACTTTTATAAATCAATGAAAGTAAAACACCCTTACTTGCTTAAAACTTCTGGGTAATTTAAGTGAGAGTTTAAACATTAAAATTTGAGTACACTTGTACTCATTTATATGTCTGTACTGTTTATGCTTTCAAATAGTTACGGTAGTTCCCCAGCTATTAGTAGTAACAACTGTTTAGACTTTTACAATGAAAATAATTGTCTTGTCGAAATTCAAGAAACATCTTTTTTTTTTCCAATGCCCACATGTGCTAACATCCGTCAATTCAGGCATTTACAGGGCGATTTTGTTGGCCTTTCTTCAGGGGCACTATATTAGGTGGGCCAACATCGCTCCCTCAGTGAGGATAGACAGTACAGAGAAGGAAAGAACAACCATGCCTTGCCCGGGATTAGAACCTAGAACCTTTCTGATGCAAGGACAGTTCCCTGTCCCCTACACAGGCCGGTCGGCAATTCAAGAAACGAAAGTTATTATAATTTAATTTTTAATCAATAAGGTACAAAAATATAGCAAAAATTAATATTGCACTCTGAGATAATATTGTCTTATTACAAATATAACCTATTATTTTAGAACAAAAATAAAATAAAGTTTATTTTTGGTAAGGATTTGGGACGTTAGCTGATATATTTGTGTTTTGTTTCTGTAATAGAACATGAATAATTTTATTAATGTCATAGCTTTTGTGGAAAAAAGCAAATATTTATAATTTTATAAAACGTTACTTGATGGATCAAAATGCATTAAAAAGGAGTAATTATATGAATTTAAGTAATTTTAATTATGTTAATCTGTTTCTATACTACAAATTTTCCAAGTCAATGTTGTGTGGAAATTTCTTATATGTTTAAAATATCGATAAATTCTGGAACAGTTAGAATTTTTCAAATTGGTTTAAAAAACTTTTAGTTTATTCACTGCCCTAAAAACATGTTTCTCAATTAATGTATTTTTATTTTGCTTGTTTTATTAAAAACTTTTGAATACGAAAACAATTTTAAATAATAGAACTCAAAATTACTGATAATGGCATTATTTAAATAATTGTTTCTCTAAAAATAGCAAATACTTCTTTAAAAAAATTTTACTGAAATTAAAATCTACAATTAACTAGATTTTTAATATATATTAAATTATTAGGTCATATTACATCATTGTATTTTTAAATTTTTTTATTACATCTTTAACGCTTTATTTTAATTTTTATTTGCTTTTCGTAAAATGTCAGAGGTTGGCTACTAACAAAAAGTATTTTTAAAAATAAAACAAAAAAGTGAAATAAATGCATGACAGGTTACAAACACTCGTTCGGAAAGTACATCAATTGTTTAATGAAAGAATAGTAAATCAGATAACAATAGTGACGATAGTTTTTCTGGTTTTTTTATTTGAGTTTTCTTATAAAACTAAATCATCAGGAAAATGTTCCTTTTATTCTTATTATAATGAGATTAATTATGAACTTTGTGATGAAATTATTTTTTGATTAATGAACCTCCTTTCTAAAGTCTTTTTATGTCTCACTTGGCAATTAGTGACAGTTGATTTAATTTGCATCTTTCATGGAAAAAGTTATCGTCTCTGAAAGGTTTCTAAATCCGATTGTTTCATTATTTGCTTGGTTAAATCTGACTTCACACGGAAAGAATTTGAAAGTTTTTTTTTCCAATTTTTTTATGTTTCAATTAAACTTTGAAAGAAGTAAACTAAAGACAGAACAAACGGAAAAATAGCAAAATAGTTTTTTTTATTCAAATAACTGAAAATCTTTATTTCGCATTTCAATTCAAATGTAATTACTTAATACTTTAGTTCCAGTTAAGAAAGTAATAAAAACAAATTTAATTATTACACATTTACACGAATTTCGAAAGTAATTTTTAGATTTTGAGGAATAAAACATATTTTTATGCAACTACGCATGACTTTCCTTGAGTCACGAAATCGATCATTTAAGGGATGTTTGAAATGCTTTCCTAAAGTAAAATAATAAAGTTAAAATAATAATATTGTTTTTTATCACTGAAAATGGAAATTTTTATGAATATTTTACAAATGCTTACACTCATAAATGTCATTCATATTGACCAATGTAGTTTTAAGAAAAATACTCGCTCTGATTTTACTTTATTTAATTCGTTTAATTATTTAATTCAATTAATAATAACATGAATTTAATATCCCATGACAATTATATTATTAGTCTAAATAAAGAAAGATAATTTGTCTATTTACAACTACATTTCCAAATAGCTTGCAATCCTATGGAATACGCTTTATTTTCTTTCTTAATTTGGTTGGCATAGAAAAGTTGACCATAATTATTTTTTTTAACTTAGAAATATTAGTATGCAAAACTTGTTTATTTAAAGATTGAATAAAGGCATGTAAAAACCTTCACTAAAAATCTGTTTATCTCGAACCCTTTTATCTCGAAACCTCTATATCTCAAAATTTCTAAAATTCGCTATTTACTATATTTCGCTATATTTACAGTCTATGTCAAAATGTTTAAGTCAAAATTTGTTTTTAAAAACCTCCGTTTCTCGATTTTTTAGCAATAGAGCATAAATGCTCAAATGTCGAAACTTTCTTTATCAGTAGAACTTGCAGACAGAGATGAATTTCGTGAACCCACAGGAAGTAGGGATGAACAGGTTGGGGGTGTTTCGTGGAATTTCGATCACTATTTCTGCAAGAAAGGAATACAATGATTCTGGCAGTAAATGAGGGGTTGATGAGTAGGTTGAGGGGTCGGTGAGTAGGTAAGATGGAGTGACCACCAGGGGTTAACTTTTCAACATATATAAGAAAACTGGGAATAGAAGTTCTTTTTCACATCAAAATTTGCAACCAATGGAAGAGAGGATAATTAGGAGTTTTGAAGTGAGCTATAGAACACAGTTGGTACGCAAATTTGATGATGCTATGGAAGAGAAAAGTTCTCTTCCAAAAATAAATGCATTATATGCTATCAGAATGACTGTCATGCCTGGAGAAATGTGTATCTAATAACTATCTAATATGGTTTTAAAAAGGCTGATTTTAAGAATAGCTGTGAAGATGATGAACAAGAGATTGAAGGCATTAGTAAAGAAGAAACTGTAGACGCTGGAATGCAGTGCCAGATTTGCAAGAATGGAACGCAATAAGATCGGGATTTAATGTTGACATTAATTTTGAAGATTTTTACAAGTGGGCAAGCTGCCTGGAAACATATGGAACATTGACAGATGCGGAAATCATAGATAACGTCAATGGAATATCAGATGAAGAGGAAGAAGCTGAAGGTCATATTGATGAACCAAAAGAGAGTGCAAAAGAGGTAAAAAAAACTGTAGAACTCTTACAAACAATACTTGAATCCCAGAAAAATGTTGGCTATGAAGGATTTTCTTAAGGTTCAAACGATAACCTTAAAAAAATAATTGAAAACAAAGAAGGTTAGATGTCAAAAATCTTTGAAAAATTATTTTCAGTGTTAAATGTATGTTCAAATAATGTTATATAAATATATGCATGTGGTATAATTAATTTACAGTATTCCTGTATTTTTATACTCTAAACAATTAAAGCAATTTAAATAGAATTTCTTAATTAAATTTAATTTTCTTTAAAGTACCTGTATAACTCGAAACCTCTTTATCTCAAATTTTTCGCTTTTCCCGTAAGATTCGAGATAAACAGCTCTATGTATATATAGAAGAGAGATAGATAGATAGATTGTATTTAGGATACGAATTGAAACGATTTTTTTAATAGAAAGCACATTTTTCTTTACCCAACTCCATTTTTATGAATTCCAGCAAATATGAATATCAGGCAAACAGCAGAAAATTTTCCACGAATGATTATTTTTTGTACATTCTAAACACACATATTAATTTAATATAGTGATTTGTACTTAAAACACTAATTTTTCGTTTGTTTTATTGTTATAATAAAACTAATTTTTGCTCTTTTTTTACGTGAATTTCAGTAAATATGACAGCCCTGCATATAACTGCAATAATTATATTAATAATTTACTGTACAAAAACCCATTTGTGTTTTATAAAATAAATTGCACTTGAAATTCTAATTTATTCATTGCATATACATAAAATCCTATGTACAACTCCATATCAAAGATTTCCAGCAAATATGAATGCCTGGCAAACAACCACATGCAGAAAAGTTTTGTAACTTTAAGCAACAAAGTACGGATATTGCCGTTCGTATTTTGGACGAATTTTTCAGAATTCTTCCCCTGAGTGCTAAGACTTGTGACATCAAATAAGCGCAAATATTGACCACAGAAGACTTTTTTCTTCTAACAGCCTGTGTCTGTATTTGGTAAAAGAACTCATATTGGGAAATTGCATTTCTGTATTTTTTTTGGTGAAAGAACTCTATTTTTATTATTATTTTTTTTTACTTTTTTAAAAAAGTTCTAGATTAGCTTTTTTGAAGCATGCACTGAGAATTCCATATTTAGATTTCTTTCTCATTATAAACTTTCAACAAAAAAAAAAAACGAAATAAACTTTTACTGCTACATTTTTTTATGACATAAAGTATATAAATAATTTCATAGTTCTAACAACAAATATGCAATTCAAAAATCATTATAAAAGTGATTAAAATACTCTTTTTCTAATAAGAATTTAATGAGTCACACTGCGCAGTTAATTTTTTTCCAAGAACTACACTGCTAAAAATTCCATTTCAAATGACGGTATTAAGGTCCGGCACTATAGGTTCATCATCCATCGACTATTATACTCTATTTTTTGCAATAATATTCATTTAATTAGAGTGATTTAGTGATTTTACTGTAATTATAACTAAAAAAATTACCGTATATCAGATTTATTTCCTCGTAACGTGTCGTAAAATTGGACTTTACTGTAAAATTTCCCGTAATTTGATCAGGAATTTTTTACAGTGTATCTTTAGGACGTTACAGTGAAGTCAGCATAATCCTTTTATGCAGTTATTTTTTATGCTATATTATTACTATTATAAGAAATTATTGAGTTTAAACTAGGTAATTAAAAAATAAGCAAAAAAGTTATTTTGTTATAATTTTATTTAATAATATTCCTTTGTATATTTTACCTCTTTTACACATTCCATTATGAATGAATTGATAGTTTATATGAATTGATAGTTGATTATAAATTTATAATTTATTGAAAATGATTTATGTAGTAATCATAAATATTCGTCAGCATTTAATAAAATAGCTTCAAAAGATTATGTTTTTAGGAATATAAATGCATTATAATCAAAAACAATAAATAAATTTAGGAACACAAAAATAATTTACAAAAATTGAATTATTAGAATCCATTTTTTTTTAGATCATAAAAAACATCGAACCTTTATTTTATATTTAATCAACTATATGAATTATTAAATTAATATGCAACTATAAGCATATTAATATTCAACTATATTAATATGCTTACCGCCTCAGAGTGGCGCTGTAAACGTTATGACATGAGTATTCCCGCTTTCCTGTACTATGCTCCAGGGAAAAAAATTGTCTCTTCTCTACATGCTCTTGCATTAGCAGGAAGACGTTTTTTAATATTCTAATATGTGATTTTATTTAATGATACACTTGTTTTGTAACCATGTTTGCTTTGTTCATCCACTAAAGCTCTGGGAATAATCTGCGCAAGAAGAAGAATTCAGTTTAATATAGGCGTATTATAGAACATTTATAGTCGCTGATCCTCTGTTGTTGCTATATTCCACAATGCACCGAAAAGAGATATGGCTACTGCGACAATTTTCGTCACATATTTGAGAGTTCCCGTTTCGTCTGAAAACGCATAATTTCGAGGCAAAATGATTCTCAAAATTAACGATTTTTGAATCTTCAAAATATAGATTCTTATTTCTAAAAGTGTATTGTTAATATCTAGCTATTCCTTCTATTTATTACCCAGTATAACTTTGCTATAATTTTCTACCATTGAAATAAAATTATTACATATCATAAGCATTTTTTTCACTTATTAGTGAATTAAAAATAAGTTTCGTTGGGCATCAATAATTATGTGAAAATAATTAAATCTCAAAATACCGCAAAAGTAAATCTTTCAATGAAAAATGCTTCATCGATCTATAAAAAATATTAATTACCTTAAGCTTAAACATGCATTAATAATTTGAGAGAAGCATTTTTTATGAATGATAAAAACCTCACTCAGTTCATTAATATTTTTTTTCCAAAGAAAATGTTCTAAATTGCCAGGTAGATAAGATGTTGACGCATTATAATAAATTCATGAAAAGCTTAATGAAGAAACTTCATAATATTTAGAGTGCATTTTTTTTACGTAAAAACAACGTGATTAGTCATTAAAGGGTTTTCTTTGAGTGGTTAACAATTTAAAAAAAGCTGATAAAATGTAATGCAGTATAATGTTGCTTGATTTAATAAAATTTTCTTTAAATTAACTGGTCTTAAAATGTTTTACTGGTTACAGATTTATTCAAGAATATTTTGCTAATAAATAATAATAAGTTATTTAACATGTAATGAATACAATGAAACACGTCTTTGCTTAAATTCGATATACTATTCCATATATTTTATTAAAAAAACAATAATATAATTTAAATACGGAAACATAGATATTTTTTTTTGGGGGGGGGCATAGATGGCGTGCTTGTAGAAAGTTCAGGAATTATTTTTCTCTACAATTAAAACTGAAGTAAGAAAATTTCACTGTATTTTTCTTACTCAAAACAAATCAGCATTCAAATCAGTAATCGAAATTTCGTAGTTCCTTCTTTCCTTAGTTAAATATTTTAAGGTTACTATTATTTAACATTTTGTTATTTGACCTATTTCTATTACTTTACCTCTCGTCTTTACCAAACGTTCATAACCTGCTGCATTATTTACCTAATTTATTTATTTAGTTAGTTTTTAATGGTCTATTTCCCATTAACCTCAGAAATGCCAGAATTGCTACTTTCGTATCGTTACCCAAAAGGCACATGTAGCTAATGCCACGGCGTACAACTACAAACGGCTCGTACGGCCAACGTCACAAACCCATTGGCTGGTTACTATCACACTATCATACAAAAAAAAGGATATAGAGAAAGTTACATCCATGCCTATGGTGGGATTTGAGGCCACAACCACTGGCCCCGTAGTCCAAAACTGTAGCCACTAGATCAGTGATCAGCAATTTATTGATTTAAATATGATAGCATGAACGGAATGTTCAATATGCGATTCACAACATGATATTCGAAACCCGTTCAAGAAATTTAAAAAGAGTACAACTATTACAAAATTATTAAGCAAAGTTGTAATTCATAAATAAATCTACCAGTATGCATTAAGAAACTCAAATAGATTCTATTTTAACGCAGTATTTCAATGTCTTATTTCAAGAATACGTTTTGTTTTCGACATGAAATTTAAAAAAAAACTTTAAATAAATCACTTTGTATTTATTTCAAGCAGAATTGTTAAGCAAAATTGTACCAAATGATAGAAAAAGACTCGATGAAACTCTAATAATTATTCTTTTGATTTTAAAAAATATCGTATTTTCCTTTATTTTTTTCAGAAAATCGGAAATGAAATATTATGTTCGAAGGATTTCTTGCTGATAAAATTATTATGAAATTCAGACTAGGAGAGACTTAAGGTGAAAATCAGTAATTTTTACAAAAAATTTGGTTTTTTAATGTGAACTTTAGTTCATTAGCTCTTTAAGATCCTCCAAATTTTTTTATCTCCGATTTATTGAAATAAATTTATTGTCTTTTTTTTTTTTTTTTTTTTTTTGCATGCTGACAAATGACATCGGAATTAAAATCCCGAAAACGAAATTAAATACGCTTTTAGTATTTTAACACTTTTTCTTGAATAAATCACATTTCTAAGACAAATAAAATTCATTTTCAGAAATTAATTTCAAATCACAAATTTTCTTTGTCGCCAGAGTTTTCTTACATTTCAGAAATGTCTTAAATCTTAAATGCATTTTTACCGAACACTGATTTTGATAAAAATTTCTTAAAGCTAATACACATTGCACAAAAATTTTATTATAGAATTTTTAGAAACTCTGTATGTGGATTTTATCTAACGTAAGCAATGATTTGAACTAAAAGTTGAGTTTTAAATGTGAGTTTGTTATTTTTTATTAAGCTTTAAGTAACAATAATTAAAAAAAAATTTAAGCAATTTAATGTTACACAATATTTAGTTCTATTTCAATGTATGTTTGAATTTTTTTAAGATTTTAGATCAAAACACAAGTAATCTCATTATTAATCTACAAAAAAAATATGACGGAATTTATGCAAGATAATTTATTGTAGAGCAGTTAACTCTGATCTGAAAAGCGTGTAGTTTTTAACCTCAAGTTCACCCTTATTTTTAAAATATTGCTTCATAAATTTTTAAAGCTTGCTTTAAATATATACTTTTAATATACCTGCTTAGCAAACTTTAAAAAAAATTTGTCTATGCATTTTTTTAAAGAAAAAATTGCCGAAACCAGTCGGTTATCCTAATTACTTAAGAAAATTTGCATATTTTTCAGACAAACATTTAGAATGAATTTCCCAATTCACATTATGTTGTAACTTACAGACGCATGTTAAATGTATTTTAAATTTATATGTGTCTTAAATTTATTTACTATAACTTGAAATATAACCCCATGTTTACATAAGAGTTCTTATTTAAAAGAACATTTAATTTATTTTTATTGTATTTTACTTATACTTTTTACAAAGTTTTACAAGTGAATAACAATAGAAAAATTGTCATTTACTTACTAAACTTCGAAATCTGATTTTAATCATGCCCATGGCACGCTATATAATGCTTATATGTAAAAATATTATTATTTATTTACTTATTAAAGTAATAAAAAATAATTAGGGTTTTTATTAAAGAACCAAAAATATCAATAATAATGTGATTACAATAATAAAAATGCTCTAAATAACAATGTTTACTATTATATACAGGTTTTACTTGATTTTTAATGCTCTAACCTTAGACTTTCGGTTTAGTTTTATCTATCAGAATATATCGCTAATAGCGCATTCTTTCCTAAAGCCATATTCTGTCAGACAGGTTCGGACATGACAGAATTTATGCCATCCCTGACACGTGACTAATAAGGCGGAAACTTCTGTTCATTTTGTGGACACATCCGAACTTTGAAAAGTGCACACGGTTGCAGATAACTTAGGGGCGACTTCGTTAATTCGACACTTTCTCTCAGGAAACCGCACTGATGTTCGTTTGATTGCAAGGTTGTTTGTTGGAGAAGTAGACGTGACATAATATGATTCGTTTTATGTCTGACAAATCAGGTTATGTCTCAGAGACATTTCTGGAACAGAAAAAAATCATAGTTGAGAGCTGGGGGAAATATCAGGATGTAGTTTTTTTTTTTTTTTTTTTACCTTTGTCTTTATATAGATTAATTTGCCATAATCAAAAAACGAAAAACAAAAAAAAACTTGGAGTGTATATATATATATATATATATATATATATATATATATATATATATATATATATATATATATATATATATATATATATATATATATGTGTGTGTGTGTGTGTGTAAGTTTAAAATGAAGATAAAACAAAGAAAAATTATAGACATATGAAAAAAAAGGGGGGGAAATAAGTAAAAAAATAACAAACAACAGTTTAAATAAAAAAATGTATGAAATTTTATTTAAAAATAACTGGAAAAAAAGATATAATCTTTTCATCAGCCCACACGATTATATCCTCAAAAAAGAGTCGTCATCGTGTCAGATAATCGTGTGGGCTGATGAAAAGATTATATATATTTTTTTCCGGTTTTTTTAAATAAAATTTCATCCTTTTTCATTTTTTTTAAACAGCTGTTTGTTATTTTTTTTACTTATTATTCACCCCCCCCTTTTCATATGTCTATAATTTTTCTTTGTTTTATCTTCATTTTGAACTTATCTAATGAGTTCTGCTTACTTGCAGCTTATGGGCAAAAAATGAAACTTATTGTTTCTCTTAACTTTCTTCGTGTTTTCTTGTATTTATATATATATATATATATATGAAGGGAGTTTTGTGTCTCCATCAATAGCCGCCAATCGATAGTTGTATAGTGTAGTACATGAATGTTCATTTAGGCCCTTAATGAATGAATTGAACAATTGAGTTTCCAGGAAATAATGTACAAATCGTTGAATGTAAATTTAGATTTTATTAAGCATAATTTGATTTAGACAATGGCCACATCTTCATCCAAAAAAAATAAGAAATTCCTTAAAGGGATGAAATAAGAATACTCTCTATTGAGAGATCATAAAGCCAGAACATCCTTTCTGACGGTTAGAAAATTGAGACTGGGAGGCCCCAAAGGGCTCCCAGCCTCCACAAATTTGAAATTAAAAGTGAATATATTTATTCTCAACGGACAGAGAAAGTATGGGTAGGAGATCCAAAATTGGCGATTTATCACAGTATATCATAGCCAAAACAAAGCCAACAAGCATATCAACATGGGTTTAAAAGAACACCTTGGCGATCACGAGTCGCCAACAAATTTATGTGAATTATTACAGCCATGCAACCGAAACATTTAGCCATTGGAAAATTAGAATAAAAAGTTATAAATAGATTTTTGTTTTCGATTAAAGGCGACAGTGAATATATAAGTCTGCATTAGAAATGAAATAAAAAAAAGTATCCGTTACATTAATCTAGAAGAGAAGAAATAAATATTTTATGTTTGTTTTAAAAAGATTAAGTTTTTGATTTATTTTTAAATGTAATTTCTATTAATAAAAAAATAAGCTTAAGTAATGAAGGATATTTTAAAAAGATAGGAAATAAATATGTAATGCCAAATTGTGGCATCACATATATCCCCGCTGGACACAGAAAAAAAATATGTTTATATATATATTATATACAAATATGTTTTTTTTTTATTGGATCTCCCCCCATTTTACAAAAAATTTTATGCATTGAAACATAATATATTCAAGAAACAAAATATTAAATATACACTTATGTATAGTTAAATATCAAAGTAAAATTATTATTCAAAAAAATTTTTAGAACATACAGTTATAGTTCTAAGATATATTTTTAACATTCAAGTTACCTAATATCTTGAATATTCTGAGCTATACATGAAAAATTTTCTGCGTATTTAAAATGCTACATTAGCTGAGCATTGTCATGACCTGGCCAGGATATTTTTAATTTCTCTCAACTTAGAGAGGAGAGCAAACTTACAATATTATTATTTCTTCCTTTTTGTACAAGTCCTTTTCTTGAGAAAAATAATTTACCTCAGTTTTGTTTGCCTCCATTATTTCAAACTTATATATTTCAGCATGAAAAAAGAAATCGGAACATTTTATTATGTTCATCTAAAAATTTATACTCAGCAAAAAAATTCTTATCTTTATTTCGAACAATTATTAAATAGTATAAAATAGCTCAGTTTAAAAAAATTCACAGAAAGTTGCATTAGCATTTCACAGTAAAAAGTAATTAAAAGTAGTATTTTGGTGTGTATTACTTGTGTTAAATAACCCTATTTTTTATGCACAGGAAATTATAAATATATTATCTTATTTCAATTCACATTTAAAAAAATTTAGGACTGAGTAACATGTCCAATATTGTTAATAAAAATTCTTGTTGTTACATTATTAAAACTTAGAATCCATGTAATCTTTACAGTTGTTCTAAATTTAAAAAAATTATTACCATTGAATTAATTATTCATGTTTATTTACATTGTAAGAAAAAAATCTTATATCTACGTTACTTAATGAATTTAATTACCTGGCGCCTAAGTAAAGAAAATCACCATAAATCATTCCGCACAGATGCCTCCATGCAAAACAACAGCAACAATGAGATAGAGTTTAATCAATATAGATATCAAATTTATTTATAATGTACTATAGTACTTGTTAAATGTGAGCATGTGGTTGAAATTCAATTAAATATATAAATACAAGTATTATTTATGAATTACATATCTTATAAAATACTTCAAAAAAAATATTCATTATTTACCAACTAATCCTAGAATGCTTTGTGTTAGCATCGGGGTAGTGCATAAGGGTTAAAGATTGAAATATAAAAATTTGATTAGTTTTTAGAGTAAACAATTTCTTTCATGTAAATATTTATATTGCTTGAACCTTTAATCAATCATACAGTACTTCATATTTTAACTGCACAAAATATCTTTACACCAAAATTTTACTGTGATTGCAACTTAAGTCTGTTTTCATTATCACATATGAAAACTAAAAAAAATATACTTGAAATGCAAAAATAGTAAATATATAAATTGAAAATACACTTGAGATATTTGTATGAATGGGAAAAAAATGTTTTACTTTATATTTGTAAACAAAATGTTACTGCCTTTACAGCAGGAAAGACTCGAAAAATCAGATATCTTTCATTCACAAAATCAAAAAAAATTTCCAAACGATTCTATTCCTTAAATTGTAATGAGATTTATAATTATCATTATTCCTAGAGACATTATCGTTATCATTTAAATGTTCCTTTCTTTTATTCATTAATAATAATCTATCAATATGTATTTTAAAAATCCTACCATGATGATTATCTAACATTTGAATCGAATAAGTTACATCAGTATGCTTTTTGATAACCTTGTAAGGACCAGAAAACTTTTTGTTATATTTATCCCTTGATTTAATATACACAATATCATTAGGTTTTAAGCATCTGAGTTTTGATTTTTCATTATTACTTTTGTTTTGTTTACCTTGGGCGTCTGCAATATTTTCATAATTTTTATCATACATTTTATTTAAATCCGAAGGAATTTCATCCAAATAATGACCTTTATCTATTTGTTGTACTTGAATATCGGGATTATAAGTATCAAAAATTAATGACAAATTTCGACCGAAATGTATTATATTAGATGAATATCCAGTTGTTCTATGCTTAGCACCATTATACAAGTTTTTATGAATTCTTTGCTGCATTTTTAAAATTTATGCCATCTTTCATTAAAGAATTTATTGTTGATTTTATGCTGGTATTAATCCGTTCACTAACAGAATTAGCGGCAGGATGTGCACAGGTAGTGTGACTCATTTTAATTCCTAATGATTTTGAAAAATATTCAAATATTTCTGATGTAAATTATGTCTAAAGAAATAAATTCAGATGGTCTTTTGGGAATAAAATTATTTTGTAAAGGAGTCTGAGGTATTCTATGATGTTTATTTTCCATACATTTGGGGCAAGATTTAACAAAATTTTCTGTATCAGAATACATACCATACCAAAAATATCTACATTTTAAAAATTGGTAAGTTTTCTTAATTCCAAAATGTGGAAGATGAATTATTGCAAGAACTTCAGATATTAAGGATTTAGGAACAACAATAACTGGAAATTCTCTATCATTTTCCATGTGCACATACATTAATAATTTAGTGTCAGAATCAATAAAGTAATGTTGATTGGATTTAGTGAATTGTTTATTTTCAATATTAATGTTAATTTTCTTGATATTTTTATCCATTTTTTGTTCAATTAAGAATGTTTGATTAGAAATTTCCAAAAGGGGGTCCTTGTTTACATTGGTATTATTTATATAATTTTGTTCATCATCATTAGAGTTTTCAATAAAAGGAAATATTTCATCATTTGCTTGAAGTAATTGAGGATTACTACATATATCTTGTTGGGGAGGTTCCTGTTCTAATCTACTAAAATAATCTGCCAAAACATTATTAACTCCAGAAATGTGTTTAAAAGTAAAAGAATATTCGCTTAACTGAATTAACCATCTAGTTGTTAAGTCCATGGGAGAAGAAGTTTTTTTATAATGTTTAAGGGGTTTACTATCAGATAAAATAATAAAATGTCTATTATACAGATAATGTTTGAAAGCCAAAACTGATTTTACTATAGCCATTAATTCGATTTTGATGGCGGGGGCTTTCTGCATTTTTAAGTGTTTTTGAAAAATATGACACAGGAGACAGTTTACCATCAAATTCCTGTAAAAGTACACCAGAAATAGCAAAATTTGAACCATCTGTATTTTAAATAAAATCTTTATCCCATTGTGGGAGTCTTATGAACGGTTTATTGAAAAATACCTCTTGTAGACAATTAAAACCATTCTGATGTTCTTGATTCCATTTGAATTTAACTTTAGGGGAGGTCAAATCTATTAGCGGTTGAATTTGCTTAGCATAGCATGGGATTAAATTTCTATAATATCCACAAACACCAATGAATTTCTTAAGTTGTCTCTAAGTTTTTGGAATTGGAAAAGATGTAATTTTAATGATGTTTGATTCAACTGGTAAAACTTTTTGTTCTGATATTTTAAATCCTAAATAATCAATTTCTTGAAGGTCAAATTTACATTTACTTGGTGATAGAGTTATATTATATTTAGTTAAAACAGAAATGAGAACCTTAAGTTTTTCTACCGTTTCCTCAAAAGAATTACTTGCAATGACTATATCATCTTGATACGCGAAAATTCCCTCTATTCGAGTTTCCTCAATTATTGAATCCATAAGGGCCTGAAAAGTTGCAGAAGCTGTTTTTAAGCCAAAACCCAATCTTTTATTTTTAAAAGTTCCCCAAGGGGTTGTAAATGCTAGCTTATCTTGGTATTCTTCAGGGAGCTTCAATTGCCAAAAAGCACTAGGAAGATCATATGATGAAAAGAATTTATAATTAGATAAATTTAGAATAATATTTTGAATCTTAGGAAGTGGGTAAGCCGAATGTTTAACAATGCTGTTAATTAATCGTAGGTCTAAAGCTAATCTAAATTTTTGTTTTTGTTTGGGGTCATTATTAGTATTCTTTTTCTTAACCAAAAGCATTGGGAAAGACCACTGTGTTGCACTCCTTTCGATCAATCCTGCTTCGACCATTTCATGCAATTGCTTAAGTGTCTCTTGTTGAAGAGCTTGAGGCACAGGAAATGGCAAAGTTCGAATAGGATAATCATTAATAAAAGAAATTTCAGATATTACTTTATCTGTGTGCCCGAGTGTCTTTAAAGATTTTGAAAAGACTTGATAATTTTCTAACAATAAATGTTTTAATTGCTTTTGTTTTGCTTCATCAAGATGACCTAGCTGGAAATCATCTTCTTTCAATTCTCTTTTTCTTAAGTCCACAATATCTTTTGTTTGTACAATTAAATTTAAAAATTCCTGTCTTTTAGTTTGGTCTAGTTCTTGATTATTGGCAATAGAATCATTTAAATTTAATTTTAAATAGTCATAATCTTGGATAGTATCTATAGGATACATTTGGCCGATAGCTTGTCCTTTATTTAAATGTAAAGTCTCTTCAGATTTATTTTTAAGAAAAATATTACAAGCATAGTATTTATTACTTTTGTTATAAAATCCATGAAAATTTTTAACTTGATCTAAGTTATGTACTGAAGAATAAATTTCCATATTTTTATAGTCTATACTTGGTTCAAAAATTACGTTAGTATTCAAAGGATTCTTAACTATTACTTTGGCATAAATATATTCTTCAGGATTCAACAAAATTTTATGATTTAGTACAGCTTGTCCATTTTGTTTAGTGACCAAATTTTGTTTGTTTACATTTTATTTATTTACATTATGAATCTCTCCACAAATATCCGATACAATATCTTCATCAAAATCAATGTCTACATTATCCGTAGTTTGTTTTTGTCCTATTAATGGTACTTTTTCGCCATTAATTGTTATAAAATTGCCCTTAGGTGACAATTCAATATTATGCATTAGCATAAAATCATATCCCAATATCCCTTCAAAAACTGAATTATCTAAATGTGTAACAAAAAGTGTATGTTTGTATAGTTTGTTGTTTACTTTAAATGAGATTTGAATACAACATAAAAATGAAACCTTAGAGTTTATAGTACTAATTGAAACTGAACGTGAAATATATTTATATTTAATGTTATGTTTAAGTTTATTAAATGTTTCATTAGAAATTATTGAAAGAGAAGAGCATGAATCAATCAGAAAAGGGGCAGAATAATCTTTAAGTTGTACATTAATGAGGGGCAGTTTAGGTATTTCATTGTGTACATTTGCAATAATTTCATTAAATTTATTAGTTTGAGTAAAACATTCATTTTGCATTTTTATTTTATTAACTGTTTGGGTAAAATTATCTTTCTTTTCATTAATGCTTAACTTATTATTAGCTGATGACAAAATATTAGGTGATAGCTCAAATGCATCAGCCTTATTTGAGCTAAAATTTAGTTTAAATTAGGGTTAAAAGTGGTGGCATTAGGATTTGGATAAGTTTGCTGTCTATTATCATTATTATAAGTACCATTATAGTTAGGATTATTATACGAGTGATCTCTATAATTTTCGTAACTTCTATTAGGGTAAAATCTACTGCTTCTAAAGTTCCTTCGAGTTTGAAAATTTTTATTGTGCTGATTAGTTTGCACATTTGATTGAGAAATATTCAAAAATTCTCTACAAAATTTCATAATGTGACCATGCTTGCCACAGAAAACACAAAAATTCTGCCGAAAGGTATGTTGGTTATTATGATAAGGGGCTTTACGATAATTACTACTATTCGAATAATAGGTTTTATGTTTAAAATTCCTGTTTTTGTTTTCCAATTGTCTTTCATTTCCATCAGATTTATTTTTATTATCATTATTATTTGAAACAATATTGTTTATCTGCTCTTTTAAATTTGAAATTTCCGAATTTAGATTTAAGATTTCATCATTACCTTTAAATTGGTTGTTAATAGCCGAGTCGATATTCTGAAGTTGCTGTGCTCTTTCAACAGCATTCTCATAACTTTTAATATTTTCTTTCAAAATTGTGACCTTAATATCATGAGGAAGAGCTCCCATTAGATGCGTGTACTTTAAAGTATCAATTGCATCTGAATCATTTAAATTCGGATATACCTTATTGAAAGTTATGTTTATCCTATGAGCTAAGGATCTTATTGTTTCCTGAGGTTTCAACAAAATATTATTCAAAGCAAAAATAGATGAATTATCATCTTGTCTAAAAAAATCCAAAAATTTATGTTTTATTTCAGCCAGAGTTTTCATTTTAACCAATAAAGGTTCTTCGATATAAAATTTTAAAGCATTGCCTGAGATTAAAGATCTAAAAGTTGCATTAGCTTGTTCTTCATCTAAAGAATTTATCTTAACATAATCTTCTAATTGAAGAAAGAAGAACTTTAATGTGGTTGGATCACCAGCAAAGGGTTGAATATGAAAGTTTATATTGTTTTTACGTTTAGACATATTTAATAATCAGATATCTTAAAATTATATATAAATGAAAAATAGTTATACCAATCAAAATATCAAGTTAAGAAAAATAATCAATTTTAAAAATGAAAATATAACAGTAATAATAAATTGTAATCATTAAAATAAATAGAATATAAGATATTCATATTAAATGAAAATTAATTCCAAAAATATTTATGTGAGAATAAGAAATAATTGCTTTAAAAAATGATATGCATTAAAAATATTAAGTATTGAATCTGTAAAATAATCAGTTAGAAATTGAAAAGCACTAAATGCAATTATTAAATTATTGTGTTAATTTTTAAAAAAAAATTTTACTGCAAAAAAAAGGCACTGCAGTTTGTGTAAAAAAAAAATTTCTCTCTGATTTTTGATTCTCTTGTAAGTGAAAGAGAAAAAAAAATATTCCCTGTTGAGAGTGACACACACACAGTTGACCTTCATTTCCGTTGCTTTTCTTGAAAAACACTTTCTTGAAAAAAATTCCTGAGAAACACACTGATGGAACAGGAAGTCACATTTTTGAAGAGGTAAGGAACACCGTAGATATTGATTTCAAACAGTTTTATTAGAAACACAGATGACTCGTTTTTCTTTTAAAAACATCTACGGCTGGAAAACGCACTGGTAGGCTGCGCAGGACATAAGGAGATTTTCATCAGGATCTTGGAGAATAGGACACAAGCTGGAGTTTCAAACAGGATGTAAATAGGGATGCAGGCAAATTTTCTTAAAAGATAATCATTATCGTTTCCCTGTCTTAGGCACCATTTTGTGATGGGAGTTTTGTGTCTCCATCAATAACCGCCAATCGATAGTTGTATAGTGTAGTACATGAATGTTCATTTAGGCCATTAATAGATGAATTGAACAATTGAGTTTCCAGGAAATAATATACAAATCGTTGAATGTAAATTTCGATTTTATTAAGCGTAATTTGATTTAGACAATGGCCACATCTTCATCCAAAAAAAAAATAAGAAATCCCTTAAAGGGATGAAATAAGAATACTCTCTATTGAGAGATCATAAAGCCAGAACATCCTTTCTGACGGTTAGAAAATTGAGACTGGGAGGCCCCAAAGGGCTCCCAGCCTCCACAAATTTGAAATTAAAAGTGAATATATTTATTCTCAACGGACAGAGAAAGTATGGGTAGGAGATCCAAATGGTGTAAACAAAACATTAACATAATCCCCTGTACTGTCTTGTTGCTGTGTTATCATGTAAAATAATAAGGAAATGCATTACACCAACCTAAATGCGTATATATATATATATATATATATATATATATATATATATATATATATATACGCATTTAGGTTGGTGTAATGCACTTAGCTGTTAGCTAATCTTCTTAGCTAACATTTCTCAACTTCAATTAATATTTCATAATATACAGGATTCACGTAATATCTATCTGATAGTCATGTATTATTATTTATTAACATACTGATATCATGTATTTAAAAAAAACGAACTTTATTAAAAAATGTGTAATAGTGAACCAAACCCAAAAAGAAGGAAGATGTTTTTTTTTTGAGATAGAAAAAATGCTGATTTTTAGTTGTATGCTGGGTAATAGTCAATCATATAAAAAATTTAAAAAAATGCACAGCAGTATGTAATAATGAAATAAAAAGTGGAACAATAGAACTAGTAAGATATGAAAAATGTTTTAATATTTCGTAATATTTGTTAAGACATAAGTTAATACTGTTGCAATTTAATTTTGAAATTACAGTAAAATTATCTAGTAGTATTTTCAACTGATTAACCATAAAGTATATGATTATGAACATTTTTACTGCTACGGTTCTGATAGCTTTTACAACTGGAAAAGTTAAAAAATGTAATACTACATGAATATGAATGTAAATGAGAATGTAAAACTACACGGTCTTGTAACCATTTACAAGTAGCATAGTTTTTAGCCATGAAAATTTTTTTAACGGATGCAGTGCCATATATGCGTGAATGATAATTTTGTATTGTAATAATCAAGAGTTTGCGATTGAAAAGTGTAGGACACTGGAAACTCTTTATGTATTGAAGAAATGGAAGAAATATTGTGGTATCATTGCTTAAATTCGAACCCCTGTTTAGCTGATCCATGATATTGACTGATTACTTCTCTCAGTTATAGTATGAACTCAGCTGCTCGAAGCAAAATGGCTTAGTAAAATGCTCTGAGTTAGCTGGCATAGAATTCTGCTTGTTAAACCGTATTAGATATAAACAGTCAATAAACGATTTTTCTCACTTAACAGTTTCACTATTATTTTTTTACGATTATTTGACTGTTTTGGTTGTATATTGTCAAATAGCACATAATTTACTATTTAACAATTTTTACTGAAAAGTTTCTAACAGTGAATATGTAATAATAAAAAAAGTAGAACAATAAAACTTTTGAGATAGGAAAAAAAAAGTCGGATATTCAGTTTGGCCAGCTTTGCTCAGATATTGTTTCATTAATAGATTATAAATCAAAATTAAAGTAATTTTTAATACACTAGAAAAAAAATTTAGAAAAAAATTTTTTTTAAATTTATTTTGTATGGCAGAATCATTTTTTATAAAAACATAAAAAACGAGAATTCTACTAGTAACCACCAATATTTATTTGATAAATCGTTACCAAAAAAACCGGAAAAATATGAGAAATTCTTTTTTCAAAACTATAATTCTTAGCATTTCTGTCCTGCATTTAGTAAAGAGCAATGCAGAGATACTAATCTCAAAAGTAAATTTATACTTAAAAAAAAGATTTTCATACTGTGCTATGAAAAATCTCGATGAAATTACTCGACAATTCTTCTGATCTTAGTTTATACCTTTTTTTCAAATATAATATAATAAAACCTTCATCGTTTTAAAACGCATTAGGGCATGGTCTGTTTAAAACGGCGGTTTCTTAAATGGTTGATAGGAGTCGAATGAAGCTAACTATTTTTTTTCTACTGTCATATCTTCTCAAACTAAAGTTAGATATCAGGAACTGTAACAATAGATATTATAAAATTTTGAAATCGAGTAAATATTTTTTATGAAATTTGAGTCGCTAAATTGAAGTTAAAGTATGTTGCTTATCTTGAGTCAAATTCAAACTCCAGAAAAAAAATTCTGTTACATTTTAACATTATGAAAAATATTGCTCTAAATATAAAATTTTTGGCTTATTGTTTTAAAATACTTTTTCTAATTTAACTCTATTTTATTCGACTTTTATTCGTATTTTTTTAATTCATTTATTTTCATAAAATACATTTTTATAAAAATTTATACTAAATATATTCTTTATAAACAGCGAATACTTTCATTAACTATAACGAAAAATGTCTCATTTTTGAGTGATGTATACGTTGATATATGATGATGTTTTTTCTTATACAAATAAATTCTTGGTTAGAACATTTTTAACAGTTACATTTTTGAACAGAAAATATAATTTTGAACAACTTTTTATATCCAAATATGCCCTCTCCATATTTCGATTTCTTAAATATATATCTAATCATTATTTTTCGAATACTTTTGGGGAAATTTATCAAAGTGTTACTGCAGAAATTGCAGTTCTTTTTGGCGCTTCTAAGGAGCCAGAATGCGCCATATATTTTACTTTTTTTAGTACTTTTGCTAATACTTAACTCGTCAGTTTATAAATTTTACTAGTCAGTTTAACAATTTTATATGAACAGTATAGCAATCTCTGAAAAAGATACGTCATGTGACAATCGTTATTTTGCAGATTCAATATATTTTAAAATGATTGCCTTTACGAAAAATTTTGGCTAATCTTAAAAAAAAAATTAGATATGTTTTTCCCGTTTTTAAACTTCAAGAAGTCTGACTAACACTTGGTACTTTTTGGAAAACACTTTTGGTACATTTTGTGAGTTAAATCACAAATTTAACTCACAAAACTCATTATTTTTTTGCTTAGAAAAGATTAATGAATTAAAAAGAACACATAAAAGAGACTTTATACTCTATGCAATATCATCTGATCAAATTCTATGGAATATCATTTTCCCATTTACAATTTCAAATGTTTGTGATGAACAAAGCAATAAAGTTCTAACATTTCTTATCATTTAAATTTTTCGTACATATTTTAATTTTTTTCCTTAAATTCTTTCATATTAACAAAACTTTTTTAAAGCAATGTGAGTAAAAACACAGTCTTTAAAATCACTTCCTTTAAGTGAATATATTTAATAGGTATGGTTTGTAAAATGTGATAATTAAAAAAGAAATTTATGAAATAATAAATTTAAAGAAAAACAAAAATTAAAGAAATTTATAATTTTTTTCATTATAAGCAATTTAAAATTAAACATTGAAAAACAATGAGGATTTTCATTTAAATTTATTAACATAATGGTGTTCAAATTTCAAGAAGCCATTACGTAATTTACGAAAAATTGATTCTTTTATAAATAAAACATTAGCCACAAGGATGCAAGAATATTTTCATGATTACTCTTTACGAACTAACAACAAATCTCTTGAGAGTTGTCCTCCATTAAATTTAAACGTTTTCTTCTTGTATTTCCCTTTCTCTATTACCTAATTTTACGTGGTTCTAATATAAAATAAATGATTATTTCCTCTTTGACATAGAAAATTATCTTATTACATAACGAAATTGCTTACATCGAAATTGATAAAAAATGTAGCATCATGACTTATTAATATATCGTTTTCTTATGTAAATGGAAAATATGACCTAAGTGAAGTTCCGTAATTTGGATTCATTTTATATTCCATAAAATGAATTATTTGTGCAATTTTAAAAAATTCAAAAAATCCTCAATTTAAAATAAGGTTCAATCATTTAAAGAAATAGTATCACGTTGCATTTGGGCAACCTTTACATCTATTGTCATTCAGACAAAAATATTTGATTTTTGCATTTATATCGCCTTTCAATTAGTGCTGCTTTTCCTCCTTTTATCCTGAACTACTTGACTTTATTCAACTAAAATAATTTCATATAGCAGTCAAAAATTATTTCTTGAATTGAACAATAAGGCAGTTAAAATATTTTCATTCGTGCTTCATTTATATTGAGTGATTAAAAAACTAATGATTAATTTTTTAATAACATCAACTATGCCAAATCATAATTAATTTTCATTTTTGAGTAGAATTTATATAGTTACCCTATTTTCCCAGTGGCAATAAGAAAAATTTTAAAAGGTGGATTTATATTTTTGAATGAGTAGATGATATTTTTCGAAATTCGGATTTGCATAATTATTCAGTAATATAAGGACTGTATATATTTTAATAAAATTAATATACATATACAGGGTTATTCATAATTTCCTCCGGGGCTTCGAAGCATTATAGTAAAAAAACGAAGACGAATATGGCAAAAAAACACATATTATTATTCCGAAAGTATTCAAAATTTAATTTAAGCAGTTACCGGTAGATAGCAGTAACATGTACCACTGAAGTCAGTTGTAGTAAAGAAAAATGGCGTTTACAGGCTGAGTGAATTATGAATAACCCTGTATAATCGTAAGTATTTTAGAATGTTAGCAACCTTATTTATGAATGTCAAAAATAAGAATGGCAGTGTAGTGAAGTAAATAATTTGCGTCGAAATCTATTCGCAGCCAACTAAATACGCTACCAAATTCAAATTAATGTATGCCACCTCCGGGTATCAAATTTTTGACTTTTATTTACTTACCTTTATATAAAAAATTATATTAGGAGTGTAATATTAGAATTGGAATCCTATAAAATTTAACATGAATTAGTATTTTTATGTCAAATTTTTAGTGGTAAGTTCTTATTCATGAATGTCATGAAAACGAATAATAGTAAAATGAAGTAAAAAAAAAAACTTTGGTGGAAATCTATTCAAAAGTCAGCTATATAAGTTGCAAATCAGTGCATGTCACTTTTGCTCATCGATCAAAACTGACTTTCATAGACTTAATTTCCTTAAAAAGTTATGTTAGGACTATAATATCAGAATTGAAATCCTATAAAATTTAGCATGATGCAGTTTACGAAAGCAAAATTTCTTAGCTCTTTTATTTCGTTCTTATTTACAAAGAGAGTAATAATGTCAATAACATCGGGTTTAAAACTTGCCAGTAATTAATGGTAAATAAACCAAATTTTAAATTTAAAATCCATTGGATCGAAAAGTAATTAATATTGTTGTAAAAGTTACCGTCCTCTTTTAATGCATGTTATTTATCTAGCAATATTAAGCTTATTTAGTTTCCTAGCTTATTTAGTTTACTTAGTAAGTTTGGATAATTAATTGGATATACCTTTGCAATACATATTATACTCTTAATACTCTTTGAATTAATTTATTTTTCTATAGAAAGATTTTAATTTAATATTCCAGTATAATATTATCTATATGCCGAACATTCTTTTATCATAACATGTGAAAATGAAGAATTATTTATACAAAATCAAAAAGCAATTTTTATAATTAATAAAAAAATGTTCCTAAGTCGCAAAAGTGAAAACAAACAATTTAAACTGCATTTCTCCTTTTTCGAAAAATAATTATAATAACATGCCAAAAATATCTCGAATCAGTTTTAAAAATGGTGTTTACTTTTGAATAAATGAAATTAATTCTGGATATAAGTTGAAATGTTTTATAATTAATGCTTGCTTAAAACTGACACGAATCTTGAAAAATATGCATATCCTTATCCAAAACAAATATTTGTTAAGAACCAACAAATATTATTTTCAGAATGAGATTAAATTTTACGTTAATTTTTGTAGTCTAACTTCAAAACTAATCTCTACAATTCAGTATTTTCTTAAAAATATGAAATTAGAAAGAAATTATATTGACTTATAATTGCTACTTAATTACGTAGTTAAAATCTATGGAATGAAAACGTAGCCTCCAACTTAAAAATCACACTTTTAACACTTCAAAATCAGATCTAATTATAAATATAGTTCTTTTATAATAAGAGATTTAATATTTATTGTTAAAAACACATTATTATTATTCGAAAAATTATAGATTTCAACCATAATCAAGCATGCTAAAACTATTTCTAGCGAATCATTTATAGAATAATAGAATTCACTACACTATAAAAAATTCGGACCAAAATACTGTAAAAGTCCCAGCCCCCTGAATGGCGCTGTTTATACCGTGAAATCCAGTATTCAGTAACATTTAACGGAACAAAACATCTGATTTCATAGATTTTTATACACAGTAATATTTCTGTAAAATCATTGAATCACTTTAATCAAATACATATAATACTTTAAAAAGTACCTTATGAATTTCTCAGTTAATATTGGTTTTAAGGACGCTACCCCAGTTTGCTTGTATTTTTACCGTAATTTGATTTTGAATTTTGTCACGTTCAGTATAAACCCAAAAAGAGGTAAAAAAATGTTTTTTTTTTCGTTTTTGATAAAAGTAATTTCATAAAACTAATATTAAGATATAAAAGTAATATTATCCCTAAAAGAGGAATGAATACTGACATAAAATTGTTGATCAAAAAAATTAAAAGTCTGTAATAGCTAAAGTGGCAGAGAATAAAACAAATAGCTTTAATATTCCTTTTTTAAATTTTCGTTCATTTGTTTTTTATCTAAAAATTTATTTGAAACATTTATTTATTTTAAAAGATTACAGTAATTGTTCTTAAACATTTTTTATGACCTAAAGCACAAATACTCTAATGCAAAAAATACATATATATTTATAAAATGCTTTTGACAAATATTTTCGACAACATGCAAATCAAAATACTACAGAATATTAACTTTTTATAACGCTTTTTTACTAATTTACTTACAGTATTGCTCCAGGTAAGAAAAGAACAACTTAAACTTGCATAACTAAAGTTTTTGTTTTAAATGAGAAACTGAAATAAAGGTCTTCCCAATTGTTTTATCAAATTTTAAGTTTCTGCATTAGAGAAAAAAATGAAAAATATTTTCTACACCCTGAAGGAAATTATTGCTTAAAATGAAACAGAAATTAAAGAAAACCTTTTTGTTTTAAGTTTTGTGTTCAAAAAATAGAAATGCTGTTTTTAATTTTAAAATAACGAAACATTGCGAACTAAGCCAGAAGAATGTATTTAAATAACGACAAAATTAGACACATTTTATGTTCTTAGAAATATAAGTGAAACTTTTTTAAATCAAATAATACTTGATTTAATAAAAATGACACGATAAAGAATTACTTTCTTAATAGTAGACTGTGAAATGAGCAAAATGGATGAATAAAGGAGCAAAACAAAACTAGAAAAAACGCTGTACAACTACTAATTACACGTATAGATCATGATATAAAGATAATACAATTATAAATTATAAACTTAATTATAAAGTAGTATACAATTATAAATTACAAACTTAATACAATTATAAATTATTATAATTTGAATAGTTCATTCACTATTTTGTTGTATAGTTATTACCATTTTTGATGCTGAGGAAAACTAAGCACATTTTAAAATGGAGTATTGTAGTTACTGTGCATAAAATTAATATTAAGAAAATAAAAATAATTTTAATATTGATATAAAAAAATTAAAATTATAATTAATAAAAGAACAATTTGGTCCGAGAAAAAAATAGTCTGCATACATTATTAAAAATTTATTTTTGTTTTTTTTTAATTGTTTCTACAAAGCTATTAAATCGAATCTAATTTGCACGAACCAGGGCTGCCTCGAAAGAAGCGGCCCTTCTTTCGAGGCGGCCCTGCACGAACACATGCATTGTCAATAAATAAAAATAAGAATAAAAATAAATAAAAATGTGAAAGTGAAAAATGTGGCTATATGCTTTGTAAGAAATTTTAGTTTACCTCAACAACGAAAATAGTGGCAACTGTACATAATTTTTTAACAGTGTACACATAATTATTTGTACATGCACTAGGAAACCTTTCTCTCTTATCTCGCTGAGCTCCTCGAACTTTTACTACTTTTATTGTTCTGTATTGCAATTCCAGGTTTCTTTGGTCTCTCAGTGTACGCTAGTCTATGTACGCTGGTACTATCTATGTATGCTTGTTTAAAATTAAAATGTTGAAAGATGCGACATGTTTATAAATTGTTAACTATAAGGGAAAACTGAAATAATACTGTACTTAAATTGAAGAAAATTTAGAAATATTTCCTTTAATTTAGATACAATACAATTTCATTTGTATAAAAATCAATTCTACTCTAAATTTAAATTTCGAACGAATAATTTATAAAATTTAAATATCTACTCAATCTTTAATATCAGCTTTTTAAAAACAAATAATTTTTGAATAGTTTGTTTTAACATAAATAAGGAATACAAATTAAAGCCAATTAAAAAATTAAGGATATAAAAAACCATATCTGATAGGTAGGTGAAACGAAAGTTTTATAACAGTCATGATTAAGGAATTATGTAAGAATAATGAGAAGTGTATTTCTAGCCGATCTCTACTTATAGAACGAATTTTTTACCTACGTTAATTTGTATGCATCATTTAAACTGAAATAAGTTCAATTTAATCTATGATATACTCATTGAAGCAAAAATATAGATCCAGATAGCTTGATTATATGAACGGTCTGATTTTAAACTTTCAATTCTGCCCAACTTATAGTTCAGTTTGTTTTAACTTTTTGTAGTTAACGCATGAAAAGAAATTGCTTTTGTGGCAATGTAGGCGTTAATATTTTTATTGTATGCATTTTTAATTTAAACTATGAAATTAAATTTCTATTTGAATATAGTATTAAAATACAGGACATTATAATCAGATAGGAATAAAAAAAAACTAAAAAATGCTCTTATATTGCAAATAATATTGAAAGAATAAAACTCTAAAGCAGATAACGCTCTAAATTTTTAAGCATAATTATCAGTTATATTATCATAAAAAAGATTAATTGCTATCATAAATAAAAAGTATTTAAAAGCATAATTATATGGAACAGATATGAAATAAAGATTTATCCCTTTCCTTGGTCTAAAAACCACTTAGGATAATATACAATTCAAAAAAAGAGTAAGGACTAGAAATCGAGTTTTGAACCTGAGCTAACTGTGATAAAACATGAGCATACTGTCACATTTTATTTATAGAATTAACTTCTACTTCTAACTGGCACTATAATCTACTTTGGAGGAAGTTTAATTAATGCTACTATAATGAGAATACCATAAATATCAGAATAACCGAATAAAGTAACTCTGAAAAATATTTTTATTAATGTGGTTATGGAAAAATATAAATAGTATTTTGATACAATTTCAATAAATAGTTCAGCAGTTTTGTGCAAGCTAATTTAATATGGAAACTATCAGATCACGTGAAAATATTTCTTTTAAACTTAATCAATTATTTCTCCATTGTCTAGAACTTTCTGATACCAATATAAATTCCATTTGAGTAAGAAAAGAAAGAGAATAATCATTAATCTACACGAAAAATGCCAAAAAACTCGACGATTTCTGTTCGCATTCCTAAAGACCACAAAACGAACCGCAGTATTATTTGATATGGTAGAAGCAATTCGATATCGACTAATCAAATTAATTTCCTCTTCTTAACAAATATAGATCTCAGGTTTATTCTTTGAAATTATTTACATTATGTTATGGCTTAAACTGCGGAAAAAATAAGCAGTATTTGGCGATGATTAGATGATGTTTTGGAAAGTTGGAACAATCATTCATATCAGATATTTAAAAAAATCAATGAACCACTTTACAGTGTAACATAAAAAATATTATGTTACACAGTAAACAATCGGAAACTTTTGCGGTTAATGTTACTGTAAATCAGGATATGGAAAAGTCTGGTGAACATTTACAGTGTTACACACAGTGCCATTGAAGTACAATTTTGATAAATTACGGTATTTCAAATATGTTTCTAATATAGACTCCTACGGTAAAATTAATTTTACGGTAAAAAGGATTGGCACCCTGAGCGCTGGTACTTTCTACCATATTTTTTCAGGAATTTTTTACAATGTAATTATCTTCAGTTTTCAAAATTATTTTCGAAGTTAATTAAATTTATACTCATTTTATTAGTGCCGGTATATTATAACATTTTATATTAGATATATATTATAACAAAACATTTTTGATATTATATAACGTTAGTTTTTATAAAATGTAAATGGAACACATTAGATGAAATTAAATATTTATGAAATAAATTCGTTATAATATTCTAATATGACAGGGAATCACTGCTGAACCGCCAATAGAACAAAATTAAATATTACATATTCTTTACTGGTTGTATGTGGGAAATATTAAATGGCATGAAAATTTGTGAGCAATAATAATTATTTTAAATGATAAATTTTATTATTTTAAATATAAAATTATATTATTTTAAATAATAACCACCTTCCCGTAAAAACGCCTCTCTAGTATAAATTTAGTAATCCGTAGTCAATTCGCAGTTTTCTCAGAAGTCATATACAACAAAACAGCTAGTCAAAAACAGTGACGGTAAAACTGCTAATAGGTCAAAACAAAACATTTCTTATTCTTTCGTTGTTGTATGTGGAAAAAAACCGCTTGAAAGCTTGTGAGAAATAATAAAGTTGGAAAATATGTTGATAACAATGAATATTGCGTTATCATGCCTGTTTCATTGTGTAGTATACACTTACTAATTGTTCCTTACAATGTGTTTGTTACTTTAAAGGAGGACTATCGGCGGTTAAACACTACTATCATATAAATTGAGTGATTCGTTTTCAAATTAAATTTAAATTCAAATCCTACTGTATAATATAATTTTTAAATGTATGATTTTGTCCATTTCATAGATGTGTGCATAATTTTTTTGACGGTTCGAGGTTTTCTTAGTAATGCCATACATTATATTCTTTAAAAAATACTCATAACAAATATACAAGAAAGTATAAGGTTTTTATGATCTCGCAACGTTCCTCTACATGAAAAAAAATTTAAAAGAATTAAAAGTTAAGAATTTAAATAGAAAAACTAAAAATTAGTGTATGGTTTATGTAAAGGGTTAGATAAATGAATTTTGTGAAACTTTGAGACAAAATTTTATTTCTGCTTGTAAAAAATTTAAAAGAAAACTAAATAAAAACATGTTTGGATGTTTTTAAAACATTTTTTTGACTTTCTTTATTTTCATCCTTTTTTTTTTATTATTCAAAAATTCACATCTTTCAAAAACATGATTTGTAAATAGTTATTTTATTTTATTTTATTACTGCAATAAATATTTTATAATTGTACAAACGTTTTTAGACTCTAGCATTAGTTTGCAATAATCCATTACTATAGTTTAAAAAGGGATTTTTACATGAAATATTTTGAAAAGTTTATTTGATTAAATTGCTTACATAAACCAACAACAACTCAGAATTCCGTTATAAAAATTTTTTTTTACCAAAACAACCGAAACAAAACAGATTTTAATATAAGTAATTACAATAGATACACAAGAACAATAAGAGAATAAATAAAAAGCTCTTCTTCGTCGAATGAATTATTCTCGAAGATCGGAGATTTAAAATAAAGTTACGATTTTGAAATAAAATATATCTAATATTAAAAATGTTCTAGTAATCAATACAGTTTATAAAAGCTCCTGATATTGGATCTCAATATATCCGAAACAACAACCAAGGAAAATGCATAATCAATGTTTTGAATAATGAAAGATTCGGTGAGAATTTTCCATTTCGATTATAAATTGAAAAGTCATGCAGGAGAAACTTTAAATGGAAATGAAAACTTTCTTTATTAGTTATGTTTCCCAGTCTGGAAAGTAATTTGGAAGTTACTAGAACTTAAGGAAAACTTATAACTTTTCCATTTTACTTGGATAGTTTGTTAATTTTTGTTTTCGAATATTAACTGGAAAGATATCTTCCGGAAGTTAGAAAATGTAAAACATAATGTTTATAACAATAACAATTATGTTATAAATATTTATTTATTTATATAGAAAATTAACATGATAATTATTATATTAAATTAATAAAATATTAAATTAAAGTGATATTTTCTTTAGTTTCCTGAAAGTTACTGTAACTCCACTCATCGGGCCACTTGACCGGTGCATGTTCCGGTATGAACCTGTGTCTCCTCTCCTAAGGGGAAAATCCGTCTCGGCGACGAGTCTGACAAATTCCCGAGTACCCCGTACTCAAGAACTTAACTCCATTCACGGCGAAAAAAATTCTGGTAAAATTACCGTAATACATTGCAATTTATATTTACATTGAAAAAAACCATAACTCTGGTTAATTTCGAACTAATAGCCTCAAACTTTCCTGCATCAAAAAACCATTGTTATTTAATGGGAGAGTTGTGCAAAGCAATTCCATACAATTTTACCGAGAGGCACAAACGCTTGGAGGGTTAAACCATTAGTAATTCTTTCGTTCATATAGTAACGGCTTACCGGAGATTCCCTTTTTCATAATTATAGTGCTTAATACCACACATTTAGTAGAAAAGAGAAGACTTTAAAGTGAATTTAACCAAATAAATAGATTTTATGCCATTCTCTAAGTTATCATGATAAAATTTCAAAATTTTATCCCAATTACCGAATTTCATCACCTAATTTAAAACTATATTTTATTGTTAATTTTACCAAAATTATTACCAAAGCTCTCGGTAAAAATTACAGAGCTTTTTGATGTTACCCAGAAATACTGAAATAAAAATTTAGAAATACAAATTTAACAATATCCCGTTGGTTTTAATCATTTTTTTTTCAGGGTACTAAATTTTTCTAATTATGAACATTAAAAAGTTCTATTTCGATGTAATTTAAATTGAACATATTTTATTGTTGAAGAACTTCGATATTTCTGTTTTTGATGTCTAATGTTTAATTGGTAAATATCTTATTTTTCTAAAATGTAAGATAGAAATCAATAAAGAGTAATTTTAAAAGCTACATAAAAACAGTCAACAGGCATAATAATTGTCTTTTTTTCTCAAACATATAAAAGTTTTAACCGTTTTTTCTTTTTTTTTCTTTTCCTTTTTTTTCTCTTTTTTAACTAAGGATTCAAGGAAAGGGCAGCTTGTTTGAGAGATTGAGTTATTGTTGACATTAAAATTTATGCCTTTTCATAGTAGAGCAGTAATAAAGTTTATAGTTGAACTTTTTATTTTCTCTGCAAACAGGTGTGTTCGTTTTATGTTAGTCATTTAATATAAGAAAGAGTTCGAAATCTGAAGGGAGTATGATGTTATTATAAATATTTTTTTATTTGCTTTGAAAAAATCAAAATATATTTTCTTTTAAATATTTCAGTTGGAAGAAATTTAAGTTTTAAAGTTTACTTTTAAAACTTAGTTGACAAAATGGTTCTACAATTATTAGCAGTAAGTAAAAATAAAGAATGAAATTATTGTAATGAAAAGCCAATCAGATTTGAAACATAATGCGTGAGGGACATCAAAACAAGTTATCAATAGGAAACTATTTTAGAATTACGAGAAATTGCCTTATTTAGGCGCATATAAATTGATTTTGCGAAAAATTCAAAAGTTTTCCAACTTGCCCAGGAAAATCAAAATCAATCTTCAAATTCAAAATAAATATTTTTCACGAATGCAAATTATTAAATGAGGGGATTTCAAAAAATATCGAAAATAGTACGAACATTGAAGGAGTTTGGTCAACATGAAAACATAATTCTACACAGGAAAAGAAATTGTAGTAAAATTAAAGCATTGTACGATAATTACATTTCTTCTGAAAAGAACCAAATTTTTGGTATAAAAAAATATACTGTATTTAAACCATTTAATTGATTATTTTTTCGTTCACATGATAACGGTTTACAGAAAATTCTGGCTATCATAAGTACAGCTCTTAATACCACAATTTAGTAAAAAATACAAAACTGAAAGGTAAATTTAACCAAATAAAAGGTTTTCAAGCCATGCTTTAAGATATCACGATAAAATAACCAAACTATACCACATTTACTAAATTTTACCACACATTGCAAAACCATATTTTACTGTTGATTTTACCAAAATCGTTACAAAGTGATACAGTAAAAATTACCAAACCTTTTGGTGTTCTCGCAGATCTAGAAATATGATAAATGTCACCATACTCAGTAGATTCAACCATATTGTCTTTCGCAGTGCAATAATGGAAGGAATACAACCTTGATTTTCTGTACTTGTATTATATTTAACAGAATACAAAACATTGCTTTTCTCAGAAAAGGAATAGTTAAAAAGAAAATAATTCTAAGTGGGATGAAAACATAATATTGAATAACCGCAGAAAAATTAGTATTTTTATTAAATATTTTTGTGGGCACCGATACTTTGTTTATTGTAAATGTAATATTTGGCATACAAAAATTACGCTAGAAAAAATAGTTAGTAATTAAGCAAGAACAAGAACTCGAAAAAACTTAATTGGGAAGACCCGTCAGCTTTTTGAAATGGTCAAAAAGAAAATTTTTCCATGTTACATTTGTTCAAGCTGAATTTATTTCTAATTATTTATTATAATCAACATTGTGCAACTGCGTTTTTAAATGCTCTTTTAAAAATTTTACTATTCATTTAACTCGAAAAATGAAATAAATTTTTCTAGAAATGATTTAAAAGAAAAACAAGAGACTCAATGAATATATAGACAAAACAATATTCCTTGCTTATTGTTGTAATATTATTTTGAATGTAAAATACGATAAGGAATTTTTCTACACTTCTAGACATGAAAATTAAAATCAAACACCTTTTCAAACAAAAAAATCAAATGCGTTGTATTTCAAAACAAAAACACCATTTCGACTCATTCTGCCAAAAATTCAATTTTCCCGTGTACATACCAGACTTCGATTCAATTTTGAAAAATAAATAAAATAAAACTTGTTGAAAACTTTCGATTTTGCTGTAAATATAAAGAACAATATTGATTTCACTTTAACTTAGTTGACTCCAATTCTTGTGTCTTCGGCTAGAAAGCATATTTTTGTTGTTTGTTATTTCTCCGTGTTTCACACAAATCCTTAAAAACTATTTATATTCAAAACTTCTCTGAAATTCTTTTTAATCAAAATTCTGTCATTTATCCATTTCTAATTCATTCTGAAAAATATCTATGAATTCAAAAACGCATTCTCCAGAGAAATGTAATATTCTTATGTAATTTTGATGTACAGTGGGTGTCACAAGTATAGTGACGATTTAAAAAAGCATAACTGGTAGAACAAATCAGAACGCTTATGATCACAAAATATGAAAATTTTGACATTGTTCGTAAGCAGATAATGCTGATGATGCTCTGTGAGAAATTGCGGATCAAATTGTTGTAAAAAGTACTGGCATTCGGCGTGTCGTTACTCCTTACCGTAAAATACATTTGTACCGGAGCATATTATGGAACGAAACATCTGATATATCGAAAATTCTTTCAGTGAATATTACCGTAAAATCACTGAGTCACTCTAGTTCATTAAATATTGCTAAAATGGAATGAACGCTATGTGTCGGTACTTTGTACCATAATTTGAACCGGTTTTTTTACAGCTCAGGTATCACTTTTTGTTGTTGAAAAAAGCTGCTACATCAAAATGCTGTGTATTTCTTTCTCTCGTGTATAGTGCCTTTTTTGGCATGAAATTAGTAAACAATTTGGACATATTTACAACTAAATCTTGTTAATGTGTAAACATAATTAAATGTAACTAAGGATCTTTCTGCTCTTTTAATTTTTAAAGTTACTTAAATTTTTTAAAATTGTCTAATTAAATAAGTTCTCTTTAAATAAAAATAATATTAAATTTTGAAAAAAATCAAAATGTTAAGCTAATCTTATTTTAGTTTTAAGAGAAGCACTTGAAAGAACACAATTGTTGTCATTAATTTTATTATTAACTAACACAAGTGAAATCTTTTGCTCAGATGAACTTTATGTAATTGTGAAAATATTTTATTTTGAAAAAAAAATCCTGTTAACATCTGGAATCTCCCTTTATTACATAAGTACGCACACCAAATCACATTTGTTCAAAATTGCCTTTTCACAATGAACATATTTAAAAAAAGTTTTTAAAAAATAGTTATCCAATCCAAACAACAATAATTCATAAACAAATTTTTGCAATTTATTTTGTTAGTTTCTTCACCTCAATGCATTGAACGCATACGCAGTTAAAACAAACTTTATAATTAACAAAACAGTCGAATCAAGTTTTAGTAATTTGTGAGATTTAAGTGATCATCACTTACCGGAGGCTAATATCTAAGATTTATTTTTAAAATTTGATGTCTAGACATTGCGAATTATAAATAAAAATATTTGTTTATTCTTGTGTTTTCATATTTAAGGACTGGGAAGAGCATAAATATAATTAAACTTTTCTTATATCTTTTTAAAAGTAATTAATCCCTATGTATTTTTCAGTTAGGTCCAGGAACTTATTCAGTAAAGTCTGTATATTTTTAGATTTCATCCAGGAACTGCCACAAATTAAAAAAGAATTTGCAAAGGGATTTCAAAAAAAGATTATTTTTAAGCTTGCATTTTTTCTAATATATAGCATGATTCTGTTTATAATATACTTGCTTAAACTTAAGTTATAAATTGCTCATTTTTAATAATTTTTTGATAAAAATTGACTGAATCTGAAACGGAAATTATATAAAAATATGTAAGGTTGATAAAAGTTTGATGCTATGCATAATTTTAAGTGCCTTGCATTTTCACCTTTACTGAATCGTAAGAGGTCCCTTACGCATTTTTTAATTCACTTGAAATATCATACGTAATCAGCATATTTTATGCTCTTTATTTTTTATTTAATTAATTTACGACACTAGCATGTTTAACAAATTTGCATCATAATAATATGTAAAAAGGAAAAATTACATGCTCGGTAAACATAACTAGCCAGAGATGAACTACTATGAGTTATATATAGCATTATAATCAATTATAAAGAGAAGAAAACGTTTTTCAAATTAACTGTGTGCCTTAAGCTTACATAAATAACGTATTTATTCAACTCTTTCTAAATCTTCTTTATAATGATTAATAACCAGGTATTTTTTTTATAAAAAAGAGGTATATTTTAATTCAAAATTGGCCACCAATTAGATAGAAAAGAATTAGCAAAGGAATTTTTGGGATTATTTATGAAATATTTGGAAAGTTTAATTTGCTTTTTTTTTTAAAAACAATAAATAAAAATTAAAAAAAAAACAGCATGATTCTTTATAAAACATATTTGCATATGCTTAAATTATCTGAATTTTCCCTTTTAATGATTTTACTGGTAAAAATTGACTTAATCTTAAGCAAAATTTAAGTAAAAACCTTTAAGAGTGATGGAAATTTGCATGCTTCTAAGTGGGTTGCATTTTTACCTCTACTGAATCATAAGAGGTACCTTCGCATATTTCAATGTTTCCTATAATACTTCATATGTCACCAGCATATTTTATGTACTTTTTTTTAATTGCTTAGCTTACGACATTTGTATGTTTAATTTTTTTTCAGAAACGCTTGCAAACAAAAGTTAAATGGCTGGTAGAAGACTTTAATTTACTACAATAAGTCACAAATTGTGCCATAATCTCTTATAGCGAGAAGTATATGTCTTTCCCCTTAAATGTGTGTGTTCAGCTAACATAAATAATAGTCCCTAATACTCAATATGCTTGTGGGGAATAATGATTTGAAGAATACATCACATAAATTTTGGTGTGTATAAATTGTGTTAAAAAAAAGTATCTTCATCTCAATCTACCCCTATAAATTAATCTTTCACATTTTGTATGATTTAAAAAATGCATCATACATTTTTATGCTATTCGTACTCGTTTTAGTTTGCACAAATGGATTCAAATATGTCTTATTTGTTTTAAATTTTGATTCTCAGAAAAAATATTTTTCATAAAAATATTTTTTAATTAACTTTTGTTAAAGATTTTTAAATAAGTTAAAAAATTTATAAATAAATAAGTAAAATAATGCACAAAATTTTAAAAGCAAGCATCGTCCTACTTTCTTTCATGTGTTCGATTATGAAACGTTTATTTTCCGGTATAGTTAGGTACTCTATGTTTATAGAAAAAAACTCCTTTCATCAATTGTCTAGAGTATCATCATCAGAAGGTTAAACTATTTGACGTAAGAGCAGATTTGTAAATATTTAGGGCAGAATTTAACTCTAATTTACCAACTTCAAGAAACTTAAAATTTTTACCCTGACCTAAAGGAGGAAGGAATTAGCTTGTTAGTAACGCAAAATATGTACTCGATAACACATATCACATACGGCACCATACGAAATCAAATACCAAAGGAAAAGCATTATAACTATCAGAGATATTATGAATAAAGTGATACAATATCGACTTTAATGATTAGAAGTTCTTCTTAAATAAACTATTAAAAAAAACGAACCAAACATTGGTATTGCACTGAGAAACATTTTTTTTACTTCTGCTGCATATTTTCAGTAGATTTTAGATATTTTCGTATCTCTGATGTTAAATTTATAATCGTTTTCTCAAAGCTACACTTATTTTAATGGCCTTTTTAGCCTATTTTTGGTCGAAATGTACAAGTTTTAAATCGTCATAGATAGCAGGGAGTTGTGTAAAATTACAAAATAATGCAGGGGAGTACGAGCAGATCATCGGAATTAAAATTGCTTAGAAATTCTTGCCTGGAAATGTCGCCATACGCCTCTGGAGGCGCTCCCTATTATCAGCTGTTTTTTCTTGTGCGTCTGTACAGGCTATAATAAGAAAACGTCTCCAGCTGCGAACGAAAACATTTCCGGGCATGGATTCCTAGGCAATTTTAATCCTAATGAAGTGCCTTAAATTCCCAGGAAGTTTGTCACAACATTTCCGTAATCTCCTGTTATATATAACTTTTTAAATGCGTAGATTTCGACAAAAAACTGGAGCAGAACCGTTATTTTTTAAAAATCTTTCTGCAGATTTAGATTAGAAAGTAGATGCAGATAAGAAACTGCAGATTAGAAACTAGTTCTGCAAATTAGAAACTAATTTCAGATTTGAAATCCCAACACAAGTATTAAGCGAGATCAAGTAGTTGTATATAGCTGACAAATAATTTGTTCTCCAGTGTTATTTATCAGAAAATTCAACTAATTTCTTCCCGAGTTTTCATATTTTAGCCGAGGTATTTTGAAATGTTTGAGCTTTGTTTTTCAATGGTGATGATTTTTTATCACAATCTGCAGTTACATTTAATAAAACACAACAAACATGAAAAACAACATTTATAATAATTGCCAAAATAAGAGCACGCCCACGAAAATTTCTAAAGTTCCATTTGACGCATTTTAGAATGAATGGAAACTTACCCGTATGCTTCGATTGGAAGTTTCTCTTTTCGTAACTGCTATCAAATCTTACTCTTTAGCCTTCAAACTTACGTGCCATTGATTTATTTTTTTTCCATTTTCGAGATAAAGCTGTGAAAATTGGTTGCTATATATCTTTCTAGCCTGACCTGCCAAAGAAGCTATTAAGTCTGCTCTCGACAATATAAGCGTAGAATGGCTTTTGTATGTTTCAAGTGATTGAATTATTCCTTTTCCTTTACAACACATTTTCGTTAGTAGCAACAAAATGATTCATAGCCAAAACTATCGGTGGTCTTTCTTGTTTAAATTTTGAAGATATAAATCATGCGTTTGCAATTATAACAAGTTATTTATATGTTATTATACATGCTTTTTAAACTTCCTCTACCTTTTCAACATTTTCTCATTAGTAGGGACAAACTGATACATAGCCAAACTGTCAGCGGTACTTCCTGTTTAAAATTTGAAGATATAAATCCTACGTTTGAAATTATAACATGTGATTTATGTGTTATTTTACATGTTACTTATACTTCCTTTCCCTTCTACAATATTAGCGTCGAAGAGCTTTTGTATGTTTCAAGTGATTGAATTCTTTTTTTCCCCTTTATAGCACATTTTCGTTAGTAGTAGTAGTCATTACCAAAACTGTCAGTGGTCTTTGCTGCTTAAATTTTGAAAATATAAATCATACTTTTACAAGTATAACATGTTATTTTTAAGTTAATATAAATGTTACTTTTACTTTATTTCTTTTCTACAAAACTAGCGCTGAATTGTGTTTGTGCGTTTTAAGTGATCGGCTTCTTCTTTTGCCTTTACAATCTATTTTCATCGGTATTGAGGATGTGCTTAATAGCCAAGACTGCCAATGGTCTTTCTTATTTTTTAAATTTTGAATGTATAAATCACACGTTTGCAATTATAACTTGTAATTTATTCGTTCTTATACTTTATTATAAATTTTTATAGGTTTTATTAATGATGCTTGTATTAATTATCGAACGATTTCCGAAGTCACATGGAAAAAATGCATTTGTTTTCTGTTTGTGGTCGCTTTCGTCATCATCTGGAAGATAATTTTAAATAAATGTTTAACAGATCAAGAGTCAAACAATTATCAGTTAATGTAAGTCAAACAATTATCAGTTAATCATCACTTATCATGTATCGATTATCAGTTATTGCTCAAATGGCTGGCTTATTATAACTTTAAACATCTAATTTTCTCAAATACATTGCAATCTTTTTTTTTCTGATGTGTTACCTATGTTACTCGAGTTTGACACTTTCTCATATACTAGTAAGTACTTTTCAATACTTTCTGTTTCTTTAAGTCTAAAAATAAACATCCAAGTTTCTGATTTTAATTTCTTTTTAAATTCCTTCTCAGAGAGAATGATTATTTAATATCATTCTCTTTTTTTACCAAATAATAACATATTTCTTTAGAAAAATTATTCTAACTTTTGCATTCTAAATAAAGTTTTTTACATTCGACTTTTAGAACTAAGATATTTATTTATCGCTTATAACTAAAAAGTCTTGCGCTTGACTTAGTTCTTTAAAAAGCGTACAATTTCAAAGTTTAAAACAGTAACTTTTAATTTTACATTTAAAATAATAGAAACAAAACAAAAATATCTATTACGTATAAATATTCCCCAGTATAACGTGTTGTTGTGTTTTTAAGTTTCAAGACTTTTTTGTCAGATTACTTCAGATATTATGTTATTTTTGTTTCACGTAATTTATCACACGTTCATAATTTCTTTGATTAAAATTGTTAAAGTTTCTGTCTGAAAAGAAATAAAAACAAGTTGAGACATGATATGAATAGAAATTTTCCTTCCCTGAAAATGATGGAAATATTCGAAACTAACATTATTGCCACACAAAAAGAAATCAGATTATGTCACATCTAGTTCAATTTCTGTCCTGCAAGCATCCTCAAAATCAAATGAACACCAACACAATTTCCCTGACAGAAGTGTCGAAATGACAAAATCGCCCGAAGCAATCGGCTGACAGCTGCAATTTTCACAGTTGAAGATTAGCCTCAAAATGACTCGAAATCACAGCCTAATTACTCCTGAACCTGTCTTAGTAGCTTGAGGGAAAGAAGGACATTAGTGTTGTTTTCAGATACAGTTTTCTTAGAATTTCCTGTTGAAAAAAAAGTTTTTAAAGTTTTAAACTAAATGGTTCATTAAAATGTTATTGTTCTAAACTTTAAAAAAGCATTTTAAGTTGGTATTTTTCCTTTAAGAATTAAATTTATTCAGTTTCTTTATGGATAAGATGTATGTTTAGATAGAATATATGGTTTAGTTTACCCTATCAAGAAAAAGTCTGCTGTATCTTCCTATTTAAAATAATTATATTTAATTAAGATTTTAAAAGTGTTAATAAACTACAACCATTTTTTTTAAGCCATACGTATACCTTTATGAAAAGAAAATGAAAATTATGTTGGCGTTATTTTGAATTTTACCGTACAACCGGAAATAAACATTTTGAATAAAATTGTGAAATAAATCTAATTTTTTAATACACTTGGTATAAGTTCTCGCTAGTTAGCATTAGTGAAATAGTTGCTACCATTTTTGGTACTAAATTATTTAGTGCCACCATTTTTACACTAATTTTTCTTTACTTTGTACAACTTTCTAATTTCTTTTTACTTTGTGTTATAGAGCTTATTTATGTAAGCTTCTCATCCTATAAAATCCCTGCATCAAAGTAGGGTAGTGAAACACCATATATAACTCTTGAGTTTTAACTTCTTATGCCTTGTGTCTTAATTTCTTATGTCTTATGTCTTAATTTCTTATGTCTTATGTCTTAACTTCTTATGTCTTATGTCTTAACTTCTTATGTCTCATGTCTTATCTTAACTTATGCTGTTATGTTACAACTCTTAACTTCTACACAGTGTATGTTCTCGTACGCTAATTGATATAAAGCACCTGCCACCATCTTTGCTATTCAGTTTTGTTACTTATATTTTTTTACTTTATAATTACATTAAGATATGATACACATAAAATACTCGTGAAATACTGTCACTCTCTCACGATCAATACTTTTTGAGTGGATACTCTATTTTTAGCTAACTATTTTTAGTATATTTTATATAATATTTTTATGACATTTTTAGTATATTTTAATATTATGCAAAAAAATTCAACTTGAATTTTATTTTTGTTCGGCTCTCTCCCGTGGTTTCTTATTCTTAGAGAAGATTGTTTTTCACTTTCCTATTGTCGCGCATTTCTCAAAATTCTGATTCCGAATTTTGTAATAATATAGTTTTAAAAGATCGTATAGAAATCTATAAAATAGCTGCAGAATTTTAATCATTGAAATTTTGAAAAAAGCATGGATTTATGATGAAATCGGTGCAAAATCAAATTAGCGTGATTGAAAATCAATCATTCACGTGATTTGGAACATATGAGTTATGTATAATGACCGAAAACGTGGTTTGAAAAGCAATGTGAATTGGCGTCGAAATCAGCTCAAATCGAAAAAAGATATTCTTAAATTTCCTCTGCGTAGTACAATCCATTTAAATGAGCTGGAATTTCGGCAAAAAACCCATGTAGAAGTATGGAACAGTACTTATTGAAAAACTATATGGATTTATGAGGAAATTGAAGCAAAATTAAACGAACGTGTTAGAAAATCAATAGGTGATTTTTCATGCGAGTGATTCGTGAATCATGACACGTAATGGTTTTGAATTAAAACAATCAGGATTTTAAAAATTGCATAGGAATCTATGAATACAACCACATAAAAGTATTTAAAAAAAAGGTGAATTCACATGGAAATACGCTCTAAAATTATTACGTATGATTTGAAATTTACTTGTCTAAAGACACTCCGATATTTTTAATATTCTATTGAAAATGTCGAAATTTAAGAAAACCATGAAACAATAAATTTTTTAACAATAAATGCTTAAAAACCGCATTTATTTCTGATAAAATTGGCTCAAAATCACCCCTGTCAAAAAATTATCACTTAAATGTGTGATTCGAAATTTACATGATGTATTAATTTCGCATTTTAAAAAAAATGGAAGAACGCGCTCAATTCAATTTCATTTTACTAAAATAATAAAAAATAGTTGTTTTAATTCACAGAAATTGCATAATTTTTCTGCAAAGTTCGTGATTTCGGAATTTTCCTTCGAAATTTTACGTGCTACACCGATTTGGAATGTTTTTTCAAAACTGCTTCCCTATTATAATATGGCGTAAGAAACCCCTGCTCCAACGCACCTTCTTACACATAACCTCAAATTCTAAGATAATGCATGTAAATATTTAATTGTAAAAATCATCGGAAAATATAGAAAGAGTTTTCACTCAAATGCTAGAGCTTATAAAGGATGGCGTTTTTTTTTCCTCTATTTTATCAATGTGAGCCAAAATGGCAACATTCTGATAATCGATCTATCTAACTTTATCGTATTCCCTTATTATTTTCAATGGAATTTTAAAAAGTTCTTTGAAATCGTTTGGTTATTTGTTTGAAATTTAGTTCCATGAATTGCTTAAATGCTAATTCGTTAAGTAAATTGTTTGTTAATTGTTTGCTAAAGTACTTTTTGCAAAGTAAATTTTAATTTATTTTAAATGTTTAAATTTCTCACTATTTTTCTTTTTCCATTTATATCAATGTTGAATAAAATACATATTAATTTGCCTGACATGTAGCATTACTCTTTTTATACTAAATGAATTGTGAAAGATGTTAATGTAGATTTTTTTATTTTCTCTGTTTATAGCTACGAATTTATAGCTTGAAATTTAGTGCTTAGCAAAAAATAAGCAACGTAAATTAAATGAGTAAATGAGTACATTATTTAATTTTTTTAGATCATAAAAAGAATTAAAATATGACTCTTAGAATAAAAGCAACAAAATTCTACATTATTAAATCTTATTAGTTTTACAGCGGAATATTACTAGAAGATTATTTTTGAAACCATCATTATTTTAATTGGACTTTGCACAAATTAATAAAAAATGTAATTTTTTTATAATTATGAAGTAGTGAAATATATTTATTAAAATACTCTCTGATTATTTATAAAACATTTTAAATCCATCGAAAATTTATATATGTATTATATTTAGAAAAAAAATATTTTAAATTATAAATATTTTATTGCTTAATTTTAATTAATTTTACAATTATATTATTTACCTTTACAATACATTATTTCATTGCATTACATTTTACAAAACATTATTATAGCTGAAAAAGATATTTTGGAAAAGATTTTACTGTGGTAAATTAAAACATTAAAATATACTCTTTTCTGGAAATAATTCAGAAAAAACTTGTTGCAATTTATTGCATAAATTGCAGTAAGTTATTTCCGAAATTATTAAAGATATAAGATATTTCTACAAAAAGTCTATTTTTATCTCACAGATTTTATTTGCCTGTATCTCTTAGGCTTGCGAAGAGAAGTCGAGGATATGCAAACATTTAAAGCGAATTTTGATATTGATATTGCGACTCTAATTACCTTCATATTTTTGAGAGTAAGTCAAGCTGCATTTAAAGTTAAGAGCGTGTTGACTTAGTTTTTTTCTTAATTGGAAAAGGTACGAGAGAAACTCACATGCAATCAAAAGCAGTCTATACTATACCTGCTCTTAGAAAAAAGTATGATACAAACTATCGGAATATGGTAAAATTTACCGTGTTTCTGGCTCTTTACTCAGTAATTCTTACCGAAGAATTTTGGTAAAATTAACCAACAAATATTGTTGTATAATGGGTATTAAAATTTTGGTAAATCTGGTAAAACTTAGAAATTTCATCAAGATGCATTAGAACATGGCATAAAAATCATTTTTTTGGTAAAATATAATTTTCAGTTTTGTATTTGTTACTAAATGTGCAGTAATAGGAACTACACTTTTGAATATAAGAATTTCTATTAAATCATTATCATATTAGCAGCAAAATTACAAATTAATGTTTTAATTGCTATTTATTTTGTTGTTGTTTTTTTGACCAGAACCCTTTTTTTTACTAGAAACTTTATTACCACACAGTACGAACATTTTTAACAGAATTTTTTCCGTGAAAAATTACATATTGTACATATTCTATTTTCAGCAGAAAGGTATATTTTGTAGTTGTCTAAACCTAATCGAAAACAATGGGTATAAAACAAATACTTTCTGGAAACTTACAAATATCAAGCGAGTAACTCAAATTGGCCTCACAGATGTATGACATATCTGGATGACAGGAAGCTTGATCTATTCCCATGGGCAGTATGGATTTGTGAAGTACGCTCAATGCTTAGTTAGTAAGTCAATTCAACAATCATTTATGTTTTTTAATAATGTGAAACAGATGCTTCATTTGTCATTATCGCTTCAATTTCAATAAGATGGAAAAGGGAAAATGATATCTCATTCTAAATTATGTAAAATCATAATTCCCCCCCCCCGAATCAAATGATAATTAACAACATAATTTGCTTAAATAAATAAATATTTCAAACTATACAAAAATTAGAGTTAACATTTTTTTCTCTGATAGATATTTCATGTAATGTTATGATTTCTTTCACACAATGTAAATCATTCTATTCAAAATTTTTTTAGGAAAATGAAACGTTTTATAAATGTATATTTCTGATAGAATAACTAATAAAAAATTCATAAAAAGTTAAATATCTATGCCATTAAAGAATCTCTTTTCAAAAATGCATAGCTTTTGAAAAATGCTGAAAGTTCCAGAAACGGAAACAACTTCTTTTGTCCTATATGTATATATAATAAATAATAAGAAGGAATTATTTATTTCATTCCTCATTTCCTTTGTAAAAAAATAGTTTAAAAATGGATTTTTTTTTTATTTTCAAACTTTTTCTGGCTTCTAATTAAATAAAACTGTAATTTGTTTTTCTCAGCCATGCCCTGTTCTAATTAAATATCTTGACAAAAAAATCATTCTCAATACAGTAAACACTTTCTGCTTGAGTTAGGTATTTCTTTTAAAGGGAAATAATTAATTTTGTCTTTCCGTTGCGGAAACGGTGAAATAGTTTCTTTCTCTCTTTCTTGGTACAAACAATTCAATTTTGTGCACTTGATTACGGTTCTATTTACTCAATTTGTTTTAAGCGATAAAGATTTTATTCATTTCAGTTTTTATTCTCACTGTATGTTAATAATATTTTAATATATCGTAATTTGAGTGATTAGAACCGAAATATTTATTACAGTATTTAAACCATTTGATCATTTGGTACATTTTTTCCGTTCACATGGTAGTCGGTTTCCCAGAAATTCCAGTTTTCAAAATTATAGTCATACCGCATATTTTGTAGAAAAAAATGGAAAAGTAAATTTCATTACATAAGTGTTTTTTCCTACTCGAAAGAAATCATGACAAAATTATCAAATATTTATAACCAGATTATAAACCATATTTTGCTGTTAATTTTTCAATCTAAAATCATTACCAATGTTCCCATAAAGCCAGAAATATGAACAATTTTACCATTTTCTAGTAGTTCTGACTATAGTTTTCTTTCTCAATAGAGATGAAAATGTTGCTTCAAAGTTGCCACAGTTAGAAAATTATTGATTAAAAATAAAAAATTTCTTGTCTATGGAGAAAATTACAGTCAATATATATTACAAATCTGTGGTTAATCCTACTTAACAAGGCTTTAGTCTCAAAACATTTAATGAAACCCTACTTTATCCCTTTTTAGTTTTTAAGAGATTCTGTTTACTTTTTCAAATACTATTTTTTAAATCTTTACTTTTCCAAGATTACGAAAGCTATAAACTTTTATACGTTTCTTTTTAGTGAAAATAAATATTTATACGTTTCAAATATTTAACATCGAGTATACTACCTCTTTTCCAAAATCAGAAAAACCCATAAGAGTGAGGGGAAAATATTTTTTTAACTGGTTTATATTTTCTAAGAAAAAAAAATTTTCTACGGTAAATAACTTTCCAATCGGCATTATTTTAAAATACTAAGCGTTTTCCAATAGGAGATTTGAATGTATGAGACTATATTTTCTAAGGTCTAAACATGGGGACCTTAAAGATCTTTAAAAGTAAACTAATAAGATGAATAACTGAAAACGTTAAAAAAATCAAATTTGATTCATTGATAATCTATGAAAAGGCAAGCTTCTGTTTATTTATACACAGTATTGTTCTTCAACATAAATTTTCCAAAGTATTAGTTTTTCAAAGTAATGTTTTCAGTATTCTCCAATACTGGATGCTAAATTTTTCAGACTACATGGAGTTTACAATACTTTAATCTCTTAGCTAATCATTTTCCAAAATAAACCTACCCTATAAAGAGCATTTTAAAAAAATTTTAAAAATATTTTTGTAAAATATAACATGAGAAGTTTGCAAAAAAAAATTAACGAACCATTCTGGATAACTTTTGATCTAGTGATCAGATCCTCACTTTTTTAGGACACAACCTTAATTGTTCGAGGGGGTGACATCAAACATGCTTAATGATTAATGCGAACTATATTTAAAGTTGCAAAATCAGACACAAAAACATATTTTCTCTAAATAAGCATACATTATATATATATATATATATATATATATATATATATATATATATATATATATATATATATATATATATATATATATATATATATATATATATATATATATATATATATATTGATATATATATATATATATATATATATATATATATATATATATATATATATATATATATATATATATATATATATATATATATATATATATATATATATGTATATATATATATATATATGTATATATATATATATATATATGTATATATATATATATATATATGTATATATATATATATGTATATATATGTATATATATATATATATATATATATATGTATATATATATATATATATATATATATATATATGTATATATATATATATATATATATATATAGATAGATAAATAGAAATTTTTACTAGTAACTTAATTAAACTTTATTTATCATTTTAAAAAAAGTTACTTTTTTAAAAAACAATATGAAATATTTTTAATACATTCGACCTCCCAAAAACTGGTTTTCCCTTAAATTCATTTATCACAAAAAGGTAATTTTTTCTGTTTCAAATATTGAATATTTTGTTTTTTGCTTTTTTATACTTTTTTTTTCGTTATTGAAATATTGAACTTCGGTAATGAAGCAAAGAATTTTATCAATTTTTGTTGTTTCCAATACATTTAACGTTGTGCAAATAATTTTAATTTATGTCTGACTAATATAAGTCTAGTATATGTTTTTCTCCTTCAAAAATTATATCTATATTTGAAAAATAAATCAAAAATTAAGTTTCAAAACTAGTTATTTTTAACATTAAATTAATGTGATAATCGAATTGTATCATTTTTGTTTGCTAAGGTATTCGTTCAGCTATTATTTATGCTTTGTTCTTGATTTTCAGAAAAAATACATTTCTTCGAAATGATTTCATGAAAATTAAGGCATGACAGCATTTAACAGTTTTTATTTCACTTAAAATATGCAATATGATAATAAATAAAACTTTATTCAAATTGCATCTCTTACTTACTCGCAAGACTTAAATGACTTCAGTTACTTTTTGTTATAAAATATAATTTTATTAAGTTAAATCAACTTAAATTTTATTAATTAAATCGCTACAATGATGGAAGTTTCTTAATGTGTTAAGCCATTATTCGTTTAAATTAACTTGAATTGAAATACTGTTCTAAGTTGATCCATACTACTGTATTTCTTAAGTTTTATTACTCGGCACTGTGGTTTAAGTTTACAAGAAAGATCAATGAATTCAAATATTAATGAAGGGTACAGTATATTTGAACCATATCATGGTTCAAGATTCTTATATTATGGTTCATTCAGATATTATGGTTTCCTTTTGAAAATGTTGCCCAGTGTTGAAAAATGGCAATTACCACTCATTTCATATTCATGACTCAACAAAAATCTTAACGAGAGCTTTTATTTGGGTTGAGTATATGCTTAAATATCTTTAGTCTAATTGAGCCTTGCGAAGTTAGACTAAGTTGATGAGAATTTTGTTTCACGAAATATGCTTTTCACTTTATGTATTTCTGCATTTTGTTGAATAAGTAACACAATGATGATTTTGAATATCTTTGTGTAACAATGATAGTGTCTTAGGAGTATGAAAGAAGTACTCTTTAGCGCAGTATTTAATCTATTTCTTGCATTCAACAAATATACTTAATAATGCGGAAACGAGATTCCTGCAACGAAAGTACTCTCTGCTTAATCAGGGAAATATGATAGCGTTATGTCTTCTCAAGTACAAATAATACTTACGGACGTTCTACTATGTCATAACAATGCAATTTTAAAAGTTACTTTCTGTTTAGGTTTAGTACATTGTTCGAATTTGTATCCTAAAATTATGATAAAATAATCTGCAGCAGTCTGTGCATCTAATCAACAGTAAAGTTTACAGTAACGAGCATTTTTTACCCTTACGGGTTGGAAACCGTTTACAGCTAGTATGGTAATGAAACCATGAATACAAAACTGTAAGGTTTTTTAATCATTTACAACTAGCATGTTTTGAAAGCCCTAAAAAATAAATTTTACTGGACATTGAAGCTAGGTTTTTCATTGAGTAATGAGCATTGGAGAGTGCAAGACTCTGGAAACTCATCATGTGTTGAAGACAATGGAGGAAATATTGTGGTTTCCACGGTGGGACTCGTACTCTCGTTCTGTACGTCATGAAACTGACAGATTAGTACTCTCGACTACAATATGCACTCAGCTGTAAATAACTATATGGCCTCATATGGTGGGCTAAATTGGTGGGGTAAAATTCTGGTTGTTTAACTGTATTAAGCGAAAGCGGTTAATATACGTTTTTTTTAACAGTTTGAATGCCATCTTTCCTACGGTTATTTAACTATTTTTTTATTGTGTTAAAATAACAATTGAAAATTTTTTTATTTAACCGTTTTTTTCTATAAATTTCTGACAGCGTAGAGCCTTCTATTAACGCTGATAGAAAGTTTTAGATCCCGTTAGGATTTGAAGAGTTAATGCTCTACATTTAGTCATATTGCGATTTACTTCTGCCTATTTCATCTTTATTTATTATTGTTTCCTTATTATTGTTTTAGGACAAATTAGTATGGATAGCAAACAAAATTTTTGGCATTGAATATTTATCTTAAATCTATTTTTTTAAAGTACTTAAAAGAAAAAGTTATTATTCGGGTTTTTCTACTAATTATTTAAAAAAAATTAATGATGTATGTCAAACAAATAAAAATTTATTTTTTAACAGAATTGAAATAAGTTTCGGATCCATATAAAGAGACACTATAATACTTTTATCTATAAGGTAAACAACCTTAGGTTCTTATAAAACAGTAGTTTTATCTTCTTCAATATCCCATGCTCTTTTAAAAACATTCAATTATTTCAAATTCAACAAAACAAATGCAAGTTTTTTAAATTGATTATTAAAGAAAAATATGCAAAATAATCAAACGAGTAGCTATGTTTAATAGCGTTAATGAGAGTTGCATACATTAGTGCAAGAATTGTTGCTATTTCCCCAAGATTTGAGGAAACAGTTCCACTATTATGAATATTCTAGCATTAGATAGGAAACTAAAATACTTCTCTATGTCTTTTGTGTTTAATTTTGGCACTTTAAATGAATTATAGCTGTTCAATTTACAAAGCGTCTAATTTATTTGCACTGTTCTTCATCTAGCTCTACCCAATAAATACGTTGTATTTTAAGTTTTACTATCGAATAATGAAATTTGGAGAAACTATTTTACTTCAGTTAATATTTTTGAGAGTGTTAAATTGTGACATTGATCAGATACAGTGCAACAATAACAGAAGAAATAGTTGGTTCAGATCTTCTAATGCTTAATTACAATGCTACTATGTATCAACTAGAACAGAAATATAGTTCAGCATATAGTGCTAGAGTTGCAGCATATTTTTAATATCATCATACTTTTTGAAATTTTATAGGACGCAATTATGATGTAACTTGAATAAAAAACAAAGTTTAGCGTATCACGTTTTAGTCTTATTGCGTATTTTCACAGTATTGCTCTTCTCAAACTTGAATGCACAATACTATAATTTAACTTGACCAGGAAAATGGTTCAGTGTATCATATTGAACACTGTTAAAAATATCTTAGTAGAAATGGCTGTATAACTATTTATTTTATTGCTATTTTACCTTATACCATTAAAGCAGTCAGATAACCATAAAAAAGATAATATTCAAACTGTTAAGAGAGAGTAAAACGTTTGTTGATTGTTTTTACCTAATAAGGTTTTACAACCAGAACTCTATTCGTGCTAACTGGGCCATCTTCATGAAGCCATTTTGTTTCTAGCAACTGATTGAACACTATAGCTGAGATGGCTAATTGGTTAATTTCATGAACAATTGAACCGGGGTTCGTATCCCAGCTCTGATACCACAATATTTCTTCCACTCCTTCAATACATGAATACACTCTTCAATCGGTGACCCTGGACAGCCAAAATATTAAACTATCATTCACGCATGAATGGTGCAGCATCCATAAAGTTCTGATGTCGTTTAAGTTTCATTTCTATGTTTTAAAAACGATGCTAGTTTGAAATGGTTACAAAAGCCCATAGTTTCTTAATCACGGTTTTTAAATGTTGTCAGTTGTAAACGGTCTTAAAACCGTAAAATAAGGAAATACACTGGTTATCATAAATTAAGGAAAATTCACAAAAATCGCGATAACTCAAGAAATTACACATGGAATTTTATGAAACTTACCCACAATATACAACACATAGTAAGGTATTAAACAACATAAAAAGAAATTATCAGACATTAATAGTAGTATAGAAATTAGCACATGTATAAAATAAACAAATTGGAAGTATCGGTTTGCAATAGAAAAAGTACCTTTAATATGGAATATGATTGCCTCTAGAAGCAATACAGCACAAACAGCGATGTGTGATGCTTTCAATTATGCGGTCTATCAGTTCAATAGGAAGTGAAAGCCATTGCTCTTGTAAAGCAGTTGCAAGCGTGGCAAGGGTCTGAGGGGGCGGATTGATGGCAGATACACGCCTCCCTAGAGCATCCCAAACGTGCTCGATAGGATTCAAGTCCGGGGATCGAGCTGGCCACTCCATGCGAGTAATTGTTTCCTGTTGAAGATAATCATCAACAATGCGAGCTCTGTGTGGTCTTGCATTATCGTCCTGTAACAGGAAGCAATCACCAATTGCCCCGGCATATGGGCGCACATAAGCATCAAGGATGTTGTCTCGATAAACCTGAGCATTCACGGTTCCCCTTGGAAAGACATGGAGGTATGTGCGCCCTCCTAAGGATATGCCTCCCCAAACACAGACACTGCCTCTTCCGTATGCATCTCTTTCACGGATGTTTGATGGATGATAACGGGTCCCAGGTTCTCTCCATATCAAATAACGTCTACTGTCACTTTCTAGACTAAACCTGGACTCATCCGTAAAGAGAACAGGCCTCCATTGATCTGACGTCCAGTGGACATGTTGTCGGGCCCACTGCAAACGGTCTCTCCTATGGCGTGATGTGAGCGGCACGCAAATGGCTGGTCGTCTCGCATACAGACCACCTTCGTGGAGCCTTCTGCGCACAGTTGACGTTGACACCAACCTTCCGGTGGCTGCAGCAAGAGAGGATCTAAGATGTGTCGGAGTAGCGGTTCTATTCCTGCGTGCACTTAATGTCAAATATCGGTCATCGGCACTGGTCGTAACAGTTGGCCGTCCTTGACTGAACCTCCTAGATGCCGAATCTGTGGTTTGAAATTGCCTCCAAAGTCTATGAACCACAGATGGACTCACATTTAGCCATCTGGCCACTTCTGATTGACTCTGCCCTGCCTCTAGTCTCCCGATGGCTCTCCATCGTAGTTCTTCAGGCAAATGATGCCTAGAGGTCATTATTACGAATTGGCTATCTCAGATTTTCAATGTCGCAATCACAGTAAAATTTGTGTGCTTTCTCTCAAACTTGGACTTTTATGCTCCAGGCAGATGACGTAAGCCGAGTGCAGCGCCACTAATTTGCATATTGCAATTTTACTCAGCTACTCTTAGTGGACAACATATGCAAATTTTGCACGGTTTGGCTTACTTTTGAAAGAGTTATCGCTATTTTTGTGATTTTTCCTTAATTTATGATAACCAGTGTATTTCTCGCCCTAAACTTTATGGTAAATCAATAGACTGCTACTGGGTATTTTACCGTAATTTCCGAATAAAAATTCTAACAATGTACAATTGAGGCGAATTTTAACCCAACTGATACTCAAAATACTGATACTATGACTCAAAGTAGAAGTAATTTTACAAAAAATTTTTATTCTTCAAGACATTTTCATTATATTTAGACAAATAATAATAAGGTTTTTTATTTTATTTAAAACAATGTTTAAAAAAATGTTTAAAAGTATTCTTTTTTAAATATAACCTTTAAATTAAAAATGGCTTAAATCATTTATTGGCAGTCCATTTTTAAACATTATAGTTATTTTGTGATTTAAAAAAAGGTAAGAGTTCATTTAATTTTTAAATATTTTAAACTTTAATAAATTAGTTTCGACTTAAATATAAATTGCGAAATGAACTAACAACGCATTAATAATTTATGCATTAAGCTGTCTTATAGCGTATCTTTTATATATTTTATAAACAATGATTAAACATTAAAAAAAACATAAAATTGTATGTTCTGATATTTCTTATTGCAAAAACTATTCCCCAATTAGAACAATTTATTTTTTTTATTGTGTCACAATTTATTTACTTTATTGAGTGATACGAAAAAGAAGAAATATGTTTGACTTAAAAATAAAGCTCTGCAGTTACAAAGTAAAAATTTTTATTTAACAAGTTAAACATTTTTGACATTTTGTTGACACGAAGAGTTGACATTTTAGAAGATCGAGACCGTTTTCCAACAGAAACCTTTGATAATCCTACCGAAACGAAATACGACTGTCACTTTAAAAGAAGACAACCAAGTGAAAGTTTTTCCTTAACTTAAGTTATGAAGAAAGTATTAATAATAAAACTTACACAGTTTGCCTGTTCCCGATTCTCTTTGCACTCTGATTCTTTTCTACTCAATTATACATACTGCATAAAAAAATTCCAATATCTATAACTGTACAGTAGTAAACATTGAAAAATTTTGATTAATTGAATTATGATTGGATTATTTTGAAGCTTAACGGAATATATATATATATATATATATATATATATATATATATATATATATATATATATATATATATATATATATATATATATATATATATATATATATATATATATATATATATATATATATATATATATATATATATATATATATATATATATATATATTGTCAGTCGTAACCTTTTACAAAAGAAATAACGCAAAATTCTACAAAAACTAATTCACCATTTTATTATTCTTTTTCCATCCATCGTTCAAAAAAAAAACAAAAAAAAATGATCATATCTATAATATCAAGCTTTTAGCTCGCAACATCAGAAAATGCGTGTTATTACATCACGTGACCCTGACACCTTCCCCCCAGAGTCATATTAGATCCAAAGATCGAATATGGCAAATAATTTAAGGGTCACACTTTACACATAAACAAACTATGTTTCACATTCACCCAAATATTCACTGAATCTTAGGTTTAACTTAACACTAGGTATTTACTTTAATCACCTAATAATAATAATAGGAAAAAATGTTCAGAGTCTTATTTTAGTTTATATTTACAGTCTGGACAATGCATCTGCATTACTAAGTTTCGATCCTTTGATGTGACTTGCCTCAATATCATGGCGTTGAATGGCTAACGCCCATCTCTGCAACCTCGGGCTTTGGGGTGTCGCACTCGTCAGAAATACTAGGGGATTATGATCAGTTAATAAAATAATCTTAGCACCACAGAGTAAGGTTTCAAATCTCTGCAAAGCCCAAATAATAGCATAAGCTTCCCTTTCAATTGTAGACCATTTCTGTTGAGTTGAATTCAGCTTCTGGCTACCGAAAGCTATGGGACGAATATTTCCTTCTTCATCTAACTGACCTAAACAACATCCGACCGCATTTTGAGATGCATCCGTATGCAAGTAGTATGGTTTCTCTATGTCTGGGACTTGTAACTCTGCGATCTTACATAGCGACGTCTTCAATTCCTTGAATGCCTTCTCAGCTTCTTCGCTCCAAGGAATCTCATTAGGAACTTTCTTTTTAGTAAGCTCTGTTAGTGGAAGAGCAATCTTTGCGAAGTTTGGAATATACTGCCTGTAAAAGTTGCATAATCCCAAAGCACTTCTCAGTTGTTTTTTGGTTTTGGGTGCCTCTACTTTCTGTATTACTCTTATTCGTTCTTTGTCAGGAGCATGTTTACCTGAACCAATAATATGTCCTAAGTATTTAACCTTTTGTCTAGCAAATTCGCACTTTCTCAAGTTCACGGAGAAATTAAAATATTCCAATCTCTTAAAAACTTCTTCAAGATGAATCAAATGTTCCTCCCACGTATCAGAAAATACTGCTAAATCATCGATATAAGCACAAGTGAAATCAGACATGGACTGAACCACTTTAGACATAGCTCTTTGGTAGGTTGCAGCAGCATTTCTTAATCCAAAGGGTAATACATTCCATTGGTACTGGCCTCGGTGAGTTCGGAATGCTGTGAGGTGTTTGCTGCCGTTCTCCATCGGTATAGCCCAATATCCCTTCAACATATCTAGCACAGTAATGAATTTCTTCTTTCCTACTAAGAAATTCAACTCCATCATATTTTGCATTGGATATGCATCCGGAACGGTAAGAGCATTCAAACTTCTGAAATCAATGCATAACCTGATTGTTCCGTCTTTCTTATGAACACATACTACCGGGTGTGCTATCTCACTTACCACCGGTTCAATCAGTCCTAACGCTAGCAATTCATTGATCTGTGCATCCACTTTCCCCTTTAAGTTTTCTGGTATCTTATACGTTTTTGGTTTCATCGTATCCTCCTCAGCTTTCAGCTTTATCGCATGTTTCCCAACTTTAGCTATCCTTATCTTCCCCGAAAACAACGTTTTGCGTCTATGTAAAAGATCTTTCAATTGCTTTTGTTGCATTTTGGGTAAGTAATCCAAATTTAATCCTTTCAATGCTTCATAGCTTTCCACATCTGTAGGAAGAGTTGGTGTTTCGTATATTTCACCAAATTCATCATCAATATCATAGACAACTCCAACTGTTTGAATTCTCGCTTTGTATTCTCTCATTTTGTTAACATGCAATAATCTTAAATTTCCTTCAGGCATTTGCAAATAATACGAATTCGGTTTCACTCTTCTAATTACCTTTACTGGACCTATCCATCTGGCATATAATGAATTGGATGAATCATGCATTAGCACAAGTACTTGATCTCCTGGCGCAAATTCCCGGTATTTTTTCCTTCTATTGTAATATTTGGCATAATTACTTTGTTGCACATCACTTGTTAACCTTGCCTTTTCGGTTGCTATTTCTAATTTTCCTTTTAACTCTTTTAAATATTCCTCCGCTGATCCTTTCATATTCAAAGGTAAAAACATATCTCCGGCCCAAATTGACTTCAAGATAGATAACGGGCCTTTCGGTTCTCTCCCGTACATTAGCAGAAAAGGTGGTACTCCTGTAGTTGCATTTGGAACTTCTCGATAAGCCCATAGTACAAATGGTATATGTCGATGCCAATTTCTTCCTACTTCTCTAATAATGTGATGTAGCATATTTTTGAAAGTTTGGTTCCATCTTTCAATCAATCCGTTCCCTTCCGGATGGTATGGCGTTGAAAATCGCGGACAAGCTCCTAAAACCTTCAAAAACTCTTGCGTTAAACTTGCCGTAAAATTTGTCGCATTATCCACCACCATTACTTCTGGAATTCCTGTCCTACAGAATATTTCGAGCAGTGCTTCACATGTATTCCTTGCCGTTAACGATTTGAGCGGGACTGCTTCAGGCCATCTTGAATGTTGGTCCATCAAACAAAGGATATATTTATGTCCTTGTGCTGATACTGGATCTAGAGGACCAATTAGATCTACGTTCACCACTTGGAATGGAAGTTCAGGACGTGACACAGGTGTTATCGGAATTTTGTCTACTGAACGAACAACTCTTCTACCTTGGCACCCATGACATGAGCTACAATAAGCTTTAATTTCCTTGACCATCCCTGGCCAATAAAAGGAAAATTTAATTCTTTGAATTGTTTTACGAGCTCCTAGATGTGCTCCGAATACTGACTCGTGGGCAATTTCTAGTATTTTACCTTTTCTAATTTCGGGAATTACTAATTGTTGTATTCTATTCCCGTCCAACAGCTCTTCATGGCATAGTATATTATTTTGTATCACATACCCTCCTTTATTTTGCTTCCCCAATTTCCATGCTTCTTGGAGAGTATCGCAACTTTGTTGTTGTATCTTGAATCGTTCGGTTTCATTTCCATTCTTTTTATCACCGCATTCACCTACTGTTGGCTCCTGCTGCTCTTCTCCGTCACTTGCACTCATATATAACTGCTCCTTTCGGGAATCTGATCTTAGCTTCATAGCAGCAGTAAAACTGGGATTGTATACTCTTTTTTGTTCTAATAATGCCTCATAAGTTTCAGCATCCAACAAAATGTCAGCATTTAACCCATTGACGGCTGCTATCATCGTTTTAATTATAGGCGTAATATATCCTTCCGTTACCAAAGCGATTTCCACTTCTTTTAATTCAGCTTTTAGACTTTCGCCAAACGCAGGTTGTAGTATTATATGTCCTTTGTAATCCACTTCCTTACCCACTATATCGTTTTTAAATACACTTATTTGTGCACCAGAATCTACTACAGCTTCGTATTCATTTCCATTATATGAAATTCTAACTTTCTTAAGGGCAGCTATTTTTGGTTGAACGCCTTTACATTTTTTGTTTCCTATCATGACTCCACCGTTAAATCTTGCAGTGACTACTTTGCTTTCGATATTTCCATTTCTGAGTACCTTAACTTCGGATACTTGCCCTTCCGATACTTGAACCTCGGCCACTTTGCCTTCAATGTTTCTTCTCCTCTCTTTATTATCTCGACAAAATCGTGCCAAGTGTCCTACTCGTCCACAATTAAAACATGTGACTGGATTTTGGGAAGAACTCCGCTTATCAATTCTGCCATGGTTGTTATGCTCATGTTTATATCCTTCTCCAAATGTATGATATCTTCTACTAACCATGTTTGGTTTTTCCCGGTATAAGTTCCTATATGGTTGAGAAGCAATGAATTTAGTAGTTTGGTTATATTTCCTTGCATTCTCGTACTCATCTAACTTCTCAGCAAGTGTGTCAACTGAGCAAATTCTACTCCACTCATCAATAAAATGATTTTGTATGTCTCCAGGTACTAGTTCTTTTATCTGTTCGACAATGACAAGTTGTTTCAGGCTGTCGAAATCATTAATTTTTAGTCCCGAAACCCATTCGTTAAAATAGTTCGCCAATTCAAATCCAAAATCTCGCCAAGTGCTCTCAGCCGCTTTACAATGTCTCTTAAACTTTATTTTAAATGCTTCTGGGCTCAATTTAAACCTTTTCAATAACATACATTTTACATGTTTATAATCATTTGCTTTTTCTTCAGGTTCCCTTGCAATTAAATTCGCCATTTCTAGAGGCAATAATCCAACAAGATGCGTTACCCAATCTTCTTCTTTTATATGGACTCTTCGTGCTTGTCTTTCAAACAATATTAGATAAAAACTTATATCACCTTCTTTTGGATCAAAAGTACGCATTAATTTTTGCAATCCACCAGGTACATGTTCTCTTGTTTCTTCATTTCGAGAGCTGCTCGGCTCTCCTATAGTACCAGTATGTACCAATGAAGCTTCTATCTTCAACCTCTCCAATTCATATTCCTTTTCTTGCCGCTTTAATTCATCTTCCCTTTCCTGTTCTCGCCGCTTTAATTCACCTTCCCTTTCCTGTTCTCGCCTCTTTAATTCATCTTCCCTTTCCTGTTCTCGCCGCTTTAATTCGTCTTCCCTTTCCTGTTGCTTAATTTCATATTCTTGTCGCCTAATTTCATCTTCTTTTTGTTGGCGCTTTATTTCTTCTCTTCCACTAACTATTCTTTTTAATAATTCCTTCACAAACTCCTCTTCGTACTCCGTACTTGCCAATATAATCTTCTTTAATTCGGTAACTCTCATGTCTTCCGTTGCCGTTTCTCCTAACTCTTCCGCCAAACACTTCAAATCTACTTTTAAAGCTCTTCCTAAAAATGCCATTTTTCACCTACTACTTTCTAAACTGCACCTTCTTACAAAAAAAAATGCCACTTCCTAAACCAATTTCAAGACAATCTAAATAACTCACTATCTTCCATCAAACAACTTGAAATTCATAGAACAAACAACTACCAATCTTTTATTTCGAAATCCATTGGGGTTTCCCCGCACATTTGTCAGTCGTAACCTTTTACAAAAGAAATAACGCAAAATTCTACAAAAACTAATTCACCATTTTATTATTCTTTTTCCATCCATCGTTCAAAAAAAAAACAAAAAAAAATGATCATATCTATAATATCAAGCTTTTAGCTCGCAACATCAGAAAATGCGTGTTATTACATCACGTGACCCTGACATATATATATATATATATATATATATATATATATATATATATATATATATATATATATATATATATATATATATGATTTTTTGGAAATGAAATTATTAAAATTCTTGCTCTGAAAATCAAATTTCAAAAATGGAAATATTTGGTTTTTGAAAACTTTAATAACGCTAACAACTGAAAATACGCTACTATAGTTTATGGTTTGAAGAAGGGTTGAAAATTTACATCTAGTTTTTTAGAAAAAAATATATTTTAATAGCAGAATCCACAGTAGAAAGAATACACAATGAAAGAAGAGTACGTCACACTCTTTTTTTTTCAAATTTTAGTATCTTGGAGTTATTTTAAAAATACGACTTAAGTTCCACTACATATTAAATCCTTCTAAATATTCCTTTCTAAAATCTTACTTTTTTAACTGCTTATGAAATCATGCACAATAATTTTGTCTACCGACTTCTAAAAATATTTTTATTAAGTGGAGTACGTTTTCTTATAAATTCTTTGATTTCTGTCATTTGTCTTCAGTAAGTTTTAGAAAACAAGTATTAAAATATTACTAGTTCTGTTACACTGGTCCTTTCGCTCACCAAACAATGGAACTGCTTTCGTAGTCTCCTTCAAGTTGCTTCGCTCGACCATTAAGATACATTTCTCAAATCTAGGTTTGCATCCTTCTTTGAAGATAAAATTATCTGTCTTTTTGCTCAAAATTTCAAATATATACATTTCATCATTATTTTAAAATTGCAAACAATTTAATTTCTAAATTTAATATTCCCTTAATCACAACAGCTTTAAGTCCTTTATTTTTTCACTAGGTTGTGAAGTGTATAAAAATAAAAGAACAAAGTAAGGAAAAGGAAGTAACAAAAGTTATTAAAAATTTTGAAAGGAAATTTATAGTTGGTAGTTGAAATAAATTTTTACGATGAATTCAAAGGTAACAACTTAGGCTTCTATTAGGCAATTTTTGCATTCTTAACCTCTAAATTTTATATTTCCCATGAACATATTTTTAAATTTCAGTATTCAGACACACTTCTGCTGGCACACAAATAAGATTTGAAATAGGTTAGGAAATTTTTTTTTTCACAAAACTCAAACTATTGAAAATTTTTAGGGACTCTAAAAAAATTACGAAATTCCATTTTAATTTCAAATTTTTTATTGAAATAAAACTGAAAAAATTAATATTAAGACTTATCGCATTAAGAAAAATAATCCATATCTATTTGCGATACATAAAATAATCTTTCTTTTACATTATAATTCAGAAATAAACAAAAATATTACATAGATACTAAATTATAGTCGTAGAATGCCCACTGTTCAAATCTATTTCGTCAACTAACCGCTAAACTGTATAAACAACTGCTAGAGGGCGCAAGAACCCTTTTTGTCAAGAGAAACTTTTTGAAAAGCGTCATGATGATGTCAGAATGAATGGTCCTAAAGTATTAATAGTTATTTGTTTAGGCATTTTATTGTTAGCGTGATATATTTTTGTTTGTTTACCTGGCAATAATACAGTGAATAGGAATGTGCTACGCTTAAGTTTGTATTTTCTTATGTCTGCTTCCTAGATTACTATTTTATTTCCTTGCTGCCAACGGGGACAAAAAATTTCATCGTTTTTCAACAACACACGTGATGGTTTTTCATGTAGAGTAGAATATCATTTCTTTTAGAATTTCTTTAGACTTTAACCACAAATTTATCCAGTATTGTGTTTAGACGTGCATTTTTCTTTTCTATTGTAATGAGAAAATCGTCTCTACAGCTATTAGTTGGTTGTTTTAATTATTTAAAATAAATATGTTTACATTCCTAATTTATAAAAAAAATTGTTTATGTATTCATCGAATTTAAGAAAGATTTGTTTCACATTATATGTGAATAAATCTCGGCAACATGATAAGTGTATAAATAATTCTACACTAGCACGTGTCTCTTTACGGGGCATTAACTATGCACTTATGCGTACATTATAAAAACGCATATAAGCATTATATGCGTTTAAGAAAATATAATATTAAATTTTATTCTCATAAAAAACATATTAATGACAACATTAACAAATATATGCTTATGGATCATTGTCTGTGCTCTTTACACACTGCTTAGTTTCATTCATCAGCCATATAAATATATATTAGCTTTAAGATAATGTTTGTTTATAAGCTCATAGGTGAAACAAATTTAAATATTGTTCTTACGAGAGCAGTATTTTTTATTTATTGCAGAAATGTTACCCAAAGCTACTAAAGTCATGGAATCTACTGTTAACTAGATATGTAATCTGAAATAATTTTTTTTGATCACCACATATATTAAGCTATGAAAGCACTAATCTTATAAGAAAGAATTTAACGCTTCTATTTGATCCATTACGCTATATATGATCTATCAGATGAAAAATAAAGCTGCTTTGTATGTCTTATCCGTTTGTCCAAAAGAATCTAGGCCACTCGGGTAATACATCAAATGTTTATTTGTCAACTTGGTAAAAGAAAGATAGAATAACCGAGTAGAGAATAAAAAAAATAGAATAAAGCGTGGTTGCAGGTATATTCAAACACACATATTTTCTCTTGCAAATGTGATTGTGACTTTTTATTGAAAGGTATTGTAATATTTATTGAGGGTTCATTGGTTGATTGAATCCAAATTGCACGCACATAATGTTTAAGGTGTAAAAGCCATAGTCAAATTTTTTTTTCTCTATATATAATGTTGTTAAATAACTATGCTGTTGATATGGTCTATATATATATATATATATATATATATATATATATATATATATATATATATATATATATATATATATATATATATATATATATATATATATATATATATATATATATATATATATATATATATATATATATATATATATATATATATATATATATATATATATATATATATATATATATATATATATGTATATATATATATATATATATACTGAGTATACTGGATATAAATAAAAAATACAAAGATAACAAGAAAAATAAATATTTTTACGAAATTAGAAAAATTTAAAGAGCCGAAAAACAAAATAAGGAAAAGATATAAAAATCCATTTTTACCGTAAAATTATATACTGCATTATTTACAGTAACAAATATTTGATTATAAAGGTTAAATGATTTTGCGGCAAGTACTACTATAAAAAATCGGTAGATCAGATTTTTTGTTTCTTTAAATGTTCCGGTAAAACTTTGATTTTACGGTACCGATAACTTGAGTGTAGATATTTTTTACCGTAATTTGATCTGGAATTTTTTACAGTGCACTAAAGTCTAATTACTTTAGGGTACAGTGATTAATTCTGTAACTCTGAACTTGTAATTAGGCATAATTATTAGAGAAAGATTATTTTTTTGCAACAAAATTCAACAGAAAAAAAAGCATAGAAAGGAAATATTCGTATCTATAATGACAAAAGAAGAAATTGGGCGTTTCACACATAGAAAAACTTTTTTTATAATAGTTACCCTAGAAGATAAAATAAATTTTACAAAATGTTACTAAATTACTAATTTTGCGAATAATTTCACTAAAATAATAACTTATAATTTTATAAAGTCGTAAATAAACAATTTTAAATAATTACTATTTCTACTAGAACTAATAAAAAAATTATTTCATATTTGATTTTTTAAATAAAGTAATTTTTTATGTTTCTCAAAAAAGCTTTGGGACTCAAAAGTTTAAATAAACACGCCTGCTTTAAAGCAGAAACAAGAAAAGAAAGAAAGAAAATACCTATATCTATAGTTTAAAGAGAAAAATTATGCTATGTGCAGCCACTCTATAAGGCAGAGAGGGAAAATTTTTATTCTAGATGCTAATCTCTCCTCACCAGAGCGGCGAGAAAGAGAATGGGTATCATCAATTTTATTTATTTCTTATGTGATCATGATTAGATAACTACCTTAGCAACATATGATCTTTCTGACAATGGTGTTAATAACAGACGGGAAAAAGACAGTATTGGCAAGTTCTAAGGAATATAAAAAGAGAGAGAGAGATGAAATGAAAGCTTAGATATCACATGATTTTGATTAATATTACTGCGCCAAGGCATTCTTTGATAAAATGCTTCTTTCGAAATGGCTCTGCGCCAAGCTATGATAAATAATTGCTTACCTATGTCTTTTGGTGTCATTTAAATTGTTTTATGATTAACTAACTTCACAGAATTTTGCGATTTTTTTTTTGTTTTTCACGTTTGGCGGAGATATATTGCAGTTGATACAATAACAGATGGTGGCACGATCATTTTATTTTGTCACATTATTTAAATTCCATGCGATTACATTTCTTTTCAAAAAAGTTAAGAAGCAATGGAATTAAGTACTATTCTAATATTTTTTATTTTATAACCGTCGTTGAACAGCCGAACAATTTTGCAGTTACGACTGTCAATGTTCAAGTTCATAGCCTTGTAATTTTGAACCCAATGCAGTAGAAAAGAAACTCCTGGATGAAGTATTGGGAGAAATTTACCTAAATGGAGCACTTTCTTGATGGAACTAACCCACATTTGCTTTACACGGAGAGGAAAACCACGAAGACCTCCCATGCTTATAGAGTGACGGCAAGTTGACTATGACTCAGGATTCGTCTACCACTGTCTGTATTTCAAGTCAACACTGTGGTCGGTGCGAGTAGGTTGCAAGAATCCGTATCACAGAAACATTGCTGAGATTCTATACCTTATTGGGAGGCAAGCTCTCTATCCCCTGAGCTACCACGGCTCCAATTACATAATGTTGTAAAATGTAATCTTTACCATACTATCTTACAGCCCAGCTCGCTATCACCCTCCAACCCTCGTATTACTTATAAATACGATATATATTACTTATAAATACGTAAAATATTTCAGTCTGTATTTTAAAACTATATTTATTGGTGAAATTTGCCTTCCATATTGGCATATCTTGAACTGCAAACTTATAAGTTCGTTAGTTATTAAAAGAAGTGCACCCCTTAATATATAAATAAAATTAATCACACTGCAGCGCGTCGATAATAGTTCTTCATCACTTACCAATCACTTACCTAATCACTTACCAAAAAAAAAAACTGAAAGAAATAAAGATATAGTTCTAGTAAAATTATCACACTCTATGTTAATGAGATTTCTGGTAAAAAAATACCATAATTTCAGTTAATAAAGCCAACATAAATGGTATCAAAACCATTTCACTTATAATCTTTTGTTTATATGGTAACGGGTTATCAAAATTTCTGGGTTCGAAACTTGTAGTTCTTATTACAACATATTTAGCAAAAATAAAAAACTGATAAAAGACAATTATCCATATAAATGGTTCTTATGCTATGCTCTAAGTTTTGTCAAATGTTATAAAATTATATTAAATTGTTAATTTTACCAAAATCATGACTGAAGGGCTTTCATGAAACCTACTACCCAGCTTTTTGTAGTTCCAATTGAGAGTGAAACATGATATATTTTACCATGCGTGGATAATTTCGATCATACTCTTTATCTCTGTGTACATTCACGTTTCAAAAATTCTTTCATGTTTTTGAGGATATTTTCACAAAACTTTATTTGCAAAGTATTTATTTCGATTTTACAGAATAGCATAAAAATGATATTAGCATATATTTTTTATGTGAATACAATAAAAGGGACAAATTCTGGGCAGACAAGGCTGAAATATGTATACTATTCATCAGAAACAAACGAGTAATAAAACATAGAATACAAAGATGCGACCCCATTTTCTGTTCCGGTGGCAAATCAATGGAAGAGGCCGAAAGTTGGAAATCAATGATTCGAAAAAAATATAAGATGAATCTTCTCTGACAAATTTAATTCATACGTCACAATGAATTTTTTTCTTTTTTTAACCAGAAATGTGAAAATTGCAGAGACAAAGAAAAATGCATACATTGTAATCAACAAAAAAAATCAACCTCAATAAAAATTTAAAAAAAGACCAACTCTTCTTTTTGATTTACAATAAATCCAGAGTAGTAATTTCAATAAAAATAAAAAATAAACTAAATTTTAGAACTCCCGATTTCTAATAGTGTTATTATTATTAAGTGGCTATATTGTTCTCAACATATATCTTTTTCTCAAACAATGTTCCATACATTAAAATAACGAATGTTTTCTTACTTGTCCAGAACTGAGAAAACTGTAGAATCTAAGAGAAATAAGCAATTTTATATTGTAAAAAAATAACTAAATATAAAGAGAAAAAATCAGATAAAAAACACCAAAATCTCCCGATTTTTTTCAAATATTAAACCTTAAATAATAATAAAAATAGAAGTTCAAAATAATTGTAAATTTGAGTATCCTATCTCTAATAGGTTCTTTATTATTATTTTTAAGTGTCTGCATTGGTATGCCATGGGGACACATATTGAGTTTATTAACTCTTTGACGAAGAATTTTTATTAAGCATAATTTCCTACTTTTTCATTATTTAGTATTAATTTAGTATATAAATTCAAAATAAGATTAGTCAATAACATAGCATAATAATAATTAATGATTATATAATATACATCATTAAACAGCGGTGTTTTTATCTACGTTAAATGCAAAATCTTTAAAACATGGCTTACTTGCAAACAGTAGGTTTTAATTTTTTTTACTTTTAAGCAGAAATTTAGATCTAAGAGAAACAGTTATTCATCATTGAAATTTCTTTAATTTATAAAATAAATTATTGAAAAATTTTCGAAAATAATTGAAAAAAAATTCAAACTGCTTATTTTTTTTAATTTTATATTTTAGTAAAACTATAACTTCGATAATCTAACCTATATTTTAGTTACAATTAGACTTTTTATAATTAAAACATATAAAAATATATTTTTGCTTACAATTAGAGCATCAGGAAAAAATATATATATAGTCGTCACTGGTGTCCTAACACGCTTTACTAACTAAGCTCACTAAACATCAGTAAAGCGTGATTAAACATGCTTTACTAAAGAGAATAAATGCTGCGTGGTGTCTTTTTTTTAATAAGTTTGGAACTTTATTGTTTCTTTTTAAGTAGAAAAAAGTATTAGTGATTTCCAATTAAATAAATAGTTTTTGTACGCATGGCAGAAACTGCCTTATAATAAGTTTATTCAAAATATTTTACTAAGCACTTTTTCGAATAATGCTATTATATTCAGGTATTATTCAATGGGGAATGTGATTATAAGCACAAAGGATATACTTCTCACAGACACGTTTCGGCGCCTATCGACGGCGTCGACGTGACCATATGTCGCCAAAAGGAACTATTCCATAATAATATGGGCTCAGAAAATATCCGGTATTGATTTATAATACTTCTCGATTTTTCTTTCTCTGCAAGAAAAGAAAAAGCGAACGAAGCGGTAAATCTTCCTATTCTATATTGTTCTATTTGTATCTCATTTAGAACAAAGGCGAGATTTGAGAATTATAAACTAATATTATTTTTTCAGTTCTTTTAATCAGATTTATGTAAGTTTTCATTAAAAACGATGGTAATAGTAGAGTCACAAAAAAGTGATTTATTCTAATTATTATATCATTATTACGGAACATGAAATAAATATCATTGTAAAAAACGAAATTTAATTAGAGAAAAAATTATAATTCTTCTCATTCAAATGAAAATATACTTATCCTTAACTTTATATTATTATGTTTCAATAAATAAAGATCTTTTTTTTTTCAATTAAAATAAAGCATTGTACTAATTAGCTGTTATTTTGCAAAGAATTTTATTCTTTAGCCTTATTTTAAATTTTCTTTCGTTAAAAAAAATTAGACTATTGTTTGCAAAGTTTTTACTCTAATCTTTAGAAAGTGAATTATAAAAAAAGAACAATTTTGTTTCTCTTTGTAGTTTTCTGTTTACTTTACGTAATTACTTCACTTAATTCCAAACTAAGAAAAGACAAACAGAAGAAAAAACTCTTCATTATTAAAAGAGGCTGACTTGTTTAAAATATTCATTAAAGACGAATGTGGCATTGTTTGTATAATGAGTGTTAATTACGTCATTCATATGAAATACTTTTCTGACATAATAAGAGATTTAATTTTCACTACGATGCTTTTAAATTAATATTATTTTTAAAAATATGAAGTCATTTTTATAAACAATGCTCATTTAAAGAAGTAAATTATTTAGCGTAGATCTTATTAGCTTCTGAATAGATGAGTGCAAGTTTTCTGAAATATATATTATAGAAGTTAAATATTTGTGTGCATAATTGAATAAATAAACTTAATTAAATAAACTAACTTAAATATTAATGCAAGAACTTATGAAGCTTAAATTATTTAAAAAATAAATTGTTTAGTTACTTTGAAAAATTTTTATACAACGAAAGTTGCAAGAGATGAACAGATGAAAATATAAAAACGAATATTTGAAGCCACTAATAAAGGAAGGATATACTGTTATATTTTTTTACCAGAGACATCATACAAATATATTGCATGTACCTTATCATGCATATTACTGTTTTAAAATTCAAGTTTTATACAATGTAAATATGTTAAAAACAATTAGTAAAATGTATATACTTTTGTGCTTTAAAAGACATTGATGTTTAAAAATTACAAGTAGAATTCATGCACTTTTTTTTTAGAAATTCAAAAAAAAGTTTATGGTACTTTTTCTGTAACAAAATTTACTACGAAATCTACTAGAAATAAAAAAAAAACATTTCGTAAAGCCGGAAACAATTTCCATTTAAAGAAATAGCCTACACGTTAAATTCTGGTAAAATTAATGCATTGTATTGTAATGGTATTTCGGTAAAAAAACAACAACATAATTTTGGTTAATTGAACTAAAATATGCGACATTTAAACCATTTATCTGATAATTTTTCCAAATCATATAGCTACGGTTTACCAGTTTTAAAAATTATATTTCTTATTACCACTCATTTAGTTCCCACACATAAAGGATTTTATGCCATTCTCTAAGGTATCATGATAAAATTACCGAATTTGGTCAAATTTTATCTCATATTACGTAAATGGATCAAATATAGATAAGACTTTTTTAATAGCAGCAGATAACCTTATTCTCACCATCAGGATAACTTTATCAAGTGTCTAAATACGTGTTTGGCAGTGTTTAGATCGTTATAAGTTATTTCTTTTGATAACTTTAATCAAAAGTGAACGTAACGTTCCTATTTCAATTGCACAACGCATTGTAATTTAGTTTTAGACAAGAGAAAATCAAAAAACCATTAAAATTTTACTCAAATTAAAGCCACAATTCGGCAACGATACCTTCCCAAGGGCTAAATTTATGCAAATGGCACAAGTTATTTAAACAAGGTTTTGAAAAGTTGAATACTTGCCTCATGCTCTTCGACCAAGAACGAGTCTTACGGCAGAGAAAATTGACCAAGTCCTTGACCTTGTTTCTAATGGCAAATGAAGTAAAGTTCAAAATATTAGTGCTATAGCAGAGAGGAGATGTGAAAATATGGAAAGTGAAACTCATTACGATTTGGAAAATCGAAAAACCTCTGAAAGGTGGATGCCTAGAATTTTAATCACAAGTCAAAAAGATGCAAAGAAAAGACATTTGTCAAAAGCCGCATAAAGCCATAGTTACAGTGTAATGCCTTTAACATAAAAGTTACAGGTGGAACACACACACATTGGAACACTCAGGTGGAATATTACACTGGGAAACTGTTTAATATCCCCCATACAGCCTGGACTAGTTCCTTCGGATTACCATTCGTTTGGACCAAGGAAAGAAGCATTGGGAATAGAAAGATTTCATACAATGAAAAAGTAGCACATTTTTGCTCAATTGGTTCAGTACGGTCCTCAAAAAAAAAAAAAGAAATCACCCTGAATAACTTTCGTTCTAATGATCGGATTTTTACGAACTAAGTGTCAATCTTAATGGTTCCGGGGGGTGACCTCAAATATGCTAATTAATTAGTGCTAATTATTAATTAAGTTACGAAATCAGACCCAAAAACGTACTTTCTCTGAATAAACATGTATTTTTTTTACAAATTTGGAATCCAGACACTTAAATTAGGGGGGGTAGACAAAATTTTGAAAAAATTGGGTCTTAAATTGGGTCACAATAAAGGTTTATATATTTGGCGATAGTTCAGAAAACCGCCAGAAAAAGTCGCCAACTCAAATTAATATTTTAAGGTAACCCATTGACTAATTCAAAAGAAGAAGACTTAATTTCACTAGGTTGCTAAGCAACCAATATCTGACTGTAAAAAAAAAATTAATAATGCTCTGTGATTGCTCGGAGAGGTTTAATAGAAATATCTCAAAGTTAATAGAAAATATCTCAAAGTTTCTAGGATATAGACAATTTTTAAGCTAATTTCTGTCCAAAAAGCAAAATTTTTTTATATTTTAATCTCCTTTGAAAAAAAAATTTGAATTGATTTATAAATTATTTATGATTTTCTAAGCTTTCAGAATTTAAATACATGAACTTTTTATCTGATATTATTTAGATTATGTTGTTTTTGTTATAAAAATTCGAGGATTTCATACTAAAATCAAATTAACATAACTTATTATGGCTATATACAAAATTTTAGGATAATCATTTTTACAGCTTTAATCGAGTGTCCTAGGCAAAAAAGTTTGAAGAAAAAAAAAGAGCTTGAAAAATAAAATGTATATTGTATAGTAATTCTAATGCGCATTCACAAGGTTTTCTATAATTTACGATATTTCCTTTTTCTATAACTCAAGGAATTGCTGAATGTTTAGTGGTATTTTAAAAACGATGAAATATGTTATGTTTAAGAATAAGATATTGAAATAATATGTTGCATATTGTAAGATTCATTCTCTAAAAAATCGCTTCATTTTGCTTGATATTTAGGTTACTAGGCTTCTTTGGATAAAGATGATTAGCAAATACCATCCTCATCTTTCGATACATTCTGAATCTTACATTCGCAAATTCACCATAAAATGTCGCACAGCATGTTCTTCAAATACGATTACAGCTACATTTACCACCGAATACTGCTACTATGATTATTTTTGTTTTCTTATATATGTTACTGGCAAAGTATGAAACGCCGGTATTGAATAGAATGTCTCGGCATTCTATACAATGCCGGATGTTTTTAGGCAAAGTATGAAATATGAGAGGTATTACATACTTTCCCTAGGCATTCTATAGAATGACAAATGTTATTAATGCAAAATATGAAAAACACATGCTGATGAGGTCATTATGTTATATCAATGATGTGCATGTTACTGTGAATGATCGAAATCGGGGGTTGTTGACTTTCACCGGTGAATGTTGACAATCACATAGTCGCTTTAGTGAATGCCCGATTTGATATTAATTTATTCGTGGATATAATTACATTTATTCAATATTTTAATACTTACTGACGATAGATTAGAAGAAACATCAGTGTTTGGAGTATCAGGCTAATATATATCGGGTAATGGCACTGAACCTTAAAAAATTATCGGTGTAGGATATACCGGGCAGTGGCACTTGACCTTAAAAAAGCATCAGTATCTGCTATACCGGGCAAATGTATACAGGCAGTGACACTTGACCTTAAAAAAACATCAGTGTCTGGTATACCAGGTAAATGTATACCGGGCAGAGGCAATTAACTAGAACTAGTATGACTAGACCTTTGGTAAATGTCCGAAATATATACTAGGCCTAGTTAAGTGCCACAGCCCGGTATACATTTGCCCGGTATATCCTACACTGATGTTTTTTAAGGTCAAGTGCCACTCCCTGGTATGCATTTGCCCGGTATACCCTACAATGATGTTTCTTCTAATCTATCGTCAGTAAGTATTAAAATATTGAATTAATGTAATTATATCAGCGAGTAATTTAATATCAAATCGGTTGCAAAAAATATTTCAGACAATCACCAAAGCGATTATGTGATTGTTGACATTCACCTGTGAAAGTCGGCCTTCTTCAGATTTCGGCCATTCACAGTAACATTCACAGACAGGTAACATTCGGTCATTCACAGACAGGTGATTGAAAAATTACTTTTAAGATTAAGACAATATATAAGATATTGAGAAATTTGCAATGATGTGAGAGATGCTTAAAAATGTTGACTACTTATTTTTATTAATATTTATAAAAAATATATTCAAGAAATTGATAAATATTTTATTCCAAATCTATTCATACGTATGTATATTATAGAAATTGTATCAGTTATTGAGAAAAAAAAACTAAAAACTAAAAAATAATCACATTAAATAAGCAAAATCTGGTGTATAATCATATTCAATCACAAGCATGCTTTTATAAAACTCGACACTCGTTGATTAAAATTTTTTATTCAAATTTCTTTACTAAATTGCAAATAGAATTTTAGACGACTAAAAAAGAAATATCATATTTTATAGTTTTTAAAAAAAAAAAATAAAAAGTTCAGCAAACGATTATTAGCGAAAAAAATATGAATGAAATTTTACGCCACTCGCGCTAAGTCAAGTTCCTCGTAAGTTTATCACATTTTAATATTAATCGCCCATTAAATCATTTCTTCATTGTCGCCAAATTATTTTTTTTTAAATAATTAATTTTAATTTTTCTCATCTTCTAATAAATAAAAACAATAGAAACTTTAGATTTCTCAATTGAAAAATATGTAAATTAAAATGGTATAAAAAAATCCCTATCTTATTATTCAAAATTTTTTCATCCTCACTTTAATTAAATAATAAAAAATAATAAATAATTATTAAAAATTATTTTTTTCATGAAATTATCTTTGGGTAAATGAGTTTTATGAGTGGGCGCAATTTTTTTTGAATTGCTTCATTAGTTTTTAAAATATGACTAAAAACGTAAAAAACGAAATTAACATTAAGGGGTCCAAACTTTGAATCGCTCTCCTGACCAAACTATGGGGACCACATTTCCCAGATTGCAGCTACCCCATATATTTTGAAAATAAGGAGTCCAAATATGCAAAAAAAATTATATGTTTATTCAGAGAAAGTACGTTTTTTTGTCTGATTTCGTAACTTAATTAATAGTTAGCACTAATTAATTAGCATATTTGAGGTCACCCCCCGGAACCATTAAGATTGACACTTAGTTCGTAAAAATCCGATCATTAGATCGAAAGTTATTCAGGGTGATATCTTTTTTTTTTTGCGGACTGTACATGGTTTACTTCTTTCTATTCCTCCAAAATTAAAGTACTTCCAAAATGGGGGGGGGGGAATTTGAGTAGAAGTTAGATTATAATTGATCCTCAAAACGGGTTCAGTCATACACATGTCACAGCCTGTTTATAGGGCGAACATATTCAAAAATCCATCGATTCTTCCACAGATCGTAATTTTGACTTGATCCACAAAGAGATCAATTTCTAATTCAGTACCTTTTGAGATATGATTTGTTATGGGAACATGGAATAGTTTGTGACCCGACAGATTTAACGTTCAACAATCACAATTTATTACACGGGAGACATTGTTGGGCGGTGATCGTACTCACAAACTCTTGGACGAGAGCTGAACGCCCTACCAACTAAGCTATCACGGCCCGTAAATTAAAAGTCGTACAGACAAATGGCCATACTCTAAAGGTCTAAATTTGTTATTGAAATTTCAGCTTCAGTTTGCTACTGCTGATAAATGTATTTTGCACAAAATTCAAATGTTGGAAAATATGTAAAAGGTGCAAAATATACTAATATAAGTGCCAAGTATTACTCCCAAACATCGCCAACATTGCTGAAATCAATTTGCGACTTGTGCTAGGATTAAGCATCATATAACAATTTAAGTAATCATTTTGAATTATAAAACTATAGTTTTCAGTGAAAAAAATAAAAATAACAGAAAATAATATTGCTGAAAGTATGTCTATATATTTAAAATAATAATAACTGAATGTAACTTTATTTAGTTTTTTTGGGTGAAAAAACCCACAAAAACTTGGAATATCACGTGGGTATGCTAGATTATAACATATAATTCATATATACAGGGTTATTTATAATTCCCTCCGGTATTTCGAAGCGTTATAGTAAAAAAACGAAGACTAATATGGCAAAAAAGAACATACGAAATTATTCCGAAAGTATTCTAGTTTTGATTTAAGCAGTTGCCGGTAGATGGCAGTAACATGTACCACTGAAGCCAGTCGTAGTAAATATAAGGTTGTAGTTAACAGAGGGACTTATAAATAATCCTGTATAATGCGAATTCTCAGATAAACCATCATTTCCATCCAATTTTTATGCATCAGGGTATATTATTTTATTAAAAAATAATTGTTTTATAATTTAAAGTTCTAAGTTCAAATTTCTTGACTGAGTATACCTTTTCCTCTAAGACACAGTTTTAAAATCTGCTTTGATTTTTCAATTACAATTTGGATTCCATCAGACACATTGCTTCAATTAACTGATATTAAGACTTAATTGCTATACATGTTAACTTACGTTGCATTTAAAACTAACTTCCAGTTTTTATTTTTTTAGTATGTTACGTATTTATTGGTGGATAGACATATATTGCTTTGTCATGAATAACCTTTAACAAATCGCTCTCTTACAATCCACCCTTTAAAATGAGAGCTATCGGTTGGTGTTATTTTTCCATTAAAGCAAGATACTTTCGGAAGCAGTGATGGCCTAGGCTATTCAAGAGCTATTCTCTCTCTAGTTGTTTGGTTCTTCTCCGCAGATTTCCAGAGAGGAAAAAGATTTGGAAAGTTCCATTCGATGAACAGTCAGTGAAGCAAAATATTGTGGAATAGTGGTTCTGCATCATTGTTCATGATGAGAACTATTTATCTGCAGAGATTGCACTTACGTTCTTACTTTGTTTTTTTTTTTTATTTTATTTTTAACTATTGCTAAGAAAAATGCCTTTGAATTGGAAAAATTTCTGCTTAGAATTTTGTTAATATGATGAATCTATGATACCTTTAAAGTGTATAAATCAGCTATTCTACAGATAATCTATATAATGTGCAAATTAACAAAGGCGATCCCCCAAAATTGATTCAGTTTCTTAGATAATCTGCAAACTACATCGACAATATGCTATTTGCATAATTGATTCTGATTAAAGGGAAGATATAAGAAGATGCTTATGTGCACTTAAATTGACATATTTTTTTCTCCCTAAAATGCTGCAATTGAATAATCAACGAATTATATATTAACAGAATTAAAATAAGATCTTAAACTTTAGACTTAAAGAGCATGATGGATATGTCCATTATCAATAATATGAGAAATCCCCAATTGCTGCACATTTTTGGAATCTTAGGCATAAATTGAATTTCAACAATGTGAGAATTACAAACTAAGGCAAACAACGTTAAAGAGCACGAAAATATTTATAAAATACAGTCAGCTGCTTCGGATGTTCAAAGGGCAACCATATTACTGTTGCACTTATGAAGGTGCTTTTTGTGCTCTTTAGCGTTGTTTGCCTTAGTTTGTATTTCAGCACAAAGGTCGGCCACTTGCGTATTAATGTGAGAATTACTTCCACCCCTGTCATATCAGCACATCTTGATACCAAGGAATATTGTTTTATTAATTTATTGTTATTATTATATTTATTAATTTGGTTATTTTTAATTTATTTATTTATTATTGTTATATTAATACTGATTCCCTTGTTAACAACATTAATTCATCACTACCTATCCACCGCGAGTGGTTGCCCTTTGAGCATCCGAAACAGCTGTCTGCATTTCATAAATATTTTTGTGCTCTTTAACGTTGTTTGCCTAAATTTGTATTTTAGCACAAAGGTTGCCCACTTGTGTATTAATGTGAGAATTATTTCCACCCCTGTCATATCAGCACATCTTGATGCCTTGGAATATTGTTTTATTAATTTATTGTTATTATTATATTTATTAATATGGTTATTTTTAATTTATTTATTCATTATTGTTATATTAAGACTGATTCCCTTTCTAACAACATTAATTCATCACTACCAATCCACAGCAAGTGGAAATGCATTTTACCCTGATTTTCTTATCTCGGCTTGTCATAAAATACAAACAAGCAATCAACTAATTGATTGTTAGAATTAAAGAAACTAGACTTAGAGCTTTAACGAAGTTCTTAAATTCGTTTCCTCAATTTCATACTTATAAAACTTATATTTATCAAGCCAGATTTACTTAATATATAAGTTCAGTTCAGACATAAAATTTCACACATATGAAAGTCTTTTTAATTATTTCGGTTACATTTTTTTTTACTAAATTCAATGTTTAAATAGTGAGTATAAACATTTGTTTTAGTTTTCTGAGGAAGAAACGCTTTTAACTCTGAAAATAATTAATAAGTGTATTTTTTATTCAATGTTCAAACTAAACTCCTTGAAATCGAAAATGTTTGAAAGACATAATAATATTATTAGGTAATATTTTTATTTTTATCAAATTAGGTGATTTCTACACATTTATATTTGCTTAATAAATTAATTTAGTGCTAGTGATCCCTATTTTAGGTCGATTTAAAAAAAAACAAGTTAAATTTAAAAAAAGAAGATATTTACTTTTATTAACGGAAAAAGCATCAAGCATTGGTTTAGATCAAGCAGCAAAACAGAAAACTTAAGTAAAAGTGTATAGTTTTTTTAATTATTAATTCCATTTTTATTAAAAGTGTAGTAAAAGCATTTATAAGAATACATTTTTCTTGAAAACTCCATTGTAAAATGTTTTGACAGTTTTCTATAATTCACAAATTTGTCAGCACATTTTGAGCATTTTTTGGGTTTATTGAAAAGAAGCAAGCTTTAGATAACAGATTTTGTTTTTTGAAAAAATTGAAAATATGATTTCACTGCATGAAAATTTAATATACTAAATTTAAAAGTTTAATATAATAATTTATTGCTCGGTGATATACGTTATGACAAAAAATATAAAACATCTTTACCCTACATTACCTGAAATAATAAAAAAAAAAATAATTGTACCAAGTTAACGTTAGCAGTTAATGTGAAAGCGTGATCATGATAAACCTCTGAACTACTTTCTCGATAAAATAATATTCATGACATGAGTAGTTCTTTTAATTCAATCTCTCCTCTCAACAGAATCTATAATTTTAATCTTTCTCTTATTTTTCTTTTTGCATAAGATTCGATTTAAACTTCGCTATTTTCCTTTTCACGAAATGATCTATTTTTAATCCTCTAAATCTATAATTATCATCCACTCTACAAAAAGTTTACTTATTTTGCTGATGTTTTGATTTCATACTTAAAACCATAACCATTAACTACGATAACCTTTAAAATTATAAACAGAGAAAAATATCGCTATTCGGCATAATTTTTATCAGTTTTGAAAGAAAATAGCAGTCTTATTAGAAACCGTTTAATAAGATGCATTTTTTTAAATTTATGGAATGCATACAGTGATTTAGTGTTTTATATGTTTTTAATGTGAGTCCATTATAATTAATTGTGATTGGATCATATTGGAATTATTTTATATTAAATTATAATGATTTCACATTGAATAACAATTACATTTTTCTATCCATGATGTTTCTGTTTAATAACTATTACAGAAAATTCAAGGCCGTATGCTGAACTTATGGAAAAACAGCTCACTTTTGCGATCCACATTTCGATTACAAAAAAAAAAAAATATTTAAATAAAATGTATGGGTGAATGTCTTAGAAGTTTTGTTGTTTACAACTGTGCACACAAAACGTCAACATCTTAATATATTTGGTTACAAGATATATTCTAAAACAGATCATTAAATGAGAAAATTTCTAAATAATTTCTTTTTTTTCTCTAATTTATAAAACATTTTAACTCTCATTTAAAAAATAACATTTCCGACTTTATTCAATTTTATGAATTCCAACATTGTATGCATTATATTTAACAAAATATGTTGCTTCAATTTCTTTGTTGTCATTATTCCAAAATAGGGGCCCCATTGTGATCTTTCTTGGGTATAAATAATGAACTAAATAGTATCTTTTAAATGAAAGCATTTGTGACTGTAATTCAATTTACAAACTCAAACCAGATGTGTCTGATATTCAACTAAATTAGTATTATTTAGTTATTATTTTTTGTGTCAATAATCCAGGAAAGATGTGTACTCTAAAGAGATTAAAAATCCGCGAAATAATGATAGAATTTATGACTTCAATATATTTTCTGAATTCAAATATGATATGTCTAATACTTAAATTTAAGTCACTATTCCTTTATTTATTTTCTTTGCTATCGTTTTTTTTATTTGGATATCCATTGTGAACAAATTAAAAATAAATACAATTTAGATTTGAGGGTAAATTTTTGAAGTTAAATCATTTTACGATTTCAAACTAGATAAGATTCATAAATGAAAAAAATAGCACTTTTTGTTTATTTTAGTCTTTGTTGTCATTAGTTCAAAAAATGAATTAAATAAAAAAGAACCATTTCAATATTGATTGAATGATAACATTTCAAACTTTAAGTTATTTTACAATTTTAATTGTGATATGTTTAATACTCTACTAAAAAGTACCATTTTTTCGTTGTTTCATTTACTTTCCTTTGTCCAAGAGAGATATCTATTATGGACAAAATAAAATCTTTGCAACATCAATTAAATGATTAAATTTTTGACTTCAATATACAATTCCAAAACTGATGTGATTGATACTTAGTTAAAAAAGTACTAATTGTTTATTTCTTGTTTAGCTGAAGTTAGTGCTAGATTGAATGATAACATTTCTAACTTATGATATGTTTCAATTTTAATTATGATATGTTTAATACTTTACTGAAAAGTACCCTTTTTTTATTATTTTATTTACTTTCATTTGTCCAAGAGAGATATCTATTATGGACAAAATAAAATCTTTGCAACATCAATTATATGATTACATTTGTGAATTTAATTTACAATTTCAAAACTGATGTGCTTGATATTTAACTAAAAAAGTACTATTTTTTTTATTTTTCGTTTTGCTGCCATTAGTGCTAGGAAGATATCCATTGTAAATTGAATAAAAAAAATCTTTGATTATAAAGTTTATGACGTTAGTTTATTTCACAATTTCAAATCTGATGTGCTTGTCACTTAAATAAGAGAGTACTTTTTGTTTATTCATCTTCTTGCTGTCGTAGAAAGATATTCATTGTGAATGGAATAAAAAACAGTCTTGCAATATCGATTGAATGATAAAGAAGCATTTGCATTTGCTGGGAGATGTCCGTTTGGCTTCGATGAGTATTCTTGTCATTCACGATAAATGATGTGTCAAGGAGCACATTCATAATTCTTATTCAATATGATTAAGAAATCTTTGCATGACTAAATGTTCTTTTTAACCATCCATAAATTGCCGATTTTATTTTTATCTAAATGACAAATGAAAGAAATGCATCTAAACTGATTCGTATTTAAAATAATTGCATTCACCTATATTTTATGTCACAAATATTCTGTGTTCGTTATTTTATTTTTATGACTGATAAACGAATTAAGAGTTTTGGAATTACAGTAAATTATTTAGAATAGTTTGTAGTTATTTTGAAATAAATAGAATAAAAATAAATTGAATGGGAATGGAAATTACTTTCATATAAATTCAATTTCAAATGGCTGATAAGTGAATTAAAAGTTTCGGAATTACAGTAAATAATTTAGAATAGTTTGTAGTTATTTTAAAATAAATTAAACAAAAATAAATTGAATGATAATGGAAATTACTTTCACGTAAATTCAATTTCATAAGCTTTATTTCAAATATTATAGGGGCATATGAATTAGATTTTGATATAAAATTTCTCGTTACAAATGGATTGCTCCGATTAATAAAACCAAAATAAACAGTGATTAAACATTGACAGTTTCTCCGTTTACATGGTAAAAATTTTCCGGAAGTTCTTTCCCAAGACCAAATTCTTGATGGGACCAACAAGATTTTTTGATGGTTCATGTTGATTTCATGTTGGCTCAACTCCATTTGTTGGTAACCAACATCCAACAATTCCCATCAAGTCGTAATGGAATTTGATGGGCCAACAAACTTCCATCATTTTCTGATGGAAAATGATATATTTCGATATGATGGTCAACCAACATGTAATGTTGGATATTACTAACATTTATAGTTCTTTTATATGGATTATTCACAATTATAGTTCTTATCACACATTTAGTAACAAATGCAAAAGTAAATTATACCATACAAATGGATTTCATGAGAAAATTACCAAATCTTATAAATTATCATAAAACAATATCTTGATGTTAATTTCACTAAAGTGATTACCAAACTCTTCCTTAAACATTCACGGACTTCTTGGTGTTCTCACAGAGTCAGAAACACGTTAAAGTTTACCCTATTTTGGTAGTTTTGACTATGTTTTTTCTCCGTGTACTTTTTATGTTCAATAAAATGACTGAAATTGCTTCTTACTGAATGAGGTGGAATAAAATTGAATGGGAAAATAATGAAATAATTTTTTTTAAAACAATCGTTATATTTTGATCCAAATAAAATAGAAACTTATAAAAAATGATTCCTTTAATAATAATAAAGTTAAAATGGTATAAAAATTATAAATAATGATAAGGACTGTTAAGTGGAGAACTTGCATAAAAATATATGTTAAGGTTTTGAACATAAATATACTTCACAAACTATAACTTTTGCAGCTACTCTTAGAATAAACTAAATTAAGTTGAACAGTCTTTGTGAAATATGCAATAAACAAAGACACAGAGTTAGTTTATGCCTGCTTCAATAATACATAAATTATCAGTAACAGCTTGTTACCTTTGAAAGACTTCTAAATAAACTGCATTGTTAAGTAAATGCTTCAAGTTGTTTCAAAACTGTAAATGCACACATTTGTATTGTTAGTAAAATACACGAAAGATGTATTGTCTCAGTGGAAGGATCGAGAGCTTAAATTTGAGCCCATAATCCGTGAGAGATAATTTTTTGTTTGTTATTCTAACTAGTTCAAATGAATAGAATTCATTACTTTATTTGATAAAGCAATAGTAGTAGAACGTTTTAATGAGTAAGATAAATATAGTGAGCATAAGTATATAGATTACCTTTGTGTTAAGATAAAGCATGTGTAAAATTTCCTTTGCAATAATTGTGTTTCGAAAATTTAAGATTATTAGTAAATTAATTATAATTTATGAATAAATAAAATTGTGGTAGGATATACTGTCGAAAAAAATCATAGTCTTTTTTTTTCCTTTTTAAAGTTTTATATTACACTTTTACTTTTAAAACCAGTTTGATCTACAGTTCTTTCTTAAAAAGCAATTCAGATAGCAGAATTTAACCTTATGTATATATATATATTATATATTATATATATTATATATTATATGTATTATATATATATATTAACCTTACGTATATATATATATATACAGAAGAGCCTTTACATTATGACCCCCCTGCTAATAACATGTAGGACCACCTTTAGACTTCAAAACTGCTAGCACCCGCATTCATTCCACAAGGTGCTGACTGGTAGTCTGAAGTATCTGGTACCAAGCGCTCACCAACTGGTCCTGCAATTCCATCACATTGCGGGGGGGGGGGTAGCGCGGCAGCACGAATTTGGTTTTCCAAGTAAGACCACAAATGCTCTATTGGATTAAGTTCAGGTGAATTTGGGGGCCAAGACATGACTTGAAAGTCACTGGAATGTTTCTCACTGGACGATTCGACCCTTATGACATGGTGCATTATCCTGTTATTAAACACCATCCCCCGCAGGAAAAACTGTTGCCATGAATGAGTGAATCTGATCTGCAACTATTTTCAAGTGGCTTACAGACGTCGGGGATTGTTTTATGAGGATTATGGGTCCTAATGTGCCCTATGAATACATTGTTCCTGGGCGAGCCCATTGTTATAGATGGAAGGTGGTCATAATGTAATGGTTTTACGGTATATATATATATATATATATATATATATATATATATATATATATATATATATATATATATATATATATATATATATATATATATATATATATATATATATATATATATATATATATATATATATATATATAGAAATTAAGAGAATTTGCAGATTCAGTCGATTATCTCTAAAGCTACTGGACCGATTTTAAAGAAATTTCATGTGTATATAATATTCATACAAAATAAAACATATAACCATTCAACAATTGTCACTCGTTGGAGTAAGAAGGTATGAAATTTCCACAAGACACAGGCCGATTGCCGCAGGAAATGATAAACTGTCTTATTGGAAGTATGAAATCACGCTACAAGGCCTGTATAACAGTAGGAGGGGATCATACCCCCTATTAACCCATTTTTGTTAATATTCTGCAACCGCTGTTTCATACCTTCCGACTACAACGAGTGTTAAGCACGATTATGCGTGTGTTTTACAGTTGTTGAATGGTTACTTGCTTTTTATATCATTATATGTTCATATTAAATTTCATTAAAATCAGTCAGTAGTTCTAGAGATAATTGACAAAGTCTGCAAATTCTCTTAATTTCTTACAACATTGTATACTCTTTTTTTTGACTAATGTATGATGTATTTAACATAAGTCTTTTAGCCGTTTGTTTTAATTAAAACCATTATAATTGTTAGCAATTGATTAAAAAAATCAGGTATGGAAGATTTAAAAGCATTTCTAAATTCGTGTTTTAATATTTTAAAATAATTCATTTATGTCAATATTACACAAAATTGTTCTACTCAGTCTCAAAGCTATGTTCTTTCACTTAGTTAGTTGCTTAAATGTCAAAAGTTTTTTAATGTAAATTCTATATCTTCAAATCGAAGTTAAAAAACTATTGTGTTCATGAAAACTTTTCTTTTCCTTATAAGTAATCACTTTATTTAAAAATAAATTGAATATTTTTTTTATCGAATTTTTCATTATATCATACTTAATGATTTTGGTTCGCAAACTGTTTTACAAAAATATGAAAAAGTGCAAAGTCAGAAGAATGTCGAAATTCCTAAAAATAGATTATGGTTTCAAATTCTTAAAGTGGTTTAACCAGTTTGCATAACGTTGACAGTTGATCTTATTTCTGCTACAATTTGATTTTAACTTAAAATAAACACTTTCACATATAGATATAAAAAATTAATAAATAAATTTCTAACAAAGCAAACAGACTTCTAAATCCATTTAACATTTCGTTCGAGAAGATATTCTCATTAGAATAAGACTGTTCAGCATTTAATAAATCATGAACTGTTTGAGCATATGTCTCCTTGTATTGATAAATGATTCACATACCATTTAGTTTATTGATCAGAAAAATGCATAAAAACAAGTGAATGCTTTTGTGAACACTGATTTTAATGAAGATTTGCACATATGTGTAAGATTTGCACGTTCTTTAATAATTAGAAGAAATATTATAATAATATTTTATTTACCGTTGTAACATTTCATGAATTATAAAAAATGCAAAACCTACAATGACGTAAAAATGATTCCCAAAAGCACTAAATGATACCTGTTATGATTTTGACGTCTGAAGAAGCGAAGATAATTTGAATACGTTTTTCACCTTCTCCACGTGGTTTGCAACTCCATTATCTATGGAAATTTTTATCTTCTCAATGCTTTTTATCACCTGTTGAATTCTGAAACAGCAAGTATATTATTATAAGTTCTACTTTAGCATTGTATTGATGTTTACAACACTTTATACTTGTAAATACAGGGGCCTTATGTGATGCACAGTAAAAAAATTACTGTGCAAAGTACCAGTCTTCCGTAAAATCAATTTTTACCTTAAATATTATACCAGAATTTTATTGTAATATTTATTTAATTAGATGGCTTTGCGATTTTACGGTAATATTCGCTGTAAAAATTACGGCATATCTAATTTTTTGTACCGTAACATGTTCTGGTAAAAACGAATATAACGGTAAAAAGTATTGTCACCCAAAGTGCTGGTACTTTTTACCGTATTTTGAATCTTAATTTTTCACAGTGTATATACTGAATTAAAAATTGAAATTATATGTTGCGTTTCTGAAGACTTAAAATAAGCACATTATTCATATCTAGGCATGAGCAAATTTCTACGGAAATGTAACACTCAAATTTCGTAGATATTCTCCTTAGAATAAGACTGTTGGATATTTAATAAATCACAAAGCTTGAGAGTATTCTAATTGCTTTATGCCTCCTAGTAATGATTAATGCTTCACATACTATTCAATTTACTGATCAAAAGTTCATAGAAACAAGTGAATGCTTTGTGAACACTGTTTTGAATAAACTTTTGGCGTATATGCGAAGGATTTGCACTCTATTTACTCATTCATTCGATATTGTAACATTGGCTACAATGGAAACATCAACTCCGGACACGGTATGTTACATTTTAAATATTGCTGATAAAAGGAAATTTTATGCGATTTACTTAATCAGTAAAGTTCATGAATAAATTAAAATTTTTCTCACTATCTTTATCATTATCCGTATTTTTATTTTTTCTTTGGTGGCTTTTATAACAAATTAATATAATTAATAAAACAAATGTTAAAACAAATTAATATAATTAATAAATTTTCTACTAGTTCTGTTGCATTTTTGGTTAAATTGTTAATTGACTTTGCAAATAACAATGTAAGATTCTTTTTAAATAAAACTTTATTGTATATAGCGAGTTTTGTAATCAACTTTAATTCATATTTTTTCAGTTGTAGAAATGGAATAACAAAAACAATTCCATTGATAGTTGAAAATTAATCTTTGTGAGAATTGATATTAAGGAAAAATCTTGTCAAAATTCTGTCAAAACACTAGAGAGAAATGCGGGACTAAAAACATCAAAGCAAATTTAATTGCTTAGTGAAACTTGTGTTTGTGTATAATAACTATCTGTGGCTGTTTCTGGGCATTGGAATTAAGCAAGTATTAGAGGTTTTAGTCCCGCTTTACTCACTAATGATTCAGTAGTCTTTGAAATTTTGTATTTTCCTCTCTTGAATATTAATTTAAAAGTTCTAATGTGCATTTTTAGTTTTATTTTTGACAAATATTCCAAAAATATATATTAAAGTTATTTATTATTAAACACACTATGCATAAATTAGTGTATAGTGAAGAATAATTACTAAGGAGCGTTTTCTTAATTACTAAGATAAAATTTTTATAGTTTAAGAAAATCACCCATTAGTTATTTGGTGTAAAGAATAGTTTCAGCTGAGAAACTAAACTCAAAATTGAGTTTTCTTGGAGCAATACATTAGTTTCTATGACTTCGTATTTCAACTTCTGCCATCGAAGCCATAGATTTAGAACTTGAATTTGAATTTATAACCTGAACCTGAATAGAACTCAAGACTTTAATTATGAAATCGGCTGAAAATGTTGACCCTTTACAGTTATTTTTTATTTCATATATAAAACTTAATTTTCTAAAAGTTTGATAATTGCTTATATTTAGTTTAATAATAAGAAAAAGCACTTAAACACTTTAAATTAGTTCAAAAAAATTATATTTTGAAAGTATTTCTTTCCTTTACTTTTAACTCACATTTAAAAATGGGGAATCAATTATAGGATCTATAGTGAAACTAGCATTTCTAAATAAATTTAGAATCGAATGGGTTAGAATGTCATTAAGTATTGTTTTTGAGACTCAAAAATCATATCTAAGATAGGAAAAATATTTCTATAGTTGTTTTATAAAAGAAATTTTTATTAAAAAAAAACTTCCTCACTGATTTTACGCCAAGCAAAGAGCAGATTTAAAAAATTCTTCGGAAAAATAGACGTGATTTTCGCACTTTTAATACATGAAACCAAACAAATCTAATATTTAAAAATGCATTATAGATACTGTATTTTCATTCCCCTTTGATTGGCATAGTAAGGTTGACTAAATAATTCCTCGTTTAAATATAATAGAAATATTACTGTCCCAAGATTGTTTCGTAAAAGATTTAATAACGGCGTGCAGAAAAACATTACAAAAATCTCCTTTTTAGCTTTTATAGTAAACTTTGTTATTTCTTTATATATTCATTCTAGCTTTGTCAAAGCTCTCAAATTCAACGTTTCGTCCGTGTTTATCAGGCCAATCTTAACTTTTAAGTGTTGTAGAAAGTGTATAATAGCCGGCGTAAATAAACCTTGTTACTGTGATAATCATGAAATCCATCAAAAAAAGAAAACGTTAGAGAGGTGGAATTTATCTACGGTTTGAGAATATTCTACTTTTGATTTAGAAAGGATGATTCAGCCTTAATTTCAATTCTGTAAAGACAGGTTAAATCTCGATATGAAAGAGTTTACTATGCATGATTAATGTGAGCCTCATTTCGAGTTTAACTAGCATAGTTTAATTTAACAGTGATGTAATTATTTTATTTAGTAATAATTTTTAAACCTTGATCGGGTTTCGTGATAATATCCGACATTTAAATAAAACTTACACTGCTATTTGGGATATTACACCGGAAAATTAAAAAGTTTAAAACGGATGCATATTTGTAAGAATGCAAAAATATCTTGTATTGATTTCATTGTAAAACGCTTTATTTAGTATATTAATTACATTAAAGAAGAAAATATTACTTATACGTTATTTCTTTTTCGTGTATAAATTGAAATAATAATAAATATTTACTATGCTTCATTTTGTTTGTTTACTTGTTTGATTATATAATAATCCACGGATTTTTAAACTTATGCTTTTTTTAATTAATAAGTAAATGTAAGAAAGGACTTAAAAGGCAGTTTAATTAGCATAGAAGTTAGAAAACACATATATTTCATTTCATAATTTTTCATAGTACTTTTAATATAATATTTTTATTATGGATGTTATTTACTAGTTAAAGACAAACTTATGCCATATTTCAATTAATATACTAAATGAAAAATAACATTAAAAAAAATTTAGAAAGTAAAATTTTTCACAAATTGGAAACCATTTTTGTTTTTATTGTTTCATCTGGAATTTTTATTCTAATATACATTCAGGAAAGTAAAATAACAGACAGCTATAATTTATTTCAAACTTATTTTAAAATCTAATTTAACTTAATATTTAGGATAATTTATAGGTATTTTCGAACTAGTTTTTTCAATAAAAAGTTTATAATCTTATAATAAAAATCGATAAACACTGTCTTAAGCAATAAAAGTCTATAAGTCTTTGATATTACGCAATAGGAGGTAAGACATAGGATAATATATGACTAAGGTGAATCTTAAATTAACAATTTTAAGATGACAATGGTGTAGCTTGCCATTAACAGCGCAGCAATATTACTTAAGTGAAGCTAAGATAATTACCTTTAAATGTTACTTAGGTGAAGTTTAACATCACACACACACACTATATATATATATATATATATATATATATATATATATATATATATATATATATATATATATATATATATATATATATATATATATATATATATATATATATATATATATATATATATATATATATATATATATATATATATATATATATATATATATATAATGTGTGTGTGAGATATATATATATTGATTGATTTGTTCATTTACGTCGCACTAGAGCTGCACAATGGGCTATTGGCGACGGTCTGGGAAACATCCCTGAGGATGATCCAAAGACATGCCATCACAATTTTGATCCTCCGCAGAGGGGATGGCACCCCCGCTTCGGTAGCCCGACGACCTGCACGCGAAGTCGAGCACTTTACGGTAGAACAGTTTAACGAGGACCAATACCGCACACCCTCGGTCCCTACGCAGACTGATTCAAGTGGTCACCCACCCGCACACTGACCGCAGCCAGTGATGCTTGACTTCGGTGATCTGCTGGGAACCGTGTCTTAACGATCAGTCCACAGCGGGACGATATATATATATATATATATATATATATATATATATATATATATATATATATATATATATATATATATATATATATATATATATATATATATATATATATATATATATAAATCCTCTAATTCCTACTTGAGTTCTTCTACATAAAAATACTGAATGAGCCGAAGATTTTACTCGAAGTTTAAATTCCATTAAACTTTGCATTTCATTCTTTCATTCCTTAATTCCATTTTGTAGAGAAGTACCTTAATTTGATTTTTTATCATTCAGTAACATTGTCATTATCATTCGTATCATTTAGTACTTTTTATCATTAGCTTTTATCATTTTAATCATTTTTTATCATCACAGAATCAGACACCGAAATTTTTAAATAATCGTCAGATTATGATCAAAAGCATACCTTATAATGTGCTTTAACTAAACATGTAACGTCCTAAACTGAGTATGAGATTATATAGGTGCAGCAAGTGTTGGACATATTTAGATGAAGTTTAGAGTGGCTTTTAGAAGGTAGAACATTATTCATTTAGAGGTTGACATTCTAAGGAGACCCGGGAGAATACCCGGTCAGGTAGAACATTTATAATCAGTACTTCACCTTTAAAACTTGGGAAACTTAAGTCCTACGGATTCGGGTATTTGGTACATCCCCAGGTGGAGATGTAATGCCCAGAATGTGACTTTGAATTGAGAATAATGGTGTCTCTCATTCCCAAAGCCTGTTTACGATTGATCTAAGTTTGTGTCAGGTTTGAATTTAAAAGGGATTTCCTAAAAGGTCAGTTTTACATGAGAGTTTATGAAGTAGAAAATGGTACGATTTATATTGAAATTATAAACAAAGTTTTATTTTTGATATTATTATTTTTTATATTTTGTAACTTTGGATAAGTTTTATGTTTTTCCATTAGTTTTGAAAAACAGAAATACTATTGCATTCAATGTAGTTCAGTTTAACTGAGAAGTAAATAAGATAAATTCTACATAATTTCTTCAGTATGGTATGTTTAAAATTCTTAAAAATATAATTTATTATATATAAAAGAAAATTTTTCAAATTAGTTAACTTATTAACATTTAGAAAGTTTTTAAAGAAATTAAAGTGATTAAAAATACTGGAAAATTGCGATTAACTCATATTTTTTTTAAAAAAAACTAATTTTCCTAAATTTTAAATTTATTATAAAATTAGAAATTCAAAAAAAATATGATTTTTGAAGCATTAATCCTATATACAGTTAAAACAAGGATTCTATTTTTTTTCAATTTTGATTTTTGAAAAAACAAATATTTTTAGAAACTGAGAAAATTGTTTGAATTTTATGAGAATTTTATTACGAGAATTTCTTTGCCATAAATTAGCAGCATAAGATCTTCCTTTTATAGTCTGTGAAAGAGAAAACAAAGAAGTAATGTTGTTAAAAATATCTATAACAATATGGCGTTGCTAATTGTCAGTCGTAACCTTTTACAAAAGAAATAACGCAAAATTCTACAAAAACTAATTCACCATTTTATTATTCTTTTTCATCCATTGTTCAAAAAAAAAAAACCAAAACAAAAAAAAATGATCATATCTATAATATCAAGCTTTTAGCTCGCAACATCAGAAAATGCGTGTTATTACATCACGTGACCCTGACACCTTCCCCCCAGAGTCATATTAGATCCAAAGATCGAATATGGCAAATAATTTAAGGGTCACACTTTACACATAAACAAACTATGTTTCACATTCACCCAAATATTCACTGAATCTTAGGTTTAACTTAACACTAGGTATTTACTTTAATCACCTAATAATAATAATAGGAAAAAATGTTCAGAGTCTTATTTTAGTTTATATTTACAGTCTGGACAATGCATCTGCATTACTAAGTTTCGATCCTTTGATGTGACTTGCCTCAATATCATGGCGTTGAATGGCTAACGCCCATCTCTGCAACCTCGGGCTTTGGGGTGTCGCACTCGTCAGAAATACTAGGGGATTATGATCAGTTAATAAAATAATCTTAGCACCACAGAGTAAGGTTTCAAATCTCTGCAAAGCCCAAATAATAGCATAAGCTTCCCTTTCAATTGTAGACCATTTCTGTTGAGTTGAATTCAGCTTCTGGCTACCGAAAGCTATGGGACGAATATTTCCTTCTTCATCTAACTGACCTAAACAACATCCGACCGCATTTTGAGATGCATCCGTATGCAAGTAGTATGGTTTCTCTATGTCTGGGACTTGTAACTCTGCGATCTTACATAGCGACGTCTTCAATTCCTTGAATGCCTTCTCAGCTTCTTCGCTCCAAGGAATCTCATTAGGAACTTTCTTTTTAGTAAGCTCTGTTAGTGGAAGAGCAATCTTTGCGAAGTTTGGAATATACTGCCTGTAAAAGTTGCATAATCCCAAAGCACTTCTCAGTTGTTTTTTGGTTTTGGGTGCCTCTACTTTCTGTATTACTCTTATTCGTTCTTTGTCAGGAGCATGTTTACCTGAACCAATAATATGTCCTAAGTATTTAACCTTTTGTCTAGCAAATTCGCACTTTCTCAAGTTCACGGAGAAATTAAAATATTCCAATCTCTTAAAAACTTCTTCAAGATGAATCAAATGTTCCTCCCACGTATCAGAAAATACTGCTAAATCATCGATATAAGCACAAGTGAAATCAGACATGGACTGAACCACTTTAGACATAGCTCTTTGGTAGGTTGCAGCAGCATTTCTTAATCCAAAGGGTAATACATTCCATTGGTACTGGCCTCGGTGAGTTCGGAATGCTGTGAGGTGTTTGCTGCCGTTCTCCATCGGTATAGCCCAATATCCCTTCAACATATCTAGCACAGTAATGAATTTCTTCTTTCCTACTAAGAAATTCAACTCCATCATATTTTGCATTGGATATGCATCCGGAACGGTAAGAGCATTCAAACTTCTGAAATCAATGCATAACCTGATTGTTCCGTCTTTCTTATGAACACATACTACCGGGTGTGCTATCTCACTTACCACCGGTTCAATCAGTCCTAACGCTAGCAATTCATTGATCTGTGCATCCACTTTCCCCTTTAAGTTTTCTGGTATCTTATACGTTTTTGGTTTCATCGTATCCTCCTCAGCTTTCAGCTTTATCGCATGTTTCCCAACTTTAGCTATCCTTATCTTCCCCGAAAACAACGTTTTGCGTCTATGTAAAAGATCTTTCAATTGCTTTTGTTGCATTTTGGGTAAGTAATCCAAATTTAATCCTTTCAATGCTTCATAGCTTTCCACATCTGTAGGAAGAGTTGGTGTTTCGTATATTTCACCAAATTCATCATCAATATCATAGACAACTCCAACTGTTTGAATTCTCGCTTTGTATTCTCTCATTTTGTTAACATGCAATAATCTTAAATTTCCTTCAGGCATTTGCAAATAATACGAATTCGGTTTCACTCTTCTAATTACCTTTACTGGACCTATCCATCTGGCATATAATGAATTGGATGAATCATGCATTAGCACAAGTACTTGATCTCCTGGCGCAAATTCCCGGTATTTTTTCCTTCTATTGTAATATTTGGCATAATTACTTTGTTGCACATCACTTGTTAACCTTGCCTTTTCGGTTGCTATTTCTAATTTTCCTTTTAACTCTTTTAAATATTCCTCCGCTGATCCTTTCATATTCAAAGGTAAAAACATATCTCCGGCCCAAATTGACTTCAAGATAGATAACGGGCCTTTCGGTTCTCTCCCGTACATTAGCAGAAAAGGTGGTACTCCTGTAGTTGCATTTGGAACTTCTCGATAAGCCCATAGTACAAATGGTATATGTCGATGCCAATTTCTTCCTACTTCTCTAATAATGTGATGTAGCATATTTTTGAAAGTTTGGTTCCATCTTTCAATCAATCCGTTCCCTTCCGGATGGTATGGCGTTGAAAATCGCGGACAAGCTCCTAAAACCTTCAAAAACTCTTGCGTTAAACTTGCCGTAAAATTTGTCGCATTATCCACCACGATTACTTCTGGAATTCCTGTCCTACAGAATATTTCGAGCAGTGCTTCACATGTATTCCTTGCCGTTAACGATTTGAGCGGGACTGCTTCAGGCCATCTTGAATGTTGGTCCATCAAACAAAGGATATATTTATGTCCTTGTGCTGATACTGGATCTAGAGGACCAATTAGATCTACGTTCACCACTTGGAATGGAAGTTCAGGACGTGACACAGGTGTTATCGGAATTTTGTCTACTGAACGAACAACTCTTCTACCTTGGCACCCATGACATGAGCTACAATAAGCTTTAATTTCCTTGACCATCCCTGGCCAATAAAAGGAAAATTTAATTCTTTGAATTGTTTTACGAGCTCCTAGATGTGCTCCGAATACTGACTCGTGGGCAATTTCTAGTATTTTACCTTTTCTAATTTCGGGAATTACTAATTGTTGTATTCTATTCCCGTCCAACAGCTCTTCATGGCATAGTATATTATTTTGTATCACATACCCTCCTTTATTTTGCTTCCCCAATTTCCATGCTTCTTGGAGAGTATCGCAACTTTGTTGTTGTATCTTGAATCGTTCGGTTTCATTTCCATTCTTTTTATCACCGCATTCACCTACTGTTGGCTCCTGCTGCTCTTCTCCGTCACTTGCACTCATATATAACTGCTCCTTTCGGGAATCTGATCTTAGCTTCATAGCAGCAGTAAAACTGGGATTGTATACTCTTTTTTGTTCTAATAATGCCTCATAAGTTTCAGCATCCAACAAAATGTCAGCATTTAACCCATTGGCGGCTGCTATCATCGTTTTAATTATAGGCGTAATATATCCTTCCGTTACCAAAGCGATTTCCACTTCTTTTAATTCAGCTTTTAGACTTTCGCCAAACGCAGGTTGTAGTATTATATGTCCTTTGTAATCCACTTCCTTACCCACTATATCGTTTTTAAATACACTTATTTGTGCACCAGAATCTACTACAGCTTCGTATTCATTTCCATTATATGAAATTCTAACTTTCTTAAGGGCAGCTATTTTTGGTTGAACGCCTTTACAATTTTTTGTTTCCTATCATGACTTCACCGTTAAATCTTGCAGTGACTACTTTGCTTTCGATATTTCCATTTCTGAGTACCTTAACTTCGGATACTTGCCCTTCCGATACTTGAACCTCGGCCACTTTGCCTTCAATGTTTCTTCTCCTCTCTTTATTATCTCGACAAAATCGTGCCAAGTGTCCTACTCGTCCACAATTAAAACATGTGACTGGATTTTGGGAAGAACTCCGCTTATCAATTCTGCCATGGTTGTTGTGCTCATGTTTATATCCTTCTCCAAATGTATGATATCTTCTACTAACCATGTTTGGTTTTTCCCGGTATAAGTTCCTATATGGTTGAGAAGCAATGAATTTAGTAGTTTGGTTATATTTCCTTGCATTCTCGTACTCATCTAACTTCTCAGCAAGTGTGTCAACTGAGCAAATTCTACTCCACTCATCAATAAAATGATTTTGTATGTCTCCAGGTACTCGTTCTTTTATCTGTTCGACAATGACAAGTTGTTTCAGGCTGTCGAAATCATTAATTTTTAGTCCCGAAACCCATTCGTTAAAATAGTTCGCCAATTCAAATCCAAAATCTCGCCAAGTGCTCTCAGCCGCTTTACAATGTCTCTTAAACTTTATTTTAAATGCTTCTGGGCTCAATTTAAACCTTTTCAATAACATACATTTTACATGTTTATAATCATTTGCTTTTTCTTCAGGCTCCCTTGCAATTAAATTCGCCATTTCTAGAGGCAATAATCCAACAAGCTGCGTTACCCAATCTTCTTCTTTTATATGGACTCTTCGTGCTTGTCTTTCAAACAATATTAGATAAAAACTTATATCACCTTCTTTTGGATCAAAAGTACGCATTAATTTTTGCAATCCACCAGGTACATGTTCTCTTGTTTCTTCATTTCGAGAGCTGCTCGTCTCTCCTATAGTACCAGTATGTACCAATGAAGCTTCTATCTTCAACCTCTCCAATTCATATTCCTTTTCTTGCCGCTTTAATTCATCTTCCCTTTCCTGTTCTCGCCGCTTTAATTCACCTTCCCTTTCCTGTTCTCGCCTCTTTAATTCATCTTCCCTTTCCTGTTCTCGCCGCTTTAATTCGTCTTCCCTTTCCTGTTGCTTAATTTCATATTCTTGTCGCCTAATTTCATCTTCTTTTTGTTGGCGCTTTATTTCTTCTCTTCCACTAACTATTCTTTTTAATAATTCCTTCACAAACTCCTCTTCGTACTCCGTACTTGCCAATATAATCTTCTTTAATTCGGTAACTCTCATGTCTTCCGTTGCCGTTTCTCCTAACTCTTCCGCCAAACACTTCAAATCTACTTTTAAAGCTCTTCCTAAAAATGCCATTTTTCACCTACTACTTTCTAAACTGCACCTTCTTACAAAAAAAAATGCCACTTCCTAAACCAATTTCAAGACAATCTAAATAACTCACTATCTTCCATCAAACAACTTGAAATTCATAGAACAAACAACTACCAATCTTTTATTTTGAAATCCATTGGGGTTTCCCCGCACATTTGTCAGTCGTAACCTTTTACAAAAGAAATAACGCAAAATTCTACAAAAACTAATTCACCATTTTATTATTCTTTTTCATCCATTGTTCAAAAAAAAAAAACCAAAACAAAAAAAAATGATCATATCTATAATATCAAGCTTTTAGCTCGCAACATCAGAAAATGCGTGTTATTACATCACGTGACCCTGACACTAATAATATATGAAATAAAGAGCTAATGTTTTTAACAATATATAAAATAAAGGACTCATGTTGCTAAAAAAGTAAATAAAATTTGTTATTTATTTTGTTTAAATCCACATAAATATAGCTTTTTTTTTAATTTCAAGTACTTGAAACTCTTAGTTTCAGCCTTATAGAGTTATTGAAAGCACAGGATAGAAAATTTTCTACATATTTTATTTTGAAATTTTCATTTTCATTTAAAATTTCAAATACTATAAACAACTAAAAATAAAAAATTTTAAAAACAACTCAAAAAATAAAATTTTAAAAAAAAATAATAAAATTAAAAATAAATTTTAAAAAAATTAAATAATCGAAAATATATATTTTGATAAAATACAAATTAAAAGAAGAAAGATATATTGAGATACTAATCAAAGCCTATATTTAAATCATTCCAAAATAAACATATTTATATTAAAATGACATTAAAATTTCAATTAAATTCATATTTTTAATCTAAATTGATGAACTAAAAGGGCATATTAATTTTTGAGCAATACTCTTACTTAAATATTTGTCAAAAAAACTTTACTAAGATCTTAAAAGAATTAGATATAAAAGGAAGATAGCTTATATAACTTTAAAATGCAAGCATTTTTACAAAAATTTTTTAAATATAAATATCAATATTCTGGGATAGAAGCAAATAATGAATAGAACCTTTCTATTTGCAATGAGGAATGTGCATTAAAGAATATTCAGGTATTTCTCCAACAGTCACTTATTCAGATTAAACTAACAAGCAAACAATAGAATGTAAACAGAGTTTCATAATTGATTTTCTACGGTTCGTTCTGATTACTAATCGTAAGCGTAAGCAATAATAACAAACTTTGAGAATATTACGTTTTGTTTATCATAACCTGAAGTAAACTACGAATCCTTATTATTAATATTTGCTATTCTCGAAAAGGTTTGATTAAATTCTCAAGCTTGTTAAAGTGATATGAAAGAATATCTTCGTAAATAAACAAACTGAGTTTCACAGGAATTAATAATTGTAAATATATTAAACATTCCGTAGTTGTCAAGAAGTGAAAATTTTGTTTAAAACAAAAGCCTTACCTATTTCGTGCATCCAAAAATAGATAACAAAATTTTAATTAAACGGCTGAATAATTTATTTTTAAATTACTCATGTTCACTAAACACTCAATAAGTGCGTAAAATATTTTTTTTATTAAAGTGAATATCATCAGGATTTTAAATTATTATAAGTAAAAATTAGGGTTTAAAAAGAAAACCGGTATGCAAATTTTAAACGTATGTCATAAAATTAATATCAAATATTTTGAGTTTTATTGTCCCTATATTTAAAATTACTTTATGCATTATTATCAGATATACAAAATATATTTTAAGCTTTTACTCAAAATATTTTCCAATTATCACTAAGTAAATGTTTAAGTAACATTTAAAAGATGATACTTTATTTGATTAATAGGTTCCAAAATATTGTTTTTCAGTAGGATTCTAAAATAATGTTTTTCATTAGTCTTTAGAATTTCTACATTTAATATAAGTTAACAGTTCTTTTGCAACAAGAAACAAATTATGACAGAAAATCAAATTTGAACAGAATCAAAAATCATACATCTTTATATTAACGTATTCAATGTGCTTCTAACTAAATTATGATCCGGCAAGATCCAAGTTGAGTGTATGGGACAAATAATTTCGATACCATTATTACAATGCAATTTGTGATAAAGCTTCAGAGCATAAATTGCAGTTATAAATCTGCAAATAAAATTCTATTAAAAGCAAATCATAAAAAATAAATTTTTAAAATTAATATTACAATTATAATTATCCCTTAAACGGATATTATATTGGTTAATATTGTATAATATTTATGATTTTTTTCTAAAGACAGTACTTTTCATCATGTTCACTCATAAATAAAGTGTTATAATTATTTTGTCTTACATATAGATGAAAATAACTTGCCAGCATTCTGTTTTCTGCCTTATTTTATTTGAATCTGATAGTTTTAAAGTATGAATGCGATATTTTTGTAAAAAGTCTTGTATAGTTATTTTTTATAAATAAGATTGTATAATTTTATAAAATGCTGTAAATCATAGGAGATTTTGCTTGATTTTAAATTATTTCAATGATATCATGGCAAGAAGTGTATCTCAAATAAATTTTGTAAGGAGGACTTATAAGTCATTATTTTAATGCTTTTATTTTCTTTCTTTTTTCTTTCAAACATGGATGTAAATTTTAATAATTGTAATTCCACTAATGAAAAAATAGAAAATAAAACTAAGTGAAAAAATGCAAATATAAAAACTAAAACTAATTTAATTCATTTAACCACACAGAGATTTATTATTACTTTTTTGCTATTTAAAATGTATGTTGGATGTTTTTAGCTCATGGAAGAAAAAAAATAATCTGGCTTCTAGATATTTTGTTTTGTGTTTGTGCTGCATTTTGTGCTGTATTTCTATAAATATATGGTTGCTTACAATATGGCGTAATGTCTCAATCCATGAAACCTAAGTTTAAAATAAAATAGAGTCATTTAAAATATCATGTGAAATGAAATGCAATCACCTAAATAGGAGAGAACGTGTCTACTTTGCACCAATGATATTATTTAAAGAGTTTATGCTCCTTTTGGAAGGTAAGAGCTTCAGTATGGCCTTTCAAAAAGTATAGTAGTCGTAACGTTCGCTCAAATATCGTCTAAAAAGCGCGTGTAGTGAAATGCAATAATCTGAATGAAAGAAAACTGGTCTTCTTTGTACTATTGATACTGTATAAAGAGTTTCTATTCCTTTTGGAAGGTAAGAGCTTCAGTATGACCTTTCAAAAAGCTTGGTAGCCGAAACGTCTACTTAAATATCGTTTGAAATATCATGTGTAGTGATATGCAGTCATCTTAATGGGAGGTGAACTGGTCTACTTTTCCCCAATGATACTGTATAAAGAGTTTCTGGTCCTTTTGGAAGGTAAGAGCTTCAGTATGACCTTTCAAAAAGCGTGGTAGCCGAAACGTTTACTTAAATATCGTTCAAAATATCATTTGTAGTAAACTGTAGTCATCTTGAAGGGGATGAACTGGTCTACTTTGCATCAATGATACTGTATAAAGAGTTTCTGGTCCTATTGGAAGGTAAGAGCTTCAGTATGACCTTTCAAAAAGCGTGGTAGCCGAAACGTTTACTTAAATATCGTTCAAAATATCATTTGTAGTAAACTGTAGTCATCTTGAAGGGGATGAACTGGTCTACTTTGCATCAATGATACTGTATAAAGAGTTTCTGGTCCTATTGGAAGGTAAGAGCTTCAGTATGACCTTTCAAAAAGCGTGGTAGCCGAAACGTTTACTTAAATATCGTTCAAAATATCATTTGTAGTAAACTGTAGTCATCTTGAAGGGGATGAACTGGTCTACTTTGCATCAATGATACTGTATAAAGAGTTTCTGGTCCTTTTGGAAGGTAAGAGCCTCAGTTTGGCCTTTCAAAAAGCGTGGTTGTTGAAGCGTTCGCATGTTTTCAGGAATGTTTAACAGTCAGGAGCAGAATATTAGTAGTACGCTCTTTTACCAGAGTACCATGGATAAAAAGTATCAGTGTACAAATTGTATTTAATACCTAGTTTTTAACTGAGACTGACAAACTGTCAGTAAAAGTGAGCTTTCACATTGTAATAATGTTTCGGAACAGTTTATGGTTGATATAGGCGGATTCTCTCAAGTTAACGACATTTTTGTTTTAAAAATGTTCATGGCTTATGCATTTTCTTCACTTTAATATTTTTTGATAAAAAATATTTGGGTTGTGGGTTCATTAAACAGGTATCATTTGAGCGATAAACAGGTTTTATCTGAACCCTTAGAAGAAAATTATATTTCAGAGAGTTTTGTGAATACCATATATTTTATCATTAGATCTACATGACTTAAAAATACTTAAAACTTTTTCTTGAAAGTATATGTAAGACTTTTTTCTGAAATTTTCATTCTTTAACAAATACAATTATTTTGAAAATCACAAGAGTATAAGGTTTGTACCATGATGGAATGCCGCGAATAATAATCGAGGAAAAATTTTACATAATTTTATTTAAGTAAAAAGCTACAAAAAAATAACAAATTGGATTTCCAATTTCTTTTTTAATGAAGCAAAAACAACGAGATGTATATGAAATCCAACATAACAGATAATAATTAAATGTGAAGTTTGAAGAAAAAATATTCGAGGTTGCTTGAAATAAACCTCGAAAATTGGCCTGTTCTAATGAGGCCAAGTGGAGACAAGTAAACAATCAGTGCTTTGGGTAGGCTGATTTAATTCGAATATTAAGGAAAATTATTTGCCAAAACAGAAAGCTTATTTAAAAACGGGTTCGTTAAAAGTACTCGGTTAAATAAGTTGAAAATAAAAAGTAAATATAAACACGCAAAGCCTTTTTTAAAGTAAATGATGAGGCACCAAACTGTTCAACTAAAAATATAAAACTTTTTAATTAAAGTGAATTAAAAGAATCTCGGAATATAATATCAACATGACAGTTACTAATAGGGAGCATAAGTATAATCATTAGAACATTTATAAGAATAGTAAATAATTCATTTCTGTTTTCTTGGATGTCTATTAGTCAAGATCTAGCTTCACGAGCCTTAAAACTTCAAGTACTGTTTTTGGTATGTTTCACTTCATGTTTGAAACGTAAAATTCAATTTATTCGGTAGTACTTGATATTTTATAAGGAATTTCTCCTATATTTGCTTTTGAAATTTAGTCTTTATTACACTAATCTCGTACTCAAGAAATAGATGGCAGCAAGAAAATTTTAAGCCATTGTGGTTATAATTCACTGAAGCTTATTTGCGTTGTTCACGTTTTGCGCTAAATCATATATTTCTCATCCCAGGATGTAATTGAAACTTCTCAGGGTTGAACATTTTAATTATAAAATCTAATATTAAGTTGTGTCTGAGGTCAGTTGACTAATTTTCTTCACAATATCAATCTTACTAAAATTAATTAAGAAAGAAAATATTACACTAATATAAATTAATATAAAAGGTAATAAAATATTAGCTGCATTAAATTCAATCAAAAAACCACATTTGAAGAATTATTTTACTGCAAAGAACTATTTAGAGCAAAGATTCATTTTTAAATCATATTGAAGTTTCTAAATGTTCCAGACATGAAACAGCAATTTGCTCAATCCAATCAATCTTTTCTAGTAAGAAAGGAATTAAAAAATAAAGCTTAATGGCTTTATTCATTTTTCTACAGTTTGAAAATGTCATTTGTCGCTAAAGAAGAGTCACTTTAAACCAAATAGAAAGAGTCTTTTAATCAAGAATTTTCAATTAGCTGCATTCTTTAAATATTTACTGCTGAATTGTTAACTTTCAAGTTAGTAAAAATTAAAAAAAAACACATTTTTATTATTTCGCAAAAGTCATTTAAAAGTTACAATTTTTTTTAAAATTAAATGTTTTGGAGAATTGAGAAACGTTTTATAAATGCTTTAAAAGATTTTCACTGGTATTCAGTTCAGTATATTCTAATTTTCACTTTAATTTTAAGAAGTAACGAATTTTTATTTTTCATTCTACACAGGGTTATATTGGTAAAAAGTTTAAAAAAGAGGGAAAAAATTCATTGATTTTTAAAAACTAAAATTATTTTGCATTTCAATCTTTCTTTTTTTTTTCAGAAATAAATTTTTTGCCCATACCTTTCTTCTTATAGGAAAGAGTGAAAACTATAACTGCTCTCTCTTAGCTCACCAACGCTAAATTGCATTCTTGAAAACATGTTTTATTTTTGTTTTTCCTTGCACCCTCCTTCTTCCTCTATTTCCCATTTATGAATTACTGTATTTTGTGCCGATCAAGCTCCTTTTACCTCAGTTGTAAATTTTTCACTAGTTTAATACATGTTATAACTCAATTCTATGGTAGTTTTGATATTTTCTACTTATTTCGTTACACGGCACTGATCGATATTTCCTTATAATACCAAAACACTTGTACCTCTCAATTAACTATTTATTTATGATGGTAAACATAAGTGTCTCTCTTTATCTAATTAATGGATTAAGGCCCATGCACATACAGTTGACGATTCATCATAACAATGGCAACCGTGACTGCATCACAACAGTCCTAGAAACACGTGAACATATCGGCAAGAGTCTCCCTGCCCGAGTGGTATCACCTACCAAACGCTCTGAAGTGCTGAGGTAGTGGGTTCGGATCCAGCTGTAAGCCTGGATTATCCTTTCTGATGCTTTGTCCTTCTCTAAATTGTGCTATCTGTTCTTCCACTTATATACCATAGTTATGTAATAGAACGCGTAGGCCTGCAGATGCGTGTGTACCAATAAATAAATAATTCATCGGCATAAAATCCCTAGTTAAGCTTGATTAATAGAATTACAATTGAGTCGATGGGCTGAAGAGGAGTGCAAGAAATCCAATTTCGACCTACAGGATGGCAGTGCCATCTACTCGATGACCTGGCCGAAACAAGATGCCACGTCGAAGATAGCGGAGGCACAACCTAACCCCTTGTAGCATTTTCTTACTTTATATAAGTCTTGAGTGCGCTAAATGCTTTATACGCTGCTTTAATTTAAATTATTTATTACATTATGAGTTATTATTATTTTCTGTTATTATTTATCTGCTTTACTTTAATGCTTCAATTTAAATGCTTTTAGAAAATGCTTTAATACGATACTTTTACCAATATAGTAATAACACTGGGAAAAATGATTTGCAGTGTTGTCAGAAATAAAAATTATAAAATGATTTTTTTAAACTTTTTTTAAACCTTTCCGATATAGTGTAGCCAGTCAGACAACAGTAATTTAACTGATATTACACAGAACTAGAAATGTAAAATTGACTAAGGTCATATTTGCTACTGTTCTGCCTGACAAAAATGCTCCAAAACAATTTGCTGCTCCGGAAATGGTAAATTAGAAAAAATCTGATCAATGTTATTTTATTTCAAAACTATAGAATGTTCCTTTCCTAAATTAAACTTTGGATTCAATAGAACAATATGATGAAATACTATATTTTAACAAATAAAATATCAATGAAGAATACTTTTTATTTCGCTTTATGACCTGAGGTTAAACAGTGGAACCAATTCTGAGTTTACGGCCATCAATATTCAACTTCTTGCATTTTTGAACCTAACTTGGAAGACAAGGGAACCCTTGGATTAAGCATTGGGAAAAATTAGCCTTCGTAGAGGACATTTTTGATGGAATTTATCCACATTAGCATTATATGGAGAGAAAAATCACTCAAACCTCCCATGGTTTGCTCAACGGCAAGGGGATTCAAACCCATGATCCAACTATCACTGAGGATATTTTACATCAGGACTGTGGTCAGTGCGACTCGGGAGAGGAATTTGTATAAACCAGGGGTACCTTTGGGATTCAAACCTGGGTCAGCCCCCTTGGTAGAAAAATGCTATATACCCTGAGGTATTGCGGTTCGATGAAGATTAATTCTGCTTATATAACAATTGATTTGTTCACTGTACCATGAAACATTTTTAGATACTTTGCTATTATTGGACATTTATTTCTTCTCACCTTCATTCTATCATTTAATTCATGCTATTTAATTTTTCACCCTTAATAGTAAAAGTTATTGCGATTTCTTTTTATTTCATGTTCTTAATTCTTTCATGAAAATTCAATGAATCGAAAAATACAGTTTTATATATAGATTTTTTTATAAAAGTAAATTGTGTATTTGTCTTTCAATAATATTTCGATTGTTTTTATTTTTTTTCCATTTTTTTTTCTTTGCATTATCCTCTTCATGTCACTTGTTTGCATTTGGAAACAATTAATTAATTTTATTCACTCAAGCATGAGAATAACAAGATAGATTTTTCTAATTCATAATTGCGTTTGATTCAATTATGTTTTTTTGTACTCGATTAAATACTGTCTTGTTAAAGAAAAATAATTTTTTCTCACTTTCTTTGAATAAATTTCGCTACGCAAATTTTATTTCAATAAAATTGTTTTGTGTAAAAAAATGATATCGAAAAAAAAAGGAGAAAATGTTGGAAGTTTGTTTTCGTTTAAAAAGAATTTGTTTTTATCAAAATTAAACTTAACAGATTAAAATGTTTCATATATTTTCATTAAAAGTGAATTGTTACAAAACTTTACGAAAACAATTTCGAATTTACAGAAACAGTCATTTATATACAAATTTATATGCTCTTGATTTATTAATTGCTGTTTTTCTGCTAAATTTTATTGCTCTTCTACAAAATAAAAGCTTTATTCACGGGATATGGGGAAAGGGATTGAACTGAAATATTTCATTAGACCTAGATCATAACGAGATCTATTAAGTGAATTTAGTGAGTGTTTATTCATTAGTAAGATAATGAACGAGTGAGTGTTGGATTATGTAGCGTGATTATTTCCACAAAGTAATGTGGTGCAAAAAGTGAAGGAATATTTCTAAAGAAAAACTTATTTTGATATTTAAAAATGATATCGTTTTTGATTTTATTTCTTGCAACAAGCTGTAAAAATGTGTTTTTCCTATGACGCATTTTTACAACAATACTATTCCCACAAAGTTTTGTGGTGTAAAAAGTGAAAGAATATTTCAAAAGAATAACTTGCATGGCTTTTTTGAATAGTAAAATGAAGTTAAAAATTGAGCAATCATTTTATTGCAAATGATATGTATCAAAAATTAATCCCCACTTATATGAACAGAATTGAACAAAATTGTTACTTACTTAATAAATTTTGTGCAACAAAAAATATTTTGGTCGCATCATCAACATACAAAATAGGAAAAAAATGAAACAAAATTAAAAAGTCAATGCCAAATTGAAGATATAGCGCGCAACATTTTTTTTTTCTATAGAAATATTTGCTCTACTTTCAGAATATACCTTAAGAATGCAAAGTAAAAATGAACATTTCTTCAACTGAATCGTCAATTTTGCATTTCTAGCACGTTTCAACTATTTTTATTTGAAAAAGTAATTCCTTCACGAAAATTAAGAAGGTTTTCTTTTCTTCTAAGTTCTTAGATGAATAACATTTCAAGAGGAACAAATAAGCCTCACGCATCACATGCGTTAACAGAACATGTTAACCTTGCATCGAAATGACTTTTGGTAATATCATTTTGTTTTTGAGATCTTGGAGCAGGAGATTACACTTTCTCATCTTTTCCACTTCTAAGAACTAGCTGTGAAATACGTGATGAGTTAAGGTTTAATTTAAGAGATATACTTTCATACGTGATCTCAGAACATAGAAATAACTTTTTCTTACACGTATGTTAAGGAAAGTCCCGCTAATGTGTAAAATATGTAAATTATTAAATTTTTGATCTTGTCTTTATTTCTCACTAATCAAATTCAATGCTAAACACACATTGTTTGAATAACGCACAATTCAAATTACAACCGAATTTTTATTATTTAAACGTATTTAAGATATCCGATTAGAGCAAAAACATGATTTTGTGCAAATTTTTCAAAATTGCTTTTATTATAAATTTAAAATCCCTGTACTCTTAGCTGCCTAAAAATACTTTAATTTTGTTTGTACTCTAATTACTTACAAAGTCATAGCAGTTTTTGGTCAAGGTGATAACAATGGATAGACTTATGCTTTTAATACTTTATATGCATTTATCTCAATTTCAGATTTTTCAAATTTTTCACCACCTTAAGCATGATATCTCATGTTGCTTATAAAATAATTGTCCACAATTTTTCATGAGTGTTTATAATTCCAGGTCACATGTTTTGAACAACAGACTAAGAGAAAAAAGTAGAATTTCATTTTTTATGCATGTTTCTTTGAAACGACAAGTGCGGAAATTTTTAAAATTTGCTATTTTAACTGAGTTGATCCCTTACTCAGTAGTATATGCACTTGCTTTTAAGATAATAGTTCAAAATATAGTTGATAGCCGTCTAAATAAAGTACTAATAGAATTTTTGCTTTAGGGGATGGAATTTGCTTACATTGTTTACCGTATATGAAGAAAATACGACTTATTTTTGTCTGAAAAGGGTCATTTAAAAAGTAATAATACTGGTAAAGAAATTTTGCTGGCTTCATAAGTTTTTACACATAGTAAATAAATAAATCAGCTTTTTCTTTAAAATTTATATCAATATTTAAGAAACAATTATCGGGGGACTACAATGAGGGGATTACAAGGTTTAAAAACAGAATTTTTCATTTGTATTTGCACCACAATATCTTGTGATTGCTTTAACAAGATATTGTGGTACGAAAGATAGAAGAAAATATAATAAAAGTGTAGCCTACTTTGGTTTCTTAAAAAGTAAAATTAAGTTTTAACTTAGACATACAATTTTCAAGTGAAAGATATTGGAAATTCATGCATGTAATTTAAGCTTATTTGAATAAGTTACCACTTAATAAATGTTGCATAAAAATGAAGTTCTATTTGATTGCGATATTAACATACAATATAAAAAAAATAAACTGAAATTAAAAATAAAAATAAAATTAATGATAAAGGAAAAACATTTTAAATTTTACAAACCATTTACAATTTTTGTTCTACACTGCAAAAAAGGGTTTCTCAATATTGAGCAAAACTGCAAAATAATAGCTCCAGAACAAAAACAGTCAAGTTTGAAATTCCATGTACACATTTTTGATAGTCACATGCTCAAAATTGATACAATGTATACTCTTTTCATGGCAAAATGTATAGTCTCAAATTTGACACATCATTGACAGAAAGTCAAATTATCCTCAAATGTGAAAAAGTTCAAAATTGATTAGTTTATAACGAATAAATATTCGAAAAGAAAAATCTAATTAGATGAAAGTTTACCTGCACTTGCCTTCATTTCAAATGTATTTCACGAATAAGGAATATCTTTTGATCGGTATTCAACACTTTCCTACTTTGTAGGCATGTTTATTTACAAAGATGGGTTCTCTGAGCTGTTTCAACTTTGAGAAAGTTACTGCACTAAAAAGTACATAAAGCTTGCAAATTTGACTATATTTGTTTCGGAGATATTCTTACTCATTTTTGCTCAATTTTAAGTGACAATTTTCCTTAAGAATGCAAAGTAAAAATTTTGCTTTTTCGCTCAATTTTGCTTTTCTAGCACACTTAAACTATTTTTGCGTGCAAACGTATTTATTTCGTGAAAATTAAAAAGTTTATTTTTTTAATTTTCTTTTAATTTCTAGGAAGAATAATATTCCAAACATTTCTAAGATGGATAACATATCAATGGAGAACAACTGTTTGTGTCAATGAAAGCTGGTTCTGTGTTTCGATGAAAGTTGATTTGAATATTAGAGATTGTTCAGGAGCTAGTTATATCAGGAGCATTGAAATCTTGAAAATAAAAATATACAATTACATTTATTTATAAAAATGTTAAGGCATTTGCAAATACCAGCTCTCAAATTTTGCAATTTTTGATGTTGAAAGAAAAGAAAATTTAAAAAACGGGTTGAACAAGAACTGTTATTTTTTTCTCGCAATTTCTCTTAAATCAATACTTCCACAGAAGAACTCCTGTAGTCGTCTTCACTATGCTTTACCTTTGTTCACCTTATCTACGCGTGGATAGGAATCATATTTTTCCAGCATGGCCCATTTATAAGGAGTAATAATTCTTGGAGAGAACCGAATTTTGACGATACTGATTCATCAAAACTTAGTGGACCTCAAAATGCAAAATATAGTGCTCCCATCATCTTTTTTATGAGAAATGGCCAAAAACCGTCCTTTGCGCTAGTTCTTCATGCACTTTGAGACCATGTTAATCTCATTTCGAAATGAGTTTTGGTTACATCATTTTGTTTTGTGACCTCAGAGGAACAGATTTCAATATTTTACCTTTTCCACTTTCAAGAATTACGGTACGGTTTAATTTAAGAGAAATACTTCAGATCGGATGCTTTAATAACGCAAAGAAGAAATTTCTTTCTCTAACATGAATGTTCAAGAAAGTCATGTTAAAGGGCAAATTATGTAAATTATAAAATCTGTGATACTGCATTTTTTTCTCCAGAAAATCGAATTAAATGTTAAACATTTATACACATTGTTTGAGTAATACACAGTCCAAATTATGTAAGAATTAAATTTAAATAGTTAAAACTAAGAATTATGGGTTGTTAAATTCCATTGTAATAGTTACTTGTTTTGCAATAAGTAATGTTCTTTTTATAATAAACTTTTTTTATATTAGTTTTGATTTAAAAGACAATGCTGAAACATTTGTGAAATATAATTTTAATTTTCCGGATATAATTAAAAACTCTAAGTGTAAGTCTTTTTAATGCGCTTATATACTTTACTTTTTTTGGAGAAAATTTACTTCTTAGCATATACGTAAAGAATTTATAAATTATCAATTAATTTTCTTTCTCTTTAGCTTCATTTGAGGAATTCCTGTTCCTTTATTTTAGAAAAGAACACTTCTTTACTATTGAAATTAGATTATTTTTGCATATTGTTTTTAACATTTCAACTGGTATTGTGTTATATTAATAACATAAATTCATGTTAAATATTTAATTGCAATACATTTACATAATTCCATTTAAATGTTGCAAAAAATTTTAAATTAATCTTGCTCTTAAACAACACTTCATAATTGATTCACACGGGCAACGGAACATGCAATATCCCGTCAATGTTCCCGAAACTTTCATAATTCCCTGAAAAAAGATGATAATTTACCCACGCCTAAGAAAATTATTTCATCGTGTCATTTTAAAAAGATAAATTTTTAAAGTCTTTTTTTTTCTTATAACATTTTGCTTAATCGCAACAGTTGTTTACCTGGGGTAAAATTCATATCCCTTTCAAAATTGTATATCCTCTCCCCTAAATCAAGGGTTACCCTTAATATCAATACAGTAAAACTAACAACACGGAAAATTATTCTGGTAAAATGACCGTATTGTATGGTAATGACATTTCTGTTATAAAAAACACGGAAAATTATTCTGGTAAAATGACCGTATTGTATGGTAATGACATTTCTGTCATAAAAAACATATATCTGGTAAATATAATCAAAATATAAGGTATTTAAACCATTGAATTGATAATTTTTCCGTTAATATGATCCCGGTTTAAAGAAAATTCTGTTTTACCAAATAATAGTTCTTATTGCCACACATTTAGCAAAAAGACAAGAAAGTAAATTTAACCGGATAAATGGTTTTTATGGCATACTATAAGGCAGTGTTCCTTAACCTTTTTTGATATAATGGACCCCTTTTAAAAATTTTTAAGAAGTCACGAACCACCCCCCTGTTTAAACAATAATTGCAAAAAACGTTAATTATTAGAAAACATTTAATTTATTATTTTAATAGTATACAAAATTTTTAAAATTAAAATTTTTAATGCGAAGGTTACTGCTGATTTTCCTTACTTAACAAATTGAATTGGGGGATGGTTTTCAGCAAAGCAAACGGGCATATTATGTTCAACATTCAGTCGATTTTGATGTTACGTTTTTATTGTCACAATTGTGGAAAATCCCGCTTCACAAAAATACACTGTAGCAAACGGAATTATAGCTGCCATAACTCGCTTTACAAGCAGTGGGTAGGCTTCCTAGCGTTTTAAAAATTAGGAGTGGTCAGCGGACTCTCAAAATATAACTCATGGACCCCTTAGGGGTTCATGAACCACAGGTTAAGAAACCCTGCTATAAGGTATCGTGATAAAATTACTAAACTGTATCACATTTGCCAAATTTACCACATATTATTAAACAATATTCTACTGTTAATTTTACCAAAGTCATTACCAAATGCTTCGATAGAAATTACCGACTTTTTGGTGTTCCCATAGAGTCTGAAACTCGGTGAATTATCCCACATTCTGGTAATTTTGACCATACTTTTTTCTCAGTGCATTTAATTTTTATTGATACTTCTGTTGGGTATCTACGTTATTTATTTAATTTATTTCATTCTATTTATTTATGTTTTTGTTGCAGACAAATATAGCTCCTTTTTAATTTCTCAATTTTAATATATGCTGTTTCGATACTCGATATGCGTTTTAGTTCAGCTGAAAATATGTTTAAAAAAAGTACCATAAAATTTAATCTGTTTTCATATGATATTTTTCCTAGCATAACACATAATGATTGAGAATCTCCAAAAATTCCCATATGATCAAGATAAAAAACTTTTTTTTTTCTATAAACATATATTTTTTTACGTAAATTAGTTCTTATTAATAGTAAAGCTTCATTGACATGTTATATTTTCTTAGTAGCTGAAATTGATTTGCAGTACATCTAACTAAGCATGTGTAAGCCATTACACGCTAACACGCATTGAGTAAAACAGAGAAAAACTTTCGAAAAAAAGTAGGAAAAAAAATCACGACAACTTTCTCATGTGTTTATGAGCTGATGGATATTTGGCTTGACGTTTGAGAACTAGCCAGGTGGCTCTTCTATAAATAAAAGTTCTAATGTACGAGAAAAATTACAGAGTTTTTGTTAAAGTTACTTTGTCACGCAAACACCAAAAAAAATTATAAATGTTTCTAAAGCATCTTATTAGATTTTATTGCCACATTTGTTTCAAAGAAAATATGTATTTAGCTATTTTTATTAAATATATTTTAAAAACATCATTTCAAGATAGTTAATCATCTATTTTTAAACGCCATTTTGAAAAGTAAATTTTAATTACATTACAAATTTCTTTGTAAGTTGTAGCTGTATTAAGAAATATTATAACAAAAAATACTTTTTAATTCAATAATAATTGTTCTTTAAATACATCTTTTTTCAAAGATTTTGCCTCTTTCAGGTGTTCTACGTTTGTGAGGTGAAACTGGAATCTTTCTTTCTTTTTGTACCATTTTGTTTCGTTAAATTTAATATAAGTACCATTTAATTATAGCATGAATAATCTTACTAAACTGAGGCAAAAATATATACTTGATTGCGTAAGACTCTATTTGGCTTGAAAAATATGAAAATATAAATTAGTTGGCATAATTCAAGTGCTCAAAAATAGACACCCATTCTCGAAAGTCACCAGACGTGAATAAATGCACGTGGAAATGCACTTTGCCCTTATTAGTCTCTCTCGGCCACTGCAGATAGTCTGTTTCCTCCCTTTATTTCTTTTTCCTTTATTTGTTTCACATTCAGCTACTATGGTTTTTCTGTTTTGCTTTTCACCTTTATTTTGTAATTTTTCCGTCTAAACATGTCGACGATTTTACCGTTTTCATTTTTTTTAAACAAATAAGGTTTTAGATCGATAAACACACCACATCAGCAGTTTACTTAAAATTTGTAATCCTGCTTCAGGACAGGAGTTTTTAAAACTATTAATCTTTAAACTTTAAATCAATTTAAGATATCAAAACAAATACGATGGGAGACGGAATTTTTCACAGTATACATTTATGCTCACGCTGAGCAAAACAATATTTTCAAAACTAACGGAATATGGTGCCAATGGGCTTTGGTAATGTTTTTGTCGAAATGAGCAATATATTATGGTGTTATAACGTGCGATAAAATTTGGTAAATATGGTAAAACTTCGTAATTTTATTATTATAATTTCGAGCATGGCGTAAGAACCACTTATTATGTTAAACATTTTCTTCATTTTTTTTACTAAATGTCCGATAATAAGAACTGTAATTTTGAAAACCCGAATTTCTGATAAACCATCAATTTAAAAGGAAAAATAAATGAGCAATATCTATATTATTTGGCCAATTTTACCATTTTTTCGAATTTCGTTATTTCAATAGTGCGTAAAATAGATATGGTATAGTTAATTTATAATAATAGCCTTAATTTTTTCAAAACGAAAAAAAATGAATATTATATCTCAAAAATGTTAATTGTTTCTTCTTATTCCCAGACAATTGAAATTTTCCATAACGTATTATATTATAATTACATATGTGTTTCTATGTTTTTTTACGAAAAACAATATCGTCAAATGTAAATATTTTATATTCTTTCAATTTTCATGTTTCGCGCAACATTTGCTCCAAAATAATTTTAGTCCTTGTTTTGCATATATGTTTTATTGCACAGAGTTGAACTAAAAAAGAACTGCAAAGAAACAGCAAGCAACCGGAAATCGAATTTTTTGCTTTCCACATTAAAAACGCCTAAGGCACTGCCAACTTTGTCTTAACTCTTTTGTTTTATTCAGTTGAAATCTGACTAGAACAGAAAAAGAAATCAACATGCTTGAGGAAAAAACATCCAAAATGCTTCTCTGCTCGATTTATTCTGGTGAAAATTCAGTCCAATGTCTGTCTTCCAACTATTGAACATCACATAAAATGCCGCTCCTGAATTTTACATGAAAATAAGTTTTTTTTTCCCTTGAAGATTCGTATTTCCTGTTTTGAGTTCGTCGTTCTTATTTCTTATCATAACAACAGAATTTTAAATAACAATAGGATTCTATTTTATAGATTTTTAATAATGATATTATTTAAAATACGTAAGGAAAAGTTTCATCAGCTTATAAATAAAACGAGAAGGAACTTAAAATAATTTTAAAGATATAAATACAGTGATAAATAGGATTTTTTTCGTCCTAAAGATTCGTTTTTCTCCTTTTTTACTTCTTTTTTCTTATTCTTTATCATTATATGACGATTTCAAATAGCAGATGCACTTTATTTATAGATTTTAAGTAATAATATTTAAACATACATCATAAAATAAGTAAATTAGCTTAAATATAAAACGATAACAGCTCTTAATAATTTAGATAAAAAAATATTCTCATATAATATTTATTTCACCAATAAGATTTCAAATTCATTTTTTCACGAAACATTTATTTCTATATAGTTATTATTTAAAATACAATATTAGTTGTTCAATATCGTATTTAAAAAAATTTCAATAGAGGACTAATAGTTTTTTTTTCGAATAATTTTAATTTTTCGATGAAACATGTATTTCTACATTGCTATTATTTGAAATGCAATATATCAGCTATTTAAAATCGTGTAAAATGCATAAAAGGTTCTTGGCTTGACTTGATAAAATCTTTCTTCTGTCATTCAAGCAAAAATGAGTAATTAAAACTGTTTCGATATAAAACTACTATATGAACTGTAGTCCCTTAAAATCCCTTCTTTTTTAATATTTCCCTTATAAATTAAAAATATTTTAATAAATTATTTTTTTATAAAAAGATTAAAATTCATTACTTTCACGAATAAGTACTTCTTGATAACATTTTCGGGAAATGGGAAAAACGTTTCTTTCCATTCGGAGACATTATAAGAAAATTGTACAAGGATTTAACCGGGATAATATTGTTCGCATTTACAACTTTTTAGCAATGCGTGCATATTTTTAAATTACAAATGTAATTTTTTTAAATAAAACTGTATTTTTTATACATGAAGTATTATTTGAATAGTTTAAGTAAGAAAATATAGCGGTTGATAATGAAATAAATTCATGAACGAAATTTGTTTTTAGTTAACGGAAGCGGCATGCGAAATTTACTTTTAAAAACTAAGAAATATTTATATTTTAATAAATGTTGTAATGGGCAAAATTGGGAGAATGTTTCTCCCCTACACACAGTTCCCCTATCAGTTAACATGGGAAAACCGGTTTTGCTATGCAGAGAAGACTGCAGGTTAAAATGCGACTTTTTACGTGCAGAACCGTCAGTGGGTTAAATTGAAGTCTTATTTTTTGAATAATAGACTAACATGCTAATTAAATATTTGGATGAGAATTATAGTTTTATTGCTTCAAAACATTGTCTTTTTTTTCAAAATGCGTGAGAAATCTGAATAAAAAATGCATATAATTTTGTTTCATGAATTTTAATAAGAAATATTTCAGGATAAAATTACTTGAGTAAAGTAGAGAGTTATTTTAAAATTATTGCTCACAAAAATGTTATTTTGAGATTCTTATACAGAAAGGTTTTTTTAAATTTGTTTAAAAAAAACTTTTTTATCTGTTTTATTACAACAGTATAGATTCTGAATTTCGCATGGAAAAGTATCAATTCCCTATACATCAATGAGTTGCTATGATGTTTATGTTGAAATAAAATGTGTATATTATAAAACAAATTATTTTAAGAAATATTAATATTTATATTTTTAATAAATGCTGTTTTTAAATCGAAACCTTATTTTTTCAATAATAGACTAACATGCTAATTAAATATTCGGATGCGAATTATAGTTTTATTGTTTCAAAGCATTGTCTCCTTTTTTTTCCAAAATGCGTGAGAAATTTGAACAAAAAATACATATAATTTTGTTCCATAAATTATAATAAGAAATATTTCTGGATAAAATTACTTGAGTAGAGTAGAGAGTTATTTTAAAATTATTGTTCAACAAAAATGTTATTTTGAGATTCTTATGCAGAAAGATTTTTTCTAAATTTGTTTAAAAAAAACTAAAATTTTATCTGTTTTATTACTACAGTATAGATTCTGAGTTTCGCATGAAAAAATATCAATTATTGCAATATTGATATTGATACATCAATGATTTGCTATGATATTTATGCTGAAATAAAATGCGTATATTATAAAACAAATTTTTTTCATTATATTACATTATAAAATATATGTTATATATTATAAAACAAATTATTTTCAATCAAGCATAAAAATAGGAACCATATTTGTATAATTAAAAATAAATACTTTAAAACATTAAGAAAAATATTTATCTAGATCCGTAATAAATTTCCTCATTCTTTCCAAGTATCTTCTAAATTTACTTTTAGAAATAAAATTTTTAACTAACTGATTTATAATTTTACTGCATACGTACTGAAAGAATGTAGACAAATAATTTTTAAACTACAACTGTTTATGTTTTTTTCTTTTTAAATATTAATAACAAAAATTTTTCACTTCTGTACTTAATTATTTTTATACAACTAACTAAACTCGTTAAATTGTATAACAAATGCTTACGAGTGCCTTAAGAGTAAATTATAATCAGTATGAGATATCCTTTAATGCTAAAAAAGGAAAATAAAATATAATCGTTGCATTATACTTATAAAAATTCATAAAACATAAAAATGATTTTCGTTCTTTTGTTTACTGTACAATATACCAGGCATTATGCAAACAAAAAATATTTACTAACTAATGCAATTTGTTTTTTAAACATGGATATAACTGTTTTTTTTACTATTTCATCTTATTGTACTAAGCGAGCAGATTGAAAGTATGTAAAGTAAAATGACATATATTTAATTTTGTTCGTTCTTTTTTTCATGTAAACCCGCTTTTTAAAAAATGATAGATTTCTTTAAATTTAATATATATTTATTTCTGTTCGCTCCTTTCATGCTGCGTCTAAACTCTTTTTTGAAAAATGACAGATTTTTTAATAAAAATTTGAAGTTATAATCTATAGCTATATTTACATTTGGATAATTTATTTCATGAGACAATTCTACTATAATTTCAATCTCTCCATACAATCATTGATTATTTGCATTACGAACATTTTTAAAAATTTTGCATACTTCTATATTTGTAGATTTTACTCTCAGTCAAACTGTTTTACATTGTTGTTTCGCTGCAAAAAAATTAATCATTTTATGATGCTAAAATAAGAGGCATTGGCTGGTATTATTAAGACACTTATTTTGCAGTTCGTCAAATGGTTTCATACTTTTTAGCTCATTGTAAAATGTTTATTCGCTACACTCCGCAAAAAATTCCAGATCAAATTATGGTTAAAGATACCGTTACTCCTAATGCGGTACTTTTTTATAGTGATTCTATATTTACCGAACAAATTACGGAACAAAACATCTGATATATTATGACTTTCACAGTTATAATTACCATAAAATCTCTCATTCACTCTAATTGAATAAATTTTACTATAAGAATTACCGTATGATATTTTACGGTAAAAATGGATTTTAAGGTAAAATCGGCCTCATAAGTGAGGGCAAGCAAATGTCGTACTTTTTATTGTAATTTGATCCGGAATTTTAACAGTGTTCTGAAATAATATATTTTTATTCGATTTAATAAGATTCAACAAACCATTTTCAGAATTTTCTCTCGATTATTTCATATTTGCATTTTTACTTTCTTCATTGAAACAGCTTTTTTTTCGTTTAAATATGCTAAAATAATAAATACCATTTGGTTTCCATAGAGTAGGGGAGAGTGGGGTCAATTGTAACAGGGTATGATTGTAACGGAGCAAAAATTTCGAATGTCGGGTTCTAGACTTGGTTCCTAGGTTTCGCACAAGGTGTGTTTAATAAATCTACATGTACACCCCTGCTTTCAACCATTTTTTTGTACTTTTGAAAGAGTTACATCACAAAAGATATTTTCCCGCTACGTAAGTGCTTTTTTGGTATTAGAATATTATATTGTAACAAAGTAATTTTGTTTAAACAAATAAAAATTATTAACCGAATATGTAAGTGGGCACCTTAATCAACATTTCAAAAAAAAAATTAGTTTTGTTAATTAACTAGCATTGTTTTTAGCAAATGAAGCTGGAATGGCGTCTTGGGGACGATTGTAACAATAAGTAAAGGGACGATTGTAACAGCTGAAAATAAATAATCTTATGTTTACAAACCATTACTTTACTCTTTAAGAACCACCATTAGTTTCCTATATCATTTATATTATGTTGCATGTGCATTATTTTATTTGTCACCTTTCACAGCATAAATTAAAGTTTTAACCCCTTAAAGTTAAAAGTTTAACCCTTTAGGTCTCTGCTCATTATTATTTTTACTCCTAAAATATCACTACTATTTTGATCAATAAAAAAATATATCACAGCTATGATAATATGTATAATTAACTATGTTTTAGTTGAATTTATGAACTGTTACAATTGACCCCGTAAGTGGGGACAATTGTAACAAGTGCACGACTGTCAAAAATTGTTAATAACTAATATAATAACATTTAAAATAAGGTATTTATTATTTTTTCTAGTAGAGGATAGTCTACTTTACTCGTCTGTCAATTAATACTAATAATTTATTGGATTTTTT